>NC_086107.1:92558798-93191298 GCF_963921235.1 Mobula hypostoma
GGATTAAACCAGTTGAGGGTAGCCGGCAGCCCTATATCCCAGTGAAATAGGGACATGCCTGTCCTCGCATGTGAAATCAATTCCAGCAGGCTGGGTGGATGGGATCAGCAGTGAGATCCAAGAGCCGAGAAGGCGGTTCTGCAAAGCTTTGTGGAGGACAAAGGGCATGACAAGGCGCAGAGGTCATGGTTATCCCCTGCAACCAAGGAAGACCCCAGTTTGTGACGACTACTTGTACCACCAGCCTCTGACTTCCAAGACTGAGAGAGTGCAACTGTCCCAAAGCAACTTTGAACTTCTCCGGCACAGGTTAACACCTCATCATCAGCGACGATGGACAACCAACACGCTGCTGCGTTCTTCTGATTGACTGTAAATTTATAACATTAGTGCAGACACCTAGTGCAGATAATTGACTCAGTCAGGGTCTATCCGAACCAGAAACCCTGGAGGAACAGCTCCGTGCGAGCAGCTCTTCCCGCGCCACACAGCTTGCGGTGCCGGTAACCAAGAGGAACTCAAAGAAATGCAGCTACTATCTGCGCAAAGTTATCAAGGCAGCAAAACGACAATACAGGGACAAGATCCAGACACAACGTTCCACCAACAACACACGCAGCTTATGGCAAGGCCTGCACACCATCACAGACTTCAAAGCCAAACGCAGTGGAGTTTCTAACATCACTGTCTCTCTCCCAGATGAGCTAAATGTTTTTTTTAATATGTTCGGTTCAATGTCGCCAACAGTGAGCCGCTGAAATGATCTGCACTTTGGCCATCTCTGAGGCTGAAGTATGCAAGTGTTTCCAATGAGTGGACAGTCACAAGGCTGCGGGACCGGGCGGCATCCCAGGGCGGGTACTCAGGATCTGCGCGGCACAACCGGCAGGTGTGTTTACAGATATTTTTAGTCTCTCCCTCTCCCAGTGTAGAGTGCCCTCCTGCTTCAAAACGTCCACCATTGTCCCTGTACCTAAAAAGACCAAGGTAACATGTCTGAATGACTGGCGTCCTGTCGCACTCATCTCAATAATAAGCAAATGCTTTGAGAGGCTGGACAAGGACTACATCTTCAGCTTGCTACCACCCACACTGGACTCTACAATTCACCTACCGACATAACCGAACAACAGATGATGCAACAGCCACAGCTGTACACACCGTCCCCACACATCTGGAGAAGCATGCTTATGTGAGAATGCTGTTCCTGACTACAGTACAGCATTCAACACCATAATTCCCTCCAGGCTCGACAAGAAGCTCAGAGACCTTGGCCTTGGCCCTGCCTTGTGTAGATGGATCCTGGACTTCCTGTCAGATCGCCTGCAGGTGGTAAGAGTGGGCTCCCTCACCCCTGCGCCTCAGGGCTGTGTCCCAAGCCTCCTCCTTTACTCTCTGTATACCCATGACTGTGTCGCCACCCACAGCTCCAATCTGCTAATTAAATTTGCTGCATTAATTGGCCTAATCTCAAATAATAATGAGGCAACCTACAGAGAAGAAGTCATCACCCTGACACAGTGGTGTCAAGAAAACAACCTCAATGTTGCAAAAACAAAGGAGCTGGTTGTGGATTACAGGAGGATTGGAGACAGGCTAACGCCTATTGACATCAATGGATCTGGGGATAAGAGGGTGAACAGCTTTAAATTCCTGGGCTTACACATCACCAAGGATCTCACGTGGTCTGTATCTACCGGTTGTGTGGTGAAAAAAGCACAAAAACCCCTCTTTCAGCTCAGATGTTGAAGAAGTTTGGTGTGGGCCCCCAAATCCTAAAAACTTTTTACAGGGGCACAATTGAGAGCATCCTGACTGGCTGCATCACTGCCTGGTATGGGAACTGTACTTCCCTCAATTGCAGTATTCTGCAGAGAGTGGTGCGGACAGCCCAGCACATCTGTAGATATGAACTTCCCACTCAGTACATTTACAAAGACAGGTGCGTAAAAAGGGCCCGAAGGATCATTGGAGACCCGAGTCACCCCAACCACAACTGTTCCAGCTGCTACCATCTGGGAAACAGTACCGCAGCATAAAAGCCAGGACCAACAGGCTCCAGGACAGCTTCTTCCACCAGTCCATCAGACTGATTAACTCATGCTGACACAACTGTATTTCTATTTCTATGTTATTTTGACTGTCCTGTTATACATACTATTTATTATAAATTACTATAAATTGCACATTGCACATTTAGATGGAGATATAAAGATTTTTACTCCTCATGTACATGAAGGATGTAAGTAATAAAGACAATTCAATTCAATTCATGCAATGCTTCAGATGCTTGCAACCTCTAAATCTTCATTGTTATTGTGACATTCAAGGTGATTGTCAATATCTTCAAATTCTTCATAGTTCCAAACTTGTTGAAGTAGTGAAATTGTTTCATTTTCACTCCCAGCCATTTCTGGCATCTCCAAGCCTGAATGCTTGAAACCACCGTGAGCAAAACGGTTCGAAATTATCTTACTGCATATTTTTCACCAACTATTAGTGACGAAAATCACTGCTTTTTGAACACAAACACACACAACTAATGCTATTTAAAAACTGTTAGCTCCAAGCACGGCATAGAGTCTAAGGTCCATGCAAGTTTACGCAACTGATACTGGTTAGAAACTGTTTGGCAATGGTCTCATGCCCCAATTAAACTCCATAGTGTTCCAGATAAACACAGGGAATCCCAACTATTTTCTCAATTAGTTTTTGTTCTTTAACAATTGCCCCAAAAAAGCAGCTGCCCCAACTAACTGATAGCCCAATTAATCATGATCTACAGTCTGGTGGAGGTGGATATGATAGGGTCTTTTAAGAGACTCCTGGATAGGCACATGGAGGTTAGGAAGACAGAAGGCTATGCATAACCCTAGGTAATTTCTAAAGTAAGTACATGTTCGGCGAAGCATTGTGGGCTGAGGGGCCTGTATTGTGCTGTAGGTTTTTTATGTTTCTATGTTCTATGTTATCGTAAATGTCATCAAATAGTAACTTTAGATTCATTTTCTTACAGGCAATCACAGTAGAACAAAGAAATACAAAAGAGTCAATGAAAAGAAGCTACAGTCAACCAAAGACTGACAAAGAACCAATGTGTAAAAGGAGGGAACTGTACAAATGAATAATAATAGGCATCCATTAGACTTGTGAGACCATGGATTTGCACCTTGGAAGGTTTCCAGGGTGCAGGCCTGGGCAAGGTTTTGTGGAAGACCAGCAGTTGCCCATGCTGCAAGTCTCCCCTCTCCACGCTACTGATGTTGTCCAAGGGAAGGGCACTAGGGCCGATACAGCTTGTCACCAGTGTCGTCGTAGAGCAATGCGTGGTTAAGTGCCTTGCTCAAGGACACACACGCTGCCTCAGCTGAGGCTCGAACTAGTGACCTTCAGATCACTAGACTGACACCTTAACCACTTGGCCACGCACCAACGCACAAATGAATAATAACAATAATATTAATAACAATGCAGGTTGAGCCCCCCTTATCCAAAATGCTTGCGGCCAGAAGAGTTTCAGATTTTGGAATATTGGCATCTATGTAATGAGATAGCTTGGGGATTGGACCCAAGTCCAAACACAAAAAACTTCTGTATTACAGATACAGCCTCTGCATACACCCTTATTTATAGTATATTGATGTATTGTACTGTATAAAACAACACGTTTCATGAAATAATGTCGGTGAGAATAAACCTGATTCTGACTCTGACAACAGATGAAGCTTCTTATTTCCCCTCCAAAGGGGTAAGTCGGGGAGTGGAGAGGTAGAAACCCCCTCACACTGCATGGACAAGAGAATATGGCAGATAGGGCCCAGCAAGGAGACTACCCGGGCAATGCTGTTGACCAACCAGGGTAAAATCCTGTCAAATTTTACTAACTCTTATGTTATTCTTTTATCAATATATAAAGAGTTGACATAATATCATTAAAGTCATTATCTTTAATGTTACACAGCATGGAAGCAGGCAGCCCATCACATCCATGCAGATTATCAAGCACCCATTTACAATAATCCTACACTGATCCCATTACTGACTAACCTCCTCCCCCTACGTTCCCAATGTACACACCAGGGACAATTTACAGCGGCCAAGTAATCCACCTTGCACACCTTGAGGATGTGGGAGGGAACCACAATGCCCCCTGGTGGGTGGGGGGTGAAATCACTGCTGTCACAGGGAGAACGTGCAAACTCTACACAGTCAGCACCTGAGGTCGGGATTGAACCTGGGTCTCCAAATCTCTGAGACAATATTGAATTGAATTCTTTGTTTCTTACATCCTTCACATACATGAGGAGTAAAAATCATCATGTTACGTCTCCATCTAAATGTGCGATGTGTCATTGAAAGTGGGCATGCAGGTACAGCAGGCGGTGAAAAAGGCGAATGGTATGCTGGCATTTATAGCGAGAGGATTCGAGTACAGGAACAGGGAGGTACTACTGCAGTTGTACAAGGCCTTGGTGAGACCACACCTGGAGTATTGTGTGCAGTTTTGGTCCCCTAATCTGAGGAAAGACATCTTTGCCATAGAGGGAGTACAAAGAAGGTTCACCAGATTGATTCCTGGGATGGCAGGACTTTCATATGAAGAAAGACTGGATGAACTGGGCTTGTACTCGTTGGAATTTAGAAGATTGAGGGGGGATCTGATTGAAACGTATAAGATCCTAAAGGGATTGGACAGGCTAGATGCAGGAAGATTGTTCCCGATGTTGGGGAAGTCCAGAACGAGGGGTCACAGTTTGAGGATAGGGGGGAAGCCTTTTAGGACCGAGATTAGGAAAAACTTCTTCACACAGAGAGTGGTGAATCTGTGGAATTCTCTGCCACAGCAAACTGTTGAGGCCAGTTCATTGGCTATGTTTAAGAGGGAGTTAGATATGGCCCTTGTGGCTACAGGGGTCAGGGGGTATGGAGGGAAGGCTGGGGCGGGGTTCTGAGTTGGATGATCAGCCATGATGATAATAAATGGCGGTGCAGGCTCGAAGGGCCGAATGGCCTACTCCTGCACCTATTTTCTATGTTTCTATGTTTCTATAGTAATTTATATTAAATAGAAAAGCCAGTGTAATATAGAATACACTCAAATCAGTGGTCCATTAGTTCTTCAGTCTGACGGCCTGGTGGAAGAAGCTGTCCCTGTTGGTCCTGGCTTTTATGCTGCAGTACTGCTTCCCGCCGCATCATGTCATCCTGAAGGTCAAGTGTGCATGGGGTTGAGAGTGTTTACGGGCGGCTGTGTGTTGGGTTACGTGGTCATACACATTCAGACTTTGGGAATACTTACGGGTGGCTGCCTTCAAGATGTTAATGCTGGGAAACGTTTAACAGTTTAAAGTTGGGTGTTTCAGGTTCAAAGAAAACCACTTCTCTGAGTGTATTAGCTTATTGACTGACTCTGCCAATTTCTAGACCAGTGGGAATTTGGTTTGATGTTCTATGAGTGACTTCATCAATTATTCAGGACACGAGAACTACTAGCCATTAGGTTCCTGAACCAGCCTGGATAATTTCACTACCTCAACACTGAACTGATTCCACAACCCAATGGCACACTTTCAACAACCTTGCAACTCATGTTCTCAGTATTATTTACTTACCATTTATTATTATTATTATTATTTGTTTTTCTGTATTTGCGCCATTTGCCTTCTTTTCCACATTAGTTTTTTCTCAGTCTTTATCTGTAGTTTTCCATTGACTCTACTGCATTTCTTTGTTCTACTGTGAATGCCTGCAAGAAAATGAATCTTTAGTATATGGTGATATATACATACTTTGAAAATAAATTTACTTGGAATTTGAAACTGGACCTGCAGATTGTGGGAGTGTCCATGTCAGAGTCTGTGTCATAGTGCATGGTTTTCCCACTAGAAACAAGCTTACTTCCTCAACCTCCAGCAGCTTTTGGGCCTTAGAACGATGCAGTTCTGAGGGGGTCTGGCGTCAGAACAATACTTAACATAGTTACTGCCAGACCTTGGGCAGCCTTAGACTTATAGAGCACTATAGTACCGAAGCAGGGCTTTCGGCCCATCTGTCTATGCTAAACTCTAATTCTGCCTAGTCTCATCAATCCGTACCTGGATCATAGCCCTCCATATCCTTTCCACTCATATCCAAACTTCCTATCAAAATATGGATAATCCCAAGTTGAATTATCCGATACAAACTTCTCTTAGGTGTTGCGGTTGAACCCACATCTACCACTTCTGAGTGGGGTCAGAATCCGGTTTAATACTGTATGTCATGAAAGTTGTTGTCTTGTGGCAGCAGTACGGTGCAATACATTAAAAATACAATCAATTACTCTAAGAAATATATATTAAAATTGAATTAGAAAGTAGTGCAAAATAGAGAAAAAACAGTGAGATAGTGTTCATGGGTAGGTTAGCTGTCTGTTCAGAAATCTGATGATGGAGGGGAAGACCCTGTTCCTAAAACATTGAGTGCATGTTTTCAAGCTCCTGTACTTTGTCCCTGATGAGAAGAGGACATGTTGTGGGTGATGGGGGTCCTTAACGATGGATGCTGCCTCTTCGAGGCATCACCTTTTGAAGATGTCCATGATGCTGAGTCATTGCTTTGAGATGCTTTAAACTGGTGACTGGTGGTAATAACTATTATTTATTAATTATTATTTGATTTGATTTTTTTAAATACTTGCGCAGTTTACATTCTTTTGCAAATTGGTTGGTTGTCTTTGCTTGTGTGGAGTTTTTCACTCATTCTATTGTGTTTCTTTGTATGCCCACAAGAAAATGAATCTCAGGGTCGTGCATGCTGAAAATTTCTGCACGTTCTTTGATAATAAATTTACTTTGCACTTTGAGTTGGTGCTGCTGCTCCACGAGAGAAGTGAATGGGATCAGTGCACAGCCGTGGAAGTTTGTTGAACAGTGTAACCCTCAGTTTCGGCCGGCGCCATTAGTCTAGGGGACGACAATCTCCAGCCCCGCCAAGCTTGTGAAATCTCGTTTGTGTGGATGCTGTGTGATGTGTTGCCTGGTTACAAATCCGTACCACCAAATATTCAGACGGTACACCATATGCAATTAAACGCTTGAGCTTTATAATTCTCAATATAGGCAGGAGGAGAAGATGGTGGCGTGCCTGCGTGTGCGCAGCCCTCCGGTGAAAAATGATATCGTATCTGTTAAATAGGGGCTGTGGACAATTCTGATTTGATGGAGAATGGGCATGAAAGCACAAAGGAACATCTGGAGAAATTTCTGAAACGCCCGTTCGCTGCTGTCATTACTGTGTGGTCGGGAATCTTTTGGAGGGTAGGCCTCAAAATCCCCGGCCTTGCCTGCTATTGGCGACCGAAAAGGAGGTCGAATCGTTCGGACAGAGATGGCGCTCAGTACTCGGTGTCGTAGAGCTAATCAGCGCTCGAAGTTTTCGGATGACTGAGAGTCGGATTGTGGTCGGCATGGCAGGGAGAGTTTTTCTTCCTTCTCCCGTCTGCGTGAGATGTGGGACATTTGAGAAACTTTGAACTTTACTGTGCTCATGGACTTCTTCATCAAGTTATGGTATTGTTACACTGTTTGTAACTATATGTTATAATTTATGTGGCTTTGTCAGTTTTTTTCAGTCTTGGTCTGTCCTGTGTTTTGTGATATCACACTGGAGGAAATAATGTATCATTTCTTAATGCGTGCATTACTAAATGACAATAAAAGAGGACTACGTGTCTTCATAATCTAAAAAAAATTGACTACAGGGTGAGTAAAGGAAACAACAAGAGAAAGGGCCCATTTTAATGAAACAGTGTAATGAGCACGTTGGAGCTCACGGTTTTCCATCCATTCATTCCCCATCAACTTCCTCCGAGTGTTGTCAACTCCCGGACCCTCATTTCACGTCCACTCCATCTTGTAGTCTACCAGCTCTCTGCATTCGCGCCTTTTCTCTTCATCTCTCACTGACAAAAGACTGTGAACATCTCCTTTCAGGCACACAAGAAAGAAACAACACTCCCCCTCACTGGATGGCGTATATTCCAAAGCCCCTGTTATTTCTAATCATAACCCAAACATGATACTACAGAGAAACCATTACCTTAGCAGTGGAACCTTTCCCAGGGGGTTACAATGGTGAAGTGGGAACTGAATCTGGAGTTATAGAGTCATACAGTATGGCAACAGGCCCTTCAGCCCATCTGGTCCATGCCAGTCAAGCTGCTTCATCCAAATTAGTTCCATATACCGTGCATCTAAGCCATATCCTTTAACTATATCTTCTTAAATTTCTTCTAACTTTTACATTATTTTTCTTTTAAATCCGTGTATCTGTCTTTTTTAAATTTAAATTTTCTTTTTAATGTTGTTACTTTGGCTGCTTCAACCACTTCCTCTGGCAGCCCCTTCCATGCACTGATCACCCTCTAGGTGAAAATGTTGCCTCCCTGAGTTCTCTGAACTCTCCCCTTTTATCTTAACCCTGTGTCCTCCAGTTCCTGATATCCCAGCCCAGAGAAAAAGACTGTGCATTCACCCTGTATATACCCCTCATGAGAAAGTCATAGAACAAACACAGCAGCACAGAAGGAGGCTCTTCAGCCCATCTAGTCTATTCTGAACTATTAATTTGCCTAGTCCCATCGACCTGTACCTGGATCCCACATCCCATCTATGTATCTATCCAAATGTTGTGATCAAACCCATGTCTACCACTTCTGGTTGAAGTTTGTTGCACACTCTCACCACTCTTTGAATGAAGAAGTTTCCCCTCATCTTCTCCCTAAACATTTCACCTTTCACCCTTAACTCATGACCTCCAGTTCTAGTCTCACCCAACCTCAGTGGGAAAAAAATCCACTAGCTTTCAGCTTATCTGTATCCTTTATAATTTTGTATACCTCTATCAAACTTCCCCTCATTCTCCTATGTTCTGGTAAATAAAGTCTTAACTTATTTAACCTTTCCCTATTACTCAGGTCCTCAAATCCTGACATCATTCTTGTCAAGTTTCTCTGCGCTCTTTCAATCTTATTGACAGTTTTCCAGTAGGTAGGTGGCCAAAACTCCACATAATGCTCCAAATTTGACTTCACCAATGTCTTAACTCCAAGATAACATCACAACTGTACTCAGTACTTTGATTTATGAAGACCAATGCGCCAAAAGCTTTCTTTACGACCCTGTGATTCCATTTTCAAAGATTTATGGATCTGTATTCCCAAATTCCTCTTTTCCACCACACTCCTCAGTTTCTTACTGCTCACCATGTAATTCCTACCTGATTTGTCTTCCCAAAGTGTAACACCTCACACTTGTCTGCATTAAATTCTATCTGACATTTGTCAGCTCATTTTTCCAGCTGGTCTAGATCCCACTGCAAGCTCAGATAGTCGTCTTTGATGTTCACTACACCCTCAATCTTGGTGTCTTCCGCAAATCTGCTGATTCAGTTAACCACATTATCATCTACGTCATTGCTATAGACGACAAACCACAAAGGATCCAGCACTGATCCCTGCTGCTCTAGTTGGAGAGGGAACCAGCTACTACCTTTATCTGGCTTCTCCCACAAAGCCTTTGTCTAATCCAATTTACTATCTCATCGTCGATGCCAAGTGATGGAACCTTCTTGACCAAACTCCATGCGGGACCTTGTGAAAGGCCTTGCTAAGGTCCATGCAGACAACATCCACTGCCTTTCTTTCATCAACTTTCTGAATAACCTCTTGAAAAACTTTTTAAAATTGGTTAGACCCAAAGCCAGGTTGTCTATCCCTAATTAATCCCTATCTGTCCAAATACCTATTGTATACATCTGGACCTTTAGAGTACCTCCAATAACTTACCTACTACTGATATCAGGCTCACTGGCCTATTATTTCCTGGTTTATTCTTAGAACCTTTCTTAAACAACAGAACAACATTAGCTATCTTCCAGTCCTATGGAACCTCAACTGTGCACCTGCGGCTAAGGAAATTTTAAATATCTCTTTTAGGGCCCCTGCAATTTCTGCACTAGACTCTCACAGTGTCCGAAAGAATACCTTGCCAGGCCCTGGGGATTTATCCTTCCTAATTTGCCTCAAGACAGCAAACACCTCCTCCTCTGTAATCTATATACAGTTCACGAGCTTTCTGCTGCTTTGCCTCACTTCTATAGATTCTGTGTCCATCTCCTGAGTAACTACAGATGAAAAACCTCCATTTAAGATCTCGCCCATCTCCTTCATCTCCATGCATAGGTAACCACTCTGATCATCCAGAGGACCAATTTTGTCCTTTGATAATCTGTTTGCTTAATATATCTGTAGACCCCCTTGGGATTCTCCTTCACCTTGTTTGCCAGGGCAACCTCATGCCTTCTTTTAGCCCTCCTGATTTCATTCTCAAGTGTTCTCTTGCATTTCTGATACTCCTCAAGTACCTCATCTGCCCCTTCCTGCCTAAACCTGCTACGTACCTTCTTCTTCTTAACCAGGACCTCAATATCGCTTAAAAACCAAGGTTCCCTAAATCGTTATCCTTGTCTTTTATTTTGCCAAGGACAGGCAAAATTGGCGGGAGGAGAGAAAGCAGCGCGCACAGCCCTCCGGTGAAAAATGATATCATATCCGTTAAATAGGGGCTGTGGACAATTCTGATTTGATGGAGACAGCACGGAGGAACACAGAGGAACATCTGGAGAAATTTCTGAAATGCTCATTCGCTGCTGTCGTTACTGCGCGGTAGGGAATCTTCCGGAGGGAAGGCCTCAAAATCCCCGGCTTTGCCTGCTGTTGGCAACCGAGATTGAGGTCGAATCGTTTGGACAGAGATGGCGCTCAGTACTCGGTGTTGGAGAGCTGATTTGGAGGCTCGAAGTTTTCAGATGACTCAGAGACGGATTGTGGTCAGGCATGGCAGGGAGAGTTTTTCTTCCTTCTCCCGTCAGCGTGAGGTGTGGGACATTTGAGAGACTTTGAACTTTTTACTGTGCTCATGGACTTCTTCATCAAGTTATGGTATTGTTGCACTGTTGTAACTATATGTTATAATTATGTGGTTTTGTCAGTTTTTTCAGTCTTGGTCTGTCCTGTGTTTTGTGATATCACACTGGAGGAAATAATGTATCATTTCTTAATGCATGCATTACTAAATGACAATAAAAGAGGACTGCGTGTCTTCATAATCTAAATCGGTACTCTCAAAATTTTATCTTTGAAGGCCTCCTACTCATCAACTACACCTTTGTCAGAAAACAATCTGTCCCAGTCCATGCATGCCAGATTCTTTCTGATACCATCAAATTTGGCCTTTCTCCAACTTAGAATGTCAACACAAGGACTAGATCTATCCATCAGCATAATTATCTGGAAACAATGGCGTTATGATTACTAGATGCAAAGTGTCACTCTGCACAAACTTCTGTCACCTGTTCTGCTTCATTCCCAAATAGATCTAGTATTGCACCTTCTCTAGTTGGGACCTCTATGTACCGACAAGAGACTTTCCCGGACATATTTGACAAACTCTAACTCATCCAGCTATTTCACAGTATGGGATTCCCAGTCAATATATGGAAAGTTAAAATCATCTAATATCACAACCTTGTTTCTTGCAACAGTCTGTGAACTCTCTATAAATTTGCTCCTCTAAATCCCACAGACTGTTGGGTGGTCTATAATATAATCCTATTAATGTGGTCATCCCTTTCTTATTTTTCATTTCCATCTAGTAGATGGGCTCCTCCAAACGACCAGGTGCTGTGTCTTACCGTGGCCGATGTGAGGAGAACCCTATGCGGGGCCAACCCACAGAAGGCTGCTGGACCAGACAATATTCCTGACAGAGTGCTTAGAGGATGTGTAGACCAGCTAGCTGAGATTCTCACTGACATCTTCAACATCTCCCTGAGCAGCTCCGTCGTTCCTACGTGCTTCAAGACTGCCACCATCGTCCCCGTGCCAAAAAAGTCTTCAGTGTCCTGCCTCAACGACTACCATCCCGTTGCACTCACATCCATCATCATGAAGTGTTTCAAGAGGCTCATCATGTGGCACATCAAGACCCTGCTGCCCCCCTCACTGGAACCCCTGCAGTTCACGTACTGTCCCAACCGTTCAACAGACGACACCATTACCATCACCCTCCACCTGGCCCTAACATCTGGACAAAAAAGACACATATGTTCGAATGCTGTTCATAGACTTCAGTTCAGCATTCAACACAATCATTCCTCAGAAACTGATTGGAAAGCTGAGCCTACTGGGCCTGAACACCTCCCTCTGCAACCGGATCCTAGACTTCCTGACTGGGAGACCTCAGTCAGTTCGGATTGGAAGCAGCATCTCCAACACCATCACACTGAGCACAGGGTCCCCCAGGGCTGTGTGTTCAGTCCACTGCTGTTCACTCTGCTGACCCACGACTGTGCTGCAATGCACAGCTCGAACCACATCATCACGTTCGCTGATGACACAACCGTGGTGGGTCTCATCAGCAAAAATGATGAGTCAGCATACAGAGAGGAGGTGCAGAGCCAACAACCTGTCTCTGAATGTGAACAAAACAAAAGAGATGGTTGTTGACTTCAGGAGGACACGGAGCGACCACTCTCTGCTGAACATTGACGACTCCTCCGTAGAGATCATTAAGAGCACCAAATTTCTTGGTGTTCACCTGGCGGAAAATCTCACCTGGTCCTTCAACACCAGCTCCATAGCAAAGAAGGCCCAGCAGCGTCTCTACTTTCTGCGAAGGCTGAGAAAAGTCCATCTCCCACCCCCCCATCCTCACCACATTCTACAGAGGTTGTACTGAGAGCATCCTGAGCAGCTGCATCACTGCCTGGTTCAGAAATTGCACCATCTCGGATTGCAAGACACTGTACCAGCAGTTATGGTCAAAATGACAATAAAAAGTGACTTGACTTGACTTGAGCTCTCCAGTTTATCCTGTCTGAGGACTGCTGAGACATTTTCACTGACTAATAACGCACCCCTCCTCCTTTAATCCCTCCTTCTCTAACATGTCTAAAATATCGAACCCCGAAACATTGAGCTGCTAGTCCTGAAGAAGGGTTTCAGCCTTAAACATTGACTATCCATTCTTTTCCATAGATGCTGCCTGACTTGCTGAGTTCCTCCAACATTTTGTGTGGGTAGCTCTGGATTTCCAGAATCTGCAGAATCTCTTGTGTTTATCAGCTGCCAGCCCTGCCCCTCCTACAAGCAAACCTCACTAATGGTGACAATATCATAATTTCATGTGCTGATCCATGCCCCAAGCTCATCAACCTTTCTTACAATACTCCTTGCATTGAAATATACACAACTCACAGCATTAGTCCCATCATGTTCATCCCTCCTGACTTTGTATGTAAGCTTAACCATCTCTCCCTACACAATTCCATTCTCTGCTCAGGCACTCTAGTTCCCATCCCTTTACAATTTTAGTTTAAAAATCCCCATGCCACACCAGTGAACCTCCCCACAAGGATATTAGCACCCCTCCAGTTTAGGTGCAAAGCATTCCATCTGTACAGGTCCCACCTTCCCGGGAAGAGAGCCCAATGATCCAAAAATCCAAAGCCCTCCCTTGTGCACCATATCCTTAGCCACATGTTAAACTGTATGACCTTCCTATTTCTGAGCTCACTAGCGGGTGACAATACTGAGATCACAACCCAGGAGGCCTTATCCTTTACCTTAGCACCTAACTGCCCGAACTCACTTTGGAGGACCTCATCACTCTTTCTACCCATGCCATTGGGACTGACGTGCACAACGACCTCTGGTTGCTCACTCTGTACTTAGGAGTACTGTGGACTCAATCAGAGATGTCCTGGAACCTGGCACCGGGAGGCAACATGCCATCCAGGAATCTCGTTCTCATTCATGGAATTTCTTGCCTGTTCTCCTAACCAATTAATCCCCTGTCACTACAGCGAGCCTCTTCTCCCCACTTCCCTTCTGAGCTACAGAGCCAAACTCAGTACCCAAGACCTGACCACTGTGCTTTCCCCTGCTAGCTCATCCCTCAAACAGTATCCATAGAAGTATGTCTGTTATTGAGGGGAACAGGTACATGGATACTCTGCTCTGGCTGCTCCTGACACTCACCCAGTTTCCTTGAGTGTAACCTCCTCCCTGTATGTTCTGTCAATCAACACCTTAGCCTCCTGACTGACCAGGAGCTCATCCAACTCTGGCTCCAATTACTTAAGAAGCTACAGCTGGATGCACTTCTTGTCTGGGACAGGGGAGGACTTCCTGCCTTCCCACATCTCACAAAAGGAGCATTCCCCTAACCCGCTTGGCATCTCCCACTGCTCTAACTGTGCAATAAGAGAGAAAGAAAGAAATGAAATGAAAAAAATCTACCTACCCCGTCCGCTTCTCCTCATCGGAGCCTCTACGATCCAAAGCCTGAACTGTCCACTCTAACACTGCTCCGCTCGCACAATGGCCGCTCCGCTCAAGCCTGACGTCTTTTTATTGGCCCTTAACAAGTGCTTAATTATGTACAGTCCGTCTCCGCGGGAACCGCTGCGCGCAGAATGTTCCGACTGCTTCCGTTTCCGACATCTAATCCGTGTTGTTCCAAGGAGGATTTGATCAGAAGCCCTGGGTTCAAGCGCTAAGATTGTGGACTGGTGCGTCTGGCTGTGGACTACAAGCAGGACATGAAGGCGCTTCTCTTCTACAGAAGCAGAACACGCTAACAACCCAGAGAGAGTATTCCATGGGTTTTAAAGATAACTTTATTTGCCCCGTGTATATCGAGACATCAAAGCATATACAATTACGTTTGTGTGGGAGATGTGCTGGGGTAAGTGCCGGCACGCTTCCGGCACCAACCTAGCAAGCTCCAATTCACTAACCGTAAGCAATACGTCTTTGGAATGAGGGAAGAAACCCACGTGGGGCCTACAAGATGGTTGAGGCGGGAATCGAATCCCTGTCACTGGTGCTGTAAAGCGACTGCACTGACTGCTACACCATCGTGCTGCTCCTGAAAACGTTTTGCATGGGTTCCATAAAAAAACTTTTTGTTGAAGGACTTTTTGTCACCGCTAGGTGGTGCCCGAGGAGGGCTCCATCCACAGCGGAGTCGGAATCGAAGTCACAGTTATCATCGCTGACGGGAAATTTGTCAAGAAATTTGTCTTGCGGCAACAGTACAGTGCACTACATAAAAGTCACAATAATTAAATCGATAGATAGATACTACAAATGAGGAATAGAGGGGTAGTATTCATGGGTTCATGGACTGTTCAGATATCTGATGGCAGAGGGGAAGAATCTGTCCCTGAAACGCTGAGTGGAAAACTTTACATCTAACTTGTATACTCCCTGCCCGAGGAGTGCGTGACGAAAAGAAAGCACGGCAACGGCTATATTTCATTCGGAGTTTGAGGAGATTTCGCATGTCAGCACAGACTCTAGCAAATTACCACCGGACCGGTGTACCGTGGAGAGGGAGCACTCTGACTGGTGACATCACAGCCCGGTGCTGAGGCCGCGATGTACAGAGTCGAAAGAGGCCGCAGAGGCTTGTAGACTCAACCAGCTCCTTCACGGGACAAACCTCCCCAGCATCGAGGGCATTCTCAACAGGCAGCGCCCATCTTTAAGGACCATCGCCACCCAAGACATGCCTTCTTCTCGTTTCTACCGTCAAGGAAGAGGTACAGGGGCCCGAAGACCCCCACTCAATGCTGTAGGAATACGTTCTTCCCTTCCACCATCAGATTTCTGAATAGTCAATGAACCGATGAACACTACCTTACTATTCCTATTTTGCTCTATCATCCATCTATCTATCTATCTATCTATCTATCTATCTATCTATCTATCTATCTATCTATCTATCTATCTATCTATCTATCTATCTATCTATCTATCTGTCTGTCTATCTATCTATCTATCTATCTATCTATCTATCTATCTATCTATCTGTCTGTCTGTCTATCTATCTATCTGTCTATCTGTCTATCTATCTATCTGTCTGTCTAACTATCTATCTGTCTGTCTGTCTGCCTATCTATATAAATATCTGTCTGTCTATCTATCTGTCTGTCTGTCTATCTATCCGTTTGTCTGCCTGTCTATCTATCTATCTATCTATCTATCTATCTATCTATCTATCTATCTATCTATCTATCTATCTATCTATCTGTCTGTCTGTCTGTCTAACTATCTATCTGTCTGTCTGTCTGCCTATCTATATAAATATCTGTCCGTCTATCTATCCGTTTGTCTGCCTGTCTATCTATCTATCTATCTATCTATCTATCTATTTAGGTAGTTAGCTAGCAATTTATTCATTGTAACCTATAGTAGTTTTTTTAATATCTTGCACTGTGCAGCTGCCACAGAACAACAAATTTCACAACATATCAGTGATAATAAACGTGATTCTGATTCCGAGAGGGTAGAGGGAGGTTTAACTGGTATCTAACCCTAGTGTCTCCGCCCTGGAAGTGTGTATGGTGCAGAAGGGAGAGAGCTCTCCTCAGAGCCTAACCCATGCTTGTGATTTCTGGAGCAGAGCATGGCGCGACTTCGTCACTTCAGCTGCTATTTGGCTTGTTTCTATTTTCGGTACGCACTCTCGTCCCCACCTCATCATCTGAGCTGCGAAATGAAGTGTGCCGCAACACTCGTCTTTAATAGAAGCGAGGACCAGAGGCGCATTCTTCCTCAGCAAATTCCTCACCACACTCATAAACTCAAGAAATTTTGCAGATGCTGTAAATCCAGAGCAACGCACACAAAATGGCAGAGGAACTCAGCAGGTCCGGCAGCATCCATGGAAATGAATATACAGTCGATGTTTCGGGCCGAGACCTTTCATCAGGACCAGCATTTTGTGTGTGTCCACTCAGTCTCTCGTGTGTCTTACCGCACTTTGTTCATCTGACTGTCACAAGTTCACCCGCTGGTGAATCTTGTGATGCTACTCGCTCGCTTTGTTGTGAATCCAGTAATCTTGCTGAAGTCCTTTCCAAGGGTGTCTCAGACAAGACCCCTTTAAGAGAACACAGCAACTTCCCCTTTAAATGATCCGAGGTTCCCTCCTGACCAGGAGCGCCCTCTGTGGGCTGATCTTGAAGTACAGGTGTGAAGCATCAGACAACTGAGGCATAGGTAACTAGAATGTTTCTCCCGTGGTAGGGGGACTCAACAGCTAGAGAACATAGGCTTGAGGCGAGAGGAAGACGTTTTAAAGGGGATCTGAGGGGTATACTGTTGATATCTGGAACTCGTCCTCAGGGGAGGTGGTGGAATGAGCCTCTTTAGACGCAGAAGGTGGTGGAAGCCATGTCATTGGGTGTATTTAAGGCAGAGGTAGGTAGGTTCTTGGCTGATAAGGGAGTTAAAGGTTACGGGAAGATGGCGGGAGAATGGGGTTGAAAGGTAAATCAGAATGACGGAGCAAACTCAATGGGCTGAATGATTCCGCCCCTGGTACAAGCGCACAATTCATCGAAAGTCACTCCACAGATGGATGGGGCAGTAGGGGAGAAAAAAGCATTTAGCACGCTGCCCTTCGTCAGTCAGGGCACGGAGTACAGGAGCTGGGTCATTATGCTGGAGATGTACAAGTCATTGGTGAGTCCGCACTTGGAGTATAGTGCACAGTTTTGCTCACCTCGTTATAGGGTTAAACTGGAAAGAGTGCAGAAAAGATTTACGAGGTATAAAAGGTCTGAGTTGTAGGGAGAGGTCGGCAGGCTGGGTCTTTATTACCTGGAATGAGAGCCAACTTTATAGAGATGTTTAACATTATGAGGGGTATAGATAAGGTGGACGGTAACTGCCTTTTCCCCGGGGTACCGGAGACCAAAACGAGGACGATAAGTTTAGGGACGGAGGTTCCCAACGTTCACTTATGCCATGGACGAATACCATTAATCAAGGGGTCTGTGGACCCCACGTGGGGACCCCCGGTTTAGAGTAAGAGGGGGAACACTTAAAAGGGACCCGAGGGGCGACTTTTCCATGCAGAGGGCGGTGTGTATATGGAATAGGGTGCCAGAGGAAGTGGTTGGGGCAGGTAGAGTAGTTTCATTAAGAAGTGCTTGGACAAGTACATGGAGGGGTGGGCTTGAAGGGCTATGGGCCAAAAGCAGGAAACTGGATGGGCACCGTGGCTGGCATGGACTGGTTGGGCCGAAGGGCCTGTATCTGTGTTGTATTGTTTTATGACTCTATTTACACTCAGTGGCCGCTTTTAAAAAAATACACCTACATTTGCTTGCTAATGCAAATATCTAATCAGCCTATCCTGTGGCAGCAACTCAATGAATAAAAGCATGCAGACGTGGCCAAGAGGTTCAATTGTTGTTCAGACCAAACATCAGATTGGGGAAGAAATATGATCTCAGGGATTTTGACTGTAGAAAGATTGTTGGTGCCAGACGGGGCGGTTGCAGTATATCAGAAACTGCCGATCTCCTGGAATTTTCACGCACAACAGTCTCTGGGGTGAACAGAGAATGGTGTGAAAAACAAAGAAAAAAATCCAGTGAGCGGCAGTCCTGTGGGCGAAAACACCGTGTTAATGAGAGAGGGCAGAGGAGAATGGCCGGACGGGTTCAAGCTGACTGGAAGGTGACAGTAACTCGAATGGTAAACGCGCTACGCACAGGAGCATTTCTCTACGCACAAACCGAACCTTGAGGTGGATGGGCTACAACAGCAGAAGAGAATGAACATACAGAAATGCACTCAGCTGCCACTTCTGTCGGCACCTCGTGTACCTAATAAAGTGGCCGCCGAGTGTATCTGCAACAGTCTCGATCAGATACTCGCACCGTTCCACATTCGACTGATCATAGACTATGGCTTTGATGTACTTACCCCAGCTGGACTGTTCATGTGGCAGTTAGCCAGGGGATCTGGAGGGAAGGGAATGGACTAAAATGTCTGTAATCTACACTAGAAATAAAAACGGACCTCTCTGTACATGAATAAATGGTAGAACTTACGATATCTCGCTCTGTTGAAAATTGATTCACTAAATCTCATCGGTCTGATGGCCACATTGGGCGGCGGGAGAGATGAAGGGGGTGGGGAGGAGAAGGAGGGGGTGCTGCGGGGACGGGGCGTCTGGATTTGGCCTCAATCTATTTCTGCCCGTGGGGGGTGGGGGTTCGCAGTCGACACCATTAACCCTTTGTCCCGAGGGGAGCGCGCACAGTTACCAGCCACCATCGGGCGGATTTAATTCCGAGCTCACTTGACTTGTGTGAGAGAGGGGAGAGCCCGCCGTGCCCAAGGAGGACACTACCTGATTCAGTCCTACGGCAGCAAGAGAGGCGAGGGCGTAAATCACAGGTCGTGGCAGAATGCCGCGGTGGTAGGTGCATTTAATAGAATGAGACACCTGTCACGGGCATGCGGAGGAGATTTCTGTGTACGGGAATGATGTGAAACACAGGATGGGATTGATAATTAATTGGACGTAAAAACTGTGTGTGTGTGTGTGTGTGTGTGTGTGTGTGTTGTGTGTATGGTGAGCGAGACAGAGGGGAGAATAAAAGGGCACAGGAAGGCGGATGAACAATACATCCGCTTGCAGCCGGTGTCTCCGAGAAACGGACGAGAGACCATCGATCGGGAGGGTTAAAAGGGACGGGTATTACATAGAGACAACGCTACGGCAGAGGAGGGAGGGAGGGAGGGAGAGACAGAGAGAGAGAGAGAGAGAGAGAGAGAGAGAGACGGAGAGGGAGGGAGGGGGAGAAAGAGAGGGAAGGACAGAAAAAGGGGGCGAGGAGAGGACAGGGAGGGAGGGGATAGAAAGGGGCAAGGAGGCGGGGAGGGATTGAGAGGGAGAGGGAGGGGTGAGAAAGAGGGAGAGGAGAGAAAGGAAGAGGGAGGCAGGGGAGAGAGAGGGGAGCGGGAGAGGAGAGGGTGAGGAAAGAAAGGGGAAAGACAGAAAGCAGGAGAGGGGAGAGGAAGGGGAGGGAGGAAGAGAAAGGAGAAGGAGGGGAGGAGAAAGAGAGGGGAGGAGAAAGCGAGAGAGGGAGGAGGGAGAGGGGGGAAGAGAGAGAGAGAGAGAGGAAGGAAGGAGGAGGAGGTATTGGGAGGCTCGTCTGCCAAGAAGCGGTACAGCAGTCGGTTCCGAGGCTCTAGGATCGGGCTGCGTGAAGTGAGAGGGCGGAGAGTCGGTCGGGCGAGCTGCCCGGAATCAGAGGCAGCAGCGGGGGACGAGCAAGGTCTCCGGGCCGGAGACAGCGAGCAGTGGAGGAAAGTTAACGCACCGCCGACTGGGGGATCGACTGTTCCCCGAAGCCCGAGGATCTGTGACCGGGGGGGACCCACACTCCCGGCCCCGTACTGAGGATCCCAGCCCGGCAGCAGCGACTGGAGCCCGGACCCAGGACCAGGGCCATCCTCCCGCCCCGACAGCTGCAGGAACTCCGGCCGGACGTCTAACGGCAGGTATTTACCAGTGCTCCCGCTCCCGTCCGTCCGTCACTGACTCAGCGCCGCGTTCACCGCACTCCCAGCGGCCGGGATCTCGTCTGACAGCCCAGTGCAGTCCGAGCTGGGTACAAGTACCTTTACGTTCAGGTACAGATCTACCCTAGTTGCAGTCGGAAGTGGGTAAAGGTCCAATTCATGTACAGGTATACCCAGAGTACAGTCGGAACGGGTACCATGCTCTTCAGAGTTCCATCCCTTGGATACCGGTCCAGCGCTCATCGCCCACGCTCGGGGTTACAGCAGCCGATCCAGCTGTCCTCTGTTAGGTTTGGGAATTCCTCAACATCCCCCCCCCCCCACCCCTTCCCTTCATACACACGCCCTCTGAAAGCCTCTCCCGCTGGGGCAATTCACCCAGTTCTCGCTGTATCCCTATATCTCTCTCCCATTTTCCATTCCACTATTCTCCTCCTCGATCCCTCTCCCCTTCTATTCCATCCCTTCCCTCTCTTTCTCAATCCCCATGTGCCATTCTCTTTTCGATCATTTACCTCTTGTTTCCCCAATTAGCTCCCTTCCCATTCCCTCCTACCCTCTCTACAGCATTTGCCTCATTACTGTACACACTCCAACCTCTCCATCACTCCCCCTGTCTCGACCCCCTCTCCTGCTCCTCTGTGCCTTGCACTCTCCTTCATTCAGACCTCCACTATCCCTACATTCGACCCAACATCGTCCCCTGAACTACTCCTTCATAATTCCCCTTCTCCTCCCACTGTCATACCCCTCCCCTCAGCAGATACTACACCTCCCCAACACACTTTCCCCTGTTTTTTCTCCCTCCATCTCCCCTTTCTCACTGATCCACTCTCTTCATTTTCTCCATGCCTGTACAATCTCTCCTTTCTCCCTTTGTGCATAGAATCTCACCCCCTTCCCCGTGTATGTACATTCTCTCCCCTTCCCTTTGTGTGTACAATCTCCCCCTCCCTTTGTGTGTACAATCTCTCCTCTCTCCCCTTGTACGAACAATCTCTCCCCTCTCCCTTTATGTGTACAATCTCTCCTCTCTCCCCTTGTATGTACAATCTGCCCTTTCCCCTTGTGTGTACAATCTCTCCCCTCTCCCTTTGTGTGTACAATCTCTCCCTTTTGTGCACAATCTGCCCTTTCCCTTTGTGTGTACAATCTCCCCTCTCCCCTTGTGTGTACAATCTTCCCTGTCCCTGTGTGTACAATTTCCCCTCTCCCCTTGTGTGTACAATCTCTCCCCTCTCTCCTTCGTGTGCACAATCTCTCCCGATGTGTGTACGATCTCTCCCCATGTGTACAATCTCTCACCTTGTGTGTACAATCTCTCCCCTTGTTTGTACAATCTCTCCTCTCTCCCGATGTGTGTACAATCTCTCCCCTTGTGTGTATGCTCCCCATTCCCTTGTGCATACACTCACGCCCCTTTCTCCGTGTGCATACATTCTCTCCCATCACCCCTTGTGCCTACACACTCCTCTCTCCCCTCTTGCGTACAGTCTCCCCACTATAAAGTTCTAATTCAACGTGAATGTTATTATCAGAGTACATATATGACACCGCGTACAACACTGAGATTGTTTTTTATGGCATACTCAGCAAATCTATGGAATAGTAACTAAAACAGGATCAATGAAAAAGCAAGAGCATAGAAGACAACAAACTGCAAGTACAAGTATAAATAAATAGCAATAAATAATGAATATGAAATAACAAGATAAAGAGTCCTTAAAGTGAGATCATTGGCGTGGGAACATCTCAATAGATTAGTGTAGTTACCCTCCTTTCTTCAAGAGCCTGATGGTAGAGGTGTAGCAACTGTTCTTGAACCTGGTGATGCGAGATTTGGGGCTCTTATATCTTCTACCTGATGGCAACAGCGAGAAAAGAGCACGGCTTGGGGCAATAGCTTTGCTGATGGTGGAAGCTGCTTCCCTCTGACAGTGCTTCAAGTAGATGTGCTGAATGGTTGGGAGGGCTTAACCCATAATGAACTGGATGTTAACTCTCTCCTTGAGTGAACGCACTCTGCTCTCCCCTTGAGTCTACACACTCCCCTCTCTCATTTAGTGTACACACTACCCTCTCTCCTTCAGTGTACACACTCCCCTCTCTCATTTAGTGTACACACTCCCCTCTCCCCTTGAGTCTGCACACTCCCCTCTCTCATTTAGTGTACACACTCCCCTCTCCCCTTGAGTCTGCACACTCCCCTCTCTCATTTAGTGTACACACTACCCTTTCCCCTTCAGTGTACACACTCCCCTCTCTCATTTAGTGTACACACTCCCCTCTCCCCTTGAGTCTGCACACTCCCCTCTCTCATTTAGTGTACACACTACCCTCTCCCCTTCAGTGTACACACTCCCCTCTCTCATTTAGTGTACACACTCCCCTCTCCCCTTGAGTCTGCACACTCCCCTCTCTCATTTAGTGTACACACTACCCTCTCCCCTTCAGTGTACACACTCGCCTCTCCCCTTGAGTATACACAGTCCCCTATCCCCTTGAGTGTACACACTCCCCACTCCCCTTCAGTGTACACAGTACCCTCTCCCTTGTATGTACACAGACCCCACGCCCCTTGAGTGTTCATACTCCCCACTTCCCTTAAGTGTACACACTCCCCTCTACCCTTGAGTGTACACATTACCCTCTCCACTTTAGTGTACGCACTCCCCCCGCCGTTAAGTGTACACACTCCCCTCTCCCCTTGAGTGTACACACTCCCCCTCCCTTTGAGTGTACACACACCCCTCTCCCCTTGAGTTTACACACTTCCCTCTTCGCATGAGTGTACACAGTCCCCTTTCCCCTTGAGTGTACACATTTCCCACTCCCCTTGAGTGTACACACACACCCATCCCTTTGAGTGTTCACACTCTCCTCTCCCCTTGCGTGTACACGCTCCCCTCTCGCCTTGAGTGTACACACTTCCCTCTCCCCATGAGTGTACACAGCCCCCTCTGACCTTGAGTGTAGACATTCCCCACTCTCCTTGAGTGTACACCATACCCTCTCCCTTGAGTGTACACACTCCCCCCTCCCCATGAGTGTACACATTCCCCACTCCCCTTCAGTGTACACAGTACCTTCTCCCTTGAGTGTTCATAGTCCCCTCTCTCCTTGAGTGTACACTCGCCTCTCCACTTGAGGATTCACAGTCCTCTCTCCCCTTGAGTGTGCACAATCCCCTCTTCCCTTTAGTGTACACACTCCCCCCTCAGTTTGAATGTACACACTCACCCTCCCCTTGAGTGTACACACTCCCCACTCTCCTTGTGTACACACTCCTCTCTCTCCCTGAGGGTACACAGTCCCCTCTTCCCTTGACTGTACACACTCCCCTCTCTCCTTGAGTGTACAAACTCCCCCCTGCCTTTGAGTGTACACACTCCCCTCTCTCCTTGAGTGTACACACTCCCCCCTCCGTTTGAATGTACACACTCACCCTCCCCTTGAGTGCACACACTCCCCACTCTCCTTGTGTACACACTCCTCTCTCTCCCTGAGGGTACACAGTCCCCTCTTCCCTTGACTGTACACACTCCCCTCTCTCCTTGAGTGTACAAACTCCCCCCTGCCTTTGAGTGTACACACTCCCCTCTCTCCTTGAGTGAACACACTCCCATCCCTTTGAGTGTACACAGCCCCTCTCCCCTTGAGTGTACACACTCCCCCTCCCCTTGAGTGTACACACTTCCCCCTCCACATGAGTGTAGACAGCACTTCTCCCCTTGAGTACGCAGTCCCCTCTTCCCTTGACTCTACTCAGTCCCCTCAGCCTTTGAGTGTACGCAGACCCCTCCAATTGAGTTTACACACTCACCTCTATCCTTGAGTGTACACAATCCCCTCCAGTTGAGTGTACAAACTCCCCTCTCCCCTTTAGTGTACGCACTCCCCTCTCCCCTTGAGTGTACACACACCCATCTCCCCTTTAGTGTACACACTCCCCTCTCTCCGACTGTACACAGTCCCCTCCAATTGAGTATACACACTCCCCTTTCTCCCTGAGTGTACACAGTACCCTCTCTCCTTGAGTGTAAACATTCCTCACTCCCCTTGAGTGTACACTGTACCCTGTCCCTTGAGTGTACACACTCCCCTCTCCTTCAGTGTACACACTCCCCTCTCCCCTTGAGTGTACACACTCCCCTCTGCCCTCGAGTGTACAGACTCTCCCTCCCTTTGAGTGTACACATTCCGCACTCCCTTTGAGTGTACACACTCCCCCCTCCCCTTGAGTGTACACACTCCCCTCTCTCCTTGAGTGTACATGTCCCCCTCTTCCCTTGACTGTACACACTCCCCTCTCCCCTTGAGTGTACACACTCCCTTCTCATTGAGTGTACACACTCCCCTCTCCCCTTGTGTACACAGTCCCCTCACTGTATGAGTGTACACACTCCTCTCTCCCATTGAGTGTATACACTCCCCTCTCCCCTTGAGTGTATACACTCCCCCTCACCTTGAGTGTACACACTCACCTCTCCCCTTGAGTGTACACAGTGTCCGCTCACCTTGAGTGTACACAGTGCCCTCTCACCTTGAGTGTACACACTCCCCTCTCCCCTTGAGTGTACATATCCCCCTCTTCCCTTGACTGTACACACTCCCCTCTCCCCTTGAGTGTACACACTCCCCTCTCCCCTTGAGTGTACTCACAACCCTGTCGCCTTGAGTGTACACACTCTCCCGTTCACTTGAGTGTTGACAGTCCCCTCCTCCCTTGAAAATACACACACCCCTCTCCCCTTTAGTGTACACACTCCCCTCTCTCCCTGATTGTACACAGTCCCCTCCACTTGACTATACACACTCCCCTATCTCCCTGAGTGTACACAGTACCCTCTCTCCTTGAGTGTACAAACTCACCTCTCCCCTTAACTGTACACATTCCCCTCTCGCCTTGAGTGTACAAACTCCCCCCTCCCCTTGAGTGTACACACACCCCTCTCCCCTTGAGTGTACACACTCCCCTCTCTCCCTGACTGTACACAGTCCCCTCCACTTGACTATACACACTCCCCTTTCTCCCTGAGTGTACACAGTACCCTCTCTCCTTGAGTGTACAAACTCACCTCTCCCCTTAACTGTACACATTCCCCTCTCGCCTTGAGTGTACAAAATCCCCCCTCCCCTTGAGTGTACACACACCCCTCTCCCCTTGAGTGTACACACTCCCCTCTCTCCCTGACTGTACACAGTCCCCTCCACTTGACTATACACACTCCTTTTTCTCCCTGAATGTACACAGTACCCTCTCTCCTTGAGTGTACACACTCCCCTCTCCTCTTGAGTGTACACACTCCCCTCTCTGCATGAGTGTACACACTCCCTTCTCATTGAGCATACACACTCACCCCTCCCCTTAACTGTACACACTCCTCTCTCGCCTTGAGTGTACACACTCCCCCCTCCCCTTGAGTGTACACACACCCCTCTCCCCTTGAGTGTACACACTCCCCTCTCTCCCTGACTGTACACAGTCCCCTCTCCCTTTGAGTGTGCACATTCCCCACTCCCCTTCGTTGTACACAGTACCTTCTCCCTTGAGTGTACACAGTCCCTCTCTCCTTGAGTGTTCACATTTCCCTCTTCCCTTGACTGTACACACCCATTCTGTCCTTGAGTGTACACAGTCGCCCCTCCCCTTCAGTGTACACACTCCCCCTCCCCTTGAGGGTACACACTCTCCTCTCCCTTTGAGTGTACACACTCCCCTCTCCCATTGAGTGTACACACTCCCGTCTCCCTTGAATGTACACAGTCCCCCCTCCCTTTGATTGGTCACACTCCTCCCTCCCCTTGAGTGTACATACTCCCCTCTCTCCATGAGTGTTCACTGTCCCCTCAACCCCTTGACTGTACACACTCCCCTCTCCCTTTGAGTGTACACACTCCCCTCTCCCTTTGAGTGTACACACTCCACTCTCCCCTTGAGTGTACACACTCCCTGTACCCTTGAGTGTACACATTCCCCTCTCCCCTTGAGTGTACACACCCCCCCTTGAGTGTATATAGTCCCCTCGCCCCTTGATTGTTCACACTCCCTTCTCTCCTTGAGTGTACACACTCCCCTCTCTCCTTGAGTGTGCACACTCCCCTTTCCCTTTGAGTGTACACACACCCCCCTCCCCTTGAGTGTACACAGTCCCATCTCTCCCTTGAGTGTACACACACCCCTCTCCCCTTGAGTGTACACGGTCCCCTCTCCCCCTGAGTGAACACACTCCTCTCTTCCCTTGAGTGTATATAGTCCCTTCGCCCCTTGATTGTTCACACTCCCTTCTCTCCTTGAGTGTACACACTCCCCTCTTCCCTTGACTGTACACACTTCCCTCTCTCCTTGAGTGTACACACTCCCCTCTCCCTTTGAGTGTACACTCGCCTCTCCCATTGAGTTTACACACTCCCCTCTCCCCATGAGTGTACACACTCCCCGCTCCTGTTGAGTGCACACAGTCCCCTCTCCCCTTGAGTATATACACTCCCCTTTCTCCTTGAGCATACACACTCCCCTCTCCCATTCAGTGTTCGCACTCGCCTCCCCCCTTGAATGCACACACTCCCTTGTCCCCTTGAGTGTACACACTACACCCTCCCATTTAGTGTAAACACTCAGCTCTCTCCTTGAGTGTTCACATTCCCCTCTTCCCTTGAGTGAACACACACGCCTCTCCCTTGAATGTACACAGTCCCTCCTCCCTTTGATTGTACACAGTCCTCTCTCCCCTTGAGTGTACACACTCCCCTCTCCTTGAGTGTACACACTCCCCTCTCCCCTTGATAGGTCACACTGCCCCCTCTTCTTGAGTGTACATACTCCCCTCTCCCCATGAATGTACACGCTCCCCTTTCCCCTTGAGTGTACACATTACCCACTCCCCTTCAGTGTACACAGTACCCTCTCCCTTGTCTGTACACAGACCCCTTGCCCCTTGAATGTTCACACTCCCCACTTCCCTTGACTGTACACAATCTGCTCTCCCTTTGAGTGTACATACTCCCCCTGCCTTTGAGTGTACACACTCCACTCTCCGCATGAATGTACACGGTCCCCTCTTCCATTGACTGTACACAGTTCTCTCTCTCCTTGAGTGTACTCACACCCCTCTCCCCTTGAATGAACACATGTCCAACCCACTTGAGAGTGCACTGTCCACTTTCCCCTTGAGTGTAAACACTCCCCAACCCGTTGAGAGTACACACTCCACTCTCCCCTTGAGTGAACAGTCCTCCCTCTCTCTGTGAGTGTACTCACACACCTCTCCCCTTGAGTAAACACACACACAACCTGCTTGAGTGTACATACTCCCCTCTACCCTTGAGTGTACACACTTCCCCCTCCATTTAAGTGTACACACTCTCCTCTCCCTTGAGTGTACACTTCCCTCTCCATTTGAGTTTACACACTCCCCTCTCTCTTGAGTGTTCAGACTCCCCTCCCCAGAGTATACGCACTCCCCTCTCCCCTTCAGTGTATTCTTGCCTTGCTTGTACACTCTTCCCACTCACCGTATGTGTACGCTCCCTCCTCTCTCTCCGTGTGTGTACACTCCCTCCTCTCTCTCCGTGTGCATACAATCCCTCCTCTCTCTCCGTGCGTGTACACTCCCTCAACTCTCTCCGTGTGTGTACACTCCCTCCTCTCCCTCCGTGTGTGTACACTCCCCCCTCTCTCTCCGTGTGTGTACACTCCCTCCTCTCTCTCCGTGCGTGTACACTCCCTCCTCTCTCTCCGTGAGTGTACACTCCCTCCTCTCTCTCCATGCGTGTACACACTCTCCTCTCTCTCCGTGTGTGTAAACTCCCTCCTCTCTCTCCGTGTGCATACACTCCCTCCTCTCTCTCCGTGCGTGCACACTCCCTCCACTCTCTCAGTGCGTGTACACACCCTCCTCCCTCTCCATGTGTGTACACTCCCTCCTCTCTCTCCGTGTGTGTACACTCCCTCCTCTCTCTCCGTGTGTGAACACACCCTCCTCTCTCTCCGTGTATGTACACTCTGTCCTCTCTCTCCGTGTGTATACACTGCCTCCTCTCTGTCCGTGTGTGTACACTACCTCCTCTCTCTCCATGTGTGTACACTCCGTCCTCTCTCTCCGTGTGTGAGTACACTCTCTCCTCTCTCTCCGTGTTTGTACACATCCTCCGCTCCCTCCATGTGTGTACACTCCCTCCTCTCTCTCCATGTGTGTACACTCCCTCCTCTCTCTCCATGTGTGTACACACCCTCCTCTTCCTCCGTGTGTGTACACACCCTCCTCTCGCTCCGTGTGTGTACACTCCCTCCTCTCTCTTCGTGTGTGTACCCTCCCTCCTCTCTCTCCGTGTGTGTACTCTCCCTCCTCTCTCTCCGTGTGTGTACACACCCTCCTCTTCCTCCGTGCGTGTACACTCCCTCCTCTCTCTCCGTGTGTGTACACACTCTCCTCTCTCTCCGTGTGTGTACACTCCCTCCTCTCTCTCCGTGCGTGCACACTCCCTCCACTCTCTCAGTGCGTGTACACAACCTCCTCCCTCTCCGTGTGTGTACACTCCCTCCTCTCTCCACGTACGTATGCTCCCTCCTCTTCCTCCGTGCGTGTACACTCCCTCCTCTCTCTCCGTGTGTGTACACTCCCTCCTCTCTCCCCGTGTGTGAACACACCCTCCTCTCTCTCCGTGTGTGAACACTCCCTCCTCTCTCTCCGTGTGTATACACTGCCTCCTCTCTGTCCGTGTGTGTACACTCCCTCCTCTCTCTCCATGCGTGTACACTCCCTCCTCTCTCTCCGTGTGTGTACACTCCTTCCTCTCTCTCCGTGTGTGTACACTCCGTCCTCTCTCTCCGTGTGTACACTCCCTCCTCTCTCTCCGTGCGTGTACACTGCCTCCTCTCTCTCCGTGTGTGTACACACCCTCCTCTCCCTCCATGTGTGTACACTCCCTCCTCTCTCTCCATGTGTGTACACTCCCTCCTCTCTCCACGTACGTATGCTCCCTCCTCTTCCTCCGTGCGTGTACACTCCCTCCTCTCTCTCCGTGTGTGTACACTCCCTCCTCTCTCCCCGTGTGTGAACACTCCCTCCTCTCTCTCCGTGTGTGAACACTCCCTCCTCTCTCTCCGTGTGTATACACTGCCTCCTCTCTGTCCGTGTGTGTACACTCCCTCCTCTCTCTCCATGCGTGTACACTCCCTCCTCTCTCTCCGTGTGTGTACACTCCTTCCTCTCTCTCCGTGTGTTTACACTCCCTCCTCTCTCTCCGTGTGTGTACACTCCCTCCTCTCTCTCCGTGTGTGTACACCCCCTCCTCTCTCTCCGTGTGTGAACACTCCCTCCTCTCCCTCCGTGTGTGTACACTCCCTCCGCTCTCCCCATGTGTGTACTCTCCCTCCGCTCCCTCCGTGCGTGTACACTCCCTCCTCTCTCTCCGTGTGTGTACACTCCCTCCTCTCTCTCCGTGTGTGTACACCCCCTCCTCTCTCTCCGTGTGTGAACACTCCCTCCTCTCCCTCCGTGTGTGTACACTCCCTCCGCTCTCCCCATGTGTGTACTCTCCCTCCGCTCCCTCCGTGCGTGTACACTCCCTCCTCTCTCTCCGTGTGTGTACGCTCCCTCCTCTCCCTCCGTGTGTGTACACTCCCTCCTCTCTCTCTCTGTGTGTACGCTCCCTCTTCTCCCTCCGTGTGTGTACACTCCCTCCGCTCTCTCCGTGTGTGTACACTTCCTCCTCTCTCTCCGTGTGTGTACACTCCCTCCTCTCCCTCCATGTGTGTACATGCCCTCCACTCTCTCCGTGTGTTTACACACCCTCCTCTCCCTCCGTGTGTGTACACTCCCTCCTCTCTCTCCGTGTGTGTACTCTCCCTCCTCTCTCTCCGTGTGTGTACACACCCTCCTCTTCCTCCGTGTGTGTACACACCATCCTCTCTCTCCGTGTGTGTGTACACTCCCTCCTCTCCCTCCATGTGTGTACGCTCCGTCCACTCCCTCCGTGTGTGTACGCTCCCTCCTCTCTCTCCGTGTGTGTGTACACTCCCTCCTCTCTCTCCGTGCGTGTACACTCCCTCCTCTCTCTCCATGTGTGTACACGCCCTCCTCTCCCTCCTTGTGTGTACACTCCCTCCTCTCTCTCCGTGTGTGTACGCTCCCTCCACTCCCTCCGTGTGTGTACGCTCCCTCCACTCCCTCCGTGCGTGTACACTCCGTCCCCTCTCTCCGTGCGTGTACACTCCCTCCTCTCACTCCATGTATGTACACTCCCTCCTCTGTGTGTGTGCGTACACTCCCTCCTCTCTCTCCGTGTTTGTACACACCCTCCGCTCCCTCCGTGTGTGTACACTCCCTCCTCTCTCTCCGTGTGTGTACTCTCCCTCCTCTCTCTCCGTGTGTGTACACTCCCTCCTCTCCCTCCGTGTGTGTACACTCCCTCCGCTCTCTCCGTGTGTGTACGCTCCCTCCTCTCCCTCCGTGTGTGTACACTCCCTCCGCTCTCTCCGTGTGTGTACGCTCCCTCCGCTCCCTCCGTGCGTGTACACTCCGTCCTCTCTCTCCGTGTGTGTACACTCCCTCCTCTCTCTCTCTGTGTACGCTCCCTCCTCTCCCTCCGTGTGTGTACGCTCCCTCCTCTCTCTCCGTGTGTGTACGCTCCCTCCTCTCTCTCCGTGTGTGTACACTCCCTCCTCTCTCTCCGTGTGTGTACGCTCCCTCCTCTCCCTCCGAGTGTGTACACTCCCTCCGCTCTCTCCATGTGTGTACTCTCCCTCCGCTCCCTCCGTGTGTGTACACTCCCTCCGCTCTCTCCGCGTGTGTACACTCCCTCTTCTCCCTCCGTGTGTGTACACTCCCTCCTCTCCCTCCGTGTGTGTACACTCCCTCCGCTTTCTCCGTGTGTGTACGCTCCCTCCTCTCCCTCCGTGTGTGTACTCTCCCTCCTCTCTCTCCGTGTGTGTACACTCCCTCCTCTCCTTCCGTGTGTGTACACTCCCTCCGCTCTCTCCGTGTGTGTACACTCCCTCCTCTCTGTGTGTGTACACTCCCTCCTCTCTCTCCGTGTGTGTACACTCCCTCCTCTCTCTCCGTGTGTGTACGCTCCCTCCTCTCTCTCTCTGTGTACGCTCCCACCTCTCTCTCCGTGTGTGTACGCTCCCTCCTCTCTCTCCGTGTGTGTACGCTCCCTCCTCTCTCTCCGTGTGTGTACACTCCCTCCTCTCTCTCTCTCTGTGTACGCTCCCTCCTCTCCCTCCGTGTGTGTACACTCCATCCGCTCTCTCCGTGTGTGTACTCTCCCTCCGCTCCCTCCGTGTGTGTACACTCCCTCCGCTCTCTCCGTGTGTGTACACTGCCTCCTCTCCCTCCGTGTGTGTACACTCCCTCCGCTCTCTCCGTGTGTGTACACTCCCTCCTCTCCCTCCGTGTGTGTACACTCCCTCCGCTCTCTCCGTGTGTGTACGCTCCCTCCTCTCCCTCCGTGTGTGTACTCTCCTTCCTCTCTCTCCGTGTGTGTACACTCCCTCCGCTCTCTCCATGTGTGTACACTCCCTCCTCTCAGTGTGTGTACACTCCCTCCTCTCTCTCCGTGTGTGTAGGCTCCCTGCTCTCTCTCTCTCTGTACGCTCCCTCCTCTCTCTCCGTGTGTGTACGCTCCCTCCTCTCTCTCCGTGTGTGTACACTCCCTCCTCTCTCTCCGTGTGTGTACGCTCCCTCCTCTCCCTCCGTGTGTGTACACTCCCTCCGCTCTCTCCGTGTGTGTACTCTCCCTCCGCTCCCTCCGTGTGTGTACACACCCTCCTCTTCCTCCGTGTGTGTACACACCATCCTCTCTCTCCGTGTGTGTGTACACTCCCTCCTCTCCCTCCATGTGTGTACGCTCCGTCCACTCCCTCCGTGTGTGTACGCTCCCTCCTCTCTCTCCGTGTGTGTGTACACTCCCTCCTCTCTCTCCATGCGTGTACACTCCCTCCTCTCTCTCCATGTGTGTACATGCCCTCCTCTCCCTCCTTGTGTGTACACTCCCTCCTCTCTCTCCGTGTGTGTACGCTCCCTCCACTCCCTCCGTGTGTGTACGCTCCCTCCACTCCCTCCGTGCGTGTACACTCCGTCCTCTCTCTCTGTGCGTGTACACTCCCTCCTCTCACTCCATGTATGTACACTCCCTCCTCTGTGTGTGTGCGTACACTCCCTCCTCTCTCTCCGTGTTTGTACACACCCTCCGCTCCCTCCGTGTGTGTACACTCCCTCCTCTCTCTCCGTGTGTGTACTCTCCCTCCTCTCTCTCCGTGTGTGTACACTCCCTCCTCTCCCTCCGTGTGTGTACACTCCCTCCGCTCTCTCCGTGTGTGTACGCTCCCTCCTCTCCCTCCGTGTGTGTACACTCCCTCCGCTCTCTCCGTGTGTGTACGCTCCCTCCGCTCCCTCCGTGCATGTACACTCCGTCCTCTCTCTCCGTGTGTGTACACTCCCTCCTCTCTCTCTCTGTGTACGCTCCCTCCTCTCCCTCCGTGTGTGTACGCTCCCTCCTCTCTCTCCGTGTGTGTACGCTCCCTCCTCTCTCTCCGTGTGTGTACACTCCCTCCTCTCTCTCCGTGTGTGTACGCTCCCTCCTCTCTCTCCGTGTGTGTACACTCCCTCCGCTCTCTCCGCGTGTGTACACTCCCTCTTCTCCCTCCGTGTGTGTACACTCCCTCCTCTGCCTCCGTGTGTGTACACTCCCTCCGCTTTCTCCGTGTGTGTACGCTCCCTCCTCTCCCTCCGTGTGTGTACTCTCCCTCCTCTCTCTCCGTGTGTGTACACTCCCTCCTCTCCTTCCGTGTGTGTACACTCCCTCCGCTCTCTCCGTGTGTGTACACTCCCTCCTCTCTGTGTGTGTACACTCCCTCCTCTCTCTCCGTGTGTGTACACTCCCTCCTCTCTCTCCGTGTGTGTACGCTCCCTCCTCTCTCTCTCTGTGTACGCTCCCACCTCTCTCTCCGTGTGTGTACGCTCCCTCCTCTCTCTCCGTGTGTGTACGCTCCCTCCTCTCTCTCCGTGTGTGTACACACCCTCCTCTCTCTCTCTCTGTGTACGCTCCCTCCTCTCCCTCCGTGTGTGTACACTCCCTCCGCTCTCTCCGTGTGTGTACTCTCCCTCCGCTCCCTCCGTGTGTGTACACTCCCTCCGCTCTCTCCGTGTGTGTACACTCCCTCCTCTCCCTCCGTGTGTGTACACTCCCTCCGCTCTCTCCGTGTGTGTACACTCCCTCCTCTCCCTCCGTGTGTGTACACTCCCTCCGCTCTCTCCGTGTGTGTACGCTCCCTCCTCTCCCTCCGTGTGTGTACTCTCCTTCCTCTCTCTCCGTGTGTGTACACTCCCTCCTCTCCTTCCGTGTGTGTACACTCCCTCCGCTCTCTCCATGTGTGTACACTCCCTCCTCTCTGTGTGTGTACACTCCCTCCTCTCTCTCCGTGTGTGTACGCTCCCTGCTCTCTCTCTCTCTGTACGCTCCCTCCTCTCTCTCCGTGTGTGCACGCTCCCTCCTCTCTCTCCGTGTGTGTACACTCCCTCCTCTCTCTCCGTGTGTGTACGCTCCCTCCTCTCCCTCCGTGTGTGTACACTCCCTCCGCTCTCTCCGTGTGTGTACTCTCCCTCCGCTCCCTCCGTGTGTGTACACTCCCTCCGCTCTCTCCGTGTGTGTGCACTCCCTCCTCTCCTTCTGTGTGTGTACACTCCCTCCGCTCTCTCCGTGTGTGTACACTCCCTCCTCTCTGTGTGTGTACACTCCCTCCTCTCTCTCCGTGTGTGTACGCTCCCTCCTCTCTCTCTCTGTGTACGCTCCCTCCTCTCTCTCCGTGCGTGTACGCTCCCTCCTCTCCCTCCGTGTGTGTACGCTCCCTCCTCTCTCTCCGTGTGTGTACGCTCCCTCCTCTCTCTCCGTGTGTGTACGCTCCCTCCTCTCCCTCCGTGTGTGTACACTCCCTCCGCTCTCTCCGTGTGTGTACTCTCCCTCCGCTCCCTCCGTGTGTGTACACTCCCTCCGCTCTCTCCGTGTGTGTACACTCCCTCCTCTCCCTCCGTGTGTGTACACTCCCTCCGCTCTCTCCGTGTGTGTACACTCCCTCCTCTCCCTCCGTGTGTGTACACTCCCTCCGCTCTCTCCGTGTGTGTACGCTCCCTCCTTTCCCTCCATGTGTGTACTCTCCCTCCTCTCTCTCCGTGTGTGTACACTCCCTCCTCTCCTTCCGTGTGTTTACACTCCCTCCGCTCTCTCCGTGTGTGTACACTCCCTCCTCTCTGTGTGTGTACACTCCCTCCTCTCTCTCCGTGTGTGTACGCTCCCTCCCCTCTCTCTCTGTGTACGCTCCCTCCTCTCTCTCCGTGTGTGTATGCTCCCTCCTCTCTCTCCGTGTGTGTACGCTCCCTCCTCTCTCTCCGTGTGTGTACACTCCCTCCTCTCTCTCCGTGTGTGTACGCTCCCTCCTCTCCCTCCGTGTGTGTACACTCCCTCCGCTCTCTCTGTGTGTGTACTCTCCCTCCGCTCCCTCCGTGTGTGTACACTCCCTCCGCTCTCTCCGTGTGTGTACGCTCCCTCCTCTCCCTCCGTGTGTGTACTCTCCCTCCTCTCTCTCCGTGTGTGTAAACTCCCTCCTCTCCTTCCGTGTGTGTACACTCCCTCCGCTCTCTCCGTGTGTGTACACTCCCTCCTCTCTGTGTGTGTACACTCCCTCCTCTCTCTCCGTGTGTGTACGCTCCCTCCTCTCTCTCTCTGTGTACGCTCCCTCCTCTCTCTCCGTGTGTGTACGCTCCCTCCTCTCTCTCCGTGTGTGTACGCTCCCTCCTCTCTCTCCGTGTGTGTACACTCCCTCCTCTCTCTCCGTGTGTGTACGCTCCCTCCTCTCCCTCCGTGTGTGTACACTCCCTCCGCTCTCTCCGTGTTTGTACTCTCCCTCTGCTCTCTCCGTGTGTGTACACTCCCTCCTCTCCCTCCGTGTGTGTACACTCCCTCCGCTCTCTCCGTGTGTGTACGCTCCCTCCTCTCCCTCCGTGTGTGTACACTCCCTCCGCTCTCTCCGTGTGTGTACGCTCCCTCCTCTCCCTCCGTGTGTGTACTCTCCCTCCGCTCCCTCCGTGTGTGTACACTCCCTCCGCTCTCTCCGTGTGTGTACGCTCCCTCCTCTCCCTCCGTGTGTGTACACTCCCTCCGCTCTCTCCGTGTGTGTACGCTCCCTCCTCTCCCTCCGTGTGTGTACACTCCCTCCGCTCTCTCCGTGTGTGTACGCTCCCTCCTCTCCCTCCGTGTGTGTACTCTCCCTCCTCTCTCTCCGTGTGTGTACACTCCCTCCTCTCCTTCCGTGTGTGTACACTCCCTCCGCTCTCTCCGTGTGTGTACACTCCCTCCTCTCTGTGTGTGTACACTCCCTCCCCTCTCTCCGTGTGTGTACGCTCCCTCCTCTCTCTCTCTGTGTACGCTCCCTCCTCTCTCTCCGTGCGTGTACGCTCCCTCCTCTCCCTCCGTGTGCGTACGCTCCCTCCTCTCTCTCCGTGTGTGTACGCTCCCTCCTCTCTCTCCGTGTGTGTACGCTCCCTCCTCTCCCTCCGTGTGTGTACATCCCTCCGCTCTCTCCGTGTGTGTACTCTCCCTCCGCTCCCTCCGTGTGTGTACACTCCCTCCGCTCTCTCCGTGTGTGTACACTCCCTCCTCTCCCTCCGTGTGTGTACACTCCCTCCGCTCTCTCCGTGTGTGTACGCTCCCTCCTCTCCCTCCGTGTGTGTACACTCCCTCCGCTCTCTCCGTGTGTGTACGCTCCCTCCTCTCCCTCCGTGTGTGTACTCTCCCTCCTCTCTCTCCGTGTGTGTACACTCCCTCCTCTCCTTCCGTGTGTGTACACTCCCTCCGCTCTCTCCGTGTGTGTACACTCCCTCCTCTCTGTGTGTGTACACTCCCTCCTCTCTCTCTCTCTGTGTACGCTCCCTCCTCTCTCTCTCTGTGTACGCTCCCTCCTCTCTCTCCGTGTGTGTACGCTCCCTCCTCTCTCTCCGTGTGTGTACGCTCCCTCCTCTATCTCCGTGTGTGTACACTCCCTCCTCTCTCTCCGTGTGTGTACGCTCCCTCCTCTCCCTCCGTGTGTGTACACTCCCTCCGCTCTCTCCGTGTGTGTACTCTCCCTCCGCTCCCTCCGTGTGTGTACACTCCCTCCGCTCTCTCCGTGTGTGTACGCTCCCTCCTCTCCCTCCGTGTGTGTACGCTCCCTCCTCTCTCTCCGTGTGTGTACGCTCCCTCCTCTCCCTCCGTGTGTGTACGCTCCCTCCGCTCTCTCCGTGTGTGTACGCTCCCTCCTCTCTCTCCGTGTGTGTACGCTCCCTCCTCTCCCTCCGTGTGTGTACACTCCCTCCGCTCTCTCCGTGTGTGTACGCTCCCTCCGCTCCCTCCGTGTGTGTACACTGCCTCCGCTCTCTCCGTGTGTGTACACTCCCTCCTCTCCCTCCGTGTGTGTACACTGCCTCCGCTCTCTCCGTGTGTGTACACTCCCTCCTCTCCCTCCACGTGTGTACACTCCCTCCGCTCTCTCCGTGTGTGTACGCTCCCTCCTCTCCCTCCGTGTGTGTACTCTCCCTCCTCTCTCTCCGTGTGTGTACACTCCCTCCTCTCCTTCCGTGTGTGTACACTCCCTCCGCTCTCTCCGTGTGTGTACACTCCCTCCTCTCTGTGTGTGTACACTCCCTCCTCTCTCTCCGTGTGTGTACACTCCCTCCTCTCTCTCTCTGTGTACGCTCCCTCCTCTCTCTCCGTGTGTGTACGCTCCCTCCTCTCTCTCCGTGTGTGTGCCCTCTCTTCCCTCTCCCCCTCCCCCCTCTGCTTGTGTGTACACTCTCTTCCCCTCTCTTATTGTACATGCACACACGCTGCTCTCTCCTTGTGTGTAAACTCTCCCCTCTCCCTTTGCTCATTCTTCCCTCTCCCTTTACATGTACCCCTTCCCCTCTTTCTCTGTGCATACCCTCTCCCCCTCTCCTCTCATGCACACACTTGCCCCTCCCCTTGTATGAATATTCTCCCCTCTCCCCCTCTGTGTACCCTCCCCCCTCCCGTCTCCTTATATCTGTGCTTCCTTTCCCCCTCCCTCACCTCGATGCCTCCTCAATCGATTCCCTACCCTCTCACTGTAGCTGCTCTCCTTTGGTTTCGTTGAGCAAGTTCTGCGTGTTCTGTCACCGTCACCCTGGCCTTTGCACATTATCCCCACTCGTGGCCCTCCATTAAAATTCCAATTAAATTCGCACAACTCACTAAACCTGTGTAAAGTCTCTATGAATTCATTACTCTCTGCACATCAACTCGATGAATATAAATGGAAACTTTCCTTTTCTTATTTTTCCATTTATAAGATCAATCAAGATATCTGCTGGTGAGTTTTCTTATCCTGCAACCATCAGGCTCCTAAACTAATCTGATAACTTCAGTCATCTCATCTCAGAACTGAACTAATTCCATAGCCTACAAGCTCACTTTCAATGGCCCTACACTCATGTTCTCAGTATTATTTATTTACTTTTTTACTTTATTTATATTTACTTCTTTTTGTCTTCTTTTTCACATTGTCATTCTTTGTTTTTTGACACTTTTGCATAAATTCTATTGCATTTCTTTGTTTTCTAGTAAATGTCTGCAAGATGAATCTTAAGGTAGTATATGGTGACATATACATACTTCGATAATCAGTTTACTTTGACTTTGACTTTGCCCAAGAAATCGAGCCATGCCAGTGTCTCTGTTAAATTCTATCAAGCTCACCTCTGCCCCTTAACTGGGGTTAGAGTCATAGAGAAAGGCAGCACAGAAAGAGCCCTTTGGCCCATCTAGTCCATGCTGAAACCTTTCAAACCGCCTATTCCCATTACCTACACCCAGACCATTGACCTCCATATCTCTACTATCCACACACCTATCCAAACTTCTCTCAACCTTTCAAATAGAAATTGCATCCACCACTTGTGCTAGCAGCTCGTTCCACACTCTCACAACCTGCTGAGTAAAAAGGTTTCCCCTCATGTTCCCCTTAAACTTGCCCCCTAGGCCTGAGTCGACGTAGTAGTAGTAGTCCCTTTAAACTTCTCACCTTTCATCCCTAACCTATGACCTTTGGTTGTGGTCTCACCCAACCTCAGTGGAAAAAGCCTGCTTGCATTTACCCTGTCTATACCCCTTATAATTTTGTATATCTCTTTCAAGTCCCCTCTCAATCTTCTGCATATTAAAGAATACAGTCCAAACCTATTCAATATTTCTTATAACTCAGGTCCTCCAGACCCGGCAACGTCCTTGTAAATTTTCTCTGTGCTCTTTCAACCTTGTTTACATCTTTTCTGCAGGTAGGTGACCAAAACTACACACAAAACGTTGAATTAGGCCTCACCAATGTCTTATACAACTTCAACATAAGATCCCGCCTCCTGTACTCAATACATTGATTTATCACCATTGCCATCTAACCTAGGTTGTCCTCACCTCCGTTGGTTGAACTGTGTCTACACTGAGCCTGATCCACACTGTGGCTTCTTCCATTGAAGCTGGACCCACCTGGCCTCCACATTGCTTCTACCTCAAACAGGATTAACCCTGACACTGCCTGGCTGAAGATGGCAAATGGAAGGGCTGAGATGGCCTTTTCCGAGCACCGCTTGCTCGGTGTCATTCAAAGGGTCACCAATGATGGAGAGGTCAAAGTTCACTCATCCCTAAATCCCAGCTCTCTGTGAGCTGTGGAATGGAATGAGAGGCCCCATCATGAAAGAACAAGAGGTACAGTGCTGTTGAAAAGTCACAGCTTATATACAGTGCCTGTAAAAAGTATTTACACACTCTCCCCTTGGAAGTTTTCATGTTTTATTGTTTTACAACATTGAATCTCAGTGGATTCTATTTGGCTTTTTTGATACTGATGAACAGCAAAAGACTTTTGTGTCAAAGTGAAAACAGATCTCTATAAAGTGATCTAAATTAATTACAAATATAAAACACAAAATAATTGGTTGCGTAAGTTTTCAAGATGACACACCAAATCATCACTGGTGCAACCAGTTGGCTTGGGAAGTCACTTAATTAATTCAGTGGAGATTTGTTTTTGGAGACCTGTGTGCAGTCAAGGTGTTTCAATTGACCGCAGTTAAGATACGCCTGTACCTGGAAGGTCCGACTGCGGGTGAGTCAGTATCCTGGCAATTACTACAACATGAAGACAAAAGGACACTCCAAGCAACTCCACAAAAAGGCTATTGAAAAGCACAAATCAGGAGATGGGTGCAAGAAAATTTCCGAGTCACTGAATATCCCTTGGAGTACAGTTAAGTCAATCATCAAGAAATGGAAAGAGTATGGCACAGCTGTAAATTTGCCTACAGCAGGCCATCCTCGATAACTGACAGAGCATGCAAGAAGGGGACTAGTGAGGGAGATCACTAAGTGACCTATGATAACTCTGGAGGAGTTACAGGCTTCAGTGGCTGAGATGGGAGAGACTGTGCAAACAACAACTGTTGCCCGGTTGCTTCACCAGTCACAGCTTTATGGGAGAGAGGCAAAGAGAAAGCCACTGTTGAAAGAACCTTACATGAAATCTCAGCTGGAGGTTGCCAGAAGCATGTGAGAGACTCTGAAGACAGCTGGAAGAAGGTTCTATAATCTGATGAAATCAAAATTGAGCTTTTTAACCATCAGACTAAACACTATGTTTGGCATAAGCTGTACACTGCACATAATCAAAAACACCCCATCCCCTGCCGTGAAACATGGTGGTGGCTGCATCATGCTGTGGGGATGCTTCACTGCAGCAGGCCCTAGAAGGCTTATGAAGGTAGAGGGTAAAATGAATGCAGCAAAATACAGGGAAACCCTGGAGGAAAACCTGATGGAGTATGCAAGAGAATTGCAACTTGGGAGATAATTTGTTCTCCAGCAAGACAATAACCCAAAGCATAAAGACAAAGCTATGAAGGAATGGCTTAAAAACAACGAAGTTAATGTCCTGGAGTGGTCAAGTCAGAGCCCAGAACTCAATCCAATTGAGAATTTGTGGCTGGACTTGGAAAAGTGGTGTTCACTCTTGATCCGCATGCAATCTGACAGAGCGTGAGCGGTTTTGTAACGTAGAATGGGGAAAAAATTGCAGTGTCCAGATGTGCAAAGCTGATAGAGACCTATCCACACAGACTCAAGGCTGTAATTGCTGCCAAAGTTGCATCTACTAAATACTGACTTGAAGTGGGTAACAATCAATTATTTTGTGTTTTATATTTATAATTAGATTAGAATCACTTTGTTGAGATCTGTTTTCATCTGTTTTCACTTTGACATGAAAGACTTTTTTTTCTGTTGATCAGCATCAAAAAAGCCAAATTAAATCCACTGTGATTCAATGTTGTAAAACAATAAAACATGAAAACTTCCTGGGTGGGGAAATACTTTTTATGGGCACTGTATATAGATAGGGTGCCTTAGACTTCTGCACAACGCTGCAGTAATTTTACATATTATACTGTACTGTTGTCACAAAAAAAATCATGACATATGTGAGTAATGATAAACCTGATTCTGATGTGGGTCTCTATTCTGGACTGAGAGTGGGAAGGGGGCAGGGAGAGGGGAATCACCGTTGGGAAAAGGGGGAGGGAGCGGGAAGCACCAGAGAGACATTCTGTAGTGATCAATACACCAGTTATTTGGAATCAAATGACCTTGCCCGGTCACTCAGAGCTGAGAGTATCTGCGCTCACGGCACCCCCTGCCCCTGGCACTCCTTCTATGCCACCTGTCCCACACCCCTCCGAGGATGCTCCACTCCCATCCTTTGCTCCCGCCAGATTTACAAGCGTGCTCCATGTTGACAAATACAGTACTGTGCAAAAGTCCCCATAGTGCCCGGAACCTCCAAGTGTTGCAAACTAACCCCTCGCACATGAAATCTAACAGGAGGCAGATCAAATGGCCTGCAGCTAACATGACTTCACTGTGGAAGCAGTTTGATGAAGATGTTAACCAAATTCTGGAGGCAACGGCGAAGGGAGGGGTTGATAGGAAGCTGCAAGTCATGACAACAAATATTGTTAGTCAGCAGGCTGGCTGGAGAGCGAGGTGTCTCCCAGTGGAGGCTGGTTGTAGGAGATTCGTAGCCCGTTCTTTAGTTAGAGCCATCAGCATTTTGGGCATCAAGGGAGAGAGGAAGAGGAGAGCCATCCGCAGTACCACCGATGTGGCAGAGAGGGCCTCAAGATGGCTGTGGCTCAAAAGAGGGGAGCCACAGAGTCATAAGTAACTGGCCATCTGGACACAAGCTGGGGTCTGATCAGCCCCGGCTGGGTCACCTGGAGGAGGTTGTATGATGTTGAAAGACCCGAAACACCCGATGATTCCAGAAACATCACTGAAGATGTGTCCAGAAGCATCAATAGATGTTATGTACACAGTGTCAAAGGTAATAACTACAGCAACAAAACATTAATCTCAGTCTGAAACACCAACTGTCCACTTCCTTTCATTGATGCTATCAGACCTGTGGAATTCCACCAGCACCTTCGCGGACTCATCCATGGTTGATAGGTTCTTGATTAGTCAGGGCATCAAAAGTTACAGGGAGAAGGCAGGGACTGGGGTTGAGAGGGAGAATAAAACAGCCATGATGGAATGGTAGAGCAGACTTGATGGGCTGAAGGCCCTAATATAACTCATATGTCTTATGTCTTACTAACAGTGCAAGGCTCAGGAAGCAACATAATTCCTGGTCGAAGGAGCTCCTTACATGCTGTAGCTTCTAAATAACCTGTGGTGTGGTTTTCTGTTGATGTCATGACAATTATACTGCAGTTTAACTTCTGTGCTGGCATCAGTGGTAGATGCAGTTAATAGGACGTTATTGACATAGGCTGGCAGAATGGGCTGACAAGTAGCAGATGGAATTTCATACAAAGAAGTTCGAGCGTATTTTGACAAGTGAAATGGGACAGAAAGTGAAATAATTTCAACTTTATTCCACAGTTCATCATCTGTGAGCTCTGTGCGTAGAGATTTGATCACGGCAAGACACATTCTGTTGAGAAACAATTGGCAATGTATCTGGGAGTTTGCAATTTAAAACAGAAGGTGCTGAGTAACAAAGGGGAAAAATTCAGTTCAGCCTTGACGGTCCAGTTCTGCAATGAGCTCTTCTGCCCTGTGCGGGGTGCTGGAGAGCATTGGGGTCTAGGGTTTCTTGAGCAACTGAATTGGTTAATTGTTGTTTAGCAAGAGTCGGTAATCATTTAGATTTGATGTGGTTTTGTCGAATGATTCATTCTTTGTAATGTGGTCTCCTGGTGCTTTCTGCTTAAACTTGTTAAGTTTATCTTGAGAGGTTTGGGGATTCCGTGTTCCTTGTATTATTTAGTGGATGCCCAATTATTGCTAATCACGGGGTCCTAGTTTTGAGAATGTTACGTATCACAGTGTCGCTTGGCCAAGAAAACCATGTTCTTTTGGAATTCATATGAATAATGTTTTGGTCACCATTTGTACATCTTTCCTCTGCACGTGGGTTCCGACAATGCCAGTGCATGTTGTGACAGGTTAGGTCATAGCTGGAGGATTCCATGTAGCTCTCGTCATCAGAAGGATGGAGACGTCCTTAAGAGGGTGTAGGAGAGACTTAGCAGCTGAGATTCCTCAGAACAAAGGAAGTTAGAACACAGAATACAACATAGAACATTACATCACAGGACAGGCGATTCACCCCACGATGTTTTGCCTACCATTTAACCTGCTCTAAGATCAATCTAACCCTTCCCTCCCACAAAGCCCTCCATTTTTCTATCAACCACATGATTTTCTATCAACCATAAGATTCTTAAATGCTCCTAATATATCTACCTCCACCACCACACTGGCAGAGTGCTTCACGTACCCACCACTCCCTGTGCAAAAACAACTTAGCTCTGAATTTTCCCCTGTGATTTCCTCTAACCACCTCAAAATGATGTCCCCTGGTATTAGCCATTTCTGCCCTGGGACAAAAAGTCTTTGGCTGTCCACTCAATCTATGCTCTCATCATCTTGTAGACTTTTATCAAATCACCTCTCATCCTTCTTCACTCCAGAGAGAAAAGCCCTAACTCACTCATCCTTTCCTCATAAGACATGCTCATAACTCGTAAGAGTAGAGGATATATTGGATAAATGTGAGCTAGATTATGATGTTTGGGGAGGATTGATAAAGTAATTGTCTTGCTCTTGGGTGTCATTGAGTGACATGGTAGTGTAGCAGTTAGCATAACACTCGTCTGTGCCAGCGACTGAGATTCAATTCCCACGTCTGTCAGTAAGGATTTTGTACATTCTCTCTATGATCGTGTGGGTTACCTTCGTGTACTCTGCTTTCCTCCCACGTTCCAAAGATGTAAGGTTTAGTAAGTTGTAGGCAGGCTATGTTTCCATCACTTGTGGGCTTGTGCTAGGTCATCTTCAGATGGTGTTGATTGTTGACACAAACAACGCATTTCACAGTATGTTTCAATGTACATGTCACAAATAAAGCTAATCTTTAAATCTGATCTTCAGTTAATCCTGCAAAGAATGGGGAGGGGGGAAGACTTGAGGCTTAGGGGAAGGTCCATGAGGTGGATGTGAGGAAGAGCTTCTTTGTGAGGTGGCTTGGGTTTTGTTGATGGAAATGGAGGTGATCGAAGATTTCAGAAGGGATTTGGGCAGGCGTCAGATGGAAATGAAGGTGCGATTGGAGGCAGGTGGTAAGAGAGCGGACCTGAATGGAGGGCCTGAACTTCTTCACTCAGAGTGTGGTGTGAGCGTGAAACGAGTTGCCAGCAGAAGTCCTGACGAAGGGTCTCGGCCTGAAACGTCGACTGCACCTCTTCCTACAGATGCTGCTTGGCCTGCTGCGTTCACCAGCAACTCTGATGTATGTTGCCAGCAGAAGTGGTAGATTGCAACATTTATGAGAAGTTTGAATAAATACATGGATGGAGGCCTGTGATCCAGGTGCAGGCCAATGGGACGAGGCAGAATAACAGTTCGGCATGGACTAGGTAGGCCAAAGGGTTTCTGTGCTGTTGTACTCAATGTCTCTGAAATGTGTGTGGACTGGATGATATCCTCGTGTCGAGAGAACTCGAGGAAGTCTACTCTTCCCAGTGTGATCAGACTAATAATTATCCCTTTCCAACATCAGAGAGGGTGCAGAAAATCACCAGGAATTTACTAGAATGGAGGATTTGAATTGTAAGTTGGGACATTATGTTACAACTGTACAAGATGCTGGTGAGGCCATACTTGCTGTGTAGTTCTGGTCATCCAGCGATAGGAAGCATGCCATTAGACTCAAAAGGTTGCAGAGAAGATTCACGAGGATGTTACCAGGACTGGTGTGCCTGAGTTATAAGGAGAGGTTTAGACCGTTTCCCCCAGACTGTAGGACGCTGATCGTGTATAAAACTGGGGGCGCACAGTGCATAGTTCCCTGAAGGTGGAATCTCATGTGGATAGGGTGGTGAAGAAAGCTTTTGATATGCTGGCCTTTATAAATCAGAGCACTGAGTATAGGATGTAATGTTGAAATTGTACAAGGCATTGGTAAGGCCAAATTTGGAGTATTGTGTACAGTTCTGGTCACCGAATTATAGGAAAGATGTCAACAAAATTGAGAGAGCACAGAGAAGATTTTCTAGAATGTTACCTGGGTTTCATCTCCTAAATTACAGAGAAAGGTTGAACAAGTTGGGTCTTTATTCTTTGGAGCGTAGAAGGTTGAGGGGTGACTTGATAGAGGTGTTTAAAATTATAAGGGGGATAGATAGAGTTGACGTGGATAGGCTTTTTCCATTGAGAGTGGGGGAGATTCAAACAAGAGGACATGAGTTGAGAATTAAAGGGCAAAAGTTTAGGGGTAACATGAGGGGGAACTTCTTTACTCAGAGAGTGGTAGCTGTGTGGAACGAGCTTCCAGCAGAAGTGGTTAAGGCAGGTTCGATGTTGTCATTTAAAGTTAAATCGGACAGCTATATGGACAGGAAAGTAATGGAGGGTTATAGGCTGAGTGCAGGTCGGTGGGACTAGGTGAGAGTAAGAGTTTGGCACGGAATAGAAGGGCTGAGATGGCCTGTTTCTGTGCTGTAATTGTTATATGGTTATATGGTTAACAGTAGCATAGCGGCTAGCGGTACACAATTTCAACACCAGTGACCTGGGTTCACTTCCTACTGCTGTCTATAAGGAGCTTGCACGTTCTCCCTGTGACCGCGTGGGTTTCCTCCGGGTGCTCCGCCTTTCATCCCTCATGCTAAAGGCGTATGGGTTAGGAGGTTAATGGCTCCGTTAATTGATCTGAAGGACCTCCCCGTGACCGCGTGGGTTTCCTCCTGCAGTCTAAAAACCTATTGGTAGGTTGGTCATTGTAAACTGTTCAGTGATTAGGCTGGGATTAAATCAGGGGCTGGGTGGCACGGCTGAACCCAGGAGGGACCATTCAGTGCTATATCTCAATATGTTCAGAAGCTGATAGTTTATGATTCAGATGAAGAGAAATTCTCTCAGAGGGCAATGAGTCTGCAGAATTCTCTCCTTCAGTCTAATCAGTGTTGAGGATGTTCAAATCGGAGATCTTGGACACCGGGGATATCAGGAGATACTGAGATCAGGTGAAAACGTGGATGAGATTCGCATTGTCTTATGGACTGACAAAGGCTGGAGGAGTCTTATGGGTTCTGTTGTAATTCTGTGTTCTTGAGAGGTGACATACACTCAGTAGTCACTTTATTAGATGCCTTCCGTACCTGATAAAATGACCAGTGAGTGTATGTCTGTGGTCTTCTGCTGTTGTTGGCCATCCACTTCAAGGCCTATTTTATTATTGAGATACAGTGCAGATAGGCCCTTCTGGCCCTTCGAGCCATGCATCCCTGTAATCCCCGACTTAACCCTGGCCTAATCACGGGACAATTTACAATGACCAATTGACCTACCAACTGGTACTTCTTTGGACTGTGGGAGGAAACAGGAGCACATGGAGTAAACCCACGTGGTCACAGGGAGAACATACAAACTCCTTACAGGCAGAGGTGGGAATTGAACCCAGGTCGCCTGTACCGTAAAGCATTGCTAACCACTAGGCATCAACATGGCGCTGATTCAGATTTGGTCTCCTGCACACCACTGTTGTAACACATGGTTATTAAAATCACTATAGCTTGAACCAGTCTGGCCATTCTCCTCTGACCTCTCTTATCAACAAGGAATTTTCACCCTCAGAAATGCTGCTTACTGGATGTTTTCTGGTTCTCACACCATTCTCTGTAAATTCTAGAGACTGTTGTGCATGAAAATCCCAAGAGATCAGCAGTTTCTCAGATACTCCAACCACCCCATCTAGCACCGACAATCATTCCACAGTCAAAGTCACTTAGATCACATTTCTTCCCCAGTCTGGTGTTTGGCCTGGAGCTCTTGACCATTTCTGCATGTTTTTCCGAATCAGGATCAGATTTAATATCTCCGGCATATGTCGTGAAATTTGTTAACTTTACAGCAGCGGTACAATGATAAATAAATATACAGAAAAACAAACTGCCCTATATTAAGTATATATATGTCTGTTAAATGGTTAAGTTACAACAAGTAGTGCAAAATAACAGAAAATTTGAAGCAGTGAGGTAGTGTTCGTGGGCTCAATGTCCATTTAGAAATCGAATGGTGGAGGGGAAGAAGCTGTTTCTGAATCGCTGAGTGTGTGCCTTCAGGCTTCTGTACCTCCTTCTGGACAGTAACAGTGTGAAGAGGACATGTCCTGGGTGGTGGGGATCCTTAATGATGGATACCGGCTTCCTAAGGCTCCGCTCCTTGAAGATGACTTGGATACTATGGAGGCTGGTACCCATGATAGATCTGACTAATTTTACAAGTTTCTGCAGCTTATTTCTATCTTGTGCAGTAGCCCCCTACCCCCCACACCAGACGGTGATGCAGCCATTCAGAATGCTCTCCACGGTATATTTGTAGTTTTCAAGAGTTTGAGTTGACAAACCAAAACTCCTCAAACTCCTAATGAAATATAGCCGCTGTCTTGCCTTCTTTATAGCTGCATCAATATGTTGAGTCCAGGTTAGTTCCTCAGAGATATTCACACCCAGGATCTTGAAATTGCTGACACTCCCCACGTTGGATCCCTCTATGAGGATTGGTTTGTGTTCCCTCATCTTACCCTTTCTGAAGTCCCCAATCAGCTCTTCGTTCTTGCTGGTGGTGAGTGACACCACTCAACTAACTGATGTACCTCACTCCTGTAGGCCCTCTCGTCTCCACCTGGAATTCTGCTGACAATGGCTGTATCATCAGCAAATTTGCAGGTTCTGTTCGAGCTATGCTCAGCTGCACAGTCATAGGTGTAGCGGGAGTAGAGCAGTGGGCTAAGCACACGTCCCTCAGGCGTGCCAGTGTCAATGGTCAATGAGGTGAAGATTCTATTTCCAATCTGCACAGATTGTGGTCTTCTGGTTAGGAAGTCAGGATCCAGTTGCAGAGGGAGGTACAGAGGCCCAGGATCTGTAGGTTTTGGCATTGAGTTGCTGTCACATGATTGGCTGATTAGATATTTGCATTAACGAGCAATAAAGTGGACTGAGTCTATGTTGGGAGATTCCGTATACATAAGTGCTGTACATTAAGTGATCACTTTTGAAGAGCTAGAGCAACAGAGGGAATGTATTGCACAGTGCAGTGGCTTTTACTGATCTCATAACCAGATTCGGAGACTGAGCATCCACGGTCAAATCCCATCCTGACAACTAAGACTGTTGACAAAAATTTGGAGACAGAGAGCTTGTGTCAGCAAAAGTGACTGCGGCTCCGTAAAAGTGATTATCAACTCACACTTGAGTTGTCCTCAGTGTGTTTGATAGGACACTGTCAAATACAAAAAGTCTTGTTCAAGTTAGTCTGATGTCAATGGAAAGTTCTGCGGGGAAGTCTATAACAGAGGCAAGCTCACAATGAAAGATAGGGTGAAATTTTGCTGCTAGTGCAGTGGACAGGGATGTAACAGTGACACTACCAGGTACTGGGACAGCTAATTGTGCTCAACATAATCCAGATTAATATTATCTCCCTAAACAGAAATATCACAGTAATTCATTGGCGTGACTCCTACATAGAAACTGTGGAGTTAGGGTTAGTGTCAAGAGAGCTTCACTTTCTCTATAATCCATGCCCTCTCTCTGTGCCAGAGTGTGGTCTAGGGGAGAGAGCTTTACTCCACATTATTCCTGTTTAGCAGGTGACTGTGAGAGGACCTTAACTCTGCCTAACCCATGGTCTATGAGCGCTTGTGGAGATTAGTCATTAGTGCACAGACCTTCACCTTAATGAATCAATAGGTACATTTAATGTCAGAGAAATGTATACAATATACATTCTGAAATTCTTTTTCTTCACAAACATCCACAAAAACAGAGGAGTGTCCCAAAGAATGAATGACAGTTAAATGTTAGAACCTCAAAACATCCCCAGCTCCCCCCTCCCACGCATAAGTAGCAGCAAAGCAATGATCCCCCACCAGCAAATAAAAAGCATTGGTGCCCCCCCCCACCAAGCACACAAGCGTGCAGCAAAGGCACAGACTTGCAGTTCCCCAAAGACTACTCGTTCACCCAGTATTCAACATACCACAGGCTCTCTCTCTCCCTAATAAGGGAAAAAGAAGTGTCCTCATTTCACAGCGAGCGGGGAGACATAACAAAATATGTCGCTTCATGTCGCTTCGTGTCGCTTCTTCCGAGCTCTGTGCCCAAAGAACTCGGGTCTCTGGGCACACAGGCAGCAGCCAGCTCGCTGCTTTCGACCTTCTGTCTCCCACGACGCACCAGTTTCCTGCAGCGGCATCAACCTCGAGTCCGCCCGCCTCCCAGCGCCATGAAATCCCAGAATCCTGAAGGCGCGCCTGTCTTTTAGGCCACGTCCTTGGCAGATCGAATAGCGGCCGGTCGTGAGACCCCGAGAACTGATCCCCTTTCCGCAAAGAACCGAAGTCAGCATGTAACTCCAGGTCAGGGTCTTCCAAAGAACCCTGAAAGGGAAAAATAGAGATATTAAAGATAGAAATAGAAATACAACACAATAAAAGGAAATAGCAAACCTGAACACTGCAAATTCTAATGGATTGGGTGGGTGGAGCAATCCATTTACAAATGGTGTACTCCTGAACTTCAGCGCAATCTTCCATCGCTATCATCAGTTCAAAGTTCATTTCCTTGCGGGCATACAATAAATCCAAGAAACATAATAGAATCAATGGAAGACTGCATCCAAAATAATGGCCGAACAACCCATGTGCAAAAGGCAACAAACAGTGCAAATATGAAAGAAAAAAAAGAAGTAATAAATATCAAGAAAGTGAGAGGAAGAGTCTTTGAAAGTGAGTCCATAGGTCATGGAAACAGTTCTGTGATGAAGTTATTCCCTCTGGTTCAAGAGCCCGATGGTTGATCCATTTTTCAGCCCAGTTTTCCAGTGGGTCCAAATCCCGCTGCAAGCTTTGATTGGCTTCCTTGCTGTCTACTATGCCCCAGTCTTAGTATCATCCGCAAATTTACTGATCCAGTTAACCACACTATCACCCAGGTCATTAGGGCGTACCATTTCCTCAGAAATAACTGTTCCTGGTGGTGTGGGTCCTGAGTCTCCTGCACCTTCCTTCTCATGGCCGCAGTGAGAAGAGAGCATGTCCTGGGCGGTGGGGGTCCCTGATGATGGATGCTGCTTTCCTACGACATCTGTGTCAGATCACCAGGAGGTCCTCCCCAGTAAGCAGTTTATATGATTCTGATGCCTTCTCAAAACCCATGTTTAAGGAAATGTTTTCTCTATTGATTATCCAGAGTTTGTTGCAGATATGATTGTAGATTTTCAGTGAGATTTCAGCTGCTGTTGTTCCGTTGGTAATTACCAGTCTTCACATACTTCAGGCTGGGGACCTCAGCCAATTATGTTGTTGACCTCAACACTTGAACTGAGTCATTGTTCCCTTAATCCTTTTAGTCAAGCATTGAGTCATAGTACACTTTGGCTCATCTGGTACAAATCTGTTATCCTGCCTAGTCTCATTGACTCACACCTGGACCATAGCCCTCCCTACACCTCCCATCCATGTAACTTGTCCTAACTTCTCTTAAAGGTTGCATTCAAACCTGCATCCACCATTTCTACTGGAAGCTCATTCACCACTCACACAAACCTCTGCGTGCAGAAGCTCCCCCTTAGGATTCTCTTAAATATTTCACCTTCACCCTTAACCCATGACCTCTAGTTTTAGTCTCACCCAACCTCAAGTGGAAAAAAAAAGCCTGCTGCATTTACCCTATCTATACCCCTCATAATTTTGTGTAGGTCTGTCAATTCTCCCTTCATTTCCTACGCTGCAGGGAATAAAATCCTAACCTATTCAGCCTTTCCCTATAACTCAGGTCCTCAAGTCCTGGCAACATCCTTGTAAATTTCCTCTGCACGCTTTCAGTCTTTTTGATATGTTTCCTGCAGGTAGGTGACCAAAACTGCATACAATACTCCAAATTAGGCCTCACCAACTTCTTATACAATTTCAGCATGACATTCCAACTCTTTTACTCAATATATGGTCAGTATGCAAAAGATCGCTTTACAACCCCCGCTATCTACCTTTGACACCACTTTCAAGGAATTATGGATCTGTCTTTCCAGATCCCTCTGTTCCTCCTGCACTCTTCAGTCCCTTTCCATTCACTGTATAAGTCCTACTCTGGTTTGCCCTTCCAAAGGACCACACCTCATACTTGTCTGCATTAAATTCCATCCGCCATTTTTCAGCTCAGTTTTCCAGCTGGTCCAAATCCCGCTGCAAGCTTCGATTGGCTTCCTTGCGGTCTACTCTGCCCCGATCTCGGCGTCATCCGCAAATTTACTGATCCAGTTAACCACATTATCACCTAGGTCACTGGCATGTACTGTTTCCTCAGAAAACCTCATTCAATCCAGGTTCCACCTACAGACTCACTTTCAAGGACTTTACAGCTCACATTCTTAGTTCTGTTATTGTTTATATTTGCACAATTTGTCTTCTTTTGTACATCAGTTGTTTGTCACTATTTATGAATAGTTTTTTATATATTCTATCGTATTTCTTTATTTTCCTGCAAACGCCGGCAAGAAAATGATTCTCAAGGTGGTATATGATGACATATATGTACTTTGACGATAAATTTACTTTGACTTTGACCCTGGATACTGTCTGTGTGGATCTTACTTGTTCTCCCTGTGAATGCGTGTTTTAATCCCAGGTGCTCCTGTTTCCTTCCACATCCCAAAGTCGTGCGAGGTCGTAAGTCAATTTGACACAGGAACTTGCCCCTAGTGGGGGTCATTGATGGGGAGTGTGTGAAGAATGCTTGACCTGGAATTATGAGGCTGATTTAATCAGCAATAGTCCTTGTCCCCAAGACAAGGATTCTGTTCCGGGGTCACTGCCTGAGACCTCCATAGACTTGGGATCAATTCTAACCTCTGGTGCTGGCCATCTGGAATTTGCATGTTCTCCCTGTGTCTGAGAGGGTCGAGAAGATTCATTTTATAGAAGAATGGAGGGCCATGTAGGAGGGAAGGGTTAGATTGATCTTAGAATAGGCTGGCACAGCAGTGTGGGCCGAATGGCCTGAAGAGCACTGTAGTGATCCATGTACTATGTTCTATATGAGAATAGAAGTGTGTAAGGGGTCAGTTGAGAAGTCAGCACGCACCTGATGGGCGAAACGGCCTGTGTGATGTGTCTCTGAGTCGGTCAGTAGCTGGACCTCAGCTGGAGCGCGTTGATAATCCAAAGAACCGAACTGGAGGGAAGTCCACTCACAAGGTTTAGTGGGTCAAGTGATCAGTGTGGAAAGGTGAGAGAGAAGGGGATTATTCTCTTTGTGGCCAAGCGCGTGGCCAAGTGGTTAAGGCATTTGTCTAGTGATCTGAAGGTCGCTAGTTCGAGCCTTGGCTGAGTCAGCGTGTTGTATCCCTGAGCAAGGCACTTAACCACACATTGCTCTGCGACGACACTGGTGCCAAGCTGTATGGGTCCTAATGCCCTTCCCTTGGACAACATCGCTGGCATGGAGAGAAGAGACTTGCAGCATGAGCAACTGCCAGTCTTCCATACAACCTTGCCAGGCCTGTGCCCTGGAAACCTTCCAAGGTGCAAATCCATGGTCTCACGAGACTAGCGGATGCCTTTGTTAAGTTGACTAAACTTCAGAGAGAATCGGGCTTGGGTTTAATATCAGATTTAGCTGGAAGTATTGAAATTGGTAAATTGATTTATTACTGTCTCATGTACTGAGGGACAGTGAGCACTTTGTTTGTGGGCCATCTATACCAATCATTTAACTGCAGCAGTGCATCAGTTGAAAACCTTGTCTTACATACCATTTATACAGGTCAATACCTTACAACACTGCATTGAGGTAGAACAAGGGGAAACAAAAGAATGCAGAATGAAGTGTAACAGCTACAAAGAGAGTGCAGAGCAGGAAAAGAATAAAGTGTAGAGTACAGTGCAGGTAGACAATAAGCCACAAGGTTATAAGGATGAAGGATCAACTTTATTTGCCCTGTACATTTACATGTATTACAAATTCGCTATAGTGTGTTGGCACAACATGCCACAAAAACATTCAACAATTATAAAGAAAAAATAATTATATCAAAATATGAAACATATAAGATTATTAAGAGCAACACACATCAAAGTTGCTGGTGAACGCAGCAGGCCAAGCAGCATCTCTAGGAAGAGGTGCAGTCGACGTTTCAGGCCGAGACCCTTCGTCAGGACTAACTGAAGGAAGAGTGAGTAAGGGATTTGAAAGTTGGAGGGGGAGGGGGAGATCCAAAATGATAGGAGAAGACAGGAGGGGGAGGGATGGAGCCAAGAGCTGGACAGGTGATAGGCAAAAGGGGATACGAGAGGATCATGGGACAGGAGGTCCGGGAAGAAAGACAAGCCGGGGGGGACCCAGAGGATGGGCAAGAGGTATATTCAGAGGGACAGAGGGAGAAAAAGGAGAGTGAGAGAAAGAATGTGTGCATAAAAATAAGTAACAGATGGGGCACGAGGGGGAGGTGGGGCCTTCTCTAACTTGCGCTAATGCCCCACCTCCCCCTCGAACCCCATCTGTTACTTATTTTTATGCACACATTCTTTCTCTCACTCTCCTTTTTCTCCCTCTGTCCCTCTGAATATACCTCTTGCCCATCCTCTGGGTACCCCCCCCGCTTGTCTTTCTTCCCGGACTTCCTGTCCCATGATCCTCTCGTATCCCCTTTTGCCAATCACCTGTCCAGCTCTTGGCTCCATCCCTCCCCCTCCTGTCTTCTCCTATCATTTTGGATCTCCCCCTCCCCCTCCAACTTTCAAATCCCTTACTCACTCTTCCTTCAGTTAGTCCTGACGAAGGGTCTCGGCCTGAAACGTCGACTGTACCTCTTCCTACAGATGCTGCTTGGCCTGCTGCGTTCACCAGCAACTTTGATGTGTGTTGCTTGAATTTCCAGCATCTGCAGAATTCCTGTTGTTTAAGATTATTAAGGGGTTGGACATGCTAGAGGCGGGAAACATGTTCCCGATGTTGGGGGAGTCCAGAACCAGAAGCCACAATTTGAGAATAAGGGGTAGGCCATTTAGAACGGAGTTGAGGAAAAACTTTTTCACCCAGACAGTTGTGGATCTGTGGAATGCTCTGCCTCAGAAGGCAGTGGAGGCCAATTCTCTGGATGCTTTCAAGAAAGAGTTAGATAGAGCTTTTAAGGATAGCGGAGTGAAGGGAGATGGGGAGAAGGCGGGAACGGGGTACTGATTGTGGATGATCAGCCATGATCACAGTGAATGGCGGTGCTGGCTTGAAGGGCCGAATGGTCTACTCCTGCACCTATTGTCTATTGTCTATTGTAAAATAAAGTTAAAGTACAGATATGGAATAAAATGCACATAATAAGCATTGTAAAAAGCAGTTTAAAATGTTTACAGTGCAGAGACGGGCGTAACAGATAGAGGGGTGTGGGATAACTAGAATGGTTGATCAGATTAACTGCCGGGAGGCGGGGGGGATACTTTTAAGATGGCATGAAGATTTTGTTTTAATAGTCCTATAGTGCTTTCCAGAAGGGAGCTTTCGGACAAGGTGGAGTGTGCAGTGGGTAGTGTGACCGTCAGCGCAAGTGTCCATTCTATCGTACCAGGCGACCAATTTAATCCAGAGTACAATTTCTGACAGGGACAGAGCTCCTGGTCTCCAGAACATCCTGTTAGTCATTGAAAGAAGGCAAAACAGGAGGTAGGGTGAGAGTTATGTTCCCTGCCAAAAGCAATTCCTTAATTGCTTTTAAGAGCTCAGAAATACTGCAAGGTGAAGTTTAAAAAAATATATATATATGTACATGGGAATGTAATTAAAATACATATAAATTAAAACAGATCTTTTTAATGTTTCCCTTCCATCACATCATCTTTAAAGTTGATAATAAATATTCCTTTAAACTTTGAACTTTTGGGTTCAGCGGAGAGGAGAAATGATTTGTTAGAGGAGACAGAAGAGGCACCAGGCTCAGGTCCTGAACGGGAGGAGGAGGAGGGGTGGAGGAAGAGATCGGATGAATGCAACAGAAGGGCTCGCCGGAGTGAGGCAGATTAGTGCGGAGCAGCAGGCAAGAGGGGTGGGGAGTGGAATTAATAAAGCAAATGGATTAAGACATCTACCAGGTAACCTGAGGCAGTGACAGCTGAGCTCTGATACCAGACGCAGGCTGACGGCGAATGGTGCCCTCCCATGATCGTCTCAGTCTGCTGAGGGGAAGATGAAAGAACATAGAGCATCACAGCACAGTGCAGGCCCTCAATCCATGATGTTGTGCCAAACCTTTAACCTATTCCAAGTCAATCTAACTATTTCCTCCCACATAACTCTCCATTTTTCTATCATCTCTGTGCCAACCTAAGCATTTCTTATATGCTCCTAATGCATCTGCCTCTACCATCTCCCCTGGCATGTTGTTCCACTCCTGTGTAAAAAAAACTTACCTTTGACATCCCTCCTAATACCTTAATAATCTAATGTCCCCCCCATACTTTCCTCTAGTCACCTTAAAATTATGCCCCGTGGTATTAGCTGTTCCTGCTCTTGGATAAAGACTTGGGCTGTCCATCTGATCTATGCCTCTTTTCATCTTGCACACCTCTATCGTCACCTCTCATCCTCCTTCGGTCCAAAGAGAAAAGCCCTAGCTTGCTCAACCCGTCCTCATAAAACATGCTCTCTAATCCAAGGGGGCATCCTGGTAAATCTCCTCTGCACACTCTCTGGAACTTCCACCTCCTTCTTAGAATGAGAAAACACAATCTTCCACGTGAGGTCTGGCCAGAGTTTTACCTCTCTGCTCCTACGACTAATGCAGCCCAGCACACCTCAAGCCTTCTTAGCAACCCTATCAATCTGCGCGGCACCTCTGAAGGATCTATGGACGTGGACCCTCTGTCCTTTCACACTGCGAGTAATCCTGTGTTCTGCCTTTAAGTTCAACCTTTATCTCAGGATCTACAGTCCTAACCCCTCTTGGTCAATCTCCCCTGCACCCTCCCTAAAGCTTCCACATCCTTTCTGTAATGAGGTGACGAGAACTGAACACAATATTCCACGTGTGGTCTGGCTGGAGATTTATGGAGCTGCAACATTACCTTGCCAAGTTATTTCACTGAAGGGTCACAGAATGTTCCTGGTACTGGGAGACAGAATCTTTGGCCGGGTCAGAGGACTGGTCCTCCTGATAGATCCCACTGGGAGCTGCTGCTCAGAGAGTAGCAGGTCTGTCTTGTAGATTCAAGGCCTGCTCCAGAAATCTGACTCTCTTACTTCTGGCACTGGGGAAAGTGCAGCAGCATCAAACGAGAAGTAAATTTATTATCAAGGTATAAATATATTACCATATACAACCTTGTGATTAATTTTCTTACAATGCCAGCAATTGGGAGATCGGGATTCAATTCCCACTGCTGTCTGTAAGGAAGTTGCACGTTCTCCCCATGACTGCATGAGTTTCCTTTGGGTGCTCTGGGTTCCCTCCCACTGCCAAAAGACGTACAATTTGGGTTAGGAAGTCCTGGGCATGTTATGTTGGTGCCGGAATCGTGGCGACACTTACTGGCTGTCTCCAGCGCAATCTCAGATTGTGTTGGTCGTTGATGCAAATGGTGCATTTCACTGTATGTTCCCATGTACACGTGACAAATAAAGCTCATCTAACCAATTTACAGTGGCCAGTCAACCCATCGTCCATCACGTCATTGGGATGTGGGTGGAAACCAGAGCACCTGGGGGAAACCCACACGGTATCGGAGAGAATTTGCAAACTTCACACACCAGCAGTGCCGGAGGCTGGAATCGAACCCAGGTCTGCAAGGGCTGTGCCAGCATGCTACTCCTAAAACGGTGACTACAAAGTGCTTTGGGATGCCCTGGGGAGGTGATGGGACCGGGCGAGTATGTTCAGTCAGTTCGACAGGCAGTGGGAGAGGGGAAAAAAATATTGCAACAGTGAAGATGTTCAGCTAAGAGTGTAGTCATCGAGAGCACTTTAGCTCAAAAGCAGGCCCTTCAGCCTATCTGACCCATGCCAACCCCATTCTGCTGCTTAGTCCAGGGGTTTCCAATCCTTTTATACCAATGAGCCTTACCATTAACCGAGGGGTCCATGGATCACAAGTTGTGAACCCCTGGCCTAGTCCCATCAACCCACACCTGGACCATACCCCTCCATACCCCTCCATACCCCTTCCATTCTTGTACTTATCCAAACTTCTCTTAAATGTCGAAATCAAACCTGCATCCACTACTTCTGCTGGCAGCTCGTCCCACACTCACACCGTCATCTGAGTGAAGAAGCTCCCCCACATTTTCCCTTAAATATTTCATCTTTCACCCTTAACCTATGACCTCTAGTTCTAGTCTCACCCAACGTCAGATACTCAATCTGTACCCCTCGTAATTTTGTATACCTCTATCAAATCTGCCCGCATTCCTCTGTGCTCCAAGGAATAAAGTCCAAACATATTCAACCTTTTTTTGTGGCACGTGGCCAAGTAGTTGTGGCATTGGACTAGCGATCCGAAGGTCGTGAGTTCAAGCCCCAGCCGAGGCAACATGTTGTGTCTTTGAGCAAGGCACTTAACCACACAATGCTCCAGTCCACCCAGCGGAAAATGAGTACTGGCAAAATGCTAGGGTTTAACCTCGTGATAGACTGGCGTCCTATCTGGGGGGTGGGGGGTGAATCTCGTACTCTCAGTCACTTCACGCCATGGAAACCGGCATGAGCACCGGCCTGATGGGCCTATAAGGCTCAGGACGGACTTTAACTTTTAACTGTTCAACCTTTAACTATAAATTAAATTCAGGCAACACACTTGTAAATTTTCTCTGCATTCTTTCAGTTTTGTGATATCTTTCCTGAATGAAAACAAAGACTTTCTGTGCCCCCCCCCGCCCCCAATCAGGCACGTAGTTGGTCAGCTGGAGGTTAGAGCGAGGGAGAACAATGCAGGAGTCTGTGACCTACCTCAATATGTATTCCAGGATGAAATCACTCAGCAGTGCGCCTGCTCCTTGATTTTGCTGAGCTCCTATACAGCCAGCAGCTACTGTGTGTGGGGAGGGAGCGAATACTACTCTGGTAGAAGGTGCCTCAGAGGGAGGGAGACAGAGTTGGAAGCCTTGTGGCAGGTGGCAGCGGGAGCCAGAAGGATCTCATTTAAAGAAAAGCTGGTCTACAAGATCCATAAAAACATGAGATTCTGCAGCTGCTGGAAATCCAGAGCGACACACGCACAAAATACTGGAGGAACTCAGCAGGCCAGGCAGCATCCTTGGAGAGGAACGAACAGTCGATGTTTCAGCCCCGAAATGTAGACTGTCGTAAGACTCACCTTCAAGAGTGTTGACATTTATAGTGGAACGTCAATGTATACAGACAGATCCAAGATGTCTGTTAAAACATCACAGCTGTAAGTCGTCCAGATATTGGTGATCTGAGTTTGGCGAGTCCAGGGCCAAAGTCTAGAGGTCGGGCACACAGAAGATGGCGTGTCCTGAGGTCAAGGCATCCCGTCCCGTTTTTTCCTTGCTGTTGTTGTGGTGTTTGTCTTGTATTTTGGCTGCATGTTGTTCTGCTGAACATTGTGGGCGTGCTATGTTGGTACCGGAAGCGTGACGACCCTTGTGGGCTGCCCCCAGCACGTCCTCGAACTGTGCTGGTCGTTGACGCTGTGATGCATTTCACCGTATGCTTTGACGTACATGTGATAAATAAATCTAATTTTGCTGCAGGGTTGCAAACATACCAATACTTACGGGAGGTCCCAGGTGACCACCTGGAGTGGATCAATATTTAGGAGAGTGATATTAAGTCAGTATTCATGGAGCTACGAGAGATTTTGCAGATACTGGGAATCCGGAATGCCACACACAGAATGCTGGAGGAACTCAGCAGGTCAGGCAGCATCTTGGAGGGAAATATACAGTCAACGTTTCAGGCTGAGACCTTTCATCAAGGACTGGAAAGGAAGGGGGAAAATGCCAGAATAAAAGACACAAAAGATTCTGCGGATGCTGGAAATCCGGAGCAACACACGCACAAAATGCTGGAGGAACTCAGCAGGTCAGGCAGCATCTATGGAGAGGCATTAACATTGTTTTGGGCTGAGACCTTTCATCAGGACTGGTAAGGAAGGGAGCAGAAGTCAAAATAGGGTAAAGGATGGTAAAGACTGCAAGCTGGCAGGTGATAGGTGAGACCAGGTGAAGGGGAAGGCGTGTGGAAAGGATGTGAGAAACTGGGAGGTGATAGGAGGAAGAGGAAGAAGGCTGAATAAGATGGAATCTGATTGGAGAGGACCGTGGAATGAAGGGAAGAAAGAGGGGAACAAGAGGGAAGGTGAAGGGCTGGTGAGGAGAAAGGTGTGTGGGTGGAGGAGAGGGATGAAGGATGAAGCTGGAAGGTGATAGGTGGAAGAGGTAAAGGACCAAAGAAGGAATCTGATTGGAGAGGAAATTGGATTATAGAATAAAGGGAAGGAGGTGGGGAACCAGAAGAGGGAAGGTGCAGTGATGGGCAGATTATGAGGATAAAGGATGGGGAAGAAAATGGGGTAATAAGGCCAGAGGGATAACGGAAGACCAAGAGGCAACATTGAGGCTTTAAGTCTGTCCCGAGCCTTTGTGGCCCATCAGGCCGGTGCTTATGCCAGTTTCTGTGCCGTGAAGCGACTGAGAGTAAAAGACTCCCCACCGCCGCCCCCCATAGGACTCCAGTCGATTGTGAGGTTAACCCCCAGCATTTGCCGGTACCCATTTTCAGCTGGGTGGACTGGAGCAGTGTGTGGTTAAGTGCCTTGCTGAAAGACACAACACGCTGCCTCGGCCAAGACTCGTACTCACGACCTTCAGATCGTGAGCCCAACGCCCTAACCACTTGGCCACGCACCACACTAACATTGGGACTTAGTCCTCCATTAACGTGTCAATCACGAAATGAGACCAGCACATCCACCTCCCCTCCTCCGCCTCTACACTCTTATGCTTGGGAACTTGCTGACGATTAAGATTAGCTTTATTTGTTGCATGGACATTAGAACATGCAGTGAAATGTGTCATTTACGTCAAATCAAATCAATGAGGATGTACTGGGGGCAGCCCACAAGTGTCGCCATGTTTCCGGCTCAAACGTAGCGTGCCAAGAATGTTGTCACCCTAACCATACGTCTTTGGAATGTGGGAGGACACCAGAGCACCCGGAGGAAACCCACGTGGTCACAGGGAGAACGCAGGAGTAGTGGGAATCAATCTCCAGTCGTACAGCTAGCGATGTAAAGCATTGCACCAGCCACTAAGCTGGAGTGTTGCACCGATGTGCCTGTAGCCCCAGTGAACATGGATACTTGGATACCTGGATCTGCTTGTAGCACGACGTTGAGGTTGCCTCCGTGCATACTGACTCCCTCCAGCGATCACTCCTGTAAATACTGATCCACTCCTGGCCACCGCACCCCAACCCCCCACCGACAAGACTGACTTAATACTCCCCCCACCAACAATACTGACTTAACGGCGTGATTCCACGCTAAGTATCACCAAGTCCAGACCACTGTAAAATTGATTCCCACCTGGACAGATACATGGTTAGGAAAGGTTTAGGGAGATATAGACCAAATGCAGGCAGATGGGGACTTACTCAAGTTGGCTAGTACTTGGCATGAATGTTAGGCTGAAGGGCCTGTCTCCATGCTGAATAATTCTAGAAACGTGACTCCATTCTAAAGCTGCAATAAGGGTCTCGGCCCAAATTGTCAACTGTTTATTCCCCTCCATAGATGCTGCCTGACCTGTTGCATTCCTCCAGTATTTTGTGTGTGTTACTTAGAAAACATTGTCACATCTACACTCCTGCAGCCAGTACTGACATAGAGCTGTGGCCCCCTGTAAGCTTTGACTAACATCTGGGATCTGTCTGTAAACACTGACCATCTGTTATTGCATTGTATACACTGACTAATATCTGGCGCTCAATAATTTCACCTTTTGGGGCCCACTGTGAGTACTGGCATGCATACACTCCCAGATTTGTCTAAATATTGATGTATATCTGGAACCCATCTCAAAATCTTGGAATGCATCCGGGAGCCATCTGCAAACACAGGCACACATCTGGGAGCCACCTGTAAATACATTCACACATCTGGGAGTTACCTGTAAATACAATCACACATCTGGTGCCACCTGTAAATACAATCACACATCTGGGTGTCACCTGTAAATACAATCACACAGCTGGTATCACCTGTAAATACAATCACACATCTGGGAACCACCTGTAAACACAATCACACATCTGGGTGTCGCCTGTAAATACAATCACACATCTGGGAGCCACCTGTAAATACAATCACACATCTGGTGTCACCTGTAAATACAATCACACATCTGGGAGCCACCTGTAAATACAATCACACATCTGGGTGTCACCTGTAAATACAATCACACATCTGGGTGTCACCTGTAAATCCAATCACACAGCTGGTATCACCTGTAAATCCAATCACACATCTGGTGTCACCTGTAAATACAATCACACATCTGGGTGTTACCTGTAAATACAATCACACATCTGGGAGACACCTCTGAACACTTGCCCATGTAGGAGCCATGTAAGATAACACGCCTGGGAGCCATTGGCAAGTATAGACACAGTTGGGAATCCCCCTCCTTCCCCTTCCTCCCCCTCCCTCCCTCTCCCTCCGTCTCCTCCTCCCCAATTCTATCCCTCTCTCCCCTTTCCCTGTCCTCTCTCCCCCTGTCTCCCCCTCCCCATTCTCCCTCTCTCTCCCCAACTCTCTCCTCTTCTTTCCCCTCTATCCCCTCCCCGCCCACTTCCTCTCCCTGCTCCCCACCCTCACATCGAGGTTCAGCAACCTGGGACACCAGGAGGGACCTCAGTTTACAACTGCTTGCTAAGTGATTTTCTCCGCAGTGCTGGACTCCCTCGGAACTGTACTAGAGGCATCCACCCAGTGATACGTGTCAGCTCGTCCGAGAGTTCTACAGCACTGGGCAGGTCCTTCAGTCCAACTCATGCATGCCAGGTCAGCCTACCTGACCTGAACTCATTTGGTCCATATCCACTTTTCCTAACCACGCCAGATTCAGATTTATTATTACAGGACTTCGAAACATACAGACATCCAAACAACCAATTTACCTCTATTTCTTCACCTATATCCTTGAGTAATTCAATCACACACAAGAGAAAATCTGTAGATGCTGGAAACCCAAGCAACACACACAAAGTGCTGCAGGAACTCAGCAGGCCAGGCAGCATCTATGGGAAAAAGTACAGTCGACGTTTCAGGCTGAGACCTGCTGAAAGTCCTCGGCACGAAACATCAACTGTACTTTTTTCCATAGATGCTGCCTGGCCTGCTGAGCTCCTCCAGCACTTTGTGTGTGATCCTCTAGTAATGGAGGGCCTAGATAGTATGGACGTGGAGAAGGTGCTTCCTAAAATGGGAGAGTTTAATATCAGAGGGCACAGCTTCAGAATAGATGGACAGAGATGAGGAGGAATTTCTTTAGGTGAATCTCTGGAATTCATTACCACAGATGGCTGTGGAGGCCAAGTCACTCGGTATATTTAAGGCAGAGTTTCTTGATTAGTAAAGGCAGTAAAGGTTACAGGGAGAAGGCAGGTGCAAGGAGTTGAGAGAGATAATAAATCAGCCATGATGGAATGGTGGAGCAGACTTGATGGGCTGAATGGCCTAATTCTGCTCCTGTATCTTGTGGTCTTATTAACTGCCCCAGATTCCATCACTCATTCACGAGCTGGGCGCCAAGTCCAGCAGCAATTAACCTCGCAACCGGCACACCTTTGGGCTGTTCTTCACTCGACTCCCCTCACTCCATCACTGAACTGTTCCCACAACCTGTGGGCTCACTTTCAAAGGACTCTCCATCTCATGTTCTTGGTATTTATTGCTTATTTATTTATTATTATTATTTCCTTTTTTTCTTTCATATTTGCACAGTTTGCTGTCATTTGCACATTGGTCGATGGTCCACGCAGTTGGGCGCAGTGTTTCATTGATTCTTTATGTTTCTTGGATTTGCCCGCAAGAAAACGAATCTCGGGGTGGCAAATGGTGACATGCATGTACTACGATAGTAAAGTTACTTTCCGAACTTTGAAATTCGTGGGAGGAAAGCGGAGCGCCCAAGGGAAGAGCAAACACTCACAAGGAGGATATGCAAACTCCACACTGGCAGAGTCAGAGGCTGGGGCTTCTGGAGTTGAAAGACAGAACAGCTATTGTGATTTGCCACTGTGGAGCCCCCATTACAGGACAGTATGTTTCCCCACTGATGTGATCACACACACTGAGGCAGAGATCAAACTTCAAAGTCAACAGTTCCATGGCTTTCTTTGTGTCATGGCTGTCTGTGGGAAGACAAATCTCAGGGTTGTATACTTCGATAATAAATGTACTTTGAATCTTTGAAATTTATGATCAATGTACATTTATCAACATATGTTACCCTGAGATTCATTTTCTTGCAGGCATTTACAGTAGAACAAGAAAAACTATAGAATCAATGAGAAACTATGTCTTATGGAAAGAGAGAGAGATGGAGAGGTGTAGACCTATTTTCAGCTAGCAATGGGATAATTTGTTCCTCGCACCGATTTTATAAATAGACTGTGCTGCATTGCAAATACTGACTGCTCCGTTCAGCTAAATCACAAAGGCCTGAGCTGCAAAGAAAAGGCTTAAGGTTTCTGTACATAAGAACGCCAAGGGAAATCAGACTGATTTGGCCAAATACAATGCAGAAACCGTTGCTGCACTTGAGTGAGCTAAGCCTGGTTCGGGTTTCTTCAGAGCAAGAGATTGAGAGGCAGCTGAGCTGATATTTAAGAAAGAAAGAGAGAGAGAGAGAGAAAAGAAACGGAACTGTTAAAAGCAATTAAAGTCTCCCTGCTTCAGTGAACTTCGGGGAGACAGCTCGGATTGTGTGCGAGTGGGCACAGGAGTGCAGAATGACTCCTGGCTCCTGGCTGCAGGAGATACATTAATCCCCACCACGGAAGGAGATGGGAAAGTAGGGAAAACATAAATCTGGGTGAAGATGTAAAGACAGAGGAAGGGTGAAAGGAGAGATTTCAGACAGATAATTTCCGAAAGGGTTTTCCGGCCGGTGGAGTATTTTGCTTGAGATGTGGTCAGTGTTGTAACGCCAGTTTATACACTGACTGTGTATACACTGGTTTATACACTGGTTGTGATGCCAACTTAGACATGCTGATTATCCCTCCCTGTTACGGTGGGGGGTGAGAAAAGAATATATGTAGACCAGCATGTCTCATTCAGAATAATACTCAGCCTGTGACTGCTGGGCAGGGCCATGGCATGAGGTCTCATTCGAAAGGTAGTGGTTTTGGATTTGTAGCCCTGCTTCTGAGCTGCATTGGAGCGTCAGACTCCACCTGGCATTAAATCCTCTAAGGGACATCTGACATCTACAGTGGCCTCAAATGGGAGCAAGGTGGCAACAGAATTTGGGAAGGAAGGGGCTGGTGAGCCTGGGTTCTGCTCTGATGGTGTGTGGCACGTAAGGTATGGGAAAGAATGGTGGCCTTAGGGTGTCTTTTGGAGGAGACCACAGAGAGGCAGAGTTAGTCCATTGAGTCTGTTCTGCCATTCCAATATGGCTGATTTATTCTCCCTCTCAACCCCGTCCACTGGCTCTCTGGTGTGTAGCATCCCCTCAGTTCTCACACCCCCTCAGTTTTGTGACACAGGTAGCACTCCCTCAGGTCTATGACAGAGTGTCGTCGCAGTCCCTCAGTTCTGTGTCACAGTGTATCACCACCACCCCCCCCCCCCCCGCCTCACTGGCCGGCTGGTGGCGCAGTGAGATCAGTGCCGGACTCCGGAGCAAAGGTTCCCGAGTTCGAATCCAGGTCGGGCCACCCCCGAGCGCGCTTTCCATCCGTGCCAGGTTGAGTGTCGAGCTAGCCACTCGGCCTCGTAAAAAATACAAGGGTAGAGTCAGGAACGTTCATAATGTGATTCGGTTAATCCCGTCACCACGTGCCAGCCAAGAATGGCTGAATGTCTGGTACGACATGCTTAAAAAACAACCCTCAGTTTTACGTCACAGTGTCCCACCTCTGTCAGTGTAGCACCCCCTCAGTTCTGTGTCACAGTGTAGAACCCATCCGTTCTGTGACACTGACTAGCAACCTCTCAGTTCTCTGTCAGTGTTGCATCCCCTCAGTTCTGCGTCATAGTGTAGCACCCCCTCTGTTCTGTGACATAGTGTAACACCACCCGCCCCCCCCCCACCAGTTCTGTGTCACAGTGTGGCACTCCAACTATTCTGCCCGGGAATGTCACCCTGCACGTTTTCCATGTGGATATCTGTGCACATTGTCTCCTTTCGCACAGTGTTTGTGTGTAGTTTCCCACTGATGCTGTTACATTTCTCTGTTCTACAGTGAATGCTTTAAGAAAATTGATTTCAAGGTAGTATCTGGTGACATATAGGTACTTGGATAATAAATTTACTTCTGTTCAATTAATAAAATAATCTTGCATTAAAGTAATGACTTACTTTACTAATACATTAATGTACAACTTTAATTACTTGAATCAAAGTAATGCACTACTCAGTAATGTATTCACTATAATAAAATAATCTTGAATGAAAGTGATGTATTGTCCCAATAACAGAAGTCCACTGGGTCAGGAATTTGTCGCTGTTACATACCCTGGCTGATAAGTGACTCTGGACACATAAAGAGCAGTGCAGTTATGTGGTGGTTCATATTAATGCTTTGCACACCAGGGATTGAAATCTCGATCCCACCGCAGTCTGTACTTTCTCTCTGTGCCCACGTGGGTTTCCTCCCGGTGTCTGGCCTTCCTTCCGCGTCCCAAAGACGTACAGTTCGGGTTAGTAAGCTGTGGGCGTGCTTCGTTAGCAGTGGAAGAGCGGTCACTCTTGTGGGCTGCTCACAGCGCAGTCTTCGGACTGCGTTGGTTATTGACGCAAGTGACACGTGTCACTGTGTGTTTCAGTGTGCGTGTGTTGAATAAGGCCAGTTTTTAAAAACCGTGAATGGTTCACTGCTAGAGCAGCAGTCTCGTGGCTCAACATTTAACAATTATAAAGAACAAGTAAAAATAAACTGAGAGATTAAAGGACAAATTTGGAATAAAATGTGTACAAATACTGTACATAAATATCAGCATGTATTACAGTGTAAACAGTATTGTAAAAAGTGGTTTAAAGTATTTACAGTGCAGTGACTGAGGTAATAGATAGAGGGGGGTGGGGGGTTAATGAGAATGGTTGATCAGATTAACTTCCTGGGGGAAGGAATTTAAGATGCCATGAAACCTCATATCGTCCAGGTATCCTGCCCTCATAATACCCAGGTATTATACCCTCACATCACCCTGATGATCTGCGCTTCCCTCTTCAAGCATCTTTGGCATTGTGATTACCACAGTCCCCTTTCCCCTCAGTGCATCTTTGAGTCCAACCATTCACTGTAAAGATTAAGTTAGCATTGTTTGTCACATCAAAACATCAAATAACAGTGATATGCATCACTTGCGCCAACGACCAACACAATCCAAGAAGGTGTTGGGGGGGGGGCACAGCTTGCAAGTGTTGGCAAGCTAGCATGCCCACAACTTACTAAGTCTAGCCTGCACATCTTTGGAAGGAGGGAGGAAAGCAGAGCACACAGAGAAAAGCAATGTGACCACTGTAAGAACGTACCAAATCCTTACAGACAGCGGGCAGGAATTGAATGCCGATCACCGGTGTTGTAAAGCATTACATTAACCACTAAGCTATGGTTCTGCCCTATCTGTCTATGCAGCCATCTTTAAGCACTCTTAGTTCTTGTGTACATCAAGGACCACTGTTAGTGGCCAAACATTCACTGTTTACATCTTGTCTTTATTTGACCTTTGAAAATGCATCATTTGGCACTTACCATGATTAAATTTCATCTTCTAATGTTTTGCCAAGATTAAGATTGCAAATTGGGGGGGGGGGGGAATGAATCAAAATCATAAACACAAGAGGTTCTGCAGTTTTCTGGAAATCCAGAGCAACACAATAAATTGCTGGAGGAACTCAGCAGGTCATGCGGCATCTGCGGAGGGGAGTGAAGAGCTGGTGTTCCAAGCAGAAGCCGGGATAAGAAGGTGCTGGGAGTGCAAGCTGGCAGATGATAGGTGAGGCCAGGGGAGAGGGAAGGTGGGTGGATGGTGGATGGGGATGGAGTGAGAAGCTGGGAGGTGATAGGTCGAAGGGCTGAAGAGGAAGGAATCTGATAGGAGAGGAGAGTGGACCATGGGAGAAAGGGAAGAAGGAGGGTCTCCACAGGGAGGTGATGGGCAGGTGCCTGTAAAAAAAAATCTCAGAATCTCATACATACTTCAATAATGTTCGCATTGATCTTTCCTTTGAAATTTGAGAAGGGGTAAGATGGGAGCCAGAATGTGGAATAGGAAAAGAGAGAGTGGGGAGGAAGAAGAAATTCCCAGAAGCTAGAGAAATCGATGCTTATGCCATCAGGCTGGAGGCTACCCAAACGGATATGAGGTATTGTTCTGCCAACTCGAGGATGGCCTCATTGTGGCAGTAGAGAAGGCCACGGCCAACATGTCAGAATGGGAGTGCAGAGGAGATTAAAATAGTGTCACAAATTTACGGAAGGAAGCAGATCCTCTGGCTACTGTGGCTCATTACAGCAATCCCCACATTCCCACCGCGTCTCCCAACTCCCCCCTCCTGTTTTGCCACTCACCCTGTGGCCAATTAACCCACCAAACCTCTACTGCTGGAATGGGATTGGGAAGTAGAATTAAAATGGATGGTCGTTGGGATCCTCAGGCTCGGAAATGAATGCTTGGGAATGGCTGAGCTGTGCTAGAATCCCTGCTAACCTGCACAGACAAAGAGTTAACGTGAAGTGAGCGACTTTGTTATTTTAAAACTGGAATGGGGTATATTTTCTTTTTATTTAGAGATACAGGTTGGTGCAGGCATAGGTTAATTTGTCACTCCTGCTTTCTTCATATTTGCCCTTACGTGCTGGGTGTTTCCCTGGCTACTCTAGTTGCCTCCCATATCCCAAAGAATAGTAACGGTTAGTGAATCGTGGGCACGCTATGTTGGCAAGTCAGTGCAATTATGAAGAAAGCACGGCAGCACTTCGACTTCCTTAGGACTCTGCAAAGATTTGGCATGACATCTAAAACTTTGGCAAACTTCTACTGAGGTGTCGCGGAGAGTATATTGACTGTCATAGCCTGGTATGGAAACACCAATGCCTTTAAATGGAAAATCCGACAAAAAGTAGGATAAGATGATCAGAGGCACTGATCATATGGATAATCAGAGGCTTTTTTCCCAGGGCTGAGATGGCTAGCACAAGAGGGCACAGTTTTAAGGTGCTTGGAAGCAGGTACAGAGGAGATGTCAGGGGTAAGTTTTTTACGCAGAGAGTGGTGAGTGTGTCAAATGGGCTGCCAGCGACGGTGGTGGAGGCGGATACGATAGGGTCTTTTAAGAGGCTCCTGGACAGGTACATGGAGCTCAGAAAAATAGAGGGCTGCGGGTAACCCTAGGTAATTTCTCAGGTAAGGACATGTTTGGCACAGCTTTGTGGGCCGAAGGGCCTGTATTGTGCTGCAGGTTTTCTATGTTTTCTAAGTTTCTAAGTAGTGGATACAGCCCAGTCCATCACGGGTAAAGCCCTCCCCATTACTGAGCACATTTACACAAAACGTTTTTGCAGGAAAGCAGCATCCATCATCAGAGACCCCCACCACCCAGGACATTATCTCTTCTTGCTGTAGCCATCAGGAAAAAGGTACAGGAGCCTCAGGACTCACACCATCCGGTTGAGGAACAGTTATCAGGCTCCTGAACCAAAGGGGATAACTTCACTTGCCCCATCATTGAAATGTTCCCACAATCTAAGGACTCACTTTCAAGGATTCTTCATTTCATGTTTTAGTTATGTATTGCTTAATTATTTGTTATTATTATTTCTTTCTTTTTGTATTTGCAGTTTGTTGTCTTGACACACTGTTTGAACACCCAAGTTGGTGCAGTCTTTCATTGATTCTATCATGGCTGTCATTCCTTCATGGATTTATTGATTATGCCCACAAAGAAAAGAATCTCAGGGTTGTATATGGTGGCATAGATGTACTTTGATAATAGACTTTACTTTGAACTTTGAGCTTTGAACATGATACAAACTCCTCACGGACAAGACGGGAATTGAATCCTGATCGCTGCGGCTCCAATGAGGTTATGCTAACTGTTGTGCTACCGTGCTGGGGTCATCCCACAAGTGTCACCTTATTCTGGCTGCCAATATAGCATGCCGCCAAGTTACGAGCCCTTACTAATCAGTGCGTCTTTGGACTGTGGGAGGAAACCGGGGCTCCTGGAGGAAACCTGCACGCTCACAGGGAGAACGTGCGAGCTCCTTACAGTAAGCAGCAGGGATTGAACCTCTGTTGCTGGCACTGTGAGTCATTATGTTAGCTGCTACACTACTGTGCCACACTGCCACGCAAAGAGAGGATTAACAGACTGAACTAGAAATTAGAAAGGCACAGAGAGGAGGGACAATGTAAGCAAAGGAGAAAAAGGGAGAATGAGCACATCATAATAAATGGTCACCCATTTCATAGAGCGAGGAAAAGGACCTTTTTCTCCTGGGGGTTGTGAGTTTTCAGTAGTTATGGGGGCCAGAACTGAATATATTCAAGGTGGAGATGTAGAAATCGGTCTGCCAATTATTCCACGGTGATGAGGACAGGAGCAAAGTACAGATGGGGCCAAGGTTCGAGCAGGCATCAACTTACTGAATGTTGGGAGAGACTCAAGGGGATGAAAGGTCAACATTTCTTGCTCTGAGAGAGGACGGAAAGGAAGATGAGGGTGAAAGAAGGAAGGGTAAGAAGGGAAATGGAGGTTAAAAGGGTTGAGAGAGAGATAGGGAGGTGGACGGGAAGAGAAGGGAGAGGGAAGGACATGGCAGTGGTTGGAGATTGCAGACAGCGAGATGTTGGGAAGTAGAGGTCTAAGCGTTGGGGAGGGGAGGGAGAGTTGGAATCAGAATCATTGGAATATGTCATAAAATTTGTTGTTATGCAGCAGCAGTACAACGCAATATGTAATAAAATCTGTAAATTACTGTAAGAAATATAAATATACTAAAGAAGTTAAGTAAGTTGTGCAAAATGAGAGGAAAAAGGTAGTGATGTTGTGTCCATGGGTTAAATGTCCATTCAGAAATCTGCTGTTAGAGGGGAAGAAGTTATTCCTAAATCATTGAGTGTTTGCCTTCAGGCTTCAGAGAGACGGGAGGAAAGCGAGAGGAATGGAGGGAGGTGGAGAAGGAAGGATAAAGGAAGAGGATATAAAAGGGTGGGGAGAAGGGGAGAGAGGGATAGAGAAGTGGAGGGGTAAGAGAGGTAAAGTGGATAGAGATGGCAGAAAGTAAGGTGTTGTGGGGAGGAGAGGAGAGAGAGAAGACGGAAAGAAGACTCCTAGATAGGCACATGGATGATAGAGAAAGAGAGGGCTAGGTAGGAGAGAAGTGTTGGATTGATCTTGGAGTAGGTTAATAGAATGACAGAACATTGTGGGCTGAAGGGTATGTACAGTGCTGTACAGCCCTGTGTTCTAAAAACTGCGAAGACAGAAAAGCGGAAGCGGGAGGGAAAGCTGGGGGAGGGGGGGGCACAGATGTACACGCTCCGTGGAAGAGTCAAGCTCATGGCAAGTTTCCTGGGCCTCCTTCTCAGCTCATCATTCCCCGTTAAGTGTGTTCCTTTCCTGTCACTCTCAGCTCAGAGAATTGGCTTTGTCTGTCTCGTTACTTTTGGACGTTCTGCATAAATGCTGTGTGCAGGTGGGTGGAGATATATTTGGGAGCTCAGTGTTATGTGACAATGATGCAGCCAATGAGAGAGGTATCCTCCCTCCACACTGCTCCTCATGAGTTTCACTTTGCCTTGCAGCCTGAGAAGTAGAGCACCAACCTTCAGAATGACTTCTAACTGCGAGAGAGATTTGCCATCCCTCTAAGTATGCCATTTCTTCCATGAGAAATCAATGGAAACAGAAATTAAAGGGAGTCTGGCCAGAGATTTCGGAATTATTGATGCCTCCTCCACTGTAAGCAGTGCTCAATGTCTCTGCTCTTTCTCTTCCGAGGGGGTGGAATAGGAAAAGCAGCAGGGTTTCATACTGCCGTGTCGTTGCCATTGTTCCAGCTTTGACAAGACCATGAGAAGGGCCTGGACTGGCCAGTCCACAGCAACAACGTTCCCCAGATCTGCAGGATAAAGAGGGGCTGCTCCTGACTCCTCACCCAGCCACCAAACCCTCTCACCAGGAACACCAAACCGAGCACGAAATCTGACGGAACGAAGGGTGGATGACTCCCAGCCCAGTCCGCGTCCGGGCTTGGTGGCGGAACATTTTGGGTCTCGTTCACCGGCACGCGGCTTGCCCGAAGTCCCGGAAGAATTATACCAGAATCCAGATCCAACGAGGTGCCTCCTCTCCTAAGTGGAAGATCACGGACTCACTAGCTGAGGATCAAGGGTTGGGATTCACCCAGCAAGGTCCGCCTCTCTCAGTCCAGGCTTTCGGAAGGCCTGACGAGGACAGTCCTCTTGCCCCTTGTTAGAGTTCGGGGTAGCCTCCGAGTTGACTTTTCACCGGGATTCTAGGCCCAGCTCCCTGCCCTTGCCGCCTGCCCGCCCGCCGCCTGTGTGATGCTGTGCCGAGATGTCGGGCGATGGGGAGGAAGAGCTGTGCCGCAACGCGCTGGCGCTGGTCAATGAACTCTGCTTCAGCATCCGGGGCAATCACAACAATGAGAAGTGCATCGAGTTCTCCTACCTCCTCCGGGACCGGGACCGCACACGCCACATCGAGACAGGTAATGTCACCCATCGCCTCCCAGTACCCCCCTCCCTGTCACCATCCCCACCCCCACTCCCCCCACCCGGCCTCTCACCACACGGGACAGAGGCCATTCTGCCCGTTGTGCCTGTGATAGCCCTTGGAAGGCCTGAATGACTGACACCATCCTTTGCTTTATTGTCAGTTTTTTCAGGGATAGATGGGGGTGGGAGATCGGGTGGTATTTACACATATACAGTACATTGAACTGAAGGGTAGGGCAGGGGTAAGGTGTGTGCAGGGGAATCAGGATCAAAATTAGGTTATTATCACTGACATATGCTGTGACACTTGTGTTTTTTTGTCGCAGCAGTACACTGTTACACTTAAAATGTACTATAAATTACAATAAGAAATATATATATATAAAATAATCCATATGAAAGATATGTATATGTTTATATCTGTAAAATGTGTGTAGGGTGTATACATATGTATATACTGTGTGTGTATGTGTATATATAAGTAGTGCAGGCAAAAGGAGATAAAGAAAACTTAGTGAGGTTGTGTTCATGGGTTCATTGTCCAGTCAGGAATCTGATGTCAGAGAGGATGAAGCTGTTCCTGGAGTGTTGTGCGTGAGTCTTCAGCCTCCTGTACCTCCGCCCTGAGGGGAGTAATGGGGGGGGGCATGTCCTGGGTGGTGGGTGTCCTTAATAATGGAAGTGGTCTTCCCGAGGAATCGCCTTTTGAAGGCGTCCTGGATGATGGGGAGGCTGGTGCCCATGATGGAGCTGGCTGAGTTGACAACTCTCTGCAGCCTTCTCTGATCTTGTGCAGAGGCCACTCCAACGCAGACGGTGATGCAACCACTCAGAATGCTTCCCACAGAACGTCTGTGGAGATTTTCTGGAGCCTTTGGTGACATAGCAGATCTCCTCAAGCCCATAAGGCTCCTCAAAGTCAGTGGTCCTCTGCGGCTGTACCCCATCCACTTGAAGGTTCAATGTGTCCTGCATTCAGAGATGCTCTTCTGCCCACCACTGTTGTAATCTGTGGTTATTAGAGTTATTGTCACCTTCTTGTCAGCTTCAACCAGTCTGGCCGTTCTCCTCTGACCTCTCTCATTATCAAGCCACTTTCGATCAGAAAACTGCCACTCACCGGATCCTTTTATTTTGTTTTTCACACCAGTCACTGTAAACTTCAGAGACGATAGTGCCTGAAAATCCCAGGAGATCAGCAGTTTCTGAGTTTCTCAAACCAATCCACCTGGCACCAACAATCAATCTGCGGTCAGTTGCTTAGCTCCCATTTCTTCCCCATTCCGATGTTTGGTCTGAACAACAACTGAACCTCTTGACCACGTCCGCATGCTTTTATGCATTGAGTTGCTGCCACGTGATTGGCTGATTAGATGTTTGCATTATTGAGCAGGTGTAGAGTGAATGTAATAGAGTGGCTACTGAGTGTTTAGCCACTGGCCCGAATTGGATGCCACAGTAGCGTAGCGGTTATTGCGATGGGCCATTCCAGAGTTCGAAGTTCAATTCAGATGTCGTTCTGTAAGGAGTCTGTACATCCTCCCTGTGGAATGCGTGTGTTTTCTCCGGGTCCTCCCGTTTCCTCCACAGTCTAAAGACGTACCAGACAGGTGAATTGGTCACTGTAAATTGCCCCGTGATTAGGTTGGGGTTAATCGGGTTTGCCGGGGGTTAAAGGGGCGAAATGGCTCGAAGTGTTTTGCTGGGGCTGGCCATTGTATGAACGCCCTTTTATGCTGCTGTACCTGGAGTGCCCACAATGGAACTGACGGAGCTGACGAGCGTTTCTCTGAACCCTCTGGAGAATGGCAGAGTTAGCGAGGGAAGAGGGGAGGGGAGAAGGAGCAACTGCGGGTGGGGGCGAGGAGGTGTAGGTCTGAGTGAGGGTGATGCTTGGTGACATAGGGGAGGGCCGAGTGAAGTGGTAAAACTAGTTGGTAACTAATGTTATTATTGCCATTTGTACTGAGGTACAGGGAAAAACATTTATTGTTGTCATCCATAGACATCATTTCATTAAGTTCAAAGTAAATTTATTATCAAAGTACATATATTGTATGTCAACATATATAACTCTTAGATTAATTTTCTTGTGGACATACTCAATAGAATAATAACCATAATATAATCAATGAAAGACCACAGCAACTTGAGTGTTCAACCGGCGTGCAAAAGACAACAAACTGTGCACATACAAAAAGAAAGAAAGGAAGAAAGAAAGAAATAAGCAATAAACATTAAGAACATGAAATGAAGAGTCCCTGAAAGTGAGACCAAAGGTTGTGGGAATATTTCAATGATGTGACAAGCGAAGTTATCTCTTTTGGTTCAAGAGCCTGATTGTTGGCGGGTATTATTTGTTCCTGAACCTGGTGGTGTGAATCCTGAGGCTGATTATGTCAGTACATTGAAAACAATAACAGAATGCAGAGTAGGGTCGCTGAAACAAGCCCTTCGGCCCAACATGGCCATGCTGACCACATCATCATCCCTCCCATAACCCTCCAATCCCCTCCATTCCATGAACCTATCCATATACCTCTTAAATGTTGCAATTATACCCACTTCATCTGCCTCATTTGGCAGCTCATTCCTGGTACGCACTACCTTCTGTGCAAAGAAGTTACTTCTCAGGTCTCTTTCCAATCAGAGAATCTGACGGGAAGAGTAGGGTACAGGGAAAACTGTGGAAGAGGGTGCTGAAGCGTGATCTCTCTGTGAGATGGCGCGGGTATGGTGGGTTGAGCAGCTGGGGAAATCTGGACACATCTTCTACTCCATAGAAGCAAATTGCCCTCTGCCCCGAGGAACCGCTTCTGAAGCAAATGTTAAGGTGCTCCCTTTAGAGGGGAGCACAGGGAACAAAGGCAGGAGTGGGTCACTTGGGCCATCAACACTCTGCAGATTCTATAAGTCCAGAGCAGTACACACAATACAGAGATTGAGTAACTCGTCCACCTATCACCTCCCCAGCTTCTGACTTCATTCTCCCTCCCCACCCACCCACTTTCCCTTTCACCGGGTCTCACCTATCACATGCCAGACTGTACACCTTCCCTTCCTTCCACCTTCTTATTCTGGCTTCTTCCCCCTTCCTTTCCAGTCCTGGTGAAGGTATTCATCCCAGAACGTTCATTGCTTATTGGTCTCTATGGATGCTGCCTGGCCTGCTGAGTTCCTCAAAGATTTTGTGTGTGTTGCCTTGATCAGGGTCATTGGGTCGACTCTACTTCTCACACGATCCTATTCCTTCTCAGCTTCCTCACCGAATCAGTCCTTACTTTAGGTTTGACACACTGCTGTGTTATGTTGAAGTTGTATAAGATGTTGATCAGGCAAAATTTGGAGCATTGTGTGCAGTTCTGGTCACCTACCTACAGAAAAAATATCAATAAGATTGAAGTAGCGCAGAGAAAAATTTACGAGGATGTTGCCCAGACTTGAGGACCTAGGTTACAGGGAAAGATTGAATGGGTTAGAACTTTATTCCTGGAGCATCGGGGAATGAGGTGAGATTTGACAGAGATATGCGAAATTATGAGGGGTATAGATAGGGTAAACGAAAACATGCTTTTTCCAGGTTAGGTGAGACTCGAACTAGAGGTCATGAGTTAAGGGTGAAAGGTGAAATGTTTAAGGGAAACGTGAGGGTGACCTTCTTTGCTTGAGAGTGTGGATCGAGCATGTTTGATTCAACGTTTAAGTGAAATTTGGATAAGTACCTGGATGGGAGGGGTATGGGGGGGCTTATGATCCAGGTGAGGGTCAATGGGACTGGATAGAATGAAAGTTTGGTATGGACTAGATGGGCTGAAGGGCTTGCTTCTCTGCTGTATGACTCGACAACTTCTCAGTCGCACCCTGGAAGCACACATCCGCAGCCTTCAATAGCGCAGAGAACTGCAGAGCTTTCTGCAAACAGGAATTTCCTCCAGCCTCTGTCCAGTGGGCTCCTCCTTACATGCAGAAATAAGCCACGACAGAGTTAACCTGGAATTAGGACTGTCCAAGGATGGAGAATTGGTTTCTTCCCACGATGAAAATCAGTCAAACTTTTATAACAATCTGCTGGCTTAATGACTGCCATTTTTCTTTCCAAATCCAATTCTCTTTAATTGATTGAATTAAAATTCCCCCGGAGGACTCAATCTCATTGTTCTCGATTCAGGTCTCTGAATTACTGGTACTGTTAGAAATCAACTATGTTTTGACATCCTCCCCCCAGCCAGGGACAAGAGAGGAACAACGGTTGGACATTGGGGGAGATGAACTTTTTTCCACTTTAAAATCATAGGACGCAGAACACAGAACACAGACACACAACAGTACAACACAGGACCAGGCCCTTCAACGCAGGATGTCTATACTGAACATATGCTGAATTATTCTCATCCCTTCTGCCCAGACATGATTCATATCTCTCCAGTTCCCATATATTCATGTGTCTGTCTAACAGTATCTTGAACAGCTCTATTGTATCTGCCCCCACCACCACCCCCTGATCGTGCCCTGATCCAGGAACCCACCACTCTCAGTGTAAGTAAAAACTTGCCCTGCACATCTCCTTTGAAGTTACCCCCTTTCACCTTAAATAAAGTTTAAGATTAAAACGTACTGTGAAATATTTGATAGCATCAAATCAAATCAGTGAGGATTGTGCTGGGCAGCCTGCAAGTTTGGCTAGTCTTAAGGCGCCAACATAACATGCCCACCAGTCACTAACCCTAACCATACATTTTTGGACTGTGGGTGGAAACCAGAGCATCTGGAGGAAATCCACATGGTCATAGGGAAGATGAACAAACTCCTTAAAGACAGTGGCGGGAATTGAACCCTGATCGCTGGCCACCGCACCACCCTCATGACGTCTCTACCTTGGGGTAAAGGATTCAGGCTGCCTACTCTATCTTCCTCTCTCTCATAATTCTGTTAACATTTTTTGTTAGAAAATTTTTTGTTTTCTCCAGAGAAAACAACCCATTTTTTGTCCACCCTCTCATTGTCGATCATAGCCTCTAAACCAGGCAGCACCCTGCTGAACCTCTTCTGCACTATCTCCAACCCATCAATGTCCTTCGACCAGAACTGCATGCAATAACGTCATGAGATCCTTTACTTCACCCTGAGAGGGCAGCGGACCCCTTGGCTTATTGTACCTTCAACACCCTCAATACCACTTCAGTTCATTAGTTCTCTGCAGTGGGTCCACATTGCAGGCAGGAGGGGAGAGCATCCCCAATAAGTTGAGGTATCCAACGCACAGATATAACCACATAACAATTACAGCACGGAAACAGGCCATCTCGGCCCTTCTAGTCCGTGCCGAACTCTTACCCTATCCTAGTCCCACCAACCTGAACTCAGCCCATAACCCTCCAATCCTTTCCTGTCCATATATCTATCCAATTTAACTTTAAACGCCAACATAGAACCTGCCTCAACCACTTCTGCTGGAAGCTCGTTCCACACAGCTACCACTCTCTGAGTAAAGAAGCCCCCCTCATGTTACCCCTAAACTTCTGTCCTCTAACACGCAACCCATGTCCTCTTGTTTGAATCTTCCCCACTCTCAATGGAAAAAGTCTAACCACGTCAACTCTATCAATCCCCCTCATAATCTTAAACACCTCTATCAAGTCCCCACTCAACCATCTACACTCCAAAGAATAAAGACCTAACTTGTTCAACCTTTCTCTGTAACTTAGGAGAAGAAACCCGGGCAACATTTTAGTAAACCTCCTCTGTACTCTCTCAATTTTATTGACATCTTTCCTATAATTCGGTGACCAGAACTGTACACAATACTCCAGATTTGGCCTTACCAATGCCTTATACAAATTCAACATTACATCCCAACTCCTATACTCAATGCTCTGATTAATAAAGTCAAGCAAACCAAAAGCTTTCTTCACCACCCTATCCACATGAGATTCCATCTTCAGGGAACTATGCACCATTATTCCTAGATCCCTCCGTTCTAGAGCATTCTTTAATGCCCTACCATTTACCATGTATGTCCTATTTTGATTAGTTCTACCAAAATGTAGCACCTCACATTTTTCTGCATTAAACTCCGTCTGCCATCTTTCAGCCCACTCTTCTAACTGTCCTAAATCTCTCTGCAAGTTTTGAAAACCTACCTCATCATCCACGACACCAACTATCTTAGTATCATCTGCATACTTACTAATCCAATTTACCACCCCATCATCCAGATCATTAATATATATTACAAACAACATTGGACCCAATACAGATCCCTGAGGCACACCGCTACACACCGTCCTCCAATCTGACACACGGTTATCGACCACTACTCTCTGGCGTCTCCCATCTAGCCACTGCTGAATGCATTTAACTACTTCCATATTAATGCCTAACGATTGAACCTTCCTAACTAACCTTCCATGTGGAACCTTGTCAAAGGCCTTACTGAAGTCCATATAAACAATATCCACCGTTTTACCCTCGTCAACTTTCTTAAGAAAGTTGAGATACCTGTATAAAATGTGCTAAAACTTTAATGACACCCAGAACAACATACATAAAATGCTGGAGGAACTCAGTAGGCCAGGCAACATCTATGGAGAGGAATAAACAGTCATTGTTTTGGGCCGAAACCCTTCATTTGTCCCGATGAAGAGTCTTGGCCCGAAACGTCAACTGTTTATTCCTCTCCATAGATGTTTCCTGACCTGCTGAGTTCCTCCAGCAGTTTTTGTGTGTGTTGCTCCGGATTTCCAGCATCTGCAGAATCTCTTGTGTTTATGAATGACATGCAAGTGTGTCTCAGCTGGAGAAGATCAGAGGAGGTTCTAGACCAGTAATTTATTGATACTGGGATCATTTATTACTGTCATATGTACCAGGATACAATGAAAAACTTGTCTTGCATTCTGTTCATGCAGATCAAATCATTACACAATGCATCGAGACAGAACAAGGTAAAACAGTAACAGAATGCAGAATAATGTGCCCACAGAGAGAGTGCAGTGCAGGTAAACAATGAAGTGCACGATCATAACGAGGTAGATTGAAAGGTGCATTATTATACTAGGGACTCAACTACCATTGTTCTGAACCTATATTACAGAAAATAATAAGGACCCAGAATGGTGGATTTTATACAGGATACATTCAGAAAGTAGTTGATTTATCAGAAAAGGGAGATGGTGATGTTACATTTTCCATCTTATTGTACGAAAGCTCCATTCTGGAGTCTGATAACAATAGGTTTAATGTATGAGGAGCATTTGATGACTCTGAGCCCATACTTGCTGGGGTCGATGGGGGGGAGGGGGTCCTCATTGAAACCCGTTGAATACTAAAGCCTAGATAGAGTAGGTGCAGAGAGATGGTTTCCTAAAGTGGGACGAGAGGATCTCGGAATACAAGGACATCCTCTAGAAGAGAGATGAGGGGAAATTTCTTTAGCCAGAGAATGAAGAATCTGTGGAATTCCTTGCCTCAAATGGCTGTGGAGGCCAAGTCATTGGGTATATTTAAAGCAGAGGTTGATAGGTTCTTGATTAGTAAGGGTAATGAAGGTTATGGGGAGAGGGCAGGAGATTGGGAACGGATAATAAATCAGCCATGATGCGATGTCAGAACAAACTCGATGGACTAAATGGCCTAATTCTACTCTATGTCTTTTGGTCTTATGGAATAGAAGCCATCCTGTCAAACTGAAGGATTGTAGGTTGAGTGTCTTTCAGCCTTCCTCTGGCTCCCATTGTTTCCTCAGTTCCACAACCACCCCTTCCCCCTGAGATTTGTAAAAGAAAATCTGTGGTATGGCAGGACTGGGATTTCCAATAAATGTGCGGAGGTTTCCTGTACATAGAAGTCCTATTCATGGACCTGCCTAGGAGATTGGGAAACTCTGAAGGGGTCATTGGTCAGCAGGACTATAGTGGGATGAAGTCTTGTTTCTGTATTATAGGACTCTGAAGGCAAGCGCAGCTGATGAAAGCTTCCTTGTATGCTCAATGATTGGCTTACAAGATTCTTGCAGCGGCTGCTTGGAGGGCGGGATGGTTCAGCTTGTTCATGGATTCAACAGGCATCAATGAGGGTTCTGAAGAAACTGAGGGATGGAAGAAGCTTAGTGAGACTGACCAAGGACATCCTCTCAAGCCTAGCCCCTAAATGCTTCTGCAGTCTGGTCCATCCATGAAATTTAGTTAATTGCTAATTGAGAAAGGCATGGTTGTTGCAATTTTCTAATCCAGGGCCAGTCTTTGAGTAGGTTCAAAGCCCTGAGATTGATAGCTTACTTTGTTCCCTGAGGGACAAGGACAAACCAATTACAAAGAAAGCGGAAAAATATGTCCTCTTTATCACTAAGATACCCAACACCACCTTGTCTTATAGATCATGAATGAATTCAGTGATGAGTTTGAACAATTGGAAACAGAGGGAGAATGAGACTCAATGGACTCAAACCCGGCCCAATTCTGCTGCTCATTTTAAAAATATGGCTTCATAATCTTGAATGAAACTTTCGCATTCATTAAGCACAGCCTCCACACATCCAACCTTAAATACTGGTGAGCATGGGCCAATCAACGACGGAGGGCTAACCCAGAGATCCCCAAGGACTATGGGCAACATCATAACTAGGTCATTTGCTCGCGGTGTTGATCTGTGAAACTTCCTACTAAATGGCTTTTACATGTTCTGCTCTCTGGTCTCTAGTAAAAGCACCAGAGATACTGCAGATGCTGGAAATCCAGAGCAACACACACAAAATACAGGAGGAGCTCAGCAGGACAGGCACCATCTATGGAGGAGAATGAACAGTCGAGGTTTCAGGCTGACACCCTCCATCAGGACTAGAAAGGTAGGGGGGTAGAGGCCAGAATAAGATCATCTGCCAGCTTATATTCTTTCCTATCGCTCCCCCCCCATCTTCTTATTCTGGCTGCTGCCTCTGTCCATTCTAGTAGAGTTGCAGCCCAGAACGTCGACTGCAAATTCTTCTCCATAGATGCTACCTGAACTGCTGAGTTCCTCCAGCATTTTGAATGTATTGCCAAGATTTATTGGCACTCATATATGTCATGAGAATTGTTGTTTTGTAGTAGCGGTACAGCGCAAGACATAAAATTTAACATAAATTACAAATTTTACTAAGTAGAGTAAAGGATGGATGATGAGGCAGCATTCACAGATTCACAGGCCCTTCAAACATCTGATGGCGGAGAGGAAGAAGCTGTTTTTGAAATGTTGTGTGAGTCTTCAGGCTCCTGAACCTCCTCCCTGATGGAATGGACTTCATGAAGTAGAGCCGTGCAGAGATACAGCGCAGAAGCAGGCCCTTCAGCCCATTGAGTCCATACTGGCCCTCAACCATTGACTTACATTGCTCTTATCCTGACTCATTTTATTCTCCTCACACTCTCGTTATGACTCTGGGCCTGGACTTGCTGGAGTTTAGAAGTGGGGGGGGCAACTTATTGATACCTAGCAAATATTGAAAGGTCTAGATAGACTGGATGTGGAGAGGAGGTTTCCTGTAGTGGGGGAGCCTAGGAACAGACAGCACAGCCTCAGAATAGAAGTATGTCCCTTTAGAACAGGGATGAGCAGGAATTTCTTTAGCCTGGTGCTGCTGAATCTGTGGAATTCATTGCCACAGATAGCTGTGGAAGCCAAGTCACTGGGTATATGTAGCGTGGAGGTTGATAGTCAGGACATTAAAGGTTATGGGGAGAAGGCAGGAAAATGGATCTGACAGGGAAAATAATCAACCATGATCAAATGGTGGAGCAGATATGATGGGCCGAATTCTGTTTCTACGTTTTAAGGTGCAGTGGTCTAACTCTCCACAACTTCTGCCATTCACTCACATGCTGGGGGCAAAGTACAGCAGATATTTAACCCACCAACCTGCACGTCTTTGGGTGTGGGACTTCCCAGCGGGAAGCCCAAACATTCACAGGTCATTGGGCAAACTTGACGTAAATGGCACCAGAGGTTGGATTTCTGGTGTTGAAAGGCGGGCTATGCCCCTGTGAAATCCCCCATAAGCAGGATAGTATGCCCCCCCCCACACACAGAGGTGACCTTTCACACCAAGGTAGAGATCCCACTATACCTAGCCCCATCAAAGCTGGCCTTGTCCCCATTGCTAAAATGACAGACCACCGATCGGCATCACAGCGGGAGAGTGACGTGCCAACACATTATGATTCTACTAGGAAGCCGGGGTTAAAATTGGGCCCATATTTGCAATGTTGATCCGAGGGATGTTGGTGCTAAAATGTCTCACTTTACATAACACCAGGAACTTCGCCGTCTGTGAGCCACCTGTTCTTTTTACAGATCTGTATCACAGATGCCGCCCTTGACACAAGTCGACTTTTTATGACTGAGTTTCAAAAGTCTTCCAAGGGGGTGTTCTCCATTTGAAGCTCCATTTAGCAGTACAAGCATGTAGCTTCCTGAAATTGGCGTCACGGGTAGGTAAAGTGGTAAAGGAGGCGTTTGGCACCTTGGCCTTCATTAGTCAGGGCACCGAGTGTAGGAGTTGGGACGTTATGCTGCAGTGAGACAAGATGTTAGTGTGGCTGCACCTGGTGTGTCATGTACAGTTTTGGTAACCTCGTTACAGGAACAGCGTCATTAAGCTGGAAAGGGTGCAGAGAAGGTTTACGCAAATGTCATCAGCGCTCAAGGGAACAGACTTCATTCCTTTGAGCAACACACACAAGTCACTGGAGGAACTGGGCAGGTCAGGCAGACTCGATGGAAACGAGTGGACAGTAGGCGTCTCAGGCCGAGACCCTTTGTCAGGACTGGAAAGGAAGGGGAAAGACGCCAGAATAAAAGGGTGGGAGGAGGGGAAGGAGGTTAGCTAGAAGGTGAAAGGTGAAGCCAGGTGGGAGGGAAGGGTTAAAGGCTGGAGAGGCAGGAATCTGATAGGAGATGAAAGCCGACCATTGGAGAAAGGGAGGAAGGAGGGGTACCAGGGGGAGATAAGAGGCCAGAGTGGGGAATAGAAGAGGGGAGGGGGAGGGATTTTTTTTTATCGGAAGGATAATCAATATTCATGACATCAGGTTGGAGGCTACCCTGGCAGAATATAAGGTGTTGCTCCTCCACCCTGAAGGTGTCCTCCTTGTGGCATAACAGGAGGCCGTGCACGCCTTAGGAGCATGAGGCATGATCTTAAAGAGGTGCCTAAAATCACGAGGGGAATAGATAGGGTGCCCTCAGGGAAAGGGATTCAGAAACAAACAGGCATAGATTCAAGGTGAGAGGGGAATGATTTAACGGAGAGCTGGCGGTATATTCTTCATACCAAGGGTGATGGGGTACATGGAACAAGCTGCCAGAAGAAGTGGTTCCGAATTGGGATCAGAACCAGGTTTATTCTCACCAGCATGTGTCGTGAAATTTGTTAACTTGGCAGCAGCAGTACAATGCAATACGTGATAATATAGAAAAAAATAAGTAAATCAATTACAGAGAGTATATATATGCATATTAAACAGTTCGATTAAAAATGCTGCAAAACGGAAATTTTATATATATATATATATATATATATATATATATATATAAATTGAGGTAGTGTTCATGGATCCAATGTCCATTTAGGAATCGGATGGCAGAGGGGAAGAAGCTGTTCCTGAATCACTGAGTGTGTGCCTTCAGGCTTCTGTACCTCCTTCCTGATGGTAACAATGAGAAGAGGCCATGTCTGAGGCATTGCTCCTTGAAGATGCCTTGGATACTGCAAAGGCTGGTACCCAAGATGGAGCTGACTAATTTTACAACTTTCTGCAGTTTCTTTTGATCCTGTGCAGTAGCCCCCGAACCCCATACCAGACAGATGCAGCCTGTCAGAATGCTCTCCACAGTACATCTATAGAAGTTTTTGAGTGTTTTAGGTGACAAACCAAATTTCTTCAAACTCCTAATGAAGCATAGCCACTGTCTTGCCTTCTTTATAGCCGTGTCAATATATTGGGACCAGGTTAGATCGTCAGAGATCTTGACACCCAGGAACTTGAAATTGCTCACTCTCTCCACTTCTGATCCCTCTATGAGGATTGGTTTGTGTTCCTTTGTCTTACCCTTCCTGAAGTCCACAATCAACTCTTTCATCTTACTGACGTTGAGTGCAAGGTTATTGCTGTGACACTGCTCAACTAGCTGGTATATCTCACTCCTGTACGTCCTCTCATCTCCACCTGAGGTTCTGCCAACAATGGTTGAATCATCAGCAAGTTTATAGTGGTATTTGAGCTATACCTAGTCACGCATTTGGGGGTACCGAGAGAGTAGCGCGGTGGCTGAGGCTGGTACAATAACATTTAAAGGGCACTCTTACACATTCATGAATAGGAAATGTTGAGAGTCAAATGCATTAAAATACCAACTGAAAGGAGTATTTTGTCGACATGGACCTATTGGGCCCAAGGGCTTGTTCCATGTTGTCTAACTCTCTGACTTTGAGTCCTCAGATTCAGATTCATTTTCAGCTTTATTTATCACATGTACATTGAAACATACAGCGAAATGTGTCATTTGCATTAACAACCAACACACACAAAGGTGTGCTGGGGTCAGCCTGTAAGTGTCACCAAGCAGTCCAGCGTCAACATAGCACGTCCACAATGTTTGCCAGAACAACACAGAACACAACAGCAACAAAACAACAGCGAAACAAGCCCCTTTCCTCCCTCCCACTAACTCACGCACCTAGTCCTCTAACGTCAGGATAAGCCCTCTTCTAAGACCAGACAAGTCGTCTTCTTCAGCATCCAACCTCCAGTTTACTCATGGATTCACAGATACTGAGTCTTGAATTCCCTAGTGGACTCACAGAGATTTGCAGAAATGGGGCTACGGCCATCGGGTTCAAGTTCCAGTCTTCCAATAGACAACTTGGCTTTGATTTGAACCTCTGATTGACCTTTGGTATTTGAATCGGATCTCTAATCAAGCCAGTCCTCTGATCAACGATGATGCTTCGATCATCGGTATTAAGCTAGGGCTCGCCGAAGATGTCAAATGAGGGCCCTGGATGAAGGCCCCAAACTCCAGGCCTCAAATGAAGGACATACCGACTGTGGAACCCCAAACATCCTTGCCGACATCTGACCGTGCCCTTGCAGCTGGTCTTTAAAAGTGGAGCAGAGTTAGACTCAGGATACGGCCTGTCCCCCAATTCCCCCAAATCCCTGTCCCTAAATCCTATCATGACCCCAACTCTCTTCTCTGTGCTCGGAACCATCCTACAAGTCATGGTTGTGATAGCTCCTCTGCCAAACTTTCTTTTTCTCTGGACCACAAAGTTCTGTCTCTGCCTAGAGGTGGAGCTCAGTTGTCAATAGAAGGGACAGGAAGCTATCATTCCCTACCTCCATAATGTACACTTAGTGGTCACTGTATTAGGTACAGGAGTGGAATCCGGTGCGGACTTCTGCTCCTGTAGGCTATCCATTTCAAGGTTCAACACATTGTGCTTTCAGAAATGTTTTTCTGCTTACCGCTGTGGTAACAAATGGTTATTTGAGTTACTGTCACCTTCCTGTCAGCTTGAACCAGTCTGGCCATCCCCCTCTGACCTCTCTCATTAACGAGAATTTTTTGCCTGCAGAACTGCCACTCACTGAATTTTTTTTTTGTTTTTTGCACCTTTCTCTAAACTCTAGAGACTGTTGTGCATGAAAATCTCAGGAGATCAGCAGCTTCTGAGATAATCAAACCAGCCCATCTGACACCAACAATCATTCCACGGTCAAAGTCACTTAGATCACATTTCTTCCCCATTCTGATATTTAGTCTGAACAACAGCTGAACCTCTTGACCATGTCTGCATGCTTTTATGCATTACGTTGCAGCCGCATGACTTGGTGATTAGATATTTGCATCAATGAGCAGGCGTACCTAAAAAGTGACCACTGAGTGTGGATTAGCCTGTGAATTACACAAGTTTGGCAGTGTTTGGGCGAAGATATTTTAAAATTCAGTCCATAAATGTCTGCTTTGTTTTCTGTAAAAGACCAGCCTGATGTAGACGTCTGAAATTTTCCTGAGGCAAGCGAAACTTGCCTCAGCTAAAAATCATTTAACTAATGGTGTATGTTATTAGGTTTTCCAGAAAAATAAACATGTTGCAAGGTGTAGGACTTGTAGACCCAACAGGCTGTTCCTTTGGTAGATCTCGAAGACCTTCATGTGGATAGAATTCAGACTGAGAGGTGAACAATAACCTCTGATTGTCCATTGCACAAGGGAGATCAGTAGTTCTACAGATACTGCTGTGGTGACGCCGTACCTGTGTGCAGTTTTGGCCGCCTTATTTAAGGAGAGGCATGCTTGCTTTGCAGCTAGTTCAGAGGAGTTCAGGGGCGGCCCTACAAGGAAAGTTAGTACTTGTATTCAATGGCATTTAGAAGAATGTGGGGTAATCTTATTGAGCCATAATATACTCTTGAGGGATTGTGACTATAGATCCTAACATAATGGTGAAACTTGAAGGTAGAATGCAGGGTTAATAGCAGAGGTGTAGAGGAACAGAGTGATCTTGGTGTACATATCCAGAGATCCCTCAAAGTTGCCCGACAGGTTGTTAGGGTGCTTAAGAAGGTGTATAGTATGTTGGTCTTCATTAGTCATGGGATTGAGTTCAAGAGCCGCGAGATAACCCTGCAGCTCTATAAAACTTTGGTCAGACCACAATTTGTTCAGTTCTGGTCACCTCATTATACTGTAGGAAGGATGTGGAAGCTTTAGAGAGGGTGCAGAGGAGATTTACCGGGATGCCCCTTGCATGTCTTATGTCTTATTGCAAGCTAGGGTGTTTCTCGTTGGAGCAAGGGAGATTGCGAGGTGACTTGACAGAGGTGTACAAAATTATAAGAGGCATTGATCCAGTGGACAGCTGGAGACTTTTTTTTTCCATGGCAGAAATGACTACTGCAAAGAGCCGTAATTTTAAGGTGATTGGAGGAGAGTGTAGGGAAGATGTCAGAAGTAGGTTTTTTAACACAAAAAGTGGTGGGTGTGTGGAACAAGCTCCCACGGGAGGCGGTAAAGGCAAATATATTAGGGATACTTATGAGTGTCTCAGGTAGGCACATAGATGATAGAAAATGGAGGGCTATGTGGGAAGTAAGGGCTAGATTGAATGTGGATGAGGCTAAAAGATAGCAGAACATTGTGGTGTGATAGGCCTGTACAGTGTTGTACTGTTCTATGTTCTATAAAGATAAGGCTTAGCTTTATTTGTCAGATGTTGATCGAAACATACAGTGAAATCTGTCAAAACATCAATGACCAACACCACAGGATGTGCTGGGGGCAGAATTAGGCCATTTGGCCCATCGAGTCAATGAACTCATGTCCTCATACTTTAATTCTACACTATCCCTCTTGGTTCAGTCCCTTCCCACCTACATCTGTGATACATCTCGAGCTCTCGATCTCTTACCTACCTTTCAATTCCCTGGTCCTGACCGCCTCGTTTTCACCATGGATGTCCAGTCCTTATGAACTTCTACCCCCACAAAATGGCCTTAAATCTCTCTGCTTCTTTCTCAATAAAAGAACCAACCAGTTCCCATCCACCACAACCCTCGTTCGTCTAGCAGGACTAGTCCACACCCTCATCAGTATTTCATTCGACTCCTCTCACTTTATCCAGACTCAAGGTGTAGCCTTGGGCACCGGTGTGGGCCCCAGCTGTGCCTGCCTCTCCACTTGCTACGTGGAACACTCCGCGTTCCAAGCCTTCCATGCTAATGCTCCCCAGCTCTTCCTTCGCTACATCAGACACCCATGTTCATCAACTTTGCCCCTAACTTCCACCCTGCCCTTAAATTCACTTGGTCCATTTCTGACACCTCCCTTCATTTTTCAATCTCTCCGTCTCCATCTCTGGAGACCAACCGTTGGCCAACACCTTTTATAAACTTACTGATTTCCACAGTTCTCTTGACTCTACTCCTTTCCACCCTGTCTCCCGTGAAAGTTCTAGTCCCTTTTCTCAGCTCATTTGTCTATTCACTTCAGTTCCCAGCATGTGGCTTTCCTTTCCAGGACACAAGAGATGTCCTCCTTCTTTAACGAATGGGGTTCCCTTTTCTCCACCATTGACGCTGCCCTCGCCCGGATCTCCTCCATTTCCTGAAAATCCATGCTCATCCCATCTTCTCACTGCCTTAACAGAGATAGAGTTCCTCTTGTCTTAACTGCCACTCCTTGAGTCTCCACATCCAATATGCCATTCTCCACAACTTCCGCCACCTCCAGAGGGATCCCACCACCAAACACCTTTTCCTCACCCCCACCCCCCCCCATCTCTGCTTTCCACAGGGCTTGCTCCCTCTGTGATTCCCTCATCCATTTGTCCCTCCCAACTAACCTTCCTGGCGAGACTTATCCCTGCAAGTGGCCAAAGTGCCCATTCACCTCCATTCAGGGCCCCAAACAGTCCTTCCAGGTGAGGCAACACTTCACCTGCGAATCTACTGGGGCCGTCTATTGTGTCCGGTGCTCCCAATGCAGCCTCCTCTACACCGGTGAGGCCTGTCGTAAGTTGGGAGACTGCTTCTTTGAGCACTTCTGCTCCATCCACCATAAACAGATCTTCCCAGTGGCCAAATATTTTAATTCCAATTCCCATTCCCGTTTTGGCATATCAGTCCATGGCCTGCTCTTGTGCCTCCCTCAGGATGGAGGAGAAACAGCATATATTTTGTCAGGATAGCCTCCATCCTGATGGCATGAATATCGATTTCTCCTTTAACCTCTCCTTCTTCCATTCCTTTTGTGGTCCACTCTCCTCTCCAGCCTCTTACCCTTCCTACCCATCAAGCTTCACCTATCACCTTCTCGCTATCCTCCTTCACCTGTCCCCACCCCCATTTTTTTATTCTGGCATCTTCCCACTTTGCTTCCAGTCCTAAAGATGAGTATCGGCCCAAAACGTCGACTGTTTATTCTTTTCCATAGATGCTGCCTGACTTGCTGAGTTCCTCCAGCATTTTGTGTGTGTTGCTGTTATTTTCATCCACCATTTGTTTGTCCCCGATCACTACCTCTCCAGTGTCATTTTCCAGTGGTCCGTTATCCATTCCCGCTCCTCTTTCACTCTTTGTACAGTATTTCTAAAAAACTTCTGTGGAAATGTGCAGCGTGTGTACCATATTGCGGGAGCATCAGTGCCTCTGTTGGCCATGTTTCTGGTAAAAACGTAGTCTGCCCACAACTTGTTGACCCCAACCCATTCGTCTTTGGAATATGGGAGGGATGCGGAGAAACTGGAGGAAACTGACATGGTCACCTGGAGAACATGCAGCCTCCTTACAGACAGCAGTGGGAATCGAACTCTTTCTGCTCATGCTGTAAAGTGTCATGCTACAGCTGCCCCGGGCTTGAACCTGGATCTCCAGGAGGATGTGTGCTCCAAGCCCCGCACCGTGCTCTGTGCGTGCAATTCAGCTCTGAGCTCCATCTGTCCGATTGCGCACATACCTCTCCGCGAGTCTCCACCACCGCCTCTGTCATCCTCACACTTCTATGCTAATGCACTCAACTGTGTGCACGTGTGCACACACACACACACACACACACACACACACATATGTTGAAAGATTGGAGCGACTGGGCTTGTATACACTGGAATTTAGAAGGATGAGAGGGGATCTGATTGAAACATATAAGATTATTAAGGGATTGGACACGCTAGAGGCAGGAAACATGTTCCCGATGTTGGGGGAGTCCAGAACCAGAGGCCACAATTTGAGAATAAGGGGTAGGCCATTTAGAACGGAGTTGAGGAAAAACTTTTTCACCCAGAGAGTTGTGGACCTGTGGAATGCTCTGCCTCAGAAGGCAGTGGAGGCCAATTCTCTGGATGCTTTCAGGAAAGAGTTAGATAGAGCTCTTAATGATAGCAGAGTCAAGGGATATGGGGAGAAGGCAGGAACGGGGTACTGATTGTGGATGATCAGCCATGATTACAGTGAATGGCGGTGCTGGCTCGAAGGGCCGAATGGCCTACTCCTGCACCTATTATCTATTGTCACATGCACAATATACAGTCCATCCTACCTTATTACAGTCAGACTCTCCAGCGTTCACTGTCACGCAACATTCATAGAACATAGAACATTACAGCACAATACAGTCCCCTCAGCCCATGATATTGTACCGCCATTATAACCTACTCTAAGATCAATCAATTCCTTCCCTCCTACGTAACCTCCATTTCTCTATCATCCGCGTGCCTATCTAAGAGTCACTTAACGCCCCTAAAGTATCTGCCTCCACCATCGCCCCTGGCAGGGTGTTCCACGCACCCACCACTCTCCGAGCAAAGTAATCTGTCTCTGACATCCACCCCCCATACCTTCCTCCGTCCATTGTAAAGTTATGCACTTTTGTATGAGCTGTTACTGCCCTGGGAAATTCTCTGACTGCCCACTTGATCTATGCCTCTTGGCGTTTTGTACTCTTCTGTCAAATCGTGTGTGAAAGCAGCTGAGTGCGTGGCTGGGAAGCTCGGCGAGATCCTGAGCGGTAAAGATGCAGAGGAGCCAATGGCTCTGTCTCCACTGTAAGTCATCAGTGATTCAACGCAGGGTGTAAACAGGCAATGTCTGCAGAGTGCACCCTCGGTGTAATTACAGCGCCAGACAGCTTCCCCTCAATGGGAGCTGTTTAACATGCAGGCTGATGTGCACAGATATAGTGGCAGTCTGCCACCACTCGATGCGGAGCTGGCTGCAGAGCTAGACCCAGGATAAGGTCTCTCACAGCTTCGCAGATGCCTCACCTCAAATCAACAGCCCTCACCTACGATTCCCCTCACCCGTTCTTCTCTTTGCCACATCAAACACTCGTCTGGAAACTCATAAACGCAAGAGATTTTGCAGATGCTGGAAATCCAGAGCAACACAGACACACAATGCTGGAGGACACTTCAGGGCCCCAGACAGTCCTTCCAGGTGAGGTGACACTTCACCTGTGAGTCGGCTGGGGTGATATACTGCGTCCGGTGCTCCCGATGTGGCCTTCTATATATTGGCGAGACCCGACGCAGACTGGGAGACCGCTTTGCTGAACACCTATGCTCTGTCCGCCAGAGAAAGCAGGATCTCCCAGTGGCCACACATTTTAATTCCACATCCCATTCCCATTCTGACATGTCTATCCACGGCCTCCTCTACTGTAAAGATGAAGCCACACTCAGGTTGGAGGAACAACACCTTATATTCTGTCTGGGTAGCCTCCAACCTGACATTGACTTCTCTAACTTCCGCCAATGCCCTACCTCCCCCTCGTACTCCATCCGTTATTTATTTTTATACACACATTCTTTCTCTCACTCTCCTGTTTCTCCCTCTGTCCCTCTGACTATACCCCTTGCCCATCCTCTGGGTCCCCCCCTTGTCTTTCTTCCCGGACCTCCTGTCCCATGATCCTCTCATATCCCCTTTGCCAATCACCTGTCCAGCTCTCGGCTCCATCCCTCCCCCTCCTGTCTTCTCCTATCATTTTGGATCTCCCCCTCCCCCTCCCACTTTCAAATCTCTTACTAACTCTTCCTTCAGTTAGTCCTGACGAAGGGTCTCGGCCTGAAACATCGACTGTACCTCTTCCTAGAGATGCTGCCTGACCTGCTGCGTTCACCAGCAACTTTGATGTGTGTTGCTTGAATTTCCAGCATCTGCAGAATTCCTGTTGTGTGCTGGAGGAACTCAGCAGGTCAGGCAGTGTCTATGGAGGGGAATAAACAGTCGATGTTTCAGGCCCGAAATGTAGACTGTCACAAGGCTCGTCTTCATGAGCGTTAACGTTTATAATGGAATGTCAGTGCTTACAGGCAGATCCAAGATGTTAGTCAAAACCTTCAAACGGACCACAGCTGTAGGTCATCTGGATGTCCGCACATAGGAGGTCCCAGTTTGGTGAGTCCGGGGCCAAGGTCTGGAGGTCAGAGGCACAGAAGGTGGCCCATCCTGGGGTTGGAGTCCCAGGTCAGCAGGTCCAGAGGTCCAGAGGTGTCCCAACGTGGTGCAGGAGTGTGAGTAGGACGGGGTTTGTCTTGCTGTTGTTGCATTTGTCTTGTATGTTGGCTGTGTGTTGTCGACACGTGTTAGTCATTGACACAAACAACGGATTTCACTGTGTGTTTCAATGCACATGTGATAAATAAATCTAATCTGGAATCTTGAACCTTGCTGTGGGATCGCAGACATGCCAATACCTACAGGAAGTCCCAGGTGATTGCCTGGAGTGGATCAATATTTAGCAGAGTGATATTAAGTCAGTATTCATAGAAGTAACTTGGAAACACAAGGGATTCTGCAGATACTGGAAATCTCTTCATCATCCATATAGCTTTTGTTCATGGCATTAAACAGTGTCTTTCAGGAGGAAAACTCAGTAATGAACATTTTTGTGCGGACCATAAGACAGAGGAACAGAATTAGGCCACTCGGCCCTATTGAATCTGCTCCACCATTCAACCCTAGCTAATTTTTTCACCCACCCCCCATTCTCCCCATAACCTTCAACCCTTTTACCAGTCAAGAACTTACCCACCTCTGCCTTAAATATTCACCTGGCTAAAGAAATTCCTCCTTATCTCAGTTCTTAAAGGAGTTTCCTATATTCTGAGGCTGTGCCCTTGAATACCGGAATCTTCTACTGTTGGAATCATCTTCTCCACATCCACTCAATGCTGGCCTTTCAGTATCTTGTAGGTTTCAATGATGTCCTCCCCATCCGCATCTTTCTAAACTCCACTGAGTACAGGATGACAGCCATCAAACCCTCCTCATATGTCAAGCCTTTCACTCGCGGAATTATTCCTGTGAACCTCTCCTGGACCTTTTCCAGGGCCAGCACATCAGTATTGTCCCTCGGAGGTCAGTGCTGGGCCCATTCGTGTCTTTCATCTATATCAACAATTTGGATAAGAATGTACAGGAGCTGTTAGTAAGCTTGAAGATGAGACTGGATGGTATAGTTTGTATGGTGGATAATGAAGAAGATGATCATTATACGCTATTCCAGCTATATGTTGAGTATAAAATTTGTGAGGTCATGATAGGCCCTTCCAGAGCACCTTAAATATTTCACCTTTCACCTAAAACCTGTGACATCCGGTTCAGCTCTCTCCTGGCCTCAGTGGAGAAGCCTGCTTGTATTCACTGCATTTTCACAATTTTATTAAATCTCCTCTCATTCTCCTATGCTCCAGGGAATGCAGCCCTAACCTGTTCAACCTTTCCCTATAACTCAGGTCCTCAAGTCGTGCAATGTCCTTGTAAGTTTTCTCTGCGCTCTTTCGACCTTATTGATATCTTTCTTCAGTGAGCAGCTCTGCACACAATAATCCCGGTTCACCCTGATCTTCTTCCTCGTCTCAGTGGCCTGCGCCTAGACCATGCTTCTCCATACCTCTCCCATCCATGCTCCTATCCAAACTTCGCTTAAACATTGGAACCGAACCAGCACCCACCACTTCCCCTGACAGCTCACACCATCCTTCGAGTGAAGAAGATCCCCCTCAGATTTCCCCTTAAATATTTCACCTTTCATCCTTAACCTCTGATCTCTTGTTCTAATCTCACCCAACCTAAGGGGAAAGAGCCTGCCTGCGTTGACCCTACCTCCATCCCTTATTATTTTCGATATCTCTATCAAATCGCTCCTCGTTCTCCTATGCTCCAGTGAATGATGTTCTAACCTATTCAATACCTTCCCTATAACTCACATCCTCAAGACCCGGCAACATCCTTTCAATTTTCTCTGTGCTCTATCAAGCTTATTGATACGATAGAATGCTTGAAAGTCACTATGCTTAAACATGTATGAATGAATTGTTGGGGAATTATAGAGGGGGTTGGCGGACAATTTGATACCAGGCTCTTTCCTTTATTGTGCATTAAATAAATCCCTCCATGGTACTTCCTCCTCACTCAACCATAAAACACCCAGACGTTAGGGATGTGATGGTGCTGGAGGAAAAGCACAGGAGATCCACCCAGATGTTGTCTGGAACTTGGCGTTCCAGTGACGAGGAGAGACTGGACATTAGAAGTCAGTGGAGGGAACCTGATGGAGGTGTGAGAATTACCAAGATCATGGATAGGAAGATAGGTGGAAAATTTCCCCTATTACAATATCTAAGACTAGAAGGTCTTAGTTAAGGTCAAAGTAAGAGGTTTTGGAGGGGACCTGAGGAAGAGGATTTCCACCCACAATGTGTATGGAATCTCCCACACGCTCCCTGAGAGGGTGGAGGAGCTGGAGGCATGTCAGAAGTATCTCGATGAGCTCCGAGATCACTAAGGTATAGAAGGCAACTGATGAAGTGCTGGTGAATGTGGACCAACACAGTCGCATAACGGTTAGTGTAGCGCTTTACTGCACCAGTGATCGGAAGGTCAGGGTTCAATTCCCTCCACTGTCTGGAAGAAGTTTGTATGCCCTCCCCACTACTGCCCCGGTTTCCTCCCACGTTCCAAAGATGCACGGTTAGGTTTAGTAAGTTGCGGGCGTGCGATGTTGGCGCGGGAAGCGTGGCAACACTTGCAGGCTGCCCCAGCACACCTTCGGGCTGTGCTTCTGGCTGCCTCCCCCTTCCTTTCCAGTCCTGATGAAGCACCTCAGCCTGAAATATTGGCTCTTCTTGAGTTCCACCAGCATTTTGCGCGTGTTATTCTGGATTTCCAGTGAAGAAAAAGAATTTCTGGATGTATATTGTATATAGTTCTATGACATTAAATGTACCTATTGAAACCCATTGATCTACAGAATCTCTTGTGTTCAGGCCGTGTTGGTCATTGATGCAAATGACACATTTCACAGTATGCTTCGATGTACATGTGACAAATAAAGCCAATCTTTAAACCTTATCTTCAGTACATTGCGGTCAACTTCATGGTGTGCTGAGAGAACGCATTCATCAAATGTCAAATAGAGACTTCATTCTGAGGTAAAAGAGAATTATTGGCATGCTGGCATTACTGTTTACAATCCTAGCAGGTCAGTGGGACTAGGCAGGAAAACAGGGCAGCACAGATTAGATGGGCTGAAGGACCTGTTTCCCTTCTCTCTGACTCAGTTACAGAGCTGGAGCAGGTTGTGGATTTGAAAGTTTTGAGAAATCTTGCAGCTCAGCCAGGCTGGAGGCCGTTTATCGTCACTGCATGTAGGCCCTTGATAAATGGGAGCTGGTGCAAGCTGTAGTCCGGGCAGCGGAGTTATGGATTGGATCGTTAACTGCGGGGATAGATGTCCGCCCAGCCAGTGCACGGACATTGCTCAGCCTTGAACTAATGAGTGGATGAGGGCCTCAACAGCAGCTGAGCTGGACCAGAGAAGGTTCCGGACGAGAAAGTGGGCCGTGTTGATACCTGTGGAGATCTGACCAGAAGACTCAATGTGGAAGAACACAGAACAAGTTACAGAGTTGCTGTGACACAAACCTCAGTGCCAGTGCAAAGAAATTCAGGATTCAAGATCCAGTGTTCAAGTCTATTTGAGACACACAGTGAAATGTGCCATTGCGTTAACAAACAACACGCAACTGAGGAGGGGCAGGTGGCAGTCCGCAAACGTCCCCACACATACTGGCTCCTTGATAGCGTGGCCACAATGCTCGGCAAAACGAAGCAGAACACAACAAGCACCAAAGCAACAACAGCAAAACAGGCTCAACCTCCCCCCACCCCCCCCCCCAGCCACATCCACGGTTCTTTAACCTCAAACAAGCCGCCTTCTTCGACATCCAGCCTCCAGTGGGCTCGGGCTCAGATTCCGGCCTGCAAACACCGAGCTTCAACTTCCACCGCTGACTCGCAGAGATTCGCAGACTCAGCTTGGGCCAAAGGGACTCGACTTCAGAACTTCTGAATCGACTCTCAGGCTTCAATCCTCATCATCGATCACCACACTCCAGACTCACCAATGACGGGACCCCGAACACTAGGGGTCGAACTCTGGTCGCACTGATTCGCGAACCCAGGGGCTCATTGAAACTTGTTCCTTCTGCCTGCACTGAACTCTGACTCTGGAACCCGCCAACAACTCAGTGACCTGCGTGGGGGGCTGGGGGTCCACATCTACTTTCTGCCATCCTGACATCCAGCCGTGGATGCCCCACGTCTGCCTCACTGGCCTTTGAAAACAAAGGCCTCGACTTTGGCCTAACCTCTAATTCCCCCACATCATTGTCTCTAAACTCCAACCCTCACATCTGCTCTAAAGGAACGTCCTTCTGCTCTGAGGCTGTGTTCTCGGGATCCTGGACCCTTCCACTATTGGAGGCTTCCTCTCCATGTCCACTCTATCCAGGCCTTTCAATGTTTGACAGCGTTCAATGAGATTCCCCGCCCCCCGGTTTCTTCTAAACTCCAGTGAGTGCAGGCCCAGAGCCATCAAACACTCCTCAGATATTAAAACTTTGATTCCTGGAACTATTCCTCTCTAGGCCCTCTGCTAAATGCTATGACATTGGCTGAGAATTTTGGAAGCAGAGGTTTGCCGTTGTTCTGCATTTAATTCGAGCTACTGTTGAGCTGACTGACTGTCTTGGTAATATTTTTTATTTGTTTGAAATTCAATGAATTATCTAGCAGCCAAACCACTGAAAGGAATAAACTAGTGTCTTAATTACTGTATTTGACTTTATTACACAGCCTAAAAATCTTGGGCAAATTATTTGCGTGTTTATAAGTAATTTACTGTGGAACATATCTGTTGTCACTGCCTGGAATGAAGGCTTTCCTACTGCCTGTGATATTTTACATCATTGTGGCTGTGTCAGAGAACCAACGCGATAAAAATGCACAGGCTTCCTCAAGGGATAGACAGGGTGTCGTCGTGAATAGTAAGTTACTAAAGTACTTTGCTTGATGAAGTATTTACAGAGAAGCTCGAAAGATGAGAGAATGCCCAGAGTCTGGGAGACCGTCCAAAGGAGATTAATTATAAATGGTGCTATGGATATTGGTTATGTGGGAAGACTAGTGATGTGGATTAGTGTGCGCAAAATGCTGGAGAACTCAGCAGGTCAGCATTATCTACAGAAGGGAACAAACAGTCAATGTTTCAGGCCGAGACCCTTCATTGGGACTGGAAAGGAAGGGGGAAAAGCCGGAATAAGAAGGTTGGGTTGGTGGGGGGGAGGCCAGGAGCACAAGCTGGCAGGTGATGGGTGAGGGGGAAGGTGGGTGGGTGGGGGAGAGGGAATTTATAGTAAGTAACAGAAGGTGTACTGACACACTCAGCAGGTCAGGCAGCATCTGTGGAGGGGAATAAACAGTCGACGTTTCGAGCCGAAGCCCTTCTTCAGGACTCAGGTCTTGTTTCAGCATCTGCAGAATCTCACTCGTTAGTGATGTGGAATGCTCTCATTAGATTTGAGAAGCTGAGGGCAAAGCCCGGAAGCAAAATACTGGAAATATGAAATTTCAGATAAGCAGCAAATACTGGAAATGCGCAGCAGGCCAGGCAGAGAGAGAAATACAACGCAGAACATAGCACATAGAACGGGGACAGTTCCAGCACAGGGACAGACCCTTCCACCGTTGGCAACTGTGCCAAACAATGATGCAGTATGAAATAAACACCCTCAGCCTGTACGTGATACTTATTCCTTCAATCCCTGAACGTTCATGTGCCTGTCTAAAAGCCTCTTCAGTGCCTCTATTGCACTGGTACCACCGGCACTTCTGGCAGCCCGTTCCACGCGCCTACCACTCCACGTAAAAAGATATCGCCCCCACACGTCTCCTTTACGATTCTCCTCTCCACCCGCCAAAGCGGAACTTCCTGGTGGCCAAACATTTTAATTCCCATTCCCACTCCCGTTCTGACATGTCTTGTGCCACGATGAGGCCACCCTCAGAGTGGAAGAGCAACAACTTAAATTCCGTCTGGGTAGCCCCTGACCGGAGGGCTTGAATATAGGTTTTAAAAAATTCCTCCCCCCCCCCTTCCTTCTGTTCCCTACTCTGGCCTCTTACCTCTATTCACCTGCCTATCACCTCCCTTGGGTCCCTTCCTCCTATGATCCACTCCCTTCTCCTATCCAATTCCTTCCTCCCGAGCCCTTTATCTTTCCAACCCATCTGGCAGGTACAGGGTTCTGAGCTGGATAATCAGCCATGATCATACTGAATGGCGGTGCAGGCTCAAAGGGCCGAATGGCCTACTCCTGCACCTATTTTCTATGTTTCTATCTGCTTTCACCTATCGCTTTCACCTATCACTTTCCAGCTATCCTTCTTCCCCTCCCTTTACCATTTCATTCTGTCGCCTCCCCCCCGCCACCTTCCTTTCCAGTCCTGAAAAAGGGTATCAGCCCAAAACGTTTACTGTTTATTCACTTCCACAGATGCTGCCTGACCTGCTGAGTTCCTCCAGCAATTTGTGTGCGTTGCTTTGGATTTCCAGCCTCTGCAGATTTTCTTGTGTTTATGTTATTCTTTAACAATTTTCCACTCTCATTTTACATTACATTTCTGTCCCGGGAAATGATTCTGCGTATTCTATTTATGCTTCTCATAAAGTCATAGAACACTACAGCTCAGAAACTGGCCCTTCAGCCCATCTAGTCCATGCTGAGACGTTATTCTGCCTACTCCCAACGACCTGCACCTGGACCACAGCCTCCATACCCCTATCATCCATGTACCTTAAATCATGAAATCGAACCTGCATCCCCACTTCCCCTGGCAGCTCGTTCCACTTTCTCACTACCCTCTGAGTGAAGAAGATGCCTATCAAGTTCCTCTTAAACATTTCACCTGAATTCAATACTCTACAACTGTGGCCGGACCAGTCTTATATAGTTGCAACATGACTTCCTGACTTGCACTTAGTGATCCAGCCGATGAAGGCAAGCATAGAGCGCACCTTCTTTACCATCCTAACCCCTTGTGTTACCACTTTCAATGAGGCATAGACATGACTCCAGGATCTCCCTGTACATCAGTGCTGTCAAGGGTCCTGCCATAGGGATATGGATCATCTGCAGGCAAAAGAGAATTAGTTCAACTAGTAGAATTACTTGTGACCCGAAGGGTCTGATCCTGTGCTGTACTGTCCAATGTTCTGTGCATTAACATTGTTCTATAGTCTATGCTCTAGGCTCTGTGGTCTATGATCTATGCTCTAGGATCCATGTTCTATGTTCTATGGTCTATGGTCTCTGCTCTATAGTCTATATACTCTATGCTCCATGCTCTGTGCTCATGCTCTAAGGTCTATGGTCTATGCTCTAAAGTCTTTGGTCTACAGTCTAAGCTATATGGTCTATGCTCTAAGCTCTCTGCTCTATTGTCTGTGCTCCATGGTCTATGCTCCATGCTCTATGCTCTAAGGTCTATGGTCTATGGTCTATGCTCTCTGCTCTATGGTCTGTGCTCCATGGTCTATGCTCTATGCTCTAAGGTCTAAGGTCTATGGTCTATGCTCTCTGCTCTATGCTCTAAGGTCTAAGGTCTATGGTCTATGCTCTCTGCTCTATGCTCTAAGGTCTATGGTCTATGGTCTACGCTCCATGCTCTTTCTCCTTACATTTGACCTCGCAAAGTGCAGCATTTCACATCTGCCCAGATTAAACTGCTTGAGCACAACAGATTCTGCAGATGCTGATAACCTTGAGCACTAGATGCCACAAAATGCAGCAGGTCAGGCATATCTGTGGAGCAGAATTAACTGTCGACATTTCAGGCCAAAGTCACTTCATCAGGGCTGGTAGGGCAGAGGGCAGAAGCCAGGATAGGAAGGTGGGGGGAAGGGAAAGGCTTACAAGACGGCAGGCGATATGTGAGACCAGGTGAGGGGGAGAGTGGGTCGGTGAGGGAGGGGAGATGAGGTAAGAAGCTGGGAGGTGATAGGTGGAAAAGGCTGGAGAAGGAGGAATCTGATAGGAGAGGAGAATGGACCATGGGAGAAAGGGAAGGAAGAGGGGCAGCTGAGGGAGATGATGGGCAGATGAGGGGAAGAGAAGGGGTATGAGGGGAGTCAGATGGGGAATTGAAAAAGAAGGAAGGGGAGGGGGGAGATATTACTAGAAGTTCGAGAAATTGACGTTAATGCCGTCAGGTTGGAGGTTACCCAGAAGCAATCTGAAGTGCTGCTCCTGCAACTTGAAGCGCCCTTATTGTGGCAGTAGAAGAGCCCTTGAGTGACATGTCAGTATAATTAATATGGGTGGCCATCCTAAAATCTTGCCTATTGTGGTGGACAGAGAGAACATGCTTTAATTGGAAACCAAGTGTACTATATCCAAGTGTGATCTAATTTGTAGTTCCACAATATTTTATTACTAACCTATGTGTTTTCCACCCCTTGTCTCAGATATCTCGGTCAGCCTGCTCTCCGTGATTGTCACCTTCTGCGGCATTGTGCTCCTCGGGGTCTCTCTCTTTGTCTCCTGGAAACTGTGCTGGATCCCATGGCGGGACAGAGGCCTGAACCCCCAGCGCCAGAACTCTCACCACCATCCCCACCACCACCTCCATCACCACCACTCACATTTCACTGACCTCGCTGTCGAGAGGGTCGACGGTGGGTCTGAGATGCCCGAGAGGTCCTACCTCGACCTGGAGTCCTACCCGGAGTCCGGTATTAAGCTGAGCCAGACCTCTCCTGATATCCCGGTGGACACCAACTCAGGGAGTAAGGAGAACAGCATCCCGAATGCACACTCCCAGCAGCAAGTCTCTGCGCCTCCTCCAGCAACAAGGTGGGGAGCTTCGGTCAAATGGACGTTGGAGTTGGTTCTTGGGTGGGAGGGGGGTAGAAAATGTGAATTTTAGACCGAAAGACTTAGGAGCAGAGATAAGACTTTGGCATGGCTGATTTATTTCCCTCTCAACCCCATTCTCCTTCTTTTTCCCCATAACCTTTGATGCTCTTACTAATCAGAAGCTATCAATCGCCTCTTCATTGACTTGGCCTCCATAACTGTCTGTGGCAATGAATTCCACAGATTCACCACCCTCTGCCAAAAGAAATTCCTCCTCATCTCTCTCCTAAAGGGCACCCTTCTCTTCTGGGACAGAGCTCTCTGGTCCTAGAGTCTCCCACTAAAGGCGTTATATATAGTTTTTGGACGATGGTGGTGGGGAGAGCAGACTTGCGGCATGGCCAACTTGACCCACTCTAGCGTTTGTACTCCCTATGAACCATGACTATCCTTCTCATAGCAACATTATAAAGATCCAGATTCAAATTCAGATTTATTTACATTCAGTAAAATGCAGCATTTATGTTAACAGCCAACACGCCAATGAGCCAAAAAAGACAAACTGCGCAAATACAAAACGACCAAATAAATAATACTGGGAACACGAGTTGTAGAGTCCTTGAAAATGAGTCCGTAGACTGTGGACTTGGTTCAGAGTTGTGGTGAGTGAAGTTATCCACACTGGTTCGGGAGCCTGATGTGTAGTAAATGCTGCTGAACCTGGTGGTGTGGGACCTGAGGCTCCTGTACCTCTTTTCCAATGGCAGCAGTGAGAAGAGACCAAGGCCTGAATGGTGGGGGTCCTCGATGATGGACGCTGCTTTCTTGTGGCAGTGCACCTTGTAGATGTTCTCAGTGGTGAGGAGGGCTTTTCCTGTGATAGAATGGGCTGTGGCCAGCACCTTCTGTAGGCTTTTCTGTTTCTGATACAACCAGTCAGGATATTCTCCACCGTACATCAATAAAAGTTTGTTAAAGTTTTAAATAATATAGTGAAGCTTTGCAAACTTCTAAGGAAGTATAGTCACTGTCATGCCTTCTTTATGTTGGTACCTACGTGCTGGTCCCAGAACAGATCCTCTAATATGGTAATGCTAAGGAACTTATAGTTACTCGCCCTCTTCCTCCTTGGATCCCCTCATGAGGACTGGCTTATGAACCTTTGGCTTCTGCCTCCTGTAGTCAATAATCAGCTCTTTGGTCTTGCTGACTTTGTGTGAGAGGTTGTTGTTGTGGCTCCACTCAGCTTTAATTTCCCTCCTGTATCCCTTGCAGATTTAACTCGCTCCCGAGACCAATCCCACAGCAGTTAAGCAGCCCAGATTGTGCGACTCAAGCTGATGAGAAGGTGGAGCAAGTAACCAGCATTGGGCAGATCAAGCCTGAATTGTACAAACAGCGGTCGATCGACGCGGAGGCGAAAAAACACCAGAAGGGCAATTGTGGCCGGATCAACTTCCTGCTGCGCTACACCTACGCGAGCGAGCAGCTGATCGTTAAGATCCTGAAGGCCCTTGACCTCCCCGCCAAAGACGCCAACGGATTCTCCGACCCCTACGTGAAGATCTACCTGTTGCCTGACCGCAAGAAGAAGTTCCAGACCAAGGTCCATCGCAAGACCCTCAACCCAATCTTCAACGAGACCTTTCACTTCAACGTGTCCTTCAACGAGCTCCAGAATCGCAAGCTGCACTTTAGCATCTATGACTTTGACCGCTTCTCCCGGCATGACCTCATTGGGCAGGTGGTGCTGGACAACCTCCTGGAGTTCTCGGACCTCTCTGAGGGCACGACCATGTGGCGAGACATCCTGGAAGGCACCTCGGTGAGTTGTATTGGGGTATTGAGGGGTGGGGGGAGGTTTATTTGGCCTTGTGGGCACATCATAGAGTGATGGAGTCACACAGCACTGAAACAGGCCCTACAGCTCTTCTGGTCCATGCTGACCAAGATTCCTGTCTAAGTCAGTCCCATTTGCCAGCATTCGGTCCATATCCCTCTAAACCAGGGGTTTCTGACCTTTTTTTATGCCATGGACCAATATCATTAACCGGGAAGTCTGTGAACCCCAAGTTGGGAACCCCGGCTCGAAACCTTTCCTTTCCATGTACGTGTCCAAGTGGTCTTAAATATTGTTGATGGATTTGCTTCAACCACTTTGTCTGGCACCTCATTCTATGTACACACCACCTTTGCATGAAAAATTTACCCCATGGTTTCCTATTACCTCTCTCCTCTCACCTTAAACCTGTGCCCTCAAACCCTTCCTCTTTTGACTTTAAATGGTGGCTGGCAGTCCAACTTAAAGGTGGGTTATTGGCACCAACTGGACTGGAGTGTGGTATAGAGAACTGGGGGGAAAAACCTTTACTACTTCTCTTTTCAAATGAAAGATAAATTATCCCAGAAAGCCCAATAGATTGTAAGTAATGAAAGACAATACTGTGAATTAAATTAAAGCCACTCCCGTAACTTAACAGTTTTTAAATGAAAACCATCATTGGGTTTTGTCAACCCCAAAATATTGTAGTGAAGACTGCAGTTGATTTCTTTTCATCTTATATGCTTCACACTGTAATAATATATGTTCAGCTGTTTCAAAATGATGACAAAATCTACACAACCCAGAGTGAAGTTTTCCAACAAGATGTAAGGAATTATTAAGCATAGTATGCCCAAGTCTAAGTCATTTCAAAATAAATCTTCCCCTTCTTGCTTTAACCCCTTCTCCCATAAACCCATCAGTTTTATGTATTCTGTAAAGGTTTCACCCCTTATACCCATTATTCTACAAGTCATGCTATAATTCCCCACCCAATTCATAACCCTACCCATCAAATTCTTGATTTCCCCAAACCAAGGAAAAAAGACTTGAGTACCTTCACCTGATCTATGAGACACCTGCATTGATTGGACAGGAAACTGGTGCTCACTACCGCTGATGAAACACAAGTGTTGATTGGACAGGAAATCAGCACTCCCTATCACTGATGAAACACAAGTGTTGATTGGACAGGAACCTTGGGATCAATATTACTGATGAGAAAACAGTGTTGATTGGGCAGGACCAGCTTCTCATGAACATTCAATTGACTACCCATCAATAGGGCAGAACCTGGTTCTTGTTAACGTTGGCTGAACTCTCAAAGTAAGTGGTCAGAACCTAGCCTAATTAGCATTGAAATTGGCATTTACTAGCATTTAGTAAAATGCACTTGGACTATTGTGAACAGTTTTGGGCCCCTTATCCAAGAAAGGATTTACTGGTATTGGAGAGGGTCCAGAGGAGGTTTATGAGAATGACCCTGGGAATGAAGGGGTTAACATATGAGATTCAAGGTTGTTTAATGTACCCAAGTGTAACGGAGAACACAATAATTATTACTCTGGATCCAAGGTAGCACTAAACAGCATAATAAAATACAGACGACAATAAAACAAAACATAAGCGCAATAAAATATAAATACATAAAGTAGCTCATTTACATAGTTTGATTGTACGTACATAAAGTGACATGAGACACAAGAGTGTCTGTATCATTTCCTATCAGAGTCACCTTATGTACATTACTGCGCAAAAGTCTTAGGCATATGTAAAAAAAAATCAGTAATGCAAAGATGCTTTCAATATAGTGAAACGTTTCTAAATATCAAAAATTTACTACAAAGAGCAGTAAACAATAAAAAAAACTAAATCAGATCGATATTTGGTGTGACTACCCTTTGGCTTTCAAACTGCATGAATTCTGTTAGGTAAATTTTTGTGCAGTTTTATAAGAAAATCGACTGGTAGGTTGTTCCAAGCATCTTGGAGAGGTTTCACAGTTCTTCTGCAGACTTTGGCTGTCTTGCTCCCTTCTGTCTGTCCAGGTAATGGTCAGGCAGCCTCAGTGATGTTGAGATCAGGGCTCTATGGAGGCCATACCATCTGAAACCTCATAAAAAATCAAGGGTGCCTAAGACTTTTGCATAGTACTGTACATAAAGTGACTGACAGGAAATGATAAAGTAGTGGTGGTGGGGGAGTGTGGTGTTTTGGTGGGTGATCAGATTTCCTGCTTGGGGAAAGTGACTGGTTTTGAGTCTGGTGCTCCTGGCATGGATGCTATGTTGCCTCCTCCCTGATGGGAGTGGGACAAATAGCCTATGAGCAGGGTGGGTGGGATCCTTTACGGTATTGCTGGACTTTTAATGGCACCTTTCTGTATATGTCCTTGATGTTGGTGATGCATTGGGCTGTGGTGGTTGCCTGTTGTAGAGCCTTCCTAATCGGATGTTCTGTACTGTGCATCTGTAGAAGGTCATGAGTATTGATGTCTCTCAGTACTCATAATGTGAGTATTGAGGATCATTTGATGGCTCCGGGCTTGTACTCACTGGAATGTATAAGAATGAGGTGGGATCTCATTGAAATCCATTGAATATTGTAAAGACTGAGTTGAGTGGACTTGAAGAGGATGTTTCCTGTCGTGGTGGAGTCTAGGGCCAGAGAGCACAGCCTTGGAGTAGAAGGCTATCCCTTTAGAACAGAGATGAGGAGGAATTTCTTTAACCAGAGGCCGGTGAATCTGTGGAATTCATTGCCTCAGTCGGCTGTGAAGGCTTAATCATTGGATATATTTAAAGCAGAGGTTGATAGATTGTTGATTAGTAAAGGCATCAAAGGATATGGGTTAGGAATGGGGTTAGGAATGAGAGGCAATATAAGTTAACTATGACAAAATGGCAGAGCAGATTTGATAGGCCAAGTGGTCTAATTCTGCTCCCATGTCTTGTGCTCTCATTGTCTGAATACCCATATTGTTCAGGCAGAGCCCAGAATTTAGTAGTGGAGACACAAGATACTGCAGATACAGCTGTCCATTTCCCTCCATAGTTTCTGCCTGAGCCAGTGAGTTTCACCAGCAGCTCATTTGTTTCCGCTCCATAACTCTCTCGTATTGATCGGGTGGGCCTGGTCTTCATCAGCATTAGATTCAAGAGGCAGTGTAGATGCTGGAAATCTAGAGCAATACGCACAATTTCTGGACCCATGTCACCCCAACCGCAATCTATTCCAGCTGCTACCTTCCGGGAAATGGTACCGCAGCATAAAAGCCAGGACCAACAGGCCTGAGACAGCTTCTTCCACCAGGCCATCACACTGATGAACTCACGCTGATCTGAGTGTATTTCTATGTTACATTGACTGTTCTATTTATTATAAATTATTATAAATTGCTATGATTGCACATTGCACATTTAGACGGAGACGTAACGTAAAGATTTTTACTCCTCATGTATGTGAAGGATGTAAGAAATAAAGTCAATTCAATTCAACTCAGCGGGTTAGACAGCATCTATGGATGGGAATAAGCAGTCAATGTGTTGGGCCGCATCCTGATGAAGGGTCCCAGCTGAAATGTCGACTTTTTAATTCCTATCCCTCGATGCTGCCTGACCTGCTGAGCTCTTCCGGCACATTCTGTGTATTAATTCATCAGCATTAATTAGGTGTAAACTTTGAGTAACTGTTAGCATTGATCGAGCAACACTGGCGTCTCCCTGGCATTGATTGAGTGGGACCTGGAACGAGGTAAATGTTGATTGGGTGTTAGTGTTGATGGAGCAGGGGCAGATCCTTGTTAGTGTAAATTAGGTGCTAATATTATTAAGTTGTACCTGGTGTACCACACTGAAATAGCATAATATTGTAATGCCATTAGATACAGGAGCAGAATCAGGCCATTCTGCCCATCGAGTCTGCTCCGCCATTTAATCATGCTAAGTTTTCATCCCTCTCAACCCCATTCTCCTGCATTCTCCCCTTAACCATTGACACCCTTACTTACAAAATACCGGATGAACTCAGCAGGTCAGGCAGCATCTAGAGAGACAAAGAAACAGTTGATGTTTTGGGACGAACCCTTCAGCTGGACTGGAAAGACAGGGGACAGAAGCAGAATAAGAAGGTGGTGGAAAGGAGAGGTGAAAGCTGGCAAGTGATAGGTGAAACCAGGTGAGGGGGAAGGTGGTTGAGTGGTGAAACCAGGTGAGGGGGAAGGTGGGTGCGTGGGGGTAAAGAGGAATAAATGAGAACCTGGGAGGTGATTGGTGGAAGAGGTAAAGGGCTGAAGAGGGAGGATTCTAACAGGGGAGGAGGGTGGACCATGGGGGAAAGGGAAGGAGGGAGGGACACCAGAGTGAGATGACGGGCAGATGAGGCAAAGAGAAGGGGAATGAGGATAACCAGAATGGGAAAGAAAAAAGAGCAAAGGGAACGGGGGTGGGGGGGGGAAGAAATAAACGTGTTGGAGAAATCGATGTTCATACCATCAGTTTGGAGGCCACCCATACGGAATATGAGGTGTTGCTCCCCGAAGATGCTGCCAGACCTGCTGAGTTCCTCCAGCATTTTGTGTGTGTTTCTCTGAATTTCCAGCATCTGCAGACTCTCTTGTGGTTATAGGGTGTACCTGGTCATTGCAAGCACTGACAGAGAGGAAGGAAAGGAAGAGGAGAAAGAGGAAAGGAAGGAGTGCTAGTCAGTAACTGATTCCCTCTGTCACACAATGCCTACCAGTCCCAATAAAGCAGGTCTTTAATCTCGCATGACAAGATGGCTCTCCTGACACCACTCTGCTTAATACATCCAGCAGCGGTCAGGTTACGAAGATTGTTTGCCTTTTCAATTCACTGTGACTCCTGCTTAGCCTCGAATGCGTAGGCAGACAGAGGAAGAGTCCTCTGAGCCACTTTAGAGAGCATCAAATCTAAACTGCTGTCAGCAAACAGTGTGTATCCCTGGGCACACACTGCCTGCCCTGTAGTTTTCCGTCCAATCTTTCAGCTGCGTTGGGAACAGCTTGAGCTGAGAATGTGACTCGCTTCATCACCATCTGTTTTGCTGAAGGGGGTCGTAATTATAGCATCAGAATGAGGCCATTCAGCCCACACTGCCTGAACTAGCTCTTAGGAGGCACTGAACAATTTTTTTTGTCACTGCTCCTTCCCTTTGCCTTATTTGGATGGATGTTTCCCAGTCAAGTATTTGTCCAACCCCAATCTAAAGATGAAAGGTGGGCTCTATTTGTCACTTGTACATCGAGACATGTGGTGAAGTGTGTTGCTCGCAGTATTCCTTGATAGTTGTTAGGGTCCAACCATTCACCAAGACTAGACTAGTGTTATTTGTCACAGGGATGTCAAGATGTCGAAACATACAGTGAAATGACCAATACAGTCCGAGGATATGCTTGGGGCAGCCCGCAAGTGTCACCATACATCACCACCAACATAGCATACCCACAACTTACTAATCCTGACCCATGTCTCTTTCTGGAGGTATGTGGAGAACTCGGAGGAAACTCATGCAATCGTGGCAATAATGTACAAACTCCTTACAGAAATCAGTGGGAATTGAACTCTGACCTTCTGATCGAAGGGGCGATAACGTGTAGCAATGACCCCTACGCCACCCCGCCACCTATACATATTGACCTTTGAACTTGCTGGCACAGGCACATTCTGGACCATGTTGAGCTGCCTCAGAAATTGGGGATGACCTTCTTCCACTCTGGATTTGTGTGTTCCAAATCTCAGCTGGGGTTATTGTATGACCCACAGACTCGTCCACACGGATGGGGCAGACAGAGGTCGCAGGCAGGGGTGTTTTAGAGATGGCTTACCTCTTCTCCTACTTGCTCAGGGTCACCGTGTGATCTCGGCAAGTAGCCTCAAGGTTCCCAACACCATCCTGAACGCTCCTCCACTTGGAGTGGTCATGCACTAGTGGTTCCCAGGAGATAGTGTGGAGATTGTCTTTCTTCCAGACTTCCTTGAGAATAATGAAATAGGAACAGGATAAGCCATTTGGTCCTGCAATCCTGTCTTACCACAATCTACACTGGATTCACCTCCCTTTTTGTGTCTGTCCGCCATCGATCTTTCAGATATCGATCTGCTCCACCTTAAATTTATCCATGTTAAATTATTAAGGGTATAGGTAAGGTAAATGAAAGCAGGATTTTCCAACTGAGGTTGGGTGAGACTAGAACCATAGGTCAAAGGTTAAGTGTGAAAGTTGAAATATATAAGGGGAATCTGACGGGAAACCTCTGCACTGACAGAGTAGTGAGAGTGTGGACCAAGCTTCCAGTGGAAGTGGGGAATGTGGGCTGGTTTGCAACACTTAAGAAAAGCTTGGATAAGTAGATGGAGGGGAGGGGTATGGAGGGCTGAGATCCAGATGTGGGTCAACTGGACTAGGCAGAATAACAGTTCAGCATGGACTAGATGGGCCGAAGGGTCTGTTTCTGTGCTGCAATGTTCTATGTTGGGTGGTGGGGTGGAGATACGTCTCTACCAAAGGAGGCATAAGGTGCTTCCTCCCTCCACTAGCCTGCAGGTTGCCCTTGGGCAAGGTGTAGCACCTGCTTCATCCCCCGATCAGGGTCATGTGAAGCCATGTGAGCAGATGGTGGATGGTCGAATGAACAGCCAGTGCATATCACAATTACTGGTTATGCGAACACTGACACCAGGTAGACAACCTCTGAAGAGTATTGACAATAGCTGGGGGCGAGGGGGTCACCTATCTTGTAAAGACACTGCCCAGAAGAAGGCAATGGCAAATCATTTCTCTAGGGAAATTTGCCAAGAAGAATCATGGCCATGGAAAAACCATGATTGCCTATGTCACACGAAGCGAACAAGTGTTCCATGACTATCACTCTACATTATGATCAGATTTCCTTTTGGATGGAAAATTCCAAAAATTCACCAGTCTCTAAAAGAAGGGATTTTCAAACTATCTCCTTTTGTTCATGTTTCTCTAGTGAAAATATCTCAACATCTGAAAATCCCCTCAATCTTCTAAACACTGAGAAATACAGCCCCAAACTTCCTCTTCTTCAGCATACCCTCAAATGTTTGCCTTTGTAACGCCTGCAACCATTTCCCCCAGCAGAACTCAGCACAAAGCATCCCTGAGAAAACTATACAAACATTCCACTTTCCATTTTACAGCTACGTTTCAAAGTCAAGTTTCTTGTCATAGACGCAAGTCCATATTTGACTAGGTGCAATGAAAAACTTACTTGCAGCAGCCTCACAGGGAAAGTGCAACAGATAAGGAGCATTCACACAAAAAGCATAAACTAAACACAGTTTTTACATTTTTAGAACAAAAATGTCCATTTTGGTGCAAACAGATCATAGTTTTCATCAGGTTGCTATACAGAGAAATGAGTTGTGTTACTCAGGTTGGTTCAGGAACTGAAGAGTTAAAGGGAAGTAGCTGTTCTTGAATCTAGTGTTGTGGGTCTTCAGGCTCTGCACCTCCTTCCCGACGGGAGCTGCAAATGGAGGATTTTCCCGGGGTCAATCTCCCAATAACTGAAAGTCAGAAATGACTCTGTAATAGTTTACTGATCGACGGATCTAGCAAATGCCCCTCACCTCCTCAGTGGATCTCCCCTGCCGTCTCCTCAAAATTCCTGGGCACCGCTCGACTAATAAGAGGAGTTTTGCACGGTGCCTTTCTCACCCAGAGGATGTCGAGTTGCTGGAATACACCGTTCGAAGCAGTAATTTAAAAAAGTGTGTAGACAGGCCTTTGAATCTCCCAGGCTTGGCTGGCAGAGTAGCATTATGTTGAGCATAACACTATTAGAGTTCCAGTGACATGGGTTCAATTCTGCCATTGTCTGAAAGGAGTTCCATCTTGACTGCAGGAGTTTCCTCCAGGTGCTCCAATTTCCTCCCACATTCTAGCGACATACAGGTTAGTAGGTTAATTGGTCACATGGGTGTAATTGGGCAGCGTGGGCTCATTGGGCCTATATATCTAAATCTCTTAATGGGCCAAGAGCTGGGAAATAGAACTAATGCCAATGGGCGTCCATGAGTGAGCACGCATCTGATGGGCTGAATGGCCTGCTTCCGTGCTGTGTTGCTTGATGACTATAGCCTCTACCAGTTAACATTTCCAGTGACAAAAATACTGTGCTAACCTGAGGGTCCAGACGAGGTTTACAAAAATGATCTCAGGAATAAAATGGTTAACGTACGCAGAGGCCTGTACTCACTGGAGTTTAGAAGAATGAGGTGAGATCTCTTGAGACCCATCGAATGTTAAAAGGAGCATGAGAAATTCTGCAGGTACTGGAAATCCAAAGCAACACACACAAAATGCTGGAGGAAATTGGCAGGTCAGGCAGCATCTATGGAGATGAATAAACAGTCGACTGGAAAGGCCATATTGAAGTGAGTGGATAGAGTAGACATGGAGAGGATATTTCCAGTAGAGGGAGAGTCTAGGACCAAAGGGCACAGTTTCAGAGTAGAAGAATGTCACATTAGGACAGAGATGAAGAGGAATTTCTTTTAGCCAAAGGGTGGTGATCTATGGAATTCATTACCACAGATGGCTGTGGAAGCCAAGTCATTGGGTATATCTAAAGTAGAAGTTGGTAGGTTCTTGATTAATTAGGATGTCAAAGGTTACAGGGAGAAGGCAGGAGAATGGGGTTGAGAGAGATAATAAATCAGCCACGATGGAGTGGTGGAGCAGACTTAATGGGCCAAATGGGATATCCTTATATTCTGAGGCTGTGTCCTCTGGTCCTAGACTCTCCCACTGTTGGAAACATCATCTACATGTCCACTCTATACAGGCCTTTTAGATAGAAAGCGAAGTGCAAGGTCCACGATGAGACTGTCTGGCAGACCCAAAGTTTATATTTGTGGTGTAAAAGACCCATGATCCCATGATCTCTGTTACCAATACAAAAATTGACTAAGACTTTCTGATTCCTCTCCTCCTTCCCTTTCTTCCATGGTTCATTTTCCTCTCCTATCAGATTCCTCCTTCTTCAGTCTTTTATCTTTTCCTCCTATCACCTCCCAGCTTCCCACTTCATCCTCCCCCACCCACTCACTTTCCCCATCGTCTGGTCTCACCTATCCCCTGCCAGCTTGTACTCCTTCCCCTCCTGCCACCTTCTTATTCCGGCTTCTTTCCGTTTCCTTCTCAATCCTGATGAAGGGTCTAGGCCTGAAATGTTGACCATTTATTCCTCTTACCACTTCTCTTCTCCTCACCTGCCCATCACTTCCCTCTAGAGCTCCTCCTCCTTCCCTTTCTCCCATGGTGCCCTCTCCTCTCCTATCGGATTCCTTCTTCTTCAGCCTTTTCCACCTATCACCTCCCAGCTTCTTACTTCATCTGCCCTTCCCCCTCACCTGGTCTCACCTATCACCTACCACCTTGTACTCCTTCTCATCTCTCACCTTCATATTCTGGTTCCCCCCCTTCTGTCCAATCCTGATGAAGGGTCTCAGCTCAAATCATCAATTATGTATTGTCCTCCATCGATGACGCCTGACCGCATGAGATCCTCCAGGATTTTGCGTGTGTTCCCGCTGCAGAATCAATTTTGTTTAACATCCACCCTATTAAGTCCTGTACAAGTTCTTTAAGTTTCAGTCAGATCACTTCTAATTCTTCTGATCTCCAGGAACTGCAGGTCCATTCTACCCAGACCCTCCTGGTGGTAAGCCCAGCACCAGGAACCAGGCAGGTGGACTGCGCTCTCTCTGTGGCCACTATATGATTCTTGCTATAAAAACAGACTCTCAGTTAATGTCTACAAAGCGAAAGAGCTGTTTATTGACTGCAGGAGAAGGAACTTTGAGGTCCATGAGCTTGTCCTCATGAGGAGATTGGAGGTGGAAAGGGTTAGTAACTTTAAGTCCGTTGACATTACCATTTCAGAGAGTCTGTCCTGGGTCTAGCACACAACTGCCATCACAAAGAAGGAAAGATAATGCCTCTACTTTCATAGAAGTTTGCGCTGATTTGGCATGTCATCTAAAGCTTTGACAAACTTCTATAGCTACACAGTGGAGCGTATCCTGACTGGTTGCATCATGGCCTGGTATGGAACCACCAATGGCCAGAGCAGAAAATGGACTGGTCACAGCCCAGTCCACAGGCAAATCCCTCCCCACCATTGAACATCTTTACAAGAAGCATTGCCACAAGAAGGCAGCATCCATCATCTGCGCCCCGGCCGCCCATCCAAGCCATGCCATCTCCTCACTGCTTGCGTCAGACCAACAGGAGGTACAGGAGCCTTAGGTTCCAGAACAGTTATCCTTCTTCAACCATCAGGCTGCTGAACCATCGTAGATAATTCCACTGAATTAACTCATTTTAAAGGACTCCACCATAGTAGTATTTATTTACTTTTTATTATTTGCATGTTTTGTCTTCTTTTGCACACTGGTTTATTGAGATACAGCGCGGAATAGGCTCTGCTTGTCCTTCGAACTGCGCTGGTCAGCAACTCCCACTTGAACCCTAGCCTGATCCCAGGACAGCTTACAATGACCAACTAACCTTCCAAGCGATATGTCTTTGGACTGTGTGAGAAATCCGGAGTGCCTGGAAGAAATCCACAGGGAGAATGGGAAAAATGTACAAATTCCTTACCGGTAGCAGCAGGAATTGAACCTGGGTCACTGGCACGGTAAAGGGCTATGCTAACCATTCCACTACCATGCCGCCCCATCTGTGTTCATGTATAGTTTGTAAATTAATTTCTATTTCTATAGTTTTCTGTAAATCCCTGCAAGAAAATTAGTCTCAAGGTAGTATATGGTGACATATGCGTATTTTGATAATAAATTTACTTTGAACTTTCAACTTCAGATAAGGGGATTATAGGTGAGGAAGCACATTCAGTGTTTGGCTGCAAAGGTTTAAGGAGCTGACTTATTATCACTTTTGGATGTTATGTTGAGTTTGTGTAAGACATTGGTGAGGCCTAATTTGGTATATTGTGTCCAGTTTTGGTCACCTACCCATAGGAAAGATGTCAATAAGATTGAAAGAGTGCAGAGAAAATTTACAAAGATCTTGCTGGGACATGAGGACCTGAGTTATAGGGAATGGTTGAATAGGTTCGGACTTTATTTCCTCGAGCGTAGGAGAATGAGAGGAGATTTGATAGATGTATGCAAGGTTATGAGGGCTGTAGATAGGGTAAGTGCAAGCAGGCTTTTTCCACTGAGGTTGGGTGAGACCAGAACTAGAGGTCATGGGTTAAGGGTGAAAAGTGGAAACCGAACGCTGAAGGGGAACCCGAGGGGGAACTTCTTCACTCAGAGGGTGATGAGATTGTCCAGCAAGCTACTAGAGGAACTGGATAGGTACATATAGATGGGAAGGGTGTGGAGGGCTAAGGTCCAGGTGCAGATCACTGGGACTAGGTGGATTAATACTTTGCGTGGACTAGGTGGCTCAAAGGGCCTGTTTCAGTGCTATATGACTCTATGAGTCTGTGGCTCTATCTGTCAAGCCTGCTGCCTCTACCAGCTCTCCTCCACTCCAGCTGCCATCACCACTTGCAATTATAAGACCATAAGACCATAAGACAAAGGAGCAGAAGTTGGCCATTCGGCCCATCGAGTCTGATCCACCATTTTATCATGAGCTGATCCATTCTCCCATTTAGTCCCACTCCCCTGCCTTCTCACCATAACCCTTGATGCCCTGGCTACTCAGATACCTATCAATCTCTGCCTTAAATACACCCAATGACTTGGCCTCCACTGCCGCCCGTGGCAACAAATTCCACAGATTCACCACCCTCTGGCTAAAAACCCTGCTCATACCCCTGCTTCATTATTCTCACCGTCCCTTCCTCCCCAAGGGCACAGAAGGTTCCCTTTCACCAGCAGTTCAAGAAGGCTGTGTTGGATTCTGATACTTTAGCGATCCAAAGTTTCCAAGAAGTCAAGAATGAAGCATAAAATTTGTTGCTTACGGTCGTTTTATTAAATGTTACAAGATCCGTGAATGCTTGCATGAAAATGAACCTCAGGGCAGTATCTGGTGATATAATCATTCTTTGATAATAAATTTACTTTGAACTTTGAACTTTGAAGAGCAAAGAAGAAGTGCCCAGAGAAACAAAGATAAGAAAACAGACTAAAAAGTAGTCGTCGTCTTTTCATACCAGACAAAAGATGACAGAAATTCCTTTGATAACAGTTAACCAATAAAATAGCTGATTCAAGTGATACGACCCTGAAACCAAGACGTTTCTAGAAAAATACAGAGGAAACTGCACCGTAATTACTGGAAAATTCGCTGAACAATTATACTCACACTCAGTGGCCACTTTATTAGATACTTCCTGTGCCTAATATAGCCAGTGAATGTTTGTTCATGGTCTTCTACTCCTGTAGCCCATCCACTTCAAGGTTTGACGTGTTGTGCATTCAGGAATACTCTTCTGCACACCACTGTTGTAACGTGTGGTTATTTGAGTTACTGTCACCTTCTTGTCAGCTTGAACCAATGTGGCCATTCTCCTCTGCCCTCTCTCATTAACAAGAAGTTTTCACCCACACACAGATCTGCTGCTCACTGGATTTTTTTTTTGTTGTTTTTTCACCATTCTCTGTAAACTCTAGAGTAGGGTTCCCAACCGACTCCTTGTATTGGTCCACGGCATGAAAAAAGAGACTTCTGTTTTGTTTTGCTCAAGAGACTTCTGTGTGTGAAAATCCCAGGAGATCAGCAATTTCTGAGATATTCAAATCACCCCATCTGGCACCAACAATTATTCCACGGTCAAAGTCACTTAGATCATACTTCTATAGGTTTGAGGTTGGGAGGCTAAACTGCTTTAAGTTCCTCGCCATCCACATCACCAAAGACCTCGCGTGGTCTGTACATACCGGCAGTGTGGTGAAAAAGGCACAGGGGCACAACTGAGAGCATCCTGACTGGCTGCATCACTGCCTGGTATGGAAACTGTACCTCCCTTAATTGCAGGATTCTGCAGAGAATGGTGCGGACAGCCCAGCGCATCTGTCGTTGTGAACTTCCCATGATTCCGGAGGTTTACAAAGACAGGTATGTAAAAAGGGCCCAAAGGATCACTGGGGACCCAAGTCACCCCAACCACAAACTGTTCCAGCTGCTCCCATCCGGGAAACGGTACCACACCATAAAAGCCAGGACCAACAGGCTCTGGGACAGCTTCTTCCACCAGGCCATCAGACTGATTAACTCACGCTGATTTGAGTGTATTTCTATGTTACATTGACTGTTCTATTTATTATAAATTATTATAAATTACTATGATTTAGACGGAGATGTAACTTAAAGATTTTTACTCCTGTAAGAAATAAAGTCAATTCAATTCAGTTCAATTCAATTCTACCCTATTCTGATATTTGGTCTGAACAACAACTGAACCTCTTGACCATGTCTGCATGCTTTTATGCATTAAGTTGCTGCTACATGATTGGCTGATTAGATAGATGCATTAATGAGCAAGTGTACAGGTGTACCTAATAAAGTGGCCACTGAGAGTGGAAACATGGAAGCAAGCATGGGAATGTTAATACACAAGAAAAATAACATTTCTACAGCTCACCCCCACCTTCGCGAGGGCAATTGTGTTTGAGCTGTAGCCAGTGCCAGCGGCGTTCCAAGAACAGGATTCCAACGGGAATATTGCAGCCTTGTATTTTCGCCAAGATTATCAGACCCTGCGTCATTTAGGTACCCGTCCATTAACGTGTGGCGAAATTTGTATGAGTCGAGGAGGCAGTGTGTAAGTGATTACTTTGGCAGGAAACGCTGCTGAACACTGCTGCACTTCATTTGTAGTGTAGACCCCTGGGCAGATGCTCCAGCCTGCGCTCTCTCTGAAGCCATTAGATAATAGAGTTCATCCATCACGTCCCCATTTAAAGGAAGGATTAATTATGTTGAAAGCTAATTGAAATGCCTCTGCATGGTCAATCTCAATGATAAAAGACAGAGACACAATGTCTAAGCTGAAAGAAGGGCCTAGAACAGGAATCAATGCACAGTGACATGAATATTTCAGAGATAATTGTCCTGTTGGATTATTGAACTCACTGTACAGTGGAAGCTTACAGTATAGAATTGACTCTGTCGCTGCTGTGGCGCTCTGAGTGGTTAGAACATGGCAGAGAGAGCATTTGTGGTATCTCTCTAGTGCTTGAGGTGTCATAGTCATGGAGTACCACAGTACAGAAACAGGCCTTTCTGTCCATCTATTCCATGCTGAACTACTACTCTGTCTAGCCCCATTGACCTGCACCTGGACCGTAGCTCTCCATACTCCTCCCGTCCATGTATCTATCCACCCTTCTTTTAGCTGTTGTATTCAGAACCACATCCACCTCTTCCATTGGCAGCTTGTCCCACACTCACACCAACCTCTGTTTGAAAAAGTTCCCCCTCAGGTTCCCTTTAAATATTTCACCTTTCACCCTAAACCTATGACCTCTAATTCCAGCCTCACACAAACTCAATGGAAAAAGCCTGCTTGCATTTACCCGATGTGTTGTATATCACTCTTAAACTACCCTCAATTGCCTCCACTCCAGGGAATGAAGTCCGAACCTATACGGTACAATCTTGCCCTATAACTCAGCTTCTTAAATCCCAGCAACATCCTTCTGTCTGCAGTGGGTGGTCCATCACTTGGGAGTGAACGGGAGGGTGGGGGTGGGGATGGGGGGGTCACAGCCAACAGTAGTGCAGTCTCGCAAGACCCTCCAAATCCACAAATCCACTGCCAGGATGAGGATAATGGATCAGGTCTCAGATCCAGTGTCATTTTTTTAATATACAGTATTTTGATTTTTGCATGTTTTCTTAATCTATTCAATATATGTAACTGATTACTTGTTTATTGATTATTATTATTTTTTATTTTATTTATTTTGTCTGTGCTATATTATGTATTGAACTGCTGCTGCTAAGTTAACAAATTTCACATCAGATGTCTGATTCTGATTCTGACCCAAGTTCGATACCAATCTCTGTGCATGTATGTGCAATTTGCATAACCAGACTTTCCTGAGGCAGCGGGAAGTATAGACAGACGACAAGATGATGACAATGATCATAATGAGGTAGATTGTGCGGTCATGAGTCCCTCTTATTGTATCAGGGATGGGAGCTACCTTTGAGCCTGGTGGAATGTGCCTTCAAACTTGTACCTTTCTTGGTTTTTTTGTGCACAGGGAGAGGGATACGGGGGTCAATGTGCCTATTCCGTTTAGTTCACTTTTTTTGGTCTGGGAGGAGGGATTTGGCAGTTGATGTGCCTATTCCATTTTGTTAAGTTTTTTTGTGCAGAGAAGGGGACTTGGGGCTTGTTGATCATGCTTCCTGTTTTTTTTCTTGGTTTCATGGCTACCCAGAGATGAAGAATTTCAGAGTAGTATATTTGAACCTTTGGTGCCCTTACCAGTCAAGAACCTATCAGCCTCTGCTTTAAATATACGCAGTGACTTGGCCTCCACAGCTGTCTGTGGATATAAATTTTGTGGATTCACCACCCTCTGGTTAAAGAAATTCCTCCACATCTCTGTTCTAAAGGGACGTCCTTCTATTCTGTTGTGTCCTCTGGTCCGAGACTCCTGCACCTTCTTGGCAGATCTCATGTTGGCAACATCTCTGTGTTCAAGGCCTACTTTTTAAAGAAAGTCTTGAAATCATGAATTAGCATTTATATTGTGCCTTCTCCTGGAGCCTTTTGCAGCCAATAATGTATAATCTGGGCACAGCAAACAGCAAGCCCGACTCCTAGTCACTGAAAACACCCAGCATTTCCTTCCCACCGCAACGCTTTCCCTAAACAGCGTGAGAAAAAGGGATCCTGGTCCATTCCCTCATTCTCCACAGTGCTTTCTGCTAGGCTGATGTCCCTAGTTATGGTCTCCTGTCAGAGAGAACAGAGAAAGTGTAACGGCCCTTCCCCTTCAGCCAACAATCTTGATCTGAGCCATAACCCTCAGATCTGTTGTCCGAACTCTTGATCCCACTATCGATGTCTTTGTGGTCTTGATCAACATACTCACAAATTGCTGGAGAAACTCAGCTGATCAGTTATCTACGGAGGATAATGAGAAGATTAATGCAAATTATTGCCTACCTGCACTGCACTTTGTCTATAACTGTAACACTCTATTCTGCATTCTGTTATTGTTTTCCCTTGTACTAGCTCAATGGGCACCTGAAATGAAATGATCTGTAAGGACGGCAGGCATAGTAGAGTTTTCCAGTGTAAACACAAGAGATTCTACAGATGATGGAAAATCTGGAGCATCATACACACAAACACACACAAACATACACGTATACACGCACACCATACATACACATATACACACATAAACACATACACACACACACACACACACACACACACACACATATATACACACATACACACACACACACACACACACATATATACACACATACACACACACACACACACACACACACACACACACACACATATATACACACATAAACACATACACACACAAATAAACAGATATATATAGAACATAGAACATAGAATAGTACAGCACAGTACAGGCCCTTCAGCCCACAATGTTATGCCGACCCTCAAACCCTGCCTCCCATATAACCCCCCCACCTTAATCTCCTCCATATACCTGCCTAGTTGTCTCTTAAATTTCACTCATGTATCTGCCTCCACCACTGACCCAGGCAGTGTATTCCACACACCAACCACTCTCTGAGTAAAAACCTTCCTTTAATATCCCCCTTGAACTTCCCACCCCTTACCTTAAAGCCATGTCCCCTTGTATTGGGCAGTGGTGCCCTGGGGAAGAGGCGCTGGCTGTCCACTCTATCTATTCCTCTTATTATCTTATATACTTCTATCATGTCTCCTCTCATCCTCCTTCTCTCCAAAGAGTAAAGTCCTAGCTCCCTTAATCTCTGATCATAATCCATACTCTCTAAACCAGGCAGCATCCTGGTAAATCTCCTCTGTACCCTTTCCAATGCTTCCACATCCTTCCTATAGTGAGGCGACCAGAACTGGACACAGTACTCAAGTGTGGCCTAACCAGAGTTTTACAGAGCTGCATCATTACCTCGTGACTCTTAAACTCTATCCCTCAACTTATGAAAGCTAATACCCCATAAGCTTTCTTAACTACCCTATCTACCTGTGAGGCAACTTTCAGAAATCTTTGGACATATACCCCCAGATCCTTCTGCTCCTCCATACCACCAAGTATCCTGCCATTTACTTTGTACTCTGCCTTGGAGTTTGTCCTTCCAAAGTGTACCACCTCACACTTCCATGGGTTGAACTCCATCTGCCACTTCTCAGCACACTTCTGCAACCTATCAATGTCTCTCTGCAATCTTTGACAATCCTCTACACTATCTACAACACCACCAACCTTTGTGTTGTCTGCAAACTTGCCAACCTACCCTTCTACCCCCACATCCAGGTTGTTAATAAAAATCACGAAAAGTAGAGGTCCCAGAACCGATCCTTGTGGGACACCACTAGTCACAATCCTCCAATCCAAATGTACTCCCTCCACCATGACTCTCTGCCTTCCGCAGGCAAACCAATTCTGAATCCACCTGGCCAAACTTCCCTGGATCCCATGCCTTCTGACTTTCTGAATAAGCCTACCATGTGGAACCTTGTCAAATGCCTTACTAAGATCCATATAGATCACATCCACTGCACTACCCTCATCTATATGCCTGGTCACCTCCTCAAAGAACTCTATCAGGCTTGTTCGACATGATCTGCCCTTCACAAAGCCATGCTGACTGTCTCTGATCAGACCGTGATTCTCTAAATGCCCATAGATCCTATCTCTAAGAATCTTTTCCAACAACTTTCCCTCCACAGACGTAAGGCTTACTGGTCTATAATTACCTGGACTATCCCTACTACCTCTTTTGAACAAGGGGACAACAATAGCCTCCCTCCAATCCTCTGATATCATTCCCATAGACAACACACACATATATACACATAAACACACACACACACACACACACACACATACACACATAAACACATACGCATACATATACACACATAAACACAAACACACACTTACACATATGAACACATAATATGTTGGAGGTACTCAACAGGTCAGGCAGCATCTATGGAAGTGAATAATCAGTTGACATTTCAGGTCGAGATCCTTCTTCGTCAGAACTGGAAAGGAAGGCAGAAGATGCCAGAATAAAAAAGTGGGGGGAGAAGGAGGACTAGCTAGAAAGTGATTGGTGAAGCCAGGTGGGTGAGAAACGCAAAAGGCTGGAGAGGAGAGTGGACCATGGGGGAAAGGGAAGAAGAGGGGCAGCAGGGGGAGGTGATAGGCAGGTGAGGAGAAGAGGTAAGATGTCAGTGGCAAAAGAGGAGGCCATGGACTGACATGTTGGGACGGGAACGGGGATGGGAATTAAAATGGATGGCCACCGGGAAATTCCACTTTGAGCAGATGGAGTGGAGGTGCTCGACAAAGTGGTCCTCCAATTTACGTTGGGTCCCACCAATGTAGAGGAGGCTGCATTGGGAGCATTGGATACAATAGATCACCCCGACAGATTCACAGATGAAGTGTTGCCCAGCCGGGAGGGACTGCTTGGGGCCCGGAATGGAGGTGAAGGAGGAACTGAATGGACAGGTGTAACATATCTGTCACGTCCACTATACCCTGGTATGTGTAACAACAATAAACCTGCCTACCATCTTATTTTAAGTATTGGCAGGATCGGAGTTGTGATTCCTAATCCTTAATTGGACTATTGTGTTCTGTTCTGATCACCTCATTATAGGGAGGATGTGGACACATTAGAGAAGGTGTTGAGGAGATCTGCCAGCATGTTGCCCGGATTAGAGAGCATGTTTTATGAGGATAGGTTAAGCGAGCTAGGGTTTTTCTCTTTGGAACGAAGGATGAGAGGCGATTTGATAGAGGTGCACTGGATGACGAGAGGCACAGAGTGGACAGCCAGAGACTTTTTCCCAGGGCAGAAATGGTTAATAGAAGGGACATAATTTTGAGGTGATTGGTGGAAATGATAGGGGGATGACAGAGGAAGGCTTTATGATTTGCTGTAGAATGTAGGCATTGGCGGTGAACCAGTCTGTATATGCCCACCCCGGCTGTCGTTGCCAACTTGGTAATGAGCCATTTCTCTGACCTGCCGCAATTACACTGAACAGAGACGATTGTTAGTACCACCCCTATGAAGTTACATTGCCATTGCTCCTGCCTATCCATTCTGATCCCTTAACTAAACCTGAAAACTCTAACTGGATTTGGGAGACTATGGATACATTTGACCTTAGAGCATTCTCTTATATTCGAATCATAAGACCACAAGACATACGAGCAGAATTAGTCCATTCAGCCCATTGAGTCTGCAACCCCATTCTCGTGTCTTCTCCCCATAACCTTTGACACTTTACAGTCTCCACTTTAAATATACCTAATGACTTGGCCTTCGCAGCCATCTGTGGCAATGAATTCCACAGATTCAGCATCCTCTGGTTAAATTCCACATCATCTCTGTTTTAAAGGGTTGTCCTTGTATTCTGAGGCTGGGCCCTATGGTCCTAGGCTCTCCCTCTAAAGGAAAGATCATCCCAGGTTCTTCATCAGCTTTGGGCAAGGCCAATGGTTGTGAAGAGTGAAGTACAGACACACAATTTTCTCTCTGCTTCTGACTCACCATACCAGAGATCCGGGTTCTATCCTGACCTCAGGGGCTGCACATTCTCCCTGTAACCTCGTGGGTTTTCCCCAGGTGCTCTGGTTTCCTCCCACATTCCGAAGCTGTGCAGAGTCAGCAGTTTAGTTGGCCTCTGTGAGTTGCCCATGATGTGTGGGTGAGGGGTGTAATCTGTGGTTAAAAATTAAAAGTCTGTCACGAGCCTTGTGGCCCATCAGGCTGGTGCTTATGCCAGTTTCTGTGGCGTGAAGCGACTGAGAGTACGAGACTCCTCCCCGGACAGGATGCCAGTCTATCTCTAAGTTAACCCCCAGCACTTTGCTAGTACCCATTGTCAGCTGGAGCATTGTGTGGTTAAGTGCCTTGCTCAAGGACACACACGCTGCCCCGGCCAAGGCTCAAACCCATGACCTTCAGATTGCTGGTCCAATGCCCTAACCGTTTGGCCATGTGGAGGGGGGAGTGAATTGATGGGGGTGTGGGGAGCAGAGAAACTGTGATTAATGTACGATTGGTGTAAGTGGGCAGTATGGATTCTGAGGGCGGAAGGGCCAGATTCTGTGCAGTATCTCCCTTCAATTCTCTGTGCAAGGGGCTGGTCTTTCGGAGTAGCTGCTTGCAGAGAAGAGAACCACAAGGCAGAGGCAAGAGAAGGCAAAGTGGTGCAGCACATGCCACGACCTCACCACTCCAGGGACACAGGTTTATAGAACATAGATCACTACAGTGCAGGCCCTTCTGCCCACAATACTTTTGCTGACCTTTTAATCTACTCCAAGATCAATCTAACCCTTCCCTCCAACATACTGTAGCCTCCCGTTTTTCTATCATCCATGTGACTAACTTATATATGGGCTTCCGTGAATCTCATGAGACCATGGATTTGCGTCTTGGAAAGTTTCCAGGGCGCAGGCCTGGGCAGGGTTGTATGGAAGACCAGCAGTTGCCCATGCTGCAAGTCTCCCCTCTCCACGCCACTGATGTTGTCCAAGGGAAGGGTATTAGGACCCATACAGCTTAGCACCAATGTCGTCACAGAAGCAATGTGTGGTTAAGTGCCTTGCTCAAGGACACACACGTTGCCTCAGCCAAGGCTCGAACTAGCGACCTTCAGATCACTGGACGAACGCCTTAACCACCTGGCCACGTGCCAACACTGTGCCTATCTAAGAGTCTGTTAAATGTTCCTAATATATCTGTGTCTACCACCACCCCTGGCAGGGTATTCCATGTGCTCACCAACCTGTGTAAAAGAAATACGTTCAATCCTAACCTCGGGCATGGAGTTTGCACGTTCTCCCAGTCACCATGTGAATTTCCTTTGGATGCTCTGGTTTCCTGCCACATCCCAGAACTTTTGCATACTGTTAGGTTCATTGTCTTTAGTGTGTTCGTGGCAGGTAGAATGTGGGGAATTCTATTATGCATTGGGTTGGGTTAAAATCAGTTCTGTTTTCCTGGTTTTAAGTATAAATGTTTAGAGTGACTATATTCTGAGAGCACATTTGTCTAAATGGGTTTGTCTATCTACTTTCTAAGTTAACACTGGCAGAACAGATATTGATTCACAAAATAAAAAATATTAAAATAAATAAATCAATCAATAGGTTTCAATAGGTACATTTAATATCAGAGAAATGTAGACAATATACATCCTGAAATTCTTTTTCTTCACAAACATCCATGAAAACAGGGGAGTGCCCCAAACAATGAATGACAGTTAAATGTTAGAATCCCAAACTCCCCCTCCCACGCACAAGTAGCAGCAGGGCAATGACCCCCTCTCCCCCCACCAGCACTCAGGCATGCAACAAAGCATCGATAAAGACACAGACTTGCAGTACCCCAAAGACTACTCGTTCACCCGGTATTAGACACACAACAGGCTCTCCCTCTCCTTAATAAGAGAAAACGAGGTGTCCCCATTTCACAGCGAGAGGAGAGACATAACAAACAACTCATTGATTTATGTTCGAAGTCTGTTGCATCTCTTAAGTTTGAAGAGAATATGGATTGAACAACATGGCTTTTGTCTAGGATTCATGTAAATGTGTGCTGATGCTTGTCCTTTGTCAAGAGAGATGTGCTTCTGTGCAGTGTGACTCTGTGAGTCTCACAGAGCAATTCACCATCCCGTTCTCCCTCAGTACCCCTCATTCTCCCTCATATACCCCTCGATTCCCTCAGTGCCCCTCATTTTCCCTCATATGCCCCTCAACTCCTTTAGGTTCATCTACTACCTACACTAAAGAATGATTATCCTACTAGAACATCCTTGGGATGTAAAGCGGCCATTCTTCCTTTGAACCTTGTGGCCAAAATGTTACGTAGGTGCAGACAAAAATGACAACGGAGTAGTATGATTGAACGTTTTTACTGAGCTGTCTTAGTAATGGAACACAATGCACAGCTTACAGAACATCTGTCCTGGGACCAGCTCATAACTGCCATCACAAAGGCAGCACAACAGTGTTCGTAGAAGTTTGCGCAGATTAGGCATGTCACTAAAAACTTTGACAAACTTCTATAGACGCGCAGTGCAGAGTATCCTGACTGCTTGCATCATAGCCTGGGATGGAAGCACCGATGCCCAGGAATCGAAAAGCCTACAGTAAATGGTAGATGAAGCCCTGTCCATCACAGGCAACGCCCTCCCCATCAGTGAGTACATTTACATCGAGTGCTACCACAAGAAAGCAGCATCCATTGTCCAGGACCCTGATCATCCAGTCTATGCTCTCTTCTTGCTACTACCAGAATCGAAATCCTTTATTATCGCCAAGTCTGTGGACACATACAGGGAATTCGATGTCGGTTTCCCTGAGCTCTCGCTGTACAGAATCAAAAAGCAAACAAAACAATAGCGCAAATAATCGTGAACTATATACAATGAGGTATACCTGTGTATGTACAGGTGGACTTGGTTTATAATAGACTAAAATTCAAGTTTTCATAAGACTGATGGCATTCAGAAAGAAACTGTTCTTGTACCTATTTGTCCTGGCATACAGTGATCTAAAGCACCTCCCAGAAGGAAGGAGTAGGAACAGGTGATGTCCAGGGTGTGATGGGTCTACAATGATGCTGCTTGCTCATATAAGTCCTGGATCGAGGGCAGCTTCACACCAATAATCCTCTCCGCAGCCCTGACGGTTCTTTGGAGTCTATTCTTGTCTTGTTTGGTAGCTGATCCAAACCAGACAGTGATGGACACCATTGGACAGGAGGTGCAGAAGGCACCATAGGTCTTACACCACCAGGTTCAGAAGCAGTTATTACTCTATAACCACCAGTCTCCTGAACCGACACAGATAATCTCATTCACCACAAAGCCGAACTGATCCTATGACATACTTCCAAAGACTCTGCAACTTACGTTCTCAGTGTTCTTTTTTATTTGCACAAATTATCTCCTTTTGCACATTAATTGTTTGTCAGTTTGTGCTTATGTATAGTTTTTCATAAATTCTGTTGTATTCACTTTCCTGTAAATGCCTACAAGAAACAAATTTTATTTTGACTTTGACTAACCAAGGGCAATCCTCTTCCTTCAGGAGAAGGCCGACCTAGGTGAGATCAACTTCTCTCTGTGCTACCTGCCAACAGCCGGGCGACTCACCATCACCATCATCAAAGCCACCAACCTCAAGGCAATGGATTTAACCGGATTTTCAGGTAGTTTCACCAGATAAGCTTACCTGCTCTCCTTTCAGCCGAGGCAGTTACACACTCTGACCCCACTTCGGTTCACTCACACTGCTCCATCCCACCCCCACACAATAATAGAGCGCTGATGTAATCTATCACACGCCTGTCTCCACGTGAAGGAGGGAGGTGGGAGAAGCCCGACTATAGCCTTGTCTTCCTCCACGACGAGGCCACTCTCAGGTTGAAGGAACAACACCTCGTATTCCATCTGGGTAGCCTCCAACCTGACTGCGTGAACATTGATTTCTCTAACTTCCAGTAATATCTCCCCCATCCCACCTCCATCTCTCTTTTTCCATTCTCCATTCTGGTTACCCTCTCACCCCTTCTCCTCTCCTCCCCTGCCCATCACCACCCCTCCTCCTTCACTAACTCCCATAGTTTACTGTCCTCTCCTATTAGATTCCTTCTTCAGCCCTTGACCTCTTCCACCTATCACCTCCCAGCTTCTGACTTCCCACCCACCTTTACCCTTCTATCCCTCAGCTTCTGACTTCCCACCCACTTTTACCCTTCTACCCCTCAGCTTCTGACTTCCCACCCACACACCTTACCCCTCACCAGGTCTCACCTGCCAGCCTGTACCCCTTCCTCTCCCCTCCCCCACCTTCTTACTTTGGATTGTTCCCTCTTCCTTTCCACTCCTGACGAAGGGTTTTGGCCCAAAGCATCAGTCCTCCACAGATGCTTCCTGGTCTGCTGAGTTCCTCCAGCAATTTTCATGTGCTGCTTGGGGCGATAACTCCTGGCTGGTTTCTGTGTACTGCTTCTCCCTGCGTAGGGTGCCGAGGCCAATTACAGCAGGGGTCGGTGGGGGTGGGACTGGTCTCTGCGAATATTGGGGTGAGTGAATCAATGGGCTCAAGGCTTTGGCGTACCTCAGCCCGAGAGATGTCCCAGCAGCCTGCTCTCCTCCTGCAGATCCCTACGTGAAAGCCTCGCTGATATGCGAAGGGAGGCGGCTGAAGAAGCGGAAGACATCGATAAAGAAGAACACGCTGAACCCGGTGTACAATGAGGCGCTGGTCTTCGACATTCCCAATGAGAACATGGATCATGTCAACGTGATCATCGCCGTCATGGACTATGATTGGTGAGAACCCCACTGGGCAAGCGATTCCAGTTTGTTATCTCCTGTGGTGTCTGAGATAAGATTGACTCTTAAAGTCCATGTGTGCATAGGGTTAATAGCGTGTGTACGTGTGTGACGTACATCTGTGCGTGTTTGGCAAACATATGTGTAAAAATTAGCTTTAGTTGTCAGGGATGTCAAAACATATAGTGAAATGCGTCGCTTAAATCATTGTTTGTCACATGCTTGCGAGCGTTGTCATGCTTCCAGTGCCAACATAGCGTGCCCACAAGTCACTAACCCTAATTCGTACATTTTTTTTGGAGTGTGGGAGGAAACTGGAGCACGTTCACATGGAGAACGTACAAACAGCGGCCAGAATTGAACCCCCGATCACTGACATTGCAGTAGTATTACCCTGACCATTATGCTATGTGCCGCCTGTAGATGTAGGAGTGTTTCTGTGCAATTGGTAGTACATCCGTGTGTGGATATGTTTGTGACAGCGTGTGTCCCACACATACTAACTCTTCCCCCCCCCCCCCAGGCACAGTCCTGCGCACGCTGACTCTCCCTCAATTCTCATTCGAGAGGCGACAGGTCTAAAGGCGCGACACTGCCAGTAGAATCCAGAGTTTAGTGCGCAAGCCTCTGTCAGCGAGATCAAAGCCTCGACCTTCTGGCTTAGATATGAACACGCAGTGCGCTAAGAGGCCTGTGGTCGAATGAGTTCCTCCCCATCCAGAATGTGTGGCGCCACCTACAGGCTGCCACCAGCACATTCTTGGGTCCGTTGGTTCTTAACGCAAACGATGCATTTCACTGTATGTTTCGATGTACTTGTGATAAGTAAATTAGTCTGAATATGAATCCTCATTTTCATCAGCTGCTCCGAGTTAAAATTCGGCCTCAGTTTGAGGAGACAATGTCCTATCTGAACACTGTGTAACTGGCTACAATGGGCCATTTGATCTAGTCTCTGGGAACATGGGTGTTGCAATGTAATCAGGTGAATATGTGAGAAAGGGTGGTCAGCAAACCCAGTCAGTCTGATCTGCACACTTCCATATTAACCCTTCCCTTCCCAGAGCCACACTGATCGGTCGTTTCATCACCTACCTACCATCCAGCGCAGTCTGTACTCTCAATGGCCAGGTCAGTGGGGAGAGGCCATTTACCCCCTTTCAGAGCCATGCTACCCCTCTATGAGGCAGATTTTAATGTTATCAACTGCAGCTCTTATAGGGAGCAAGACCGATGCCTGGATAAGTAGTGATGGTGAGTGTAGGGATTTGACTGAACTTTTTCTCATAACGTATAGCGGGTCAACAATGATTTATTGAAGGTGGTGGAGATTCTGCAGTTGCTGGAAATCTTGAGCAACACAGACAGAATACTGAAGGAACACAGTAGGTCAAGCAGCATATATGGAAGGGAGTGAACAGTCAATGTTTGAGGTCCAGTCCCTTCAGCAAGCGTGGGAAGAGATGAATAGATCAGGAGAAGAAAGATCCTTTTTGATAAAAACCGGACATCCCAATGAAGTTTTATATGATATGTTCAAGTTCACTGTCATTCAACTGTATAGATAAACGAAACGATGTTCCTGTGGGACCAAGGTGCAAAACACAGTATGTATATCGCATACAGTACATAAAATAATTTTAGCACAATAATATTAAGAAATAATAAAGTAAGTGTTTTGCAGATGTACAAGTTGACATGAAGTGCATATATGACATATTGTTAAATAGAAGGTTCAAAGTTCAAAAGTTCAAGGTGAAATTTATTATCAGAGTACATACACATCACCACATACAACCCTGACACTCTTTTACTGCAGACATGCTCAGTAAATCCATAGGATAGTAACTGTAAACAGGATCAATGAAAGAGCAAGAGCTTAGAATACAACAAACTGTGCAAATGCAAATATAAATAAATAGCAATAAATAACGAGAGCATGAAATAACAAGATAAAGAGCCCTTAAAGTGAGATCATTGGTTGAGAGGGTATCTCAGTAGTTATCCTCTTTTGTTCAAGAACCTGATGGTTGAGGGATAGTAACTGTTCCTGAACCTGATGGTGCCGGTCCTGAGGCTCTTGTACCTGCTACCTGATGGCAGCAGTTAGAAAAGAGCATAGCCTGGGTAGTGAGGATCTCTGATGATGGATGCTGCTTTCCTATGGCAACATTTCATGTAGATATGCTGAATAGTTGGGAGGGCTTTTACCAAGATAGACAGGGCCGAATCCACTATCTTTTGTAGGATTTTCCACTCGAAGGCATTGGTGTTTCCAAACCAGGTTGTAATGCAACCAGTCAAGACACTTTCCACTACATACATATAGAAGTTTATCAAGGTTTTCGCTGACATGCCGAATCTCCTCAGAGTCCTAAGTCAGTCGAGGCACAGTTGTGCTTTCTTTGCAATTACATTTTTATGATGGGCCCAGGACATGTCCTCTGAGATAGTGACACCCAGGAATTTAAAGTTGCCAACCCTCTTCACCTCTGATCCTGCGATATATTATTGTACAACAACATAATGCTACCGGCACTGTCGTTCTGTGTGTAGTGTGTTCTGGGTAGTAGCACGGTGCTCAGAAATTTCAGCCAGAAGGGAGAAGCTGTTACCCAGTCTGGCAATCCTTGTTCTTATACTACGCTGCCTTCTTCCTGACGGTAGCAGGTCAAAGAGATTAAGGGACGGGTGGGAGGGGTATCTCACAATGCTGAGGAATCTGCGAATCCAGTGCTTTGGTGTATATCTTGATGGTGGGAGTTGGGGGGGATAGAGAGAGACCCCAGAGATTCTCTCAGCACTCCTGACAATCCATTGCGGCGTCTTGCAGTCAGATGCCTTGAAACTCCAATACCTAATGTTGGTCAGCACACACTCAGTGGTTCTCTGGTAGAACGTGATTACAATGGGGACTGCGAGTTGCCAATATAGGGACTTGGGGAATTGCTAACATAGTTGCCACTTTACACATAGCAGAATTCCACTGGAAGCAAAGATAAAGTAATTCCTTTTCTATTGACATTGATTGAAGACTTACTGTTGCCTGTGATTCTTTGAAGTAGTAACATTGAATTTCACCTACGATTGGAGGCAGTGACAATGAGATTTGCCCGTGCAGAGGCTCTCTTGATACCTCGCCAGTAAGTCAGATTGGATTCTATCCTTAAGTCACAACTTCCCAGCTTAAAACAAGATGCATTGGAGAGGGTCCGGGGAAGGTTCATGAGGATGATCCTTGGAATGAAAGGGTTAGGAGCATTTGATGGCTCTGGGCCTGTACTCACTAGAGTTTAGAAGAATGAGGGGGAATCTCATAGAAACCTATCAAATATTGAAAGGCCGAGGCAAAGTGGACATGAAGAGGATATTTTCTACAGTGGGAGTGTCCAGAAGCAGAGGGCTCAACTTTGGAATATTGCATCCCATTAGAACAGAAATGGAGAGGAATTTCTTTAGCCAGAGGGTGATGAATCTGTGGAATTCATTGCCACAGAAAGCTAAGGAGGTGAAGTCATTGGATATACTTGAAGGTTGATAGCTTCTTGATCAGTAAGGCCATTGAAGGTTATGGGGAGAAGGCAGGACAGGGATAAAAATCAGCCATGATGGAATGGCGGAGCGCACTTGATGGGCCAGATGACCTAATTTTGCTCCCACATCTTACATTCTAAGATCAGTAAACAGCGTCATAGCGTACAGCTCTTTAGTGAAAGGGGGAGTATGTCAGGCAGCATGCGCTCAGACCCATGGCTGTGCAGTGGAAGCTCCGTGTGCGGAGCTCAAAGTTCAAAGTAAATTTATTACCAAAGTACATAGATTCATATTATTGCAGATGTTCACTGAAATACAATAGAACCAATGAAAAACTACACACAAAGAGAGACTGACAAACAACCGATGTGCAAAAGAAGGCAAACTGTGTTAATACAAATAAAAATAAACAAATAATACTAGGAACATCCATTGTTTGCTCCTTGAAAGTGCTGTGCATAAATCCAGGGCAAAGGTCAGGGACCACACGATGTTCTGGTCCTTTCACAGACTTTAAAAGCAACTCCAATTCAATGTGAGGTTGGAGATAATAAAAAGAGAGAGATCTGTAGGCTCTACTTTGTATTTTCTGCAGTGTCTCCTTTCTAATCCCGGCCACCAGTTACAGGTAGCTTTTCGCCTTTTGTGAGGTTGCTATCTTTGGGCTGTGTGCTCCATTTATTATTGGTATGTAGCCATTAGCTGGAACTGTCTGGTCTACACATAATTACAGAATTCTTAGTGTAAAGTAAGATCTCCTTGCAATATCATTGTGTGTGGTTGGCACAACAGTGCAGTAGCTTTACATTCGAGGTTCAATTCTTGCGGCTGTCTGTGAGGACTTTGTACGTTCTCCCAGCGACCGTGTGGGTTTCCTTCAGGTACTCCAGTTTCCTCCCACAGTCCAAAGGTGCTCAGGATGGGGTTCATGAGTTGGGGACATGTTATGTTGTTGCTGGAAGTGTGGCGATACTTGTGGGCTGCCTTCACCCCATCCTCGGACTGTGTAGGCTGTTGATGTAATTTTCTCTTTTTATTGTATGCTTTGATGTGCAGTACTAGACGCATATATATAGAGCTGGGGGGCCTAAGACTTTTGCACAGTACTGTATTTGGCGATGTGGAGCAGAGAGCAAGTTTGTAAATCTGGCAGGAGCAAAGGGCGCTGGGAATGGTGAGGGTGGAGTGACACGGGAAGCAGCGTGGGACAGGTGGCAGCGAATGAGTGCCAGGGACAGGGGGCGGTGTGGATGTAGACACACCCAGCACTGAAACACCAGGCAAGGTTATTTGGTTCGAAACAATTGGTTGATTGATCATTACAGAATGTCTCTCTGGTGCTTCCCGCTCCCTCCCCTCTCCCTTCCACTTTTCCCAACCGTGGCTCCCCTCTCTCAGTCCACAATAGAGACCCGTATCAGAAACAGGTTTATCATCACTTGCATATGTTATTAAATTTGCTTTCTTATGTCAGTAGTACAGTACGATACATAAAATTACTACAGCACTGTACAAAAGTCTAAGTACCCTAGCTTTATACAGTATCTGTGCCTCAGAGTTTTGCTCAGTTCTGTACATGTGACAAACATAGCTAATCTTAAAACCAGAAGATCATAAGATATAGGAGCAGTATAAGGCTATTCAGCCCAACTAGTTTGTTCTGCTATTCCATCATGGCTGATTTATTGTCCCTTTCAACCCCCATTTTACTGTCTTCTCCCCATAATTTTTGACACCCTGACTCAAGAACCTATTAAAACTCAACTTTACATATATCAAATGACTTGGCCTCCACACCCATGAATTCCACAGACCCACCATCCTCTGGCCAAAGAAATTGCTCCCCATTTCTGTTCAAGATGGCATCCATCTTTTCTGAGTCTGTGCCCTTCGGTCCTAGACTCTTGCACTATTGGAAACATCCTCTCCACGTCCACTTATCTTAAATCCAAGATCGGAAGATTTTTGATGGGTCAAAGATACGTGCTTTGACCTGGGGGGATCGAGGGATTTAGATCACAACTCATTCAGAATTGTGATAGATTATTTGAACAGCCTCTAGAAGCTGAATGAAGCTCCTCCGGCCCCACTAAAATGCAAATCGTAAAGAGCATCAGCAGTGATTGAAGAGTTAATTCAAGTGATTAGTTAAACAGCTCAGCGCGTAAACTCTGCTTCTCATGACAATGGTAGAGGGGGTGAGTTTCAATCAGCCAAGGTTTGATTTCTTTTAAATGTTAAGCATTTTAATCATTATAGTGGTGGCAGTCTGTCAGTGGGAGTTCCTTGGCTCTCTGTCAAGAAGCGCGAGTTACTCACAGAAACAGAAGAATACTATCTCTCAGCTTCTCGAGGGCGTACGCACCACTCGGCATCCAGAACCCAAGGTTCTTCCAAAAAATTCTTGGATTGAGATTAGTTCGGTGTGTGGTGGGTGGTCGGAGGAGTTCACTTCTCAATAGTCTCCGCAGAAATGTTTTTACATAATGGTTTCTCAGTAACAACCCCCTCCATCCCTGGGCTGGCTTCCTCAACGAACAGCACTAGGCAAAGCAGATGATTCTGTCACGCATCACATTAGTGTTTATGGGAGTCTGCTGTGGGATATATTGGCAACCACATCTCCTGCAGTTCAAAAGTGGCCGTGTTTCTAAATGCATCCCACTGTGAATATTTTACCAGAATTAGTTCCAGGCTGGTTACACATTCTTCCTCCTCTGCAGCATGAGCTGAGGATGGTTCAGAATTTAAGGCACATTAGATGGGAGGTTACAGCTGAGAGGCCTGGGTTAAAATCCAGTCCTGGCCCATGTGGTGGACAATCTGTCTTGATTGTTGTTGCTGTGTTCAAACTGGCTTTTGATTAGGCAGAAATATTTTTAACAAAATATAAATTACCTGGGGAATTGTCAGGCTTAGTGGCTTATCATATTTATGTTTCCTGCAGCTACAGGTTCCATATATCATATGTTCCTACAAAGTAGAAGTCCATTTGGTCCATCCATTCTATGCTGGCTCACAGAGCAATCCCATTTTACCACTGGGTTTCCTTTGAAACAGATACAATTGTGCTGTTTAAGAGGCTGGTAGATTGAGACATGAATATGCATGGAATGTAGATCTTGTACAAGCAGAAGCTTGGCATTTATATTAATGATTTGGATGATAATGTGGTTAACTGGATCAGCAAATTTGAGGATGACACTAAGATTGGGGGTGTAGTAGACAACGAGGCTATCAAAGCTTGCAGAGAGATCTGGACCAGCTGGAAAAATGGGCTGAGAAATGGCAGATGGGATTTAATGCAGATAAGTGTGAAGTGTTGTATTTTGGATGCACAAGCCAGGGTAAGATTTACACAGTGAACGGCAGGGCACTAAGGATTACGGTAGAACAACAGGATCTGGGAATACAGATCCATAATTCCTTCAAAGTGGCATCACAGGTAGTTAGGGTCGTAAGGAGAGCTTTTGGCACATTGGCACATTATCTACAGGAAAGATATCAACGAGATTGAAGGAGTACATAGAAAATTTACAAAGACATTGCTGGAACTTGAGGACCTGAGTTACAGGGAAAGGTTCAAAAGGTTAGGACATTATACTTCATACTTTATTGTGGCCAAACAATTGATACTAGAACGTACAATCATCATAGCGATATTTGATTCTGTGCTTCCCGCTCCCTGGATTTCAAATCGATAGTAAATATTAAAAATTTAAATTATAAATCATAAATAGAAAATAGAAAAATGGAAAGTAAGGTAGTGCAAAAAAACTGAGAGGCAGGTCCGGATATTTGAAGGGTACAGCCCAGATCCGGGTCAGGATCCGTTCAGCAGTTTTATCACAGCATTCCCTGGAGTTTAGGAGAATGAGGGGATTTGATAGAGCTATACAAAATTATGAGGGGTATAGATAGGATAAATACAATCAAGCTTTTTCCACGGAGGTTCGAGAGTCTAGAACTAGAGGTCATGGGTGTAATGTTTAAGGGTTACCAGAGGAGGAACTTCACCCACAGGTTGGTGAGGGTGTGGAACAAGTGGCAGAGGATGGTTTGATTGCAGCATTTAAGAGCAGTTTGGATAAGCACATGGACGGTGAGGAGAGCTATCATCCAAGTGTAGATCAATGGGATGAGGCAGAGAATCAGATTGGCACGGACTAGATGGGCCAAAGGGCCTACTTCAGTACTGTAGGGCTGTATGGCTCTAGAACTCGAAGTGAGTTAGTTTAATTCGGTGTAGACATCATGGGCCTGTCTCGAGCTGATCTGTTCCACTTCCAACAATCCATGTTCTGTCCTCCTCATATTCCCATTGACTCTCTCCAGATTCTGCTTCTCACCTACCCACCTGAGGAAATTTGCAGTCGACAATTTCCCTTTCCAAGCCAATATCTTTGGGATGTGGGAGGGGTTCAGAGGCCTTGGAGGGAAACTCACATACTCAGCTATAAACTCCAGACAGACAGCACCAGCAGGTCTCTTTGTGTTGTAAGGTAGTGTCCGTACAGACCCACTAACACCAGCGTACTGGAGAAGGCCAACATGAACAGCATTTCCAGCATGAGAAAGCAATTCCAACTCAGTCCTGATGAAGGGTCTCGGCCCGAAACGTCGACTGTACTCTTTTCCTAAGATGCTGCCCGGCCTGCTGAGTTCCTCCAGCACAGTGTGTGTGTATGTGTGTGGTGCTCCAGTGGGTAGGTTGTGTTTCATATCTCCCCAAACAGATCTTTTATTCCCAGTTGTAGGAAGCTTAGAGAGCCCCTGGTGAGCAAAGGAAACACTCTAAAGACAACATCAAAATCAGGCTGAGAAAAAAATCATCTAAAAACTGGGAAGACATTGCACCTTATAGAATCTGTTCGAGAGGGAGGCACACGACATGAGAATGACTTTCTCTGTGCTGCTGAGAACAAGTAGCAGCTGTGAAAGACAACCGAAAGACACGAGCACTTACCACAGCCACCAATTACTCATATCCACACTGCACCGGAAGATGGGGATCCTGGATCAGCTTATACAGCCACCTGAGGAAAAACCGATAGACAACCCCTTGGGAGAATACCATACTCGACTCGAGTGATCACTACAATGCTGACTACTGTACTCGTGTGAACCTGGTTGTGATGAACAAAACAACAGCTTGCCTTTAATATAGCAAGGTGCCCTCCAGAGGCATTATCAGAAAAGCCTCTTTCAGACTATAACCAAACCAAGTTGGCACTATGTGAAGGTTAGGCTAGAGAGATTTTAAGGACCGTGTCCCAGGAGGAAAGAAAGAGGGAAAGAACTGCCAAAACTTAAAGACCTCTGCAAATGAACTTGGCCAACGTCGACTGAGTGATTTAAAAAAATGGGATGAGTAAGAGTTTTGGGATTGAAGGAGCACAGAGATCCTGGAGCACTTTACGTAGGTGGCTACTGCACAGGATCGAAGTAAGCTGCAGAGAATTGTAAAATTAGTCAGCTCCATCATGGCCACTAGTCTTCATAGTATCCAGGACATCTTTAAGGAATTGTGCCTCAAAAAGGCAGCATCCACCATTAAGGATGCCCATCACCCAGGACATGCCCTGTTCTCATTGCTACCATCAGGAAGGAGGTACAGAAGCCTGAAGGCGCACACTCAACGATTCAGGAACAGCTTCTTCCCCTCTGCCATCCGATTCCAAATGGTATTTGAACCCATGAACACTACCTCACTACTTTTTTATTTCCTTTTTTTTGTTCTACTTATTAACATATATAGACCTAGTGTAATTCACAGATTGTTTTCTCTCAATTATCATTTTTTTATTTATTCATTTACGTGATGCGGGCATCACCAGCTAATCCCATGCCTAGTTGCCCACCCTTGTGAAGGTGGTGATGAACTGCCTTCTTGAACCCCTGCAGTCCCTGAGGTGTAGGTGCACCCACAGCGCTGCTAGGGAGGGAATTCCATGATATTGACCCAGCGACAATGAAGGAACGACGATATGTTTCCAAGTCAGGATGGTGAGTGACTTGGAGGGGGATTTCCAAGTGGCGGTGTTCCCAGATTTCAGCTGTTCTTGTCCCTTTAGGTGGTAGTGTTCGTGGGACTAGAAGGTGTATCATGTATTTCATTGCACTGCTGCCATAAAGTTAACAAATTTCACAACATATGCCAGTGATATTAAATCTGATTCAGGTGACTCTGATTCTGATGAAGACACCCAGTGAGGATTGGAAGATAGGATTAAGCATTTTATAATCTAATGTTGCTTAACGAGGGGCCATTGCACCAGTCACTACATCATTTTATAGCAGGGGTAAGTGAAATCGATTTGGATGCAAGGGAGGAAGAGCCACGGGGTGCACCTAGTTTTGAGTGGTATGTTAACAGAGCATGTAGACAGAATACGGTGGGGGCACAGAAGAGTGGCAGTTAGTGCAATTGTTTTACAATGTCAGCGATCCCTGATCGGGGTTCAATTCCCGCTACTGTCTGCAAGTATGTTCTCCCAGTAACCACGTGGGTTTACTCTGGGTGCTGCAGTTTCCTCCAGGAACTACAATTTCCTCCCACACGGGTTAGGGTTAGTAAGTTGTGGGTCTGCTATGTTGGTGCCAGAAGCATGGAAATACTTATGGACATGACAGCACATTCTTATAACCATATAACCATATAACAATTGCAACACAGAAACAGGCCATCTCGACCCTTCTATTCCGTGCCAAACTCTTACTCTCACCTAGTCCCACCGACCTGCACTCAGCCCATGACCCTCCATTCCTTACCTGTCCATATACCTATCCAATTTTTTTTTTAATTACAAAATTCAACCTACCTCTATCACTTCTACTGGAAGCTCGTTCCACACAGCTACCACTCTCTGAGTAAAGAAGATCCCCCTCGTGTTACCCCTAAACTTTTGCCCCTTAACTCTCAACTCATGCCCTCTTGTTTGAATCTCCCCTACTCTCAATGGAAAAAGACTATCCACGTCAACTCTATCCATCCCCCACACAATTCTTGGATTGTGTTGGTCACTCAACGTCCTGAGAATGAATGGTTCTGGGGATGTCTGAAGCTCACAGAGATGTACACTCACAAAGGGGCAAGACTGAAGCCAGAGCATAAGACCACAAGATCATTAGGCATTGGAGCAGAATTAGGCTATTCAGCCCAACAAGTCTGTCATGGCTGATTTATTATCCCACTCATTCTCCTGCATTCTCCCTTAACCTTTGACACCTTTACTAATCAAGAACCTATCAAACTCTGCTTCAAACATACCTAATGACTGGCAAAGGATTCCGCAGTGTCTCTGGCTAAAGAAATTCACCCATCTCTGTTCTAAAGGGACGTCCCTCTACTCTGAGGCTGTTCCCTCTGGTCCTAGACTCCCCAGCTATGGGGAAAATCCTCACCACATCCACTCTATCGAGGCCTTTCAATAGGTTCCAGTGAGATTTCTAAACTTGAGTGAGTGCAGGCCCAGAGTCAACAAACGCTCCTCATGCATTAACCCTTTCATTCCCAGAAACGTTCTTATGAACCTTCTCTGGGACCTCTCTAATGCCAATACCCAGGTACCACAGTGGCGCCACAGGTGGAGTCACTGCCTCACATCTCCGGAGATCTGGGTTCTATCCTGACCTTGGCGCTGTCTGTGCAGAATTTGTACGTGGTCCCTGTGAGCTTCAGATGCTCTGATTTCCTCCCACATTCCAAATGGGTGCGAGTTGGTCCACTGTACAGTGTCCCTACTGTAGGTGAGAGGCTGAACTTGTGGGCAGTTAATAAGAGAGTGGGGAGAATAAAGTACAGAGAAAATTAGTCGGAATAAGATTGACCTCTGAGGTGGCATAGGCTCGATGGCTTGGCTTGAAATAGGAAATCTGGTAATATAGTATTCATTCATTCATTACGTGCTGAGTCGTAGGACGTGGGCAATCATGATCTTTCCATGACTATGATTGCCCTTGGCAATGTTTTCTACAAGAAGTGATTTGCCATTGCCTTCTTCTGGGCAGTGCCTTTAGAAGACGGGTGACCCCAGCCATTATCAATACCCTTCAGAGATTGTCTAGCATCAGTGGTCGCATTACCAGGACCAGCTGCTCTAATCGGGTGGGGGTGGGTGGCGGGTAGGCTAAGCCGGTGCTACACCTTGCCCAAGGGTGGTCTGCAGGCTAGCGAAGGGACGCAGCGTCTTACACCTCCTTAGTAGAGACGTATCTCCACCCCACCACATGATTCCACCATGTCAAAAAGGCAAGTTTCCCCAAAGGCGTGTAGCCAACTGTACCCCCCTCACTTGTTCTCAGGTATTAAAGCAAGTGTTCAAGAATAGTGTCAGACCATTCAGTTTAGACACGATCGTCCTGTGAATTTTATTGCAGGGCTAAGCTGGTACGTCACCAAAGACTCCAGCAAATTTCCGCAGGTGTATCCTGTAGAGCACTCTGAGTGGCTGTACCACCGTCTGGTATGGAGACTCCAATGCACAGGGTCGAAGAAAGCTGCAGAGAATTGTAAGCTCAGCCCGCTCCACCCTCCCCGCCATCGAGGACATCTTCAAAAGGCAATGCCTCAGGAAGGCAGCATCAATCATTAAGGACCCCCAACCACCCAGGACATGCTCTCTTCTCATTATTACCATCAGGGAGAAAGCACAGGAGCCTGAAGACACACACTCAGCGCTCTAGGAACAGCTTCTTCCCCTCTACCATCAGATTTCTGAATGGTCCATGAACCCATGAATGCTACTTCACTATTTTTGAACTACTATATATATGGATATTCAGTATATAAATACTGAAATTATATACGGTATCCCTTTATACTGTATATAGAGAAATATACAGTAAAGAAATACTGTATATTTCTTTAAAAATAAGAAATATTTGTATATATAGTTCTTACTGTATTGACCGTACTGCTGCCACAAAGAAGCACATTTCATGATATATTTCCTTGATAATAAACTTGATTCTGATTGTGATTCTGGCTTTGACTGGCAGCCCTTGTTGATTTAAGACTTCCCCCAGCTTGTCCCTGCAAAGTATTTCTCTGCTGCACTTGCTCACATTGAGAAAGCTGCTCTCCAAGTGAGATGGATGGGCCACAAGATCTCAGTGGATAGCCGGCAATGAAACGGTATGTAATATTCAGGGAGTGCGTGATTTCATTGCAGTCGGGCAAAACAGATGGAGCAGGGTGTATTTTCTTTTGTCTGTGAAGGATTGTTGAGCCAGGAGCTGCTAGAAATTTATGGCATGTCATTATTCTGTTCCCTTCTGCATTTATATTCAAATCTGTTTGACAAGTTTTAGCCTAAACTGCAGTTTAGTGAAGTGGTTGATTCCACTATCTTCCTTTGTCAGAGAATATTATATCAAGGCACGTTTAAACAGAGGTTTTATTGTTTAATCATTGAGAGAGCTGTAATTTCATTCATACATTCATAGGATGAGGGCATCGTTGGTAAAACCAACACTAATTATCCAACAGTAATTAACCTTCAACACACATAAAAGTTGCTGGTGAAGGCAGCAGGCTAGGCAGCATCTCTAGGAAGAGGTACAGTCGACGTTTCAGGCTGAGACCCTTCGTCAGGACTTAGCCTGAAACGGCGACTGTACCTCTTCCTAAAGATGCTGCCTGGCCTGCTGCGTTCACCAGCAACTTTTATGTGTGTTGCTTGAATTTCCAGCATCTGCAGAATTCCTGTTGTTTTAGCAATTAACCTTACAGACTGGGATTTCAAAAGGCAATTAAATGTCCCTCTGCTGAACTACCTATCAGAATTAGAAGCAGAATCACATTTATTACCACTGGTGATTTCTTTATTTAGGGGTACAGTGCCGAATAGGCCTTTCCAGATACACCACCCAGAAACTATCTACTAACACTAGCCTAATCACAGGACACTGTACAATTAACCTACTAACTGGTACATCATTGGAGTGTGGGAGGATCCTGTAAAATGTCAGATTGCCAAATGGTCTCCCTGACGACTACACCTACGGGGACTGCACCCAACCTCAGCTCCTGACCGACAAGGTCAGGGAACTGGATCTGAAGCTGGATGCATTCTGGATCATCCAGGAGGTCAAATATGATGGCAGAATATAGTATTAATGGTAAGGCTCTTGGCAGTGTGGAGGATGAGAGGGATCTTGGGGTCCGAGTCCATAGGATGCTCAAAGCATCTGCGCAGGTTGACTCTGTGGTGAAGAAGACGTGCATTGGCCTTCATCGATCGTGGAATTGAATTTAGGAGCTGAGAGGTAATGTTGCAGCTATATAGGACCCTGGTCAGACCCCACTTGGAGTACTGTGCTCAGTTCTGGTTGCCTCACTACAGGAAGGATGTGGAAACCATAGAAAGGGTGTAGAGGAGATTTACAAGGATGTTGCCTGGATTGGGGAGCATGCCTTATGAAAACGGGTTGAGTGAACTCGGCCTTTTCTCCTTGAAGCGACGGAGGATGAGAGGTGACCTGATAGAGCTGTATAAGATGATGAAAGGCATTGATCATGTGGGTAGTCAGAGGCTTTTACCCAGGGCTGAAATGGCTAGCATGAGAGGGCACAGTTTTAAGGTGCTGGTGAGTAGGTACGGAGGAGATGTCAGGGGTAAGTTTTTTACGCAGAGAGGGTAAGTGCGTGGAATGGTCTGCCGGCGGTGGTGGTGGAGGCAGGTACGATAGAGTCTTTTAAGAGACCTTTAGATCGGTGCACGGAGCTTAGAAAAATAGAGGGCTATGGGTAACCCGAGGTAATTTCTAAGGTAGGAACATGTTCGGCACAACTTTGTGGGCCGAAGAGCCTGTATTGTGCTGTGGGTTTTCTATGTTTCTATGACACATTTACAGAGCTGGGCACACCCAGAGTGCAGGCTTTAGACAGTAGAAGGGTGACCGTCGGGAGCGGTAAGGGGAGTAAGGGGTCAGTGCACCAAGTAGACCCCTTTGGATGATGCTGGAGGGGAGGATCTACCCGGGCACAGCAGCGACGGAGACACTGTGGCTGGCTCTGAGGATCAGCAGAGGAGGGTAAAGTTAAGCAAAGCGATAGAGACAGGAGACTTGGTAGTTGGGGGGGGGGGGGGAGACAGGAGATTCGGTGGCTGTGAAAAAGATGCCAGGATGTGTTGCCTCCCAGATGCTTGGGTCTAGGATGTCCCAAAGCAGCTGTTGGGCATTCTCAAGGGGAAGAGTGAGCAGCCAGAGGCTGGAGTGCACATTGGCACCAATGACATGGGTATAAAGGGGAAGGTGGTCCTGTGCTGTGAGGATAGGGAGATAGGGAAGAGGCTAAAGAGCAAGACCTCCAAGGTAGTAATCTCTGGATTACTCCAAGTGCCACGTGCTAGTCAGGGCAGGAATGGGAAGTTAGTACAGATGAATGAGCGGCTGAGGAACTGGTGCCAGGAACAGAGTTTCAGGCTCTCGGATAGTTTGAATCTTTCCTGGGGCAGGGTGACCTGTACAAGAAGGACGGGTTGCAATGGAAATGGAGGGGAACCAATATCCTGGCCGGGACGTACATGAATGGAGGGTTTAAACTAGTTTGGCAGGGGGATGGGAAACAGAGCACCAGGTCAGAAAGCGGAGGGATGGAGAGGAAAGTAGATATCAGGGCCAGTAAAAACAGACAGCAGCAAAGTAATAGATACGAAAAGAAGGATAGTTTGAAGTGTGTGTATTTTAATGCAAGGAATATCATGGATAAAGGTAATGACGGAGCATGGATCATTACATGGAACTATGATGTTGTGGCCATTTCAGAGACTTGCTTGAGAGAGGGACAGGAATGTGTGATTAATGTCCCAGGGGTTTGATGTTTTAGAAAAGATAGAGAGGGAGTTTATAGAGCTGAGGGATTTACGCTACTGATTAGGGACAATATCACAGCTGCACTCCGAGAGGCATAATGGAGGTTTTGTTCAGTGAGTCTATATGGGTAGAACTCAAAAATAGGAAAGGTGCAGTCAGTCTGATGGGATTGTACTACAGACCCCCGTAATAGCCACCAAGACATTAAGGAACAGATACACTGACAGATTAAGGAAGAGTGTAGAAACAATAGGGTTATTATCATTGGGGACTTCAACATAGAACATAGAATAGTACAGCCCATTACAGGCCCTTCGGCCCACAATGTTGTGCCGACCCTCAAACCCTGTCTCCCATATAACCCCCCACCTTAAATTCCTCCATATACCTGTCTAGTAGTCTCTTAAACTTCACCAGTGTATCTGACTCCACCAGTGACTCAGGCAGTGTATTCCACGCACCAACCACTCTCTGAGTAAAAAATCTTCCTCTAATATCCCCCTTGAACTTCCCACCCCTTACCTTAAAGCCATGTCCTCTTGTATTGAGCAGTGGTGCCCTGGGGAAGAGGCACTGGCTATCCACTCTATCTATTCCTCTTATTATCTTGTACACCTCTATCATGTCTCCTCTCATCCTCCTTCTCTCCAAAGAGTAAAGCCCTAGCTCCCTTAATCTCTGATCATAATGCATACTCTCTAAACCAGGCAGCATCCTAGTAAATCTCCTCTGTACCCTTTCCAATACTTCCACATCCTTCCTATAATGAGGTGACCAGAACTGGACACAGTACTCCAAGTGTGGCCTAACCAGAGTTTTATAGAGCTGCATCATTACATTGCGACTCTTAAACTCTATCCCTCGACTTATGAAAGCTAATACTCCATAAGCTTTCTTAACTACCCTATCCACCTGTGAGGCAACTTTTAGGAGGAGGAGGGAACTCCCTCTCTAACTTTCCTATATAACCTGGGACCTTCTGAGTGCAAGAAGTTTAGACGGGGCAGAATTTGATAGGTGCATCCAGGAGGGTTTCTTAAATCAATATATAGATAGTCCATCAAGAGGAGGGGCAGTACTGGACCTGGTGCTGGGTAATGAGCCTAGCCGGATGACTGACCTTTCAGTGAATGAACAGTTAGGGAACAGTGACCACAACTCATCAAGTTTTAAGATAGCTATAGATTAGGATAGGTGGGCGAGTACTATATTGAAACAAGACGAATTATGAGTGTATTAGGTAGGAACCAGGGAGGTTTAATTGGTAACCGCTGTTTTTGGGAAGTCTATATCTGGCACGTGGAGGGGATTTAAAGACTAATTGCACAGAATCCAGGACAGGTATCTCTGGTCAGAAGGAAGGTAAGAGAACCTTGGATATTGAGAAAGGTGATGAATTTAGTCAAGAAGAAAAAAGAAAAGTATGTAAAGCTTAGGAAGCTAAAATCAAACAGAGATCTTGAGGATTATAAAGATGCCAGAAAAGAACTCAAGAAGGGAATTAGGAATTAGGAAAGCCAGGAGGGACCTGAAAAGTCCTTGCCAAGTAGCATTCTGTACGTACACCAGGAGCAAGAGGATAACAATGGACAGGATGGGACAGGACCATTCAGAGATAATGTGGGGAATGCTTGCTTGGACATGGAAGATGTGGGTGAGGTTCTTAATGAGTACTTAACATCAGTATAAAATAGGCCGTAGTCAGCCTGGTTTCCTCAAGGGAAAATCTTGCCTGACAAATCTGTTGGAACTCTTTGAAGAAATAACAAGCAGGATAGATAAAGAATCTGTTGATGTTGAGTACTTGGATTTTCTGAAGGCCTTTGACAAGGTGCCACACACGAGGCTGCTTAACAAGCTACGAGCCCGTGGTATTACAGGAAAGATTCTAGCTGGATAAAGCAGTGGCTGATGGGCAGGAGGCAAAGAATGGAAATAAAGGGGGCCTTTTCTGGTTGACTGCCGGTGACTAGTGGTGTTCCACAAGGGTCTGTGTTGGGACCGATTCTTTTTATGTTATATGTCAATGATTTGGATGATGGACTTGATGGCCTTGTTGCAAAGTTTGCAGACGATGTGAAGATAGGTGGAGGGGCAGATAGCTTTGAGGAAGTAGAGAGGCTACAGAAGGACTTAGACAGATTAGAATAGTCAAAGAAATGGCAGATGGAATACAGTTTTGGGAAATGTATGGTCATATATTTTGGTAGAAGAAATGAAAGGGTTAACTATTTTCCAAATAGCGAGAAAATACAAAACACTGAGATGCAAAGGGATTTGGGAGTCCTTGGGCAGGATTCCCTAAAGGTGAATTTGCAGGTTGAATCTGTGGTGAGGAAGGCTAATGCAATGTTAGCATTCATTTCAAGAGGACTAGAATATAAAAGCAAGGATGTAATGTTGAAACTTTATAAAGTACTAGTGAGGCCTCACTTGGAGTATTGTGAGCAGGTATGGTGTCCCTTATCTTAGAAAGGATGTGCTGAAACTGGAGAGGATTCAAAGGACGTTCACAAGAATGATTCCAGGATTGATTGACTTGTCGTATGAAGGGCTTCTGACGGTTCTGGGCCTGTATTCACTAGAGTTCTGAAGAATGAGGGGGCAACCTCATTAAAACCTACCAAATGGTGAAAAGTCTTGATAGAGGGGACGTGGAGAGGATGTTTCCTATGGTGGGAGAGTCAAAGACCAAATGACACAGCCTCAGAACAGAGGATGCCTATTTAGAATGGAGATGGGGAGGAATTTCTTTAGCCAGAGAGTGGTGAATCTGTGGAATTCTTTGCCACTGGCAGCTGTGGAGGCAACGCCTTTATGTATATTTAAGGCAGAGGTTGATAGATTCTTGATTGGTCAGGGCATGAAGGGATATGGGGAGAAGGCAGGAGATTGTGGCTGAGAGGAAAATTGGATCAGCCATGATGAAATAGTGGAGCAGACTCTATGGCCCAAATTCTACTTCTATATCTTATGATCTTATGGTCTATGGTACTTATCGAGGAGTAGGACTTGGGGGATTGGGAGATCAGTGCTGAGCATATTGATATGCTAGAGCATTTTGAGGTAAGGGAGGAGGTAGGGTTCGGTCTCCTAAAGAGTATTAAGGTGGATAAATCTCCAGGGCCTGGTGGGATATACCCCAAGATATTGAGAGAGGCAAGAGAAGAGATTGCTGGGCCCTGGGCCAATATCCTCTTTAGCCACAGATGAAGTCTGGCAAGTAGCTAATCTTCCATTAGTCAAGAAGGGAACTAGGGATAATCCTGGAATTTATAGACTGGTGAGTCTCTCATCAGTGGTAGGGAAGTTATCAAATGGAGAAAGTTCTTAGGGATTGGATTTATGAGCATTTGGAAAACCATAGCCCATTTAGGGAGACGCCATCATGGTTTTGTGCTGGGCTAGTTGTGTCTTACTAACTTGATGAGGTGATGAGGGTGATTGATGAAGGTAGAGCTGTAGATGTTGTCTGTGGATTTTAGTAAGGCGTTTGACAAGGTCCTTCATGGGAGGCTCATCCAGTGTATTAAGATGCATGGGATCTATAGTGAATTGGCTGTTTGGATTCTGAACTGGCTTGCCCATAGAAGACAGAGACTAGTGGTTGAAAGGACTTATTCTAGCTAGAGGGCAATCATTAACGGTGCTCCACAGGGATCTGTACTGGGGCCTCTGTCGTTTGTGATGTGTATAAATGACCTAGAAGAAAGTGTAGATAGGTGAGTTGGTAAGTTGGCAGATGATAAGAAGATTGATGGTGTTGTGGGTAGTGTTATGTTTTGTAACTCCAGAAACTAATTGAAAGATAAACACGGGAACCAAGTATGCGTGTCTACTTTGTTTTATTTTAGCGCACATATATGATGCGGCGGAATAATTACATATGCTGTTCATTTAGTTTTACATATAACCCATAATGCATTATGCAAACTCAAAGAATGATCAATGAAATAATATATTTAACAATATTACTCAAATATTACTGAAATATTGAACACTCTACAGGTGGCAAAGAATATGACAGGATATAGTTCATTTGCAGATATGAGTGGAGAAATTGCGGATGGAATTTATCCTGGCCAGATATAAAGTGTTGCACCTTGGTAGAACAAATGCAAAGAGACAGTACACTAAGGGCAAGATCCTCAATTGTGTTGATGAGCAGAGAGATCTTAGAGTTCTGGTCCATATCTCTGTGAATGTAGCTACACAGGTTGACAGTGATTGTGAGAGTCATAGATAGAGCAGACAGGCAATATCTTTTTCCCAAGTAGAAATGTTTAATACCAGAGGGCATGCAATTAAGACGAGGGGGGTTAATTTCAAAGCAGATGTGAGGGACAAGTTTTTTACACAGAGACTGGTGGATACCTGCATTGCATTGCCTGGAGAGGTGGTAGAGCAGGATACCTTGGGGAATTTTAAGAGACATTTCGAGAGGCACCCGAATGTAGAGAAAATGGAAATATATGGACATTGTGTAGGTGGAAGAGATTAGTTCAGTTGGCCATTTGCTTACTAATTTAATTGGTTCAGCACAATGTTGTGGGTTAAAGGATCTGTTCCCATACTGTGTTCTTTGTTCACCTGGAGGGAACCCACACAGTCACAGGGAGAACACAAACACCTCACAGACAGAGTCAGAACTTAGTTTGGGAACGACCCGAACTGTAATAGTGTCACACTAACCGCTAGGCTCCTTCAGTTAGTCCTGACGAAGGGTCTCGGCCTGAAATGTCGACTGCACCTCTTCCTACAGATGCTGCCTGGCCTGCTGTGTTCACCAGCAACTTTGATGTGTGTTGCTTGAATTTCCAGCATCTGCAGAATTCCTGTTGTTTGTGCAGACCCCACGCTGTTTTGCAGCAGCAGTACAGTGCAATGTATATAAAAAATATTTACAATATGGGATATGCTTAGTGGCCACTTTATTAGGTACAGGAGTCTGACTCGCTGTGGTCTTCTGTTGCTGTAGCCCATCTATTTCAAGGTTTGACGTGTTGTACATTCAGAGATGCTCTTCTGCACACCACTGTTGTAACGTGTGGTTATTTGGGTTACTGTCACCTTTCTGTCAGCTTGAACCAGTCTGGCCATTCTCCTCTGACCTCTCTCATTAACAAGGCGTTTTCACCCACAGAACTGCTGCTCAGTTGGAGTTTTTTGTTTCTCACACCATTCTCTGTAAACTCTAGAGACTGTCGTGCGTGAAAATCCCAGGAGATCAGCAGTTTCTGAGATACTCAAATCAGCCCGTCTGGCATCAACAATCATTCCACAGTGAAAGTCACTTAGATCACATTTCTTCCCCATTTTGAAGTTTGATCTCTACAACGACTAAACCTCTCGGCCAAGTCTGCATACTTTCATGCATTGAGTTTCTGCCACGTGATTGGCTGATGGGATATTTACATTAACAGGCAGGTGTACAGCTGTACTTAATAAAGTAGTCACTGAGTGTGTTTAAAAAAAGTAGAGCAAAAAGGGAGCAAAAATTCATGGGTTCATGGATCATTCAGAAATCTGATGGTGGAGGGGAAGAATTAGTTCCTAAACTGTTGATTGTGGGTCTGCAAGCTCCTGTGCCTCCTCCCTGTTGGTATTAATAAGAAGAGGGCATGTCCCAGATGGTGAAGGTCTTTCATGATGGAGATATTCCAAAAGATGTTGAAGATATTCTCCATGGTGGAGAGACCAATGTTTGTAATGAAGCTGGCAGAGTTTGCAACCCTCTGCGGCCTTTTCTGATTGTGTGCATTGGAGCCTCCAAACCATCCACGGTACATCTGTTGACATTTGCTAGGGTAACATACTAATTCTTCTCAAGCTCCTAATATGCCTTCTTCATAATTGCATCAATACATTGGGCCCGAGGTAGATCTTCAGTGCTGTTGGTACCCAAGGACTTGAGGCAGCTCAGCCTTTCCACTGCTAACTCCTCAATGATAACTGGTGGTTGAGGTAATTCAGATGAAGGCAGCAGACTTAAAGGAAACACACGAAAATGCTGGAGGAACTCAGCAGGTCAGGCAGTGTCTATGGAGGGAACTGGGCAGTTGATGTTTCAGGTCAAAACCCTTCATTTTGACTGAAAGCCGGAGGGGAGATACCAGATGAATCTGCCCTCTATTTTTCAGTACAGATATAGGGTCTAGACCTGAAACGTCCTCTGTCCATTCACCCCTACAGATGCTGCCTGACCGCTGAGTTCCTCCAGTGTTTTGCACATTGCTCGAGATTAGGGCATCTGCAATCTCTCAAGATTTAAAAGAAAATTAGATTTTGTATTTACGTAACATCTCCAGCATTCTTTACCCAGGAAGGCCGTGCAGCTGGATAATTGGGAGTATTTAGAGAAGAGGTAGAGACAGGGGACTGAGGGCCATGGGACCTGTCACAGAGGAGGAGGAGATTGGGTCTGGGGCAAATTGAATAGCAGGACAGTCTTAAGGATGAGGAGGGGCTGTGGGAAGGATGTGAGCTCCTCACCCCTGTTCCTATTTTCTTATGTTCCTTTAGGATATTCCAGAGAGAATTAAGGTTAAAGAACACTTCCCTAAATGAATCAGCATCAAAATCAGGCTTATTAACGCAAACACGAGGAAATCTGCAGATGTTGGAAATTCAAGCAACACACACAAAATGCTGGTGGAACGCAGCAGGCCAGACAGCATCCATAGGAAGAAGCACAGTCGATGTTTCGGGTCCTTTCCTACCACCTGGATTCACCTTTCACCTTCTGGCTAGTTCTTTCTCTCCTGCCTTTTTATTCTGGCACCTTCCTCCTTCCTTTCCAGTCCTGAAGAAAGGTCTCAGCCCAAAACGTTGACTGCTTATTCCATCATTTTGTGTGTGTTGCTGTAGAAAATGTAGTTAGGTGGGAGATGTAGTAACGTAGTGGACCCACCAATGTAATGGCTAAGGTACTGGGCTGAAGGTTAGGCTGAAGGAGTGAAGATCCAATTCCACTCTACCAACTGCAGGGTTGAAATTCAAGTCATTAAACAAACCAAAGTCAAAGTAAATTTATTATCAAAGTGCATGTATGTCACCATATACAATCCTGAGATTAATTTTCTTACAGGAAAATAAAGACATCAGTTTATGAAAATTTATGGGGAAAAATGAAAATCTATACATAAACAAAGGCTCACAAACAACCAACGTGCAAAGGAAGATAAATTCTGGAAAATAAATAAATAATGCCGAGATCTGGAGCTGTAGAGTTCTTGAAAGTGAGTGTGTACGTTGTGGAGTCAGTTCAGAGTTGAGGTGACTGTGGTTGTCCACACCGGCTTAAGGTCCTGATGGTTGTAGAGTCATAATTGTTCCTGAACGCGGCAGTGTGGGTTGTAAGACTACTGCACCTCCTGCTTTTGGTAGTAGCAAGAAGAGAGCATGGCCTGGAGGATACAGGTCCTTGATGATGGATGCTGCTTTCTTGTGACAGTGCTCCATGTAAATGTGCTCAGTGGTGGGGAGGGCTTTGACTTTGATGGACTGGACTGAAATCAAAATGTTTCAGCTCAGACCAGTATGGAGGGTGTCAGAGGAATGTTCTTTACACAGAGAGGTGGGTGTGAGGAACCCCCTACCTGGGGTTGTGGTAGAGGCAGATCCTTTAGGAGTATTTAAGAAACTCTTAGATAGGCACTGGGATAAAACAAAAATGGAGGGCTATGTAGGAAGTTTTGGTAGTGGGGTGGAGACAGGGCTCTACCAAAGGAGTTGTAAGCGCTCCTTCCTTCCACTAGCCTGCAGCTCACCCTTGGGCAAGGTGTAGCACCTGCTTAGCCCTAGGAGTCCTGGTTATGTGACCACCGATGCCAGGCAGACAATCTCTGAGGAGTATTGATAATGGATGGGGGTGGGGGGGGGGGGTCATCCCTCTTGAAAAGACACTGCCCAGAAGAAGACAATGGTAAACCACTTCTGTAGAAAACTTTGCCAAGAACAATCACGGTCATAGACCACGATCACCCGTGTCATACGACACAGCACATAATGATGATGGTAATGTCGGAGGGAAGGGTTAGATTGATCTTAGAGTAGATTCAAATGTTGTGGGCCAAAGGGCCCGTACCATACTGTAGTGTTCTATGTTCCATTTTCTATGATTTTGTAAGCCTCTTTTTTCCTTTCAATCTTTTTTTATTGATTTAAAAGAATAAGGATAAATACAAACCAGAGGAGAGGTTATCTCAAATACATATATCAATAATAGTACAAAGAAAGAAAGAAATGTACACTGTCAAAATCATATATAGTATTAAGCTAATGTAAAGAGACAAGAGAACCACTTCTCCTCTTAACAGTTCATAGAAAAAAACACTCAAGATTTCCTGTTATTGGAAAAAACCACTAACCTAACCTCTAAGGTCATCTGTCAGCCTCGTTCACTCGAGGAAAACAGTCCCAGTCTATTTAGTCTTTCCTTATAATTCACATCATCCAAACCTTGTAACATTACTGTGAATCCTGCCTGCACCCTCTGTCGTTTACTGATATCCTTGCCACAGTACGACAACTAGTCTGCTCGCAATGCTCCTAGTGTGAGCTCACCAACATCTTGTACAACTATAAAATAACATCCTAACTCTTGTGGTCCTGGCCAATGAAGGCAAGCATGCCAAACTCCTCTTTCACTAGCTACATTTTCAGAACTATGTACTTGTACCCTTAGGTCTCTCTGTTCTATTGGTATTGGTTTATTATTGTTACATGTACCAGGAGACAGTGAAAAGTTTGTCTTGCACGCTGTTTATACAGTTCAAGTCATTACACCATGTATTGAGCGAGAATAAGGTAAAAGAATAAACAATACAAATTAAGAGTAAAATCTACCGAAAAAGTGCAGTGCAGGTAGACAATAAGGGGCAAGATGAGAATGAAATAGGTTGTGAGGCCAAGAATCCATCTTATCATACAAGAGGTCCATTCAAGAGTCTGACAATGTGGGGGGGGGGGTGGAATAGAGGGGGTGCCACGTTAGCATAGTGGTTAGGTCAATGCTTTGCATGGTCAGTGATGAGCAATCTCTGGGATCAATTCCCCACTGCTGTCTGTAAAGAGCTTGTATGTTCTCCCCATGACCAAAGAGGTTTCCTCCAGGTGTTCTGGTTTCCTCCCACATTCCAAAGATGTACAGGTTAGGATTAGTAAATTCCGGGCTTACTATATTGGTGTAGGAGTTGTGGCAACACCTGTGTTCTGCCCCAAGCATGATCCTTGGGCTGTGTTGGTCATTGACGCAAGCAACGTATTTCACTGCATGTTTCAATGTTTTGATGTATGTCGAACAAATAAAGATAAACTAGAGAAACACACAAAATGCTGCAGGACTGATGAAGGGTCTCGGCCCGAAACGTTGACTGTTTATTCTTCTCCATAGATGCTTCCTGACCTGCTTAGTTCCTCCAGCATTGTTTTTTTTGTGTGTTGCTCTGGATTTCCAGCATCTGCAGAATCTCTTGAGTTTATGAAAAGTTGCCCTTGCGCCTGGTGGGGCATGCTTTCAGGCTTTCGTAACTTTTAACCGATGGGAAAGGGGAGAAGGGAGAATATGTGGGCTGGGTGGGGTTTTTGATTATGCTGACTGCTTTGTCAAGGCATGGAAAACTATAGACAAAGTCCAGGAGGGGAGGTTAGTTTCCATGATGTGAAGAGCTGCAATCTCTCCATAGTTCCTTGTGGTCATATTCTCAAGCCTTTGATGTATTGAAATTGAGATCTTAGCAGGTTATACTATTGACTTGCTAGCACCTTGGCGGTGCTCAGAGAAACTTCCCTGCTGATTTTCACCTGATTCCCGCTCTGCCTACAGCATTGGACACAACGAGGTGATCGGGATGTGCCGTGTAGGGAATGCCGCCGACGGACCAGGCCGGGAGCACTGGAATGAAATGCTGGTAAATCCACGCAAGCCCATTGAGCAATGGCACCAGCTGGTTGAGGTGAGAAGCTGGCGTGATGAGTCAGAATCAGGTTGATTATCGCCGATATACATCGGAAATTTGTTTGTGTGCCAGCACGACAGTGCAATACATAGAACAGTTGCTATAACTTGCAGTAAGAAACACATATAAAAATATAAATACTGTAACTAGGGCAAAAAGAGAGCAAAATGTACGATGATGTTCATTGTCCCTTCAGAAAGCTGATGTCAGAGGGGAGAAAGCTTTGCCTGAGTCATTGAATGTGAGTATTCGGTCTCCTGTAACTCCTCCCTGGTGGTAGCAGTGAGAAGAGGGCATGTCCCAGGTGGTGAAGGACTTTCACGATGGATGCCCCCTTTTTCAGGGTCAAAGAAAAACAACTCAAGAGACCAAACTTCAAGTGGTGATACCTTTATTCAGCATGATATGATGGAGAGCTTGCAGCAAAGAGCAAGGCTCTAAATTACAGAGTAATTTCGGCATATTTACTGCTGATAGGTGAATATCCATGACTACTGACATGCAAGTTACACAAGCAGATGGACATGTACGTACCCAGGAGCAAATAAGTACACCATAGTGCAATTATAGAGTAGACAAGTAACTAAATCATAAAAGTGCGTGTTCCTCTTTTTGGCCATCTAGATTCAGTGCTGCATCCTGATTATGAAAGACTGTCTAGTGTCTGCAGGTCTAAGCTTAGGACATTGGGTTACAAGGTTCAAATAGAAAAATTCAAGTTAGCTACTTAGTTCATTAATCCTTTTGTTGACCCTTCCTCCACATTGAGGCATGGCTTTCTGAAGATTTTGTTGATGGTAGGGAGGCTAGTGGAGCTGGCTGAGTTAACGACCCTCTGGACCTTTTTCTGCTCAGCGTATTAGTCCTTCCATACCAGATGGTGATACAATCCACGGTACATTTGTAAGAATTTGCTGGAGTCTTTGGTGACATACCAAATCTCCTTAGACTCCCAATGAAATAAAGCCACTGGTGTGCCTTCTTGGTAATTACATCCATATGTTGAGGAGATCTTACCCAGTACGACTCTATGATTCTAATTAGCAAGAGAAACTGCAGGTTATCCTTGTTTTGCAAGACATTTGTGGAATTAAGACATCCTATAAGAATTACATAGAACATTTGCCTGGATATGATGCATAGGCCTGGCTTACGTCCCTACAAAAGAATGTATTTGCGATGGAGAGAGCGTAATAAACTAATTTCTGTGAGGAGAGATCAGGCAGGATAGGCCGATATCCTCTTGCATTTGAAGAGTGAAAATGAAAACACGCAGAGATTTTCAGGAGCTTGAGGGGGTAAAAGTATAAAAGATGTTTCACCTGATAGGGACGTCAAAGTGTCAAAGTAAGACGATATAGGATTTAGATCAGAAAATGTTACTTCACCTGGAGAGTGGAGAATTTTCAAAGTTCTTCATGGAAGAAGTCTATGCAAGCTTCGAGGCTGAATCTATGCAAGAAGATATCTGATATACACTCTATGACCTCTGTATTAGGCAAACCTGCTTGTTAAATGCAAATAGCTCTTTAGCCAATCATGTGGCAGCAACTCAGTGCATAAAAGCATGCTGACATGGTCAAGAGGTTCAGTGGTTCAAACCAAACACCAGAATGGGGAAGAAATGTGATCTAAATGACTCTGACCATAGAAAGATTGTTAGTACCAGAGGGACTGGTTTGAGCATCTCAGAAACTGCTGATCTCCCGGGATTTTCACACACGACAGTGACTAGTTTACAGAGAATGGTGTGAAAGGCGAAAAAAAAGCATCCAGTTAGTGGCAGTTCTGTGGGCAAAAATGCCTTGTTAATGTGAGAGGTCAGAGGAGAAAGGCCAGACTGGTTGAAGCTGACAAGAAGGTGACAGTAACTCAAATATCCATGCGTTACAGCAGTAGTGTGCAGAAGAGCATCTCTGAATGCACAACGTCGAACCTTGAAGTGGACGGGCTACAGCAGCAGAAGACCGTGAACGTACACTCAGTGGCCACTTTATTAGGTACAGGAGGAACTGAATAAAGTGGCGACTGAGTGTATTTTTAGATAATGGGGGAATCAAGGAATATGTGTTAGTGTAGGAAAGTGGAAGTGAGGTTGAGTAATCAGCCATGATATTACTGAATGGAGAGGAGAACAAGGGACCAAATGACTTCCTACTCCTGTTTCTATGTTCCTAATACTTTGGAAACTTCATTCAAATTATCCGTTGCGCAGCAGATGATTCAACCCTTAGGGTTCAGTTGTAGAAAGTTAGACAACACACATTCTATAAAGTTGATGGGCCTTGAAGTGAAGAAGTTGGAATAAAAACTTCTATAGGTGTGTAGTGGAGAGTATATTGACTCCATATCATGACTTGATATGGAAACACTAATGCCCTTGAACTGAAAACCCTACAAAAAAGTAGTAGATGCAGCCCAGTCCATCACAGATAAGGCCCTTCCCACCACTGAGCAGATCTACATGAAGGATTTTCACAGGAAAGCAGCATCTATCATCGGGACATCCACTGCCCAGGACATGCTCTCTTCTCACTGCTGCCATCAGGAAGAAGGTACAGAAGCCTCGGAACTCGCACCATCATGTTTAGGAACAGTTATCAGGCTCTGGAATCAAAAAGGGTAACTCCACTCAACTTCACTTGCCCCAATTTTGAAATGTTCTCATAATCTGTGAACTCACTTTCAAGGGCTCTTCATCTCATGTTCTCAATATTTATTAATTATTTATTATTATTGTTATTTCTTTCTTTCTGTATTTACACAGTTTGTTGTCTTTTGCACACTGATTCAACACTCAAGTTGGTGCGGTCTTTCATTAATTTTATTTGATTAATCTATTATGGATTTATTAAATACCCAGTAAGAAAATGAACCTCAGTGTTGTATATGGTGATGTATATGTACTTTGATAACAAATTTACTTTGAACTTAATTTTCCTGATTTTTCTTACTACCTCTTCCCTCTTTTTTTTCCAGGAAAAGGTGCTGAACAGTTACATGACAAAGGGATACGCCACTGGCTCAGGTGCCGCCAAGCCAGTGACTATCGTAGTGGAGACTCCTCATTCAGACTGAGAACCCCACTCCACATTGCAGAATGTAAGTGCATTCTGATTTACCCCCGGGAGGGGTGCAAACCGGGTGTAGGAATCAATAAACACAATATCCTTCGGGTCTTGTTTTGACCAACAAACAGCAGGGATTGTGGTTATTAACAGGAAAAACTGCAGATGCTGGAAATCTGAGGGAAAAGAATGGAAAATGCTGAATACTCCCACCAGGTCAGTCAGTGTCTGTGGAGTCGTAGAGTCATAGTCATAGAGAAGTACAGCGCAGAAACAGGCCCTTCGGCCTATCAAGTCCATGCCAAACCATTTAAACTGCCTACTGTCATCGACCTGCACTGGGACCACAGCCGTCCATACCCCAACTATCCATGTACCTGTCTGAATTTCTCTTAAACGTTGAAATCGAGCTTGCACACACCACTTGTGCTGGCAGCTCATTCCTCACTCTCACGACCCTCTGAGTGAAGAAGTTTCCCCTCATGTTCACTTTAACTTCTTACTTTTCACCCTTAACCCATTACCTCTGGTTGGAGTCCCACCCAAGCTCAATGAAAAAAGCCTGCTTGCATTTACCCCATCTGTCCCCTCTATAGGGAGGGAAAGTGTTAATATTTCAGGTTGAAAACCCTTCATCAAAAGAGGAGGAGAGAGAGAGAGAGTTATCAGAACAGCTCCAGATGAACCAAAAGGGAATATCTGTAAAAGGGTGAAATAATGTGGCCACTAAATGAACAATTGGGTTCCTTGTCTGTGGATTGAGTTGAGCGACAAAGAAACTGAATCAAAAGAAATTATCCACCGATCCCTCGAAGCTGCCATAAAAGTTGATAGGGGATGTTGGCCGTCATTAGTTGAAGGGTTGAATTCAAAAACCGCGAGATAATGTTGCAGTTCTGTAAAATCTTGGGTAGACCATACTTGGAGTATTGTGTTCAGTTCTGATCACCTCATTATAGGAAGGGTGTGGAAACTTTAGAGAGGATGCAGAGGAGATTTATGTGTATAAGATGATGAGAGGCAATGATCGTGTAGATAGTCAGAGGCTTTTTCTCAGGGCTGAAATGGCTGACACGAGAGGGTACAGTTTTAAGGTGCTTGGAAGTAAGTACAGAGGAGATGTCAGGGGTAGGTTTTTTACGCAGAGAGTGGTGAGTGTGTGGAATGGGCTGCCGGCGACGGTGGTGGAGGCGGATGTGATAGGGTCTTTTAAGAGACTCCTGGACAGGTACATGGAGCTAAGAAAAATAGAGGACTATTGGTAATCCTATGTAATTTCTGAAGTAAATACATGCTCGGCACAGCATTGTGGGCTGAAGGGCCTGTATTGTGCTGTAGGTTTTCTATGTTTCTATCTACCAGGATGCTGTCTGGATTAGAGAGCATGTCTTGTGAGAATAGGTTGCGCAAACTAGAGCTTTTCTCTTTGGGGGAGGATAAGAGGTGACTTGATAGAGGTGTACAAAATGGCAAGAGGCCGAGATTGATTAGATAGCCAGAGACTTTTTCCCAGGACAGAAACGACTAATAAAATGGCTAATATGTATTGAATTGTACTGCTGCTGTCAAGTTAACAAATTTCATGACATAGGCCGGTGATTTTAAATCTGATTCTGATTTGTAATTTTGGGGTGATAGGAGGGAAGTATAAGGGAGAAGCCAGAGCTAAGTGTTTTACACAGAGTGGTGGGTGCATGGACACCCTGCCAGGGGTGGTGCTAGAAACAGATATATTAGGGGCATTTAAGAAACTCTTGGGTAGGCACATGGACAATAGAAAAATGGAGGACTATGTAGGAGGAAATGGTTAAATTGATCTTAGAGCAGGTTAAAAGGTTGGCACAACATCATGGGCTGAGGGTGCCCGTACTCTGCTGTAGTGTTCTATGCTTTATAAACAGAGCAGTGTTTCAAGAGAGAGAAGCTAGTAACTTGGCAAATTGGTTTATTATTGTTACATGAACTGAGATACAATGAAAAAGACTTTGTTTTGCATGTCATCCATGCAGATCATTCATTACATCATTGCAGTGAGGTAGTTCAAGATAAAACAATAGTGGAATGCAGAATAAAGTGTTACAGTTTCAGGGAGAATTCAGACAATAAGGTGCATGGGCATGTGAGGTCTACCAGGGGATAAAGGCCATGATGAGGACGGACTGAGTCAGAGGGAGATTCAAAGTAACATAGGTGCTGCGATACACAAAGAACTGGAGGAATAAATAGTCAATGTTTCCGTCCGAGACATCAGAACCAGAATTGGAATCCTGTTTAATATATATCGTGGAATTTGTTAACTTAGCAGCATCAGTACAATGCAATATATGACAGAGAGATAAAGAAAGCTGTGAATTGCAGTAAGAATATATAATAGTTAAATTAAGTAAGTAGTGCAAAAATAGGAAGTAAAAAAATAATGAGGTAGTGTTCATGGGTTCAATGTCCATTCCCAAATTGGATGGCAGAGGAGAAGAAGCAGTTCCTGAATCATTGAGTGTGTGCCTTCATGCTTCTGTACCTCCTTCCTGACGATAACAATGAGTTGAGGGCATGTCCTGGGTGGTGGAGGCCCTTAATGATGGACACTGCCTTTCTGAGGCTCCGCTCCTTGAAGATGACCTGGATACTACGGAGGCTAGTGCCCATGACAGAGCTGGCTAATTTTACAGCTCTCTGTAACTTTCATCAGCACTGAAAAAGAAGGGGGAAGAAGCCAGAATAAGAAAGTGGGGGGAAGTTATTCTGGTTTCTTTCCCCTCCCAATGAAAGGCTCTTGGCCGGAAATGTTGACTGTTTATTCCCCTCCATAGATGCAGCCTGACCTGCTGAGTTCCTCCAGCATTTTGTGACGTTGCTCTAGATTTCCAGCATCTGCAAAATCTCTTGTGTTTGGAAAGTTCAGTGAGGGAGTCAAGGAGAGCACTTCAGACAGAGCAAGGGCCAATGTCTCCAATATGTTTCATACGACAGTTAGGGTGTCAATAATCCAATGATTAGGATTAAGAGCAAGATTATCTTTAGCTTTATTTATCACATGTAAACGGAAAGATCGAAGCATACAGTGAAATCTCTCGTTTGTGTCAATGACCAACACAGACTGAGGATATGCTGGCATGGGGAGGGAGGCAGCCCACAAATGTGCCAACATAGCATGCCCACAGCCTACTAACCCAAATGTTTTGGGAATGTGGGAGGAAACAGGAGCACCCGGAGAAAACACGCGTGGCCACAGGAAGAACATATAAATTCTTCACGGAAAGCAGCAGGGATTGGCACTGTCAGGAGTTACACTAGCCGCTACGCTACCACAAAACAAAGTGAATATCTTCACTTCACCATGGGTGCCAAGGTAGCGTTGTGCTGTTACAGCTCAGGGCCTCGGAGTTTGGAGTTCAATTCTGGCAAGTTTGTACTTTCCTTCCCATGTGCGTGAGGGCTTCCTCCGAATGCTTTGGTTTCCTCCACAGTCCAAAGATATACCAGTTAGGAGGTTAATAGGTCATTGTAAATTCTCCTGTGATTAGTCTAGCGGGTTGGAGGGTGGCACAACTGGAAAGGCCGTAAGGGCCTGTTCTGTGCTATATCTCATAATTAAATATAAGTACAGTAAATAAACACGCATCACTTGTTTTGTCTTTATCTCACCCTCTCTCTCACAGGGACATGAGAAGACAACAGTGCTATTTTTTCTTTTCTTCAGTTTGTAAATCCTTCACCACGAAAGAGAAAGAGAGAGGGAGAATGGGGAAAAAGAGGGGAAGAGGGATTGAAGCCATTCGCGCCCCCCCTCCCACCACCACCACTGTAGCCTGCTGAGACACTGATGCTCAGTCGAGCGAGCAAGAGAGAGGTGGACGTTGAAGGCGAGGCTCGCGGGTTCACCCAAGGTTCATACCACTTGCGTTGGCGCACCTGAGGCGAGCCTCTGACTGAGCTGCGGCTCTTCCTCTATAGACTCGAGGGGCGTTTAGCCAGAGCCAAGTGGAAGGTTTCGAGAGACACATCGGCGGAAACGGTTCTGAGCAGCAAAGAGAAATTCCACTTCAAACGCATGTTTCACCATGTCGTGGATGTGTGTGCCTTGGATGCATTATATGTCAGTGGGAAACTATTGCCTCCACCGGACCCTATTTCCAGTATTCCCACTGAGTCAACTTTTCCTGAAAATTCCCACCTGCTGGAGAAGGCCCCTGGATTTGCTTCTCAACTCGGATTTTGGAGGAACTCTCTGACTGTTCCAACTGACCTCAGAGCAGCCTTGCTTTACGTTTAGCACCAGGTTTCAGATCTAGAGGTGGGAGGAATTGGGAGGGACGTAAGTTTAACTTGTGCCACCCTTCAGTCAACTGACGGTCAGGAGAACCAGTGATTTCACATTTCTACCTGCCGACTTTTTGCTCTCAATTGAAGCCATGGGTGAGTGCCTCTGGGAAAGGGGGGTTTAAGAGCAATGATCCACCTCATAACGTGTCATTTCCCACCCAAAAAGAGAGGTTAAACTTACTGCTGACTCTACACAGGGGCAAGGAGTTTTCCTACCTCTCCTTGCTCAATGCCCTTCGTCTCTTGGTCAGAGCCTTTGGGATGAATGTTGATGTTTAAGAAGGCTGTCCAGTTGATTCTTGGGAACAGGTAAACAATGTTTTGTAAATAGGGCAATGTTTCTGTTTCCCATCCTTGGGGAGGTTTGTTGACTCTCGAGAATGGTTGTCAATGGATGCAATCTCAAGGGTCCACTTCATGCATCTAGGAGTTCACCTCTCGGACAGAACTTTCTTTCCCCTAAACCCAAACATGGACTGAGTTGCCTCATGCAAGTCGTCACTAGATCTTCACCTGGCTCTGATATTGACAGCTCATATCCAATGGGATGAAATGTTCCCCTCTCTCGTCCCACCCTTTGCATCCGTGGTGACGGGGCAATAGTTTCTCAATCCCTCACTTTTCTTCCTCCGGTTTGGTTGTGAAATTGGACCTGGAAGTAGGAATGTCTGACTTCAAAACCTAGTCCCAAGCTGGACCTCCTTTGCCCTGTGAAACAGAGACATTCTGGGACCAATGAGTAGTATGGGAACATTCAGGAGAAAATGGGGATTGGTAACTCACCCAATGCATTTCAAAGTATCTTCTGGAATAGCTCAATCAAGGGCTCATCTGTGTAATCCAGAGACGAACCACACAGCTACCTGCAGGCCAGTTCTGGTTCAGGTACCAATATGTTTAGCCCTGAGGCAGGAGGTTGTGCATCCATGTTCCACACTTGTGACAATTCTGAATGATGTCCGTGTGGGGATGGATAACTCTATCATTCTCCATCCTGCACGGAGATTATATATCCAGGAAAAGATGGCCCCTTTATCCTCTAATTGGCAGCACTGTGGCAGACTACTGTCGCTAATAATCCTCTGCCTCTTAAACTCGGGGCCATTGACGCTGATGGGATAAACTTGGAAACACAGCACTGGCACAAGGAAGAGTTCTTCGGTTTCCCTCTGGAATATGGGGTTGGACATGGAGGAGGTCAGAATTGTTCCTCTTTCTTTTCCTGAAAAATCTGTAAATGCTTTCAGGGGTTCAAGGTTGAGAACCACAGGATTTTGTGTTATAGGGGAGTCTCGGTTTTGGTTACAAAATTGTTGAGGCTAGATTAGCTCAGTCTAAATCATACTGAAGGAGTTTCGGTCAGCTGAGTGACCAGTTCCTGCTCCCAGTCCTAATTTTCTCCTGAAGGTAGAGGTCTGATAGTTGAGACAGGGAGGACCTTCCCATTTCGAGCATGTGCACTGGGAATGTCCTCAGGAACTCTCAGCTGAAGTCCCACTGTCAAATGTGAAATGTCCTCAGCAAAGATTCTGTCCTCACCCTGTGCTGTTCAGTGAATGGAAATAGTCAGTGGTTTGAGTTCAGGATTTTCTTTACACAGAGAGTGGTGGGTGTGGGGAACATGCTGCCAGGGGCGGTGGTGGAGGCAGATGTAACAGTGGCATTTAAGAGGCTGTTAGACACATGAATACAAGGGAACGGAGGGATATGGATCATGCGCAAGCAGAAGAAATTCAGTTTAATTTGGCACTGTGTTTAGCACCAAAATTGTGGGCTGAAGGGCCTGTTTCAGTGCCATATTGTTCTATGTCCTGTGTTCTAAGATACATGGACAAGGGATCATCAGTCAATTATATTCATCCAGACTTCCAAAAAACAGGCATTAAAGCTCCACACAGAAAGTTTAACAAAAGTGGGAGTCCATGGAATTGGAGCTGAACTATTTGCGTAGATGGGCGGTCATGGAGGAGGTCGAGACACAAGAGATTGCAGGTGTGGGAATCTGGAGCAAAAAAAAACAAAACTGCTGGAGGAGCTCAGCAGATCAGGCAGCATCTGTGGAGGAAAATGGACTGTACATGCATAACAATGATTTCTTTATTTATAGAGTACTTTTCAGACACAATGTAGTTCAAAGAGCTTTACAATGGCATAAAAGTGCAAAATTTAAAAAAAAATGAAAATAAAGGACAAAAAGATGCTCATGAAAAGTAGGTTAAGTAAATAAGATTTGAGCTGGTGTTTAGCTGTGTCAACTGAGTCTGCATCCTTTATAGTTTAGGTATTGAATTCCACAGTTTAGGAGCGTAGTTCAAAAAAGCTGACCTGCCAATTATCTTTTGAGAGAAATTGTTTAAATTTAAGAGATCGGTGGAAGACTTGCCTGTCCTCCACCTGTCTTTGCATCATCTATAAATAACCATCAATTCCATCGTCCAAATCATTGACATACAGCATGAAAATTGACCCAACACTGATCCGCAGAACACCAATGTTGCCAGTAGCCAATCAGAAAAAGCCTCTTTTATTCCCACTCTTTGCCTTCTGCCAGTCAACCAGCCTTCTGCCCTTCCTAGTATTATGTAGTATGATGGTTTCTATCTCACTCCACAGATACTGCCTGATCTGCTGAGTTCCTCCAGCAGTTTGCTGTCATACACGAGAATGGATTGCATTGGCAGGATGTAATAGTGACTTATCCAGGCATCCACACTAAAGCCTTAGACATATGAACAAGCCTAGTTCAAAGAACCAAGTGTGAGTGTCAGTTTGCTGATGGCGGGGTCAGAAAGTGACGGGGGACACTGCAGGGTTAGGGGCATGCAGGCAGGCAATGGCTCAGTGCGAGGAATTGTGCACGTACGGAAGTTAGATCAAAGTGTTTGTCAAATGTTGAGAAACTGGGGAACTTGGATGAGTGGGGAAAATAGTAGATAAGCGTAGAAGTCACTGAAACCTATCAGAAGGATACAGACTATCCTGGCAAGGCTGAGGGAGTGTGATGTGCTTAGCTGCCTGCTACTGAGAGGAGATGCATTGTATTATATCAACAGCCTGCACAGCCGAGACTTTCATTCTCTCAAATATGGAAGATCGAGGGATGATCTGATTAGCTTCTTTAATAGGATTAAAGGATTTGATGAAGTAGATGGAGAGACAGCACTTCCATAACATCAGGGCGTAACCTTATAATGTCTGCCAGCCTGCTCAGAACCAAGTGTTGAAAAAGACTAAGGATCTCCAAGTCCCTCAGCTGTCCAGGGATCAATACAGAATTGTCCTGCCAAGGATTTTAGTTGGCAAAGTAAAGAACTAGAAGTAAAGTAAAGGTCGCCCATGATCTAGTGGAATGTTGGCCAAGTTTCAAGAGACTGAGAGGTCTCCTGTGGGAAGGTATTGAATGGTTTGGAAGAAACACCATTGGAATTCTAAGGCTATACAGTCTGGTCCTAGAGACTCCCACTCAAGGAAGCATCCTCTCCACATCCACTCTATCCAGGCCTTTCAATATTTGATAGCTTTCAATGAGATGTCCCCTCATTCTTCTAAACATGTCAAAAGCCTTCTGAAACTCCAAGTAAAGAACATCCACTGACTCTCCATTTTCCATCCCACCTGTTATTTCCTCAAAATTCCAACAGATTTGAGCAGAGATCAGTGGTTTTTCAGTCAATGAGAACATTTAAGATCAAAACCCTGCAAAAGTCAAGTCTCATTGACCTATGTTTGGTCCGTGTCTTTTCCTACCCATGTACCTGTCTAAATGTCTCTTAAATGTTATAAATGTATCCATCTCTGCTACTTTCACTGTCTACTCTAACATTATGAGAGACATAGATAGAGTGGACAGGGAATATCTGATTTCCAGGGTTGAAATGTCTAGTATCAGAGGGCACTGAAGGTGAGAGGGAGATATGAGGGGTAATTTTTTTTACTCGGAAAGTGGTGGATGCACTGTCTGGTATGGTGGTAGAGGCAACACACATTAGAGGCTTTTAAGAAATGTTTGGCTAGGCACATGGATGTAGGGAAGATGGAGGGAGATTGACTTGGTGTAGGTAGGAGGGATTAGTGTTTTGGTGTTTTTAATTTGCTTATTAACTGGTTCAGCACAACGTTCTGTATCGAGTGGCCCGTCCTGAACTGTAATGTTCCATGTTCTATATACCACCCACTCCCTAAGTTTAAGGTGAGAGGGGAAAGATTTAAAAATGTTTTAAATATTTCTTTCTCACCTTAAACCTACACTCCCTAATTTCAGAGTCCCCTACCCTGAGGGAAGCAATATAACTATTCATTTTATCTATGCTCCCTGTGATTTTATAAACCTTGAGAAGGTCACTCAGCCTCCTATACAGCAGGTGAAGCAGATCATAGAACATATACAGAACAGTAGAAGCCCTTTGGCCCACAATGTTCTGCCAACCCTTTCATCTACTTCTAGATCAATCTAACCCTACCCTCCCACAGAGCCCTCCCTTTTAGCTTATTTAAGAGTTTATTAAATGTCCCTAATTAATCTGCCTCTACCACCAATGTTGGCAGTGTGTCCCATGGATCTATAAGACCATAAGACATAGGAGCAGAATCAGGCCATTTGGCACATCAAGTCTTCTTTGCCATTCCATCATGGCTGATTTATTATCCTTCTCAACCCCATTTTCCTGCCTTCTACCCATAATCTTTGATTCCCCAACTAATCAACAACCTATCAACCTCCGCTTTAAATATACCCAATGACTTGGCCTCCACAGCCATCTGTGGCAATGAATTCCACAGATTCACTACCTTATGACTAAAGAAATTCCTTCTCTCCTCATCTGTGTTCTAAATGGATGTCCCTCTATTCTGAGGCTATGCAGTCTGGTCCTAGAGACCCCCACTCAAGGAAGCATCCTCTCCACGTCCACTCTGTCTAGGCCTTTCAATATTTGATAGCTTTCAATGAAATCTCCACTCATTCTTCTAAACATGTCAAAAGCCTTCTGAAAGTCTAAGTAAAGAACATCCACTGACTCTCCATTTTCCATCCCGCCTGTTATTTCCTCAAAAAATTCCAATCGACTCCTCATAAGGCAATTTATTATGTGCCCCTATGTACCCTGAAACCTTATCCTTGATAATGAACTCCAACATCTTCTCGACCACTGAAGTCAGGCCAACTGGCCTGTTATTTCCTTTTTCTGCCTACCTCCCTTCTTAAAGAGTGGAGTGACATTTTGAGCGACACACAAAAAATGCTGGAGGCCAGGCAGCATCTATGGAAAAAAAGCAGTCGATGTTTCAGGCTGAAATCCTTCAGCAGGACTGGAGAAAAAAATGCTGAGTAGATTTGAAAGGTGGGGAGGAGGTGTTTCTCTCCCCCACCCCCCCACCACCTTTCTAATCTACTCCTCAACATTTTTTCTCCAGTGCTGCCAAAGGGTTTTGGCCCGAAACGTCAACTGTGCTTTTTTCCATAGTTGCTGTCTGGCCTGTTGAATCCCTCCAGCATTTTGAGTGGGTTGCTCGGATTTCCAATATCAGCAGTTCTTTTCATGTTTGTGGAGTGACATTTTGCATCGCTCTTTGTAAAGTTCCCGACTATCCTTAGAACTTTAGTTCTTCTGTCTAAAAACGTTCTTATGAATCTTCTGTGCTCCCCTCCAGCCAAAACCACCCACAATTCCCTGTTGGTGTGGTCTTATGAATAACATTGTATTGTAACTTGTGCAATTGTAATTCGATGATTTACAAATCCCAGTATTCTATGCTATTATGAGGGGTATAGATAAGGTAAATTCAAGTTGGTTGTTTCAACTGAGGTTGTGTGAGGCTAGAACTAGAGGTCATGGGTTAAGGGTGAAAGTTGAAATGCTTACGGGGAACATGAGGAAGAACTTCTTCACTCAGGCTAGTGAGAGTGTGGTACAAACCACCAGCAGAAGAGGTTGATGCGGAGTCGATTTCAACTTTTAAGAGAAATTTGGATAAGAATATAAGGGGAGCCTTTCTCATAGCCTACCCAACAGACACCCCTTAACACCACTGAACCAGCTTAGCTAGTCACTTGTCTGTGGCTAATCTTGGGATCTTGCGGGATTTCTAATGCCCTGTGGTATGAGGGTGATCATACATAAATCAGCAGCTCTTTGAGATGTGCTGAACTCCGCTATGTAAATGCAAGTAGCTGTTTTTACATGGAGCGTGGAGGTCTGGGCAACTAGGGAATAATCGGACAGTTGGAAGGGTCGGTTGACAGGATATTGAGAGACACCCATCAGCACCTGTTATGGACTAGCACTATCAAACTCGGTGACAGAAGCCCAAGCCACTGATTGGCACCAGGTCTTCATGTTCTCTTACAGTGAGGTTTGCCTGATGTTACCGACGGGTTGGGACGAGGGTGGGGAACCAAGTTTACCCTTCTCCATTTTTGCATGTGGTGTCTTGTCAAGTGGCATGCAGAGGCAAGGAGTTATTTGTTTCTTTAGCGCAGAGGGGAAGCGGGGGAAGAAAACAAAATCTCAAATCCAACCTCGTAAATCGAATTCATCCATAGTGACTGTTTGTGGGACGTTTTCCAGTCTGTGTCAAAATATACGTATCCAAAAAATCACACACACATACACTCAAAGCCATAAATGCAGAAGAAATAAATGTAATTATTTTCCCTTTTATTTGAACTGGTTGTGTTAATTCCGCGCACACTGTGGCTGAACTGTTAAATAAAACATTCATGACTTATGTTGAAGTCTCTCTCTCTCTCTCTCTCTCTCTCTCACTAAGGCTATGCATTGTATGTAAGTGTGATAAGGCTCTGTAACCTTCTCACTGGGCTCCTATACAAACTCGGCTCGTCAGCTAACTCTGCCAACAGCCACATGACTCAACAGCGAGAAGGCCACCTTTCATAAATAATATGTCGAGGGTTGGTATGATTTGGGTTTCAACCAGACAGGAACGTCGTGATGTTCCGATTTAAGAAACCTCGATTTGAGTGAATGCTGTGTAAATACTGCTTGTGTACAGTTCTCAGTAGCCCAGAAATGACAGATCAATCACCACATAAAATTATAAAGAAAGTACATTTACTAATTTCTGCTTTATCAACAGTTATTAAAAGAAAGAAGAAAACAAAATAAGAGAGCCTATTACAGTTAGACCAGTCTAAAGGTGCAAATGACCATTGGAGCTCATTTCTTCCAAAGCTGGGTATAACCGTCACCCATGGCGCCAAGACCGCGGTCTGGGTGAAAGCACTCACCGCAGTCCAAACTTCCTTCAAACTCCGTCTCAAGCAAATTGGCTCTCTCTCGGGAGTATTGGCCCTTCCTCCTCATCTGCACAAAGCACCTCTTGCAACGGGAACTCTCCTTCCAACGGCATTCTGTAGCATCTTCCCTTGTGCCCCACTCCGCAGCTCCCACCAGACTACTGCCCGCCACAAATTTCTCTCCTCCCTGCTCCCTCTAGAACTTTCTCCGGATCCCACCATCCTGGCAGGCTGGCACAACACTCCTGAGTTGAACGACAGGGCTTCTTGTCTTTAGGCAGAACCGAAACATTCTACCAGAGGTCACACAGCTTTTGCATAAAACTGCTAAAATGAAATACCTACAGCATAGCAATAGAAATCTTAACCAGGGCATTATAACTCTATGCTTTACAAACCATTCACTATGTGAATCCATCATTGTCATCTTTACTATCCTGTGGCCTCCTCTATATCACCAAGACCTATATCACTGAGGTGTTGCTCATCCAACATGACCTCATCATGGAAATAAAGGAAAGTGTGGTCCAACATGCCAGAATGGGAATGGGAAGACAAATTGAAACAGGTGGCCACTAGGAAATCCTGCTTTTTGTGGGGGATAGAACAAAGGTACTTGATGATGTGGTCCTCCAATCTACATCAGTTTCACTGATATAGGGCAAGCCACTGCAGGAACACTGGACACAGTAGATAACCTCGAAAGACTCGCAGAAGTGTCACCTCACCTGGAAAAACTGGGGCCCTGAATGGTAGAGAGGGAGGAAGTGTAGTTGCAAGTGTAGAACTTGTTACACTTGCAGGGGTAAGTGCCAGGAGGGAGATCAGTAGGGAGGGACAAGTTGTCAAAGGAATGACAAAGAGAGCCATTGAGAGCCATTGGTTCACTGTCAATAGACAATAGGTGCAGGAGTAGGCCATTCGACCCTTCGAGCCAGCACCGCCATTCGCTGTGTGATCATGGCTGATCATCCACAATCAGTATCCAGTTCCTGCCTTATCCCCATAACCTTTGATTCCGCTATTTTTAAGAGCTCTATCCATCTCTTTTTTGAAAGCATCCGGAGACTTGGCCTCCACAGCCTTCTGGGGCAGAGCAGTCCATATATCCACCACTCTCTGGGTGAAAAAGTTTTTCCTCAACTCCGTTCTAAATGGCCTACCCCTAATTCTTAAACTGTGGCCTCCGGTTCTGGACTCACCCATCAGCGGGAACATGCTTCCTGCCTCCAGCGTGTCCAATCCCTTAATAATCTTATATGTTTCAATAAGATCCCCTCTCAGCCTTCTAAATTCCAGAGTATACAAGCCCAGTCGCTCCAATCTTTCAACATATGATAGTCCCGCCATCCCGGGAATTAACCTTGTGAACCTACGCTGCACTTCCTCAAATTTGGAGACCAAAACTGCACACAGTACTCCAGGTGTGGTCTCACCAGGGCCCTGTACAGCTGCAGAAGGACCTCTTTGCTCTTATACTCAATTCCCCTTGTTATGAAGGCCAGCATGTCATTAGCTTTCTTCACTGCCTGCTGTACTTGCATGCTTGCTTTCAGTGATTGATGTACGAGAACACCTAGATCTCGTTGTGCTCCCTCTTTTCCTAACTTGACTCCATTTAGATAATAATCTGCCTTCCTGTTCTTCCAACCAAAGTGGATAACCTCACATTTATCCACATTAAACTGCATCTGCCATGCATCTACCCACTCACCCAGCCTGTCCAAGTCACCCTGCATTCTCATAACATCCTCCTCACATTTCACACTGCCACCCAGCTTTGTGTCATCGGCTGATGAGACAAGGAGCCTTAGGACTGAAGTTGGGGACCAGTGTCAATCTGTAAGTGTATCATTACAAGGCATTACTGAAATCATCTGCCCTATTACTGGGTTCAAGCACCTTCAGTCATTGGCTGTGAGTCAGGCACTTTCACGCTGTCATCCCCCAGGACATTGTCACCACTGGTGCCCATGGCTGTCTGTCAAATCTGGCGCCGTCCATAATTATTTGCTGTGAGTGGGGAGGGTTTAAGTGAGGAGGATTTTGTCTCAGATCTCCAGCGGGGAGAAGTGATGGTAGATGTCGGACGAGAGACAACTGGTAATATATTAATTTAGGAATGAGATAGGGAGAGATTTCATCTCTCAGAGGATGGTGAATCCAGAATCACAATCAGGTTTATTATCTCTGGCATACATCGGGAAATTTGTTGTTTCTTGATTAGTAAGAGTGCCAAAGGTTACGGGGGAGAAGGGAGGAGAATGGGGTTGCGAGGGTTAATAGATCAGCCTTGATGGAATGGCGGAGCAGACTCAATGGGCTAATTCTGCTCCCATGTCTCATGGAGCTGAAGTAGAAGATCAGCCTGGATTTTATTGAAAGCTGGAGCATTACATAACGTATACTATAAATTACAATAAGGAATATATCTTTAAAAATTAAATAAGCAGCGGAAAAAGAGAGCAAAAATAGTCAGATAGTGTTCATAGGCTCATAGAAATCTGATGGAGATGATGCTGCAGCCAGTCAGAATCCAGTGAGAGTCATACAGCCTCACTCACTGGACCAGCATATCGATGCTGTGCATGCTGTTGCCGGCCAACTGCTGCAGAGACCCAGGTCTGATCCTGACTTTGGCTGCTGTCCCTGTGGGGCTTGTATGCTCTCTCGGTGGCTGGGTTCTGTTTGCACCGGGTGCTCTGGTTTCGTGCCACATCCCAAAGACGTTCGCTGTCCTCTGTAAGTTGTCCATGGTGGAGGAGAGTGGTATAGGGGGAGCTGATGGGCACGTGAGAGACGGTAAGTTCAGGATCACAGGGCTGATGAGAGCCAGAATGGGCCCAATAGGAAGTTCACACAAAACGCTGGAGGAACTCAACAGGCCGGGCAGCATCTATGGAGGAGAATAAACACCTGAAATTTTTGCCCAAGACCCTTTGTCAGGACCGACAAGAAAGGGGAAAGAGACAGAATAAGAAGACGGGGTGGGGGAGGAGTGCAAGCTGGCAGGTGATAGGTGAGACCATGTGAGGGGGAAAGAGGGTGGATGGTGGCGGGGGTGGGTGATAAAGTGGGATCCTGGGAGATGATAGATAGATGAGGTAAGGGGCTGAAGAAGAAGGAATGCGATAGGAGAGGAGAGTGGACGTGGGAGAAAGGGAAGGAGGGGCACCAGAGGGGGGTGTTGGCAGGTAAGGAGAAGAGAGTGGCAAGAGGGGAGCCGGAACAGGGAATGGCAAAAGAGAGAGGGGGAGGGAGAGAGATCACCAGGTTAGACAAGTCGACGTTCAGGCCATTCGGTTGGAGGCCACTCAGACAGAATATGAAATGTTGCTCCTTCGACCCAACAGCGACCTTATCATGACAGTGGGGGAGGCCGTGGACTGACCTGTCAGAATGGGAACTGGAAGTAAATTAAAATGGGTGGCCTCTGGGAAAGTCCATCTTTTGTGGCAGATAGAGTGAAGGCACTCGATGAAACAGTGGGTGGACTGGCCGTTTTCTAGAACATGGAGTGCGGAACAATACAGACAAGGAATGGGCCCATCAAACCACACTGCCTATTGATAACATGAGATGAAGAGTAGAACCCATCGGTTAAGGGAACAGTTCAGTGGTGGGATGAGTGAAGTTATCCCTAATAGTTCAAGAGTCTGATGGTTGAGGGGTAATAACTGTTCCTGATGCTCCTTTGCCTTCTTCCTGATGGCAGCAGTGAGAGGAGAGTATGGCCTGGGTGGTGGGGGTCCATGATGATGGATGCTGCTTTCCTGCGACAGCACTTCATGTAGATGTGTTCAATGGTGATGAGGGCGTTACTTGTGATGGGCTGGGCCTTATCCATTATCTTTTATTGGACTCCCGTTCAAGGGCATTGGTGCTTTCATTCCAGGCTGTAACGAAACCAGTCAACATACTCTCAATCACACATCTATCGAAGTTTGTCAAAGTTTTAGACATCTTGCTGAATCTTCACAAACTCTAAGGAAGCAGGGACGCTGATGAGCTTTCTTTGTAAATGCTCTTACATGCTGGACCTGGGACTGATCCTCTGAAATGATAACACCGAGGAACTTAAAGCTGCTGATCCTCTCCACCTCTGATCCCCTGATGAGGACTGGCTCATGGAGCTCCTGCACCTTCCCCCTGAAGTCAATAATCGGCAGTAATGAGTGAGAGGCTGGTGCTGAGGCACCATTCAGCTAGATTTTCAATCTTCCACCTAAATGCTGATCTTCACCATCAAAGATTCGGCCAGTGACAGTGGTGTCATCAGCAAACTTAACTATGGCATTGGAGCTGTGCTTAGCCTCACAGTCAGAAAGTGAGTAGAGCAGGGGGCTAAGCACACAGCCCTGTGCTGCACCTTTGCTGATGAAGATTGTGGAGGAGATGTTGTTGCTGATTCAAACTGACTGGGGTCTACAAGTGAGGAAACTAAGGATCTAAATGCACAAGGAGGTATTGAGGCCAAAGTCTTAAAACCTATTGATTTGTTTTGAGGGGATGATAGTATTGAATACCAAGTTGTAGTCAATAAAGAGCATCCTGATGTATCCACCTTTGCTGTCCAGATGTTCCAGGGTTGAGTGAAAAACCACTGAAAGGACATCTGCTGTGGACCTGCTATTGCGACAGCATGTAACCAACTGATCGATCTCACTTCTGTACACCTCCTTGTCACCATCGGAAATTCTGCCAGCAATAGCTATGTCTTCTGCAGATTTATACATGGTGTTAGAGCTGTGGCTAGCCACATAGCCATGGGATTAGAGAGAGTAGAGCAGTGGGCTAAGCACACACCCTTCAGATGCACCATTGGTGACTGTCCGTGAGCAGTGACGTAATTTCCAATCGACACTGACTGTCATCTAGTTGAAGAGAGAGGTACAGAGGCCTGGGTTTTGGAGTTTGTTGATTAGGATCGAGGATATGATTGCGTTGAATGCTGAGCTGTAATCAATAAACAGCAGTCTGATGTAAGCACTGCAATTTTCCAGGAGATCCAGGCGCAGGGGGTTCAGGTCCTTGCTTAGGCAGGAGTTGATTCTGGCTATGACTAACCTCTCAAAGCACTTCATTGCGGTTGATGTGAGTGCAACTGGGCGATAGTTGTTGAGACTTTCGGTGATAATCGTTAACTGAGACCTCACTGAGTGTGGGATCTCATTTGTGTTTCCTTCTACAGTGACTGACTTCAGAGAGGTTTTCGGGACAGTCTGAAAGGTGCCGTGAAAAACCTATTAACCAGCCGCTCTCTACATGGACACATCTCTCAATGTTTAACAGCAACTTCTAGGTTTTGGCTCAGTTCAACCTCCCCGCTCCTGTTGCCACAAGCCCTTCCAAGACGTGAATCAGCCCCTGTCTTCGCATCAGTTCGAGATGTTAATTTAGTGATTCTCCCTCAACCACCGGTCTCAAAGTCTGCATCGACTGGGCAATTAGTTTGAAGAAATCCTGTCACCAGTGAGGTTTCATTACAGGTTGAAAGGTTGCCTCTGGGTAATGTTTTTAAGTTATCCTTTTGAGTGAGCCCAGGATCACAAAGTACAGAGATTTATTGCAGTGTGGAAAGGCGGAGGGGCTCCTCCTATATACCTCCCCGCCCCGCAGCTGTGCCCGAAGTTTACCGCTGTTTATATGAAGTGCACTGTTCCGAATTTTTAAAAAGAATGAAAATGCACAGGTCAAAATGGCCCCAGAAATTGCAGATTGTCTCTCTGTGAATCCCTTAGGTGGTAGATTGGATTTAATCAGATAGCTGCCAGCCCGATGTCCATGGTGTGTGCATGACAAATTGATCTACTGGTGATGATTGACATCCGTTTGATGGTCTCTCGTTCCTCGCTTCGTTACAGGAGGGAGGGCTGAGAATTGTACCTCATCAGCCGGAGAGAGAGGGACGGGGAGAGAACAGAAACTGCCAGTGAAAACACAACAAGAGGCAGAGGGAGAGAGAAACAGGCGCATGCTAAAAAAAAGCGAGCAAGAGAGGTGGATATTCGGTGGAATGGAGAGAAAAAAAACAAAGTCTAAGAGAGAGAGACTGACAATATAAGAAAGAGAGAGAGCAAGAGACAGTGTGAGAGAGACAGAGTAAGAGGAAGATAGAGAGTGGGAGACAGAGGGTGAAAGAGAGAGAGTCAGACAGAGATGAACAGAAATAAGGGTTGCCACAATATCTTTACGGTACCAGCAACTCAGGTTCAATTCCCGCCGTTGCCTGTAAGGAATTTGTGCGTTCTCCCTGCGGGTTTCTTCTTCTACAGTTTCCTCCCACATTCCAAAGACAGAAGGGTTAGCATTAATAAGTTGTGGGCATGCTATATTGGTGCTGGAAGCACGGTGACACTTGCGTGCTGCCATCCAGCACGCCCTTGGATTGTGTCGGTCATTGATGTTATCAACACATTTCACTGTATGTTCATGTCTTAATACACAAGTGACAAAGAAGGGCAAATCTTCTTTTTCTCCTTATCCTCCAATCCCGCTGATCCCTGTCTCACCACTCGCCCTCTCTTCTCCATACCAGCCGTCTCTCCTCCTCGCTCTCAGTCGTGACCCAGGGTTTTGATTCAAAGCATCGACAGTTCTCCCCCGCCCCCCCCCCCCCACCTACTCCAGAGGCTGCCCAGACTGGAAGATTTCATTCTGGTTGTCCAATTTCTTGGCCAGTGAATGGGTTCCTGCTTATGATTGAATGTCAAAGACCTGAATGATCAATACCAAACCTGAGAGGCGAGCACCACCGGCTCCGATTCACTAGCATTTAATCACTCACCGTGGTTGCATTAAGTGGTTTACTGTGTCATTTCAGAGAGGCGGTATTCTCAACAGAGGCCTGTGGCCTCCTCTAGTGCCACTATGAGGGCCTCCTCAGGCTGGAGGAACAACAACTCATATTCTGACTGGGTAGACTCCAGCCCGATGGCATGAGCATTGACTTCTCTAACCCAGTAATTTCTCCACCCTTCCCGTTCCCTCTTTTTTCATTCTCAATTCCAGCTCCCTTCTTACTCCTTCTCTTCTCCTCACCTGCCTATCTCCTCCCACTGGCGACCCTCCTCCTCCCCTTTCTCCCATGGTCCACTCACTTCACCTATCACATTCTTTCTTCTTCAGCCCTTTACCTTTTCTACCTGTCACCTCCAAGCTTCGTACTTCATCCCCTTCCCCATCCACCTGGCTTCCCCTTCACTCGCCTTTACCCATCACCTGCCAGTCTGTACTCCGTCCTCTCTCCCCACCTTCTAATTCTGGCAGCTTCCTCCTTCCTTTCCAGTCCTGATGAAGGGTCGAGGCCCAAAGCATTCTCTCCCATAGATGCTGCCTGACCTGCTGAGTCCTTCCGGCATTTTGTGTACCTTGTATTGGAAGTATTGTAGATTTGTGATCACATTTAGTAACGCAGTTTGGCTCTGTCATCAACAAGTCCTGGGGTTAAAGCCCAAAGTATACATTGCAAGCCTGAAAATTTATTGAGGCCTGTAGGCCGAATTCCTGGCTCTGCGAGTCCAATGAAGGACCGTGTGTGTGTGTGTGTGTGTGTGTGTCCATGTACGTGTGCATGTGTGTCTGTGTGTGTGTGTGTGTGTGTGTGTGTGTGTCCATGTACGTGTGTCTGTGTGTGTGTGTGTCTGTGTGTGTGTGTGTCTGTGTGCGTGTGCATATGTGTGCGCGCATGTGTGTGTGTGTGTGTGCACGTACGTGTATGCGTTTGTGCATGTGTGTGCGTGTTTGTGTGTGAGAGAGAGGGGAAAGGGGTTTACTTTGTTGTGTTGTTGTTGTTGCTTGAATTGTTCTGTAAACTTGGTGGGCATATTATCTTGGCACTGGAATGTGTGGCCGAGGTAATGGTCTGCCCCCCAGGACCTCCTCCCTGATGGTAGTAATGAGAAGAGAGCCTGTCCTGGATGGTGAAGGATCTTAATGATGTATGCCATCTTTTTGAAGATGCCTTCAATAGCGTGAAGGCCTGTGTTCAGGGTGGAACTGGCTGGGTCTGCAACCCTGGCTGCGTTTTTCGAACTTGACCTTCTCTGAGCGGCAGGGGTGGTGGGGTGGGGGGGGGTTATGTTTTGCAGGTTCACACTGAGAGTTCTCAGAATTCAGTTTCAACCTCTGTGATGGGTCTCCTCTCGCTTTTAGTGTTTAGCCAGGACAGCAATGGTCTCATCCTATCACAGATATTCCCTCTGTTTTCTCCACCTTGTCACTCCTCAACTTAAAGCACATTAATGTTCTCATTTCACCAGTTCTAATGAAGGATTGATGATGTAAAATGCCAGCAACATGTCCGTCTCCACAGATGCTTCCTGACTTGCTGAGTATTTCTAGCATTCTCTCTGAGCCTGTGAACCTGTGGCTCAGAGAGGCTAAACTATCTACTGAACAAAAGCCTTAACTTGTGAGGCTGGACAACAATCTGTACCATCCATTTTTACAAGCCAGAAACATTTAAAATTCAAAAATAAATTTAACAGCTGGTAAAGCCACTGCATCATAGCTCCAGTGATCGGGTACAATCCCAATCTCCAGTGCTGTCTATGTGGACTATGCACGTTCTTCCAGTGACCATGTGGGTTCCTTTGGGTGCTCAGGTTTCCTCTCACATTCCAAGGACATCCAGGTTGCCTCTGTAAATTGCCCCTGGTGTCTGGATGTGGGGTAGAAGCTATAGGGGGGAGCAGTTCTTGTGGAGTCAAACAGCAGAGAGACCAACCCTTTAACAATCCACCGAACACTGGGGCGAGACCACGGTTGACAGGATGGTCTTAGACGTACCTTCAAAAAAGCTGGAGAAAATCAACAGTTCAGGCAGCAGCTATAGAGGGAACTGGACAGTCAACGCTTTGGGTCAAAACCCACCACCTGGACTGAATGACAAAGGGGAGAGAGCCAGTTTAAATAACGAAGGGGTGGAGCAAGAGCTGGCAGGTGATAGGTGGATCCAGATGAGGGGGGAAATGATGGGAATGTCCATAGATCCCTTAAAACTACACCTTCATTAGTCAGGGGATTGTGTTCAAGGCCCCGGGGTAATGATGCAACTCTATAAAACTCTGGTCAGGCCACACTTGGAGTACTGTGTCCAGTTCTGGTCGTCCCACTATAGGAAGGATGTGGAAGCATTGGAAAGGGTACAGAGGAGATTTACCAGGATGCTGACTGGTTTAGAGAGTATGCATTATGATCAGAGATTAAAGGAGCTAGGGCTTTGTTCTTTGGAGAGAAGGAGGATGAGAGGAGACATGATAGAGGTATACAAGATATTAAGAGGAATAGATTGAGTGGATAGCCAGCGCCTCTTCCCCAGGGCACCACTGCTCAATACAAGAGGACATGGCTTTAAGGTAAGGGATGGGAAGTTTAAGGGGGATATTAGAGGAAGGTTTTTTACTCAGAGAGTGGTTGGTGCGTGGAGTGCACTGCCTGAGTCAGTGGTGGAGGCAGATGCACTAGTGAAGTTTAAGAGACTACTAGACAGGTATATGGAGGAATTTAAGGTGGGGGGGTTATATGGGAGGCAGGGTTTGAGGGTCGGCACAACATTGTAGGCCGAAGGGCCTGTACTGTGCTGTACTGTTCTATGTTCTATGTAAGAGTATGTCTTATGAGGATAGTTTGAGAGAGCTAGGACTTTTCTCTTTGGAGTGAAGAAGGGTGAGAGGTGACTTGATAGAGGTGTACAAGATAATAAAAAGCACAGAGGGAGTGGATAGCCAGGGATATTTTTTCAGGGCAGGAATGGCTAATAAGAGGGGGCATAATTTTAAAATGATTAGAAGGGAAGTATAGGGAATGTCAGATATTTACACAGAGGTTGGAGCATGGAACATGCTGCTCGGGGTGGTGGTAGAAGAAGATAGTTTAAGGGATTGTTATGGATGAAAGGAAAATGGAGAACAATGTGGGAAGGAAGGTTTAGTTTGATCTTAGGGCAGGTTAAAGGGTCAGCACAATGTTGTGGGGGAAGGGTCTGTATTATGCTGTACATTCTCGGTTTTGTGTAGGGTTAGTGTAAAATGGGCCATTGTTAAACAGTAATGACTCTCTTAGCTGACGTACTTGGCTCTGCTGTGATACATTGCCTGGGTTAGTGATGGAGGCAGATACAATGGAGATGTTCAAGAGGCTCTTAAATAGGCAGACAAATGTGCAGGGAATGGAAAAAATATGGACTTTATGAAGGGATTAGTTTAGTTGGGCATTTGATTGCATTAAATATTGAATATTAAAGTTTAGCTTTGTCACATGCCCATCGAAACATCAGAAAATACATTGTTTGTGCCAATGATCCGACACAGTCTAAAGGTGTTCAGGGGGCAGCCCACAAGTGTCAGCACACTTCTGGTGCCAACATAGCAAGCCCACAGGTTACAAACCCTAACCTGCATGTCTCTGGAATGTGGGAGGAAACAGGAGCACATGGAGGAAACCCAAATGGTCATGGAAAGAATGTACAAACTCCTTACAGAAAGCAGCAGGAATTGAATCCCAATCTTACACCCAGCACTGTAAAGCGTTACACTAGCCACTACTCTACCATTATTTAATTAGTTTGGCACAACATTGTGGGCTTAAGGGCCTGTTCTTGTACAGTGCTGTTCTACGTTCTACCCCATGACCCTGTGACATTGACCAGTTATGGATCCACACACAGTGGGTGACTGGTTAATGGAGGAGTTCTCAAAGGGTTAACCTTGCCAGGTCCTGCACTGGGCCACCCTTGCCCAAGTAACACCACTGCTTCCCTCCCCAGAGCAGCCTGGAATCTCATTGGGAATGAGGTTCCCATGGCGACAGTTGCCAGTGGAGACTGCTTCCATTCTGATCAATTCTCCGATAAATTGCACAGTAATCACAGGGCCTGTTGCTGATTGTTATCTGTCAGGCAGGGCCACCGTCAGAGCGATGAAACATGCTCACATTCCGTGACCTTCCCTAGCGCTTTATCCTCGCTGTCTGCTCAAAAGCAAGTGGGAGAAGGTCACGGGAATAACGCGCACACTGCTGTGCAGTCACACAGCACCAAAACAGGCTTCGGCCCAACGAGTCACCTACATGTTCCCTACATTCCCATCAACCCTACCCCCAACCCCCCCCCCGCCCAGATTCCACACGTCAACCACTCACTGGGTTTAATTTACAGTGGCCAATTGGCTCACCGTCCCACGCGTCTTTGTGGGATGTGGGAGGAAAATGGGCCACTCTGGGGAAACTTACACAGTCACAAGGAGAACGTGCCACGCAGAGGGCCTGAGGTCAGAGGTCAGAGGTAGGGTTGCCGACTTTCTCACTCCCAAATAAGGGACAAAAGTAGCAGTCAAACACGGGACACTGCAACACTCACAACACGCTGGAGGAACTCAGCAGGTCGGGCAGCATCTGTGGAAATGATCAGTCAACGTTTCGGGCCAGAACCCTTCGTCAGGACTCATATGGGACACTTGTGTTTACCCTGATAAAGACTGCCATGACCATGAATCCTTGCGGGGGCACCTGTGTGCTCACGCATGACGTGTTCATACGTGTACGTGCTGATTTTTTTCTACAAATCGGTTTTGGCTTAATCTTCCCGATTCTGTTAAGTGAAACTACACTGTACATACATTATTTCTGCCTTATATAGGCTGTGTATTTATCATATCATTCCTGCTTTCACTATATGTTAGTGTTATTTTAGGTTTTATGTGTTATTTGGTAGATTATTTTTTGGGTCTGAGAACGCTCAAAAATTTTTCCCATATAAACTAATGGGAATTGCTTCTTTGCTTTACGCCATCTCTGGTTTCATAGGAACGCTCTACCTTAACGGGAGAAATACAGGACAAGGGTGGTCCCGTACGGAACAAAGCAATTTAGCCCAATATACGGGATGTCCCGGCAAATACGGGACAGTTGGCAACCCAAGTCAGAGGTCAGGATTGAACCCATGTCCCTGTAACTGTGAGGATATGGCTCTTCCCGCTGAGCCGCGGAGCCAGCCACACTGCACGTTCTATTTGGCCTTGGTTTAACACACAGGAAACCTGTGAAACAGTCAGCTCCTACCACCAATAACCGGGAATTGCTTTATTATTGTCACATATACCAAGGTGCAATGAAAAATCACCCATTCAGTTCATTTCACAACATCAGTACTAGGCAAAAATAATAACAGAATGTAGAATAAAGCTCAAAGTAAATTTATTATCAATGTATGTAGATGTCACCATGAGATTCATTTTCTTGCAGGCCTTTGCAGGAAAATAAAGAAATACAATAGAATGTATTAAAAAAACTGTAAATAACAAAGACCGACAAGCTACCAATGTGCAAAAGAAGACAAGTTATGCAAAGAATAAAAATGTAAATACATAATCCTGAGTTGTATTATTAAACAAGCGTTGCAGTTACAGAGAAGGCACTGTACAAGCTGAGAATACGGTGCAAGGCCCAGAAGGAGGTAGATTGTGAGGTAAAGAGTCTGTCTTATCATGCAAGAGATCTGGTCAATAGTCTTATTTATAATGCTGGCTTAGAATCTGCCCTCAGTACAGTACATGCTTTCAGGCTTTTGCACCCTCTGCCCAGTGGGAGAGTTTTGGGGTTGGGTGGCTGTTCTACCCAGGCAGTGAGAAGCGTAGACCGACTTCTGTGATGTACTGAGCTGTGCCTGCAACTCTCTGCAGTTTATTCCGGTCACGGTCTGAGAGCAGTTGCCACACCAATCAGTGATACATCCAGACAGGATGCATGGGTAAATTTGATGAGATTCACCGGGGGATATGCCAGATTTCTGGAGCTTTCTGAGGAGCAGAGGTGCTGGTGCACTTTCTTGCCTGTGCCGTCCCATGGTTGGACCAGAATTATTCTTTTCCGATTCATCTGTCTCTACAACAACGTTTCAGATGGTTCTGGATTGTATGGGCACAATGGCTAAAATTTGGGCTGTGAATGCATTGCTGTAGCTCATGGTGAAAGTTCCACAGGTACATGTGGGGCTGACCTTCCCCAAAACGTTCATGTGGAGAGTATCACTGTCCTGGATACTGGCTCACCTCCACCTCCTTTGGGGCAGGTGGAGGTGGGGAATAGATACCGTCCTGCCGACACACCTGACAACCCGAGGATGAATAAACATTCACAGATGTTCAAGAGCTCTTGAATTTAAGCACCACAAGGTACGTTACAGCTCAATAAAACCCTGATTGGACTACACTTTTCGTCCCTCTTCCCTCCGGAAGAAGGTTCAGGAGCTTGAAGACTTGTACGGCCAGATTTGGGAACAGCTTCTTTCCAACTGTGATAAGACTGCTGAATGGATCCTGACCCGGATCTGGGCTGTACCCTCCAAATATCCGGACCTGCCTCTCGGTTTTTTTGCACTACCTTACTTTCCATTTTTCTATTTTCTATTTATGACTTATAATTTAAATTTTTAATATTTACTCATTTTAACTATTTTTAATATTTAATATTTGTAATCCAGGGAGTGTGAAGCGCAGATTCAAATATCGCTGTGATGATTGTACGTTCTAGTACTAATAGTTTGGCAACAATAAAGTATAAAGTATAAAGTACTTGGAATATCGTGTTCAGTTCTGGTCAGGTTGGTGAAGCTTTAGAAAGGGTGCACAGGAGACGGTATCCAGGGTACTGCCTGGACAAGAGGGCAGGTCTTATGAAGAAAGGTTGAGCAAACGAGGGCTTTTCTATTTGGAGAGAAGGAAGACAACAGGTGGCTTCCATGCATTTACCACTCTCTGTGTAAAAAGCCTACCCCTGACATCTCTGTTATACTTTCCTCAATTCACCTTAAAATTATGCCCGCTTGTATGAGCCATTTCTGCCCTGGAAAAGGGTCTCTAGCTGTCCACTCAATCTTTGCTTCTTATGCACCTCTATCAAGTCACCTCTCATCCTCCTTCTCTCCAAAGCTCACTCTGCCTATCAAGTGTCGGTTTCCTGCCACATCCTAAAGGTTGGTGGATGAATTGACCCGGTAAATCGCTCCTCGAGTGTAAGTGAGGGATTAGAGTCTGGGTGGGCGGGAGTTAATGGAGTATGGTGAGAATAAAACACAGGTTTAACGTTGGCGTTAGAGTAAATGGGTGGTTGATGGTCGATGTGAACCGTGACGCCAAGGATCGGATTCCAAGAGCTAGCCCTGTGACCGTATGAATGTAGGTACTGTAGCAACACTCGATATCAATGTCTAAACACGAGCATTTAGTGTTTACGTGGACCCGTCAGTGTATGATTGCAGGCATTTAGTGTCTGAACACGGACAGTTAGTGTATGACTGAAGTCAAAGTTCAAAGTAAATTTTTTTTCAAAGTATGTATATGTCACCAAATACAACCCTGAGATTCATTTTCTTTCAGACATTTACAGTAGAACAAAGAAATACAATAGAATCAATGAAAAACGACACACAAATAAAGACTGACAATCAACCAATGTGCAGAAGAAGACAAACTGAGCAAATACAAAAATAGATAGATACGGTAGATAGATAAATAAATAACACTGAGAACATGAGTTGTAGAGCCCTTGAAAGTGGGTGTGTATGTTGTGGAATCAGGGTTATGATGAGTGAAGTTATCCACGTTTTTTCAGGAGTCTGATAATTGTCGAGTAATGACTGCTCCTGAACCTGGTGTTGTGGGCCTACCTGCCGCCCAATGGCAGAAGTAGGAGGATGGTATGGCCTGGATGGTGGGGGTCCTTGATCATGGATCCTGCTTTCTTGTGGCAGCGCCCCATGTGGACAGTCAGTGTGGGAAGGCACGTCACACCAATCTGCCAGAGGAAGTTGGAGAGGCGGGTACTATTACAAAGTTCAAAACACTTGGACAGGTTTATGGAGACAAAAGTTGTGAAGGAAAATTGTGGTCCGCATGGATGTGTTGGGCTGAAGGGCCTATTTCTGTCCTGACGAAGGGTCTCGGCCTGAAACGTCGACTGCACCTCTTCCTATAGATGCTGCTTGGCCTGCTGCGTTCACCAGCAACTTTGATGTGTGTTGCTTGAATTTCCAGCATCTGCAGAATTCCTGTTTGTTGGCCTATTTCTGTGCTGTTCACCTCTGTGATCCTGCTTCCACGACACTCTACTGGAATACAGTGATTCAGTATTTGAATACAACCGGCCTGCGGCGGCTGTAAGCAATCTGTTTTATTGAACTCAGGCAGTCAGTGTTTGCAAACGAATAATTATTGGTTGCAGAATTAAAATTCCTTTCCATTCTTTATCCATCGTTCCTCACCCACCCCTTCTCTTCTCCTCACCTGCCCGTCACCTGCCTCTGGTTCCCCCTCCCCTCATCCTTTTTCTCCACGGTCCACTATCCTCTCCAATTCAACTTCAATTCAATTCAACTTTCCATTCCCATTCTGACATGTCCAAGGCCTTCTCTACTACCAAGATGAGGCCAACCTCAGGTTGGAGAAGCAGCGCCTCATATTCCATTTGAATAGTCTCCAATCTGATACATCAATTTCTCTAACTCCCCCTCCCCCTTCTTCCTTTTGTCCTCCTCTCACCCCTTCTCTTCTCTTCATCTTCCCATCACCACCCCCTGATTCTCCTCCTCCTTCCCTTCCTTCCATGGTCCATTGTCCTCTCCTATCACATTCCTTCTTCTTCCTCCCTTTACCTCTTCCCCCTGTCACCTGCCAGCTTCTCATTTCATCCCACATTCCCCCTCACCTGGTCTCACCTATCACCTGCCACCTTCTCATTTCATCCCTCCTTCCCCCTCGCCTGGTCCCACCTATCATCTGCCACCTTCTCACTTCATCCCTCCTTCCCCCTTGCCTGGTCTCACCTATCATCTGACACCTTCTCACTTCATCCCACCTTCCCCCTCACCTGGTCTCACCTATCACGTGTCAGCTTCTCACTCCATCCCACCTTCCTCCTCACCTGGTCTCACCTATCACCTACTAGCTTGTTCTGTTCTCCCTCTCCCACTTTTTATTTTGCCTCCAGCATTCTGTATGTGTTTTTGATTAATATTCCTTGTTATCAAATTAACAAACAAAACTAACTGAATTATGCTGATGCCACATTAGAAGAGCGGACACCTACTGGTCATTATCCAGAAACTCGCATCAGTCAAACAAATGATCAAGAAGGTGCCAAGCTGTGATCTCCATCGAGATTTGGCTCAGATGACAAAGGACTGTAAGAACAGCTGAGAGGATCATAGGGATCTCCCTACCAACCATCGAGGACATTTATCAGGAGCACTGCATATGCAGGGCCCTTAGTATTATTAAAGATCCCACCCACCCATCCAGCATCCTCTTTGACATTCTACCATCAGGCAGGGGACTATGAAGCATAAAGTCAAGAATGGTCAGGACGGGAAACAGCTTCTTCCCTCAGGCCATTAAGCATTTGAAGTCTTTGCTGTTTCACATTCGAAGCAGCACTGGTTATTTTGTGCTGTACTTTATAATATTTAATTTATGCACTTTACTTTGTTTTTGAAGTGTAATTTATTTGTAGATTATAGTCTTACTTTGTGTGTTATGTGTACTAGTGTGCTTTACACCCTGGTCCGGAGAAACGTTGTGTCATTAGACAGTATACATATATATATAGTTAAACGACAAGAAACTCAACTTGACTTGTCTTGACTTGGCTTTTTTAAGTTTGTAGGGATGGCTTTGTTGAAAGGGAGGGGAGTTGGGGGTCAGGGTAGCTCTTAGCGACATTAATGGGGGGAAGTTAGAAGTCAGAGTTGGATTTATGGACAGGGATGTTGAGGAGTTAGAGGTCGGGCCTCTGCTCTGCATTTCATATTCCGCAGCATGGATGAATGACAGAGAACATCCACGATCCAGGCCTTCACTCCGCACACCATGTTCGAAGGCCAGCAACGTCTTGGAATTGGAGGACTCTGTGTGTGTGTGTGAGATTGGGTGGGAGGGAACAAAGCAGGTTGTTTTGCCGCTGTTGTTTTGTTTGTTGCTTGTTGTCTTCTGTGCTGTTCTGCTGAGTATTGTGGGCATGCAATGTTAACACAGGAATGTGTGGCAACTCTTACGGGCTGCCCCCGGTGCATACTTAGGTGCACTGTTGGCGCAAATAACACATTTTTCTCTTTGTTTTGATGTGCATGTGATAAATAAATCTGAATCTGAATCAAATGGTCACAACACTAATTGTGGGAGTTTTTTTTGTGCTTAGAGTGACTGGCGTCTCTCAAATCACATGCATGACTAAGGCAGGACATACTTCGTTGCTTCCAAAGTGCTTTGAGACTTCTCCTCATTATGAAAGACACAATAGATGTGAGGATCTGTATTTTGTCTAAGACTGCTGAAGGACTTATTAAAAATCATGAGTGCCAAGAGGTGGAAGATGTCCTTGGTTAGCAGCACTAAACAGAGAGCAGTGCCAGGCCTGAGTATTCACAAAACAGTATGTCAGCAGTTGGTGCTGGATGTCATGTCTCTCCTTAATCAATTCAAAGTTAACTTCAGCTCCCGGTTTCAAACTCCTTTTTTTTTTCAAAGGGATCAATACATGTCATCAGAACAACCTGGTCTATGTGTGAAGCCAATCTTACTTCATGCAAAACAAAAGAGAGATCGAACTCCTATTCATCTGAATTTCAAATGTCGCTAATCTTGATGCGTCCATATGGAGCCTTCCTCTTCTGAACTCGTAAACCTTCCTCCTGAATAGTAATGAGGAGAAATTGTGCACGCAGGGTCCTTCAGGCTTTCCGAAACTCCTGAACGCCATCAATTATCCCCAGGTATGTTTAACCCCTTGTCATCTGGACTGACTACTAATGCTGTGAGGTATCCTTGCAGGCTGGTTTGCTAGACCAGCTGGGGAGGTTTTAAACTGATCTGGCAAGGGGATGGAAACTGGAGTGATAGGACTGAGGATGAGGTGATTAGTATACAAGTAAATGCATTGTGTATTGAGATCCTGAGTGAGAAGATAGTTAGATGTATCAGTATTACGGTGGACAAAGGGGAATTACAGAGAAGGACGTTTTTTGGAAGGGGTTACTATCAGGGATGACGGCGGAACAGCAATGGCTGGAGTTTCGGGGGCCAATTTGGAAGGCACAGGAGAGATACATCCCAAAGATTAATAGGTATTCTAAAGGGAAGATGAGGAAACCATGGTTGACAACAGAAGTCAAAGCCAACATAAAAGCAAAAGAGAGAGCATATAATATAGCAAAAATTAGTGAGAAGGTAGAGGATTGGGAAGCTTTTCAAAACCAACAGAAGGCAACTAAAAAGCCATAAAGAGAGAAAAGATTAAATATAAAGATTAGCTATCCAATAATATAAAAGAAGGTACCAGATGTGTTTCATATATATAAAGAGTAAAATTGAGGCAAGAGTGGATATCTGACTGCTGGAAAGTTATGCTAGAGAGTAGTACTGTGGGTGGGGGGGGGGGGGATAAAGAAATGGCAAACGAACTGAATGAGTATTTTGTTCAGTCTTCACTGTGGAAGACATTAGCAGTATGCCAGAGATTCAAGAGTGTCATGGGGCAGAAGTGAGTGCAGTTGCTATTACTAAGGAGAAGGTGCTTGGGAAGCTGAAAGGTCCAAAGGTAGATAAATCACCTGGACCAGATGGACTTCACTGTCGTGTTCTGAAAGATGTAGCTGAAGAGATTGTGGAGGCATTAGTAATGATCTTTCAAAAACCACTCGATTCTGGAATGGTTCCGGAGGACTGCGAAACTGCAAATGTCAATCTTTAAGAAGGGAGGGAGGCAGAAGAAAGGAATTTACAAGCTAGTTAGCCTGACTTCCATGATTGAGAAGATGTTGGAGTCCATTATTAAGGATGAGGTGTCAGGATACTTGGAGGGGCATGATAAAGCAGGCCAATGCCATCATAGTTCCCTTAAGGGAAAACATTGCCTGACAAATCTGTTGGAATTCTTTGAGGAAATAACAGGTAGAAAGGAAAAGGAGAGTCAGTGGATATTGCTCTCTTGGATTTTCAGAAGACCTTTAACAAGGTGCTACACATGAAATTGCTTAGTAAGATAAGAGCCCATAGTATTACAAGAGAGACACTAATGTAGGTTTTCACAAATAAAACTAAATGAGGCGTTTTATGTTTAATGAAACCTATTTCACATTTTCTTGAACTCCAAAACCTAAACTCAAAAGCAGGCTAAAACTTTAGATAACGTCATCACGTCAGACCAGACCCTTAAAGGAAAACTCCAACTCAATGTCGGTGATTATGAATTATGTACATTTCCACCAGTTACACTACCCTACACTATAGCATGAATAGAAGATTTGCTGACTGGCAGGAGGCAAAGAGTGGGAATAAAGGGGGCTATTTATGGTTGACTGCTGGTGACTAGTGGTGTTCCACAGGGGTCTGTGTTGGGACAGCTTCTTTTTACATTATATGTCAATGACTTGGATGACAGAATTGATAGCTCTGTGACCATGTTTGCAGGCGATGCAAAAATATATTGAGGATCAGCTCATGTTGAGGAAGCAGGGAGTCTGCAGAAGGACTTTGGAGGGATTGGAAGAATATGCAAAGAAGTGGCAGATGGAGTATAGTGTAGGGAAGTGTATAGTCATGCACTTTTGTAGAAAGAATAAAGGCATAGCTATTTTCTAACCGGGGAGAAAATTCTAAAATCAGAGGGGCAAAGAGGCTTGGGAGTCTTTGTGCAGGATTCCCTAAAGGTTAACTTGCAATTTGAGTCAGTGGTAAGGAAGGCAAATGCAATGTTATCGTTCATTTTGAGAGAACTAGAATATTAGAGCAAGAATGTGATACTGAGGCTTTATAAGCCACTTGTCAGACTACATTTGGAGGGTTGTGAGCAGTTTCGGGCTCCTTATCTAAGAAAAGATGTACTGGCATTGGAAAGTGTCCAGAGGATGTTCTCTAGAGATAATTCCCGGAATGAAAGGGCGAACATATGAGGAGCATTCGATGGCTCTGGGCATATATTTGATGGAGTTTAGAAGAATGAGAGGGGATCTCACTGAACGCTATTGAATATTGAAAGGCCTAGATAGAGTGGAGGTGGAGAGGATGTTTCCTATTGTGGGAGAGTCTGGGACCAGAGGGCACAGCCTCAGAATAGAGGGACATCCACTTAGAACAGCAATGAGGAGGAATCTCTTTAGACAGAGGGTGGTGGTTCTATGGAATGTATTGCCACAGACAGCTGAGGAGGCTAAGTCATTGAGTATATTTAAAGCAGAGGTTGATAGGTTCTTGCTTAGACAGGGCATCAAAGATTACAGCGAGAAGGCAAGAGAATGCAGGAGTTGAGAAGGATGATAAATCAGCCATGATGGAATGATGGAGCGGACTTGATGGGCTGAATGGCCTAATTATGTTCCTATGTATTGTAGTCTTCTGGTCTAAATTTCACAGTGAAAGAAGCAGAATGGATTGCAGCCAAAGTCTGAGATGAGACTTGGAGACATTGAAATCATAGAACATAGAACATACGACCATAAAAAAATTGGAGCAGAATTAGGCCATTTGGCCCATTGAGTCTCCTCTGCTATTCCTTTGTGATTAATTTATTATCCCTCTCAACCCCATTCTTCTGCCTTTTCCCATAACCTTTGATGCCCTGACTAATCAAGAACCTATCAACCCCACTTTAAATATACCCAATGACTTACCCTCCACAGCTGTCTGTGGCAATGATTCCAATGACTTACCACCCACTGACTAAAGAAATTCCTCCTCATTTCTGTTCTAAATGGAGGTCCCTCTATTGAGAGGCTGTGCTCACTGGTATGAACTCCCCCACTATAGGATACAGCCTCTTGACCTCCACTCTATCCCATGCCTTTCAATATTCGATAGTTTTCAATGAGACCCACCCCGCACCATTCCTCTAAACTCCAGCGAGAACAGACCCAGAGCCATCAAGCTCTTCTCATACATGAACCCTTTCATTCTCGGAATCATTCTTATGAACCTCCTTTAGACCCTCAAGTTGACCTTTAGGGAATCCTGCACAAGGTCTCCCAAATCCATTTACACCTCTGATTTTGGAATTTTCCCCATTTACTCCACTGAATTTTACCATATACCTGTGAGATTCATTTTCTTGCGGGCACTTATTGGAAAATAGAGAAGTACAACAGAGTTTACAAAAACCTCTACATAGACGAAGACTAACAAACAGTGTGCAGAAGACAAACCGTGCAAACAAGACATAATACTGAGAAGACGAGCTGTGGTGTCCTTAAAAGCGAGTTTGTGGGTTCCGGAATCATTTCAGAGTTGAAGTTATCCATGCCGGCAGATGAAGTGGTCCGGACCTCAAATGTAACTACTGGAGGAACTCGGCAGGTTTGGCTCCACAGATGCTGCCTGACCCGCTGAGTTCCCCAGCAACTTGTTTTTTGATTCACCGTGGAAAGTTCTTCAGACGCAGATTGCCCTGAGGCTGGGAAAATGGATGAAGAATGAGTTCTTTCTAACTCTGACTGTCCTGCTGTGTCCGACATGGGCTTCAGGTCATCCACCCACACTGGTCAGGTCAGTTTGATTGCTGATTGTCCCCCGTCATCGGTCCCAGCGCAAGATCTGGATGTAGCTCCAGTGTTCTTCTATTACTGGTCCATCTGTCCCAACAAAATTCAATATTTAAAATTTTAGAAATTCAGTATTTAGATTTTACCATGGTCAAATGCAGCGTGGTTCCACATTACAGTATAATTTGTGCTGATGAATGACATGAGCACGCAAGCTTAGCTCCTACAATGGCAGCTGGTTAATTTAATTCAACAATAACCTCTTGTTTACTTCCTTTGTGCTACTTACATTTGTAAAACTCAGTTTAGTTTGTCAATTGAGCAACACACACAAAATGCAGGAGGAACTCAACAATTCAGGCAACATCTACGGAAATGAATAAACAGTCGACCGTCAACACAAGCGATTCTGCAGACGCTGGAAATCCAAAGCAACACACACAAAATGCTGGAGGAACTCAGCAGGTCAGGCAGCATCTATGGAAATTAATAAATAGCCGATGTTTCAGGCCGAGGCGTTTCTTCAGGAGTAGAAAGGGAGGGAGAAGGTGCGAAAGCAAAAAGGTGGGGGAGGGGAAGGAGATAGGTGAAGGTGAAAGGTGAAACCAGGCGGATGGGAATGGTGAAGGGCTGGAGAAAAAGGGGTCTGAGAAGAGAGGAGAGTGGACCATGGGAGAAAGGGAAGGAGGAGGGGCATCAGGGAAGGTGATAGGCAGGTGAGAAGAGGTAAGAAGCCAGAGTGGGGAATAGAAGAAGAGGGGAGGTAGAGGGGAGATATTTTTTACTGGAAGGAGAAATTGATATTAATGCCATCAGGTTGGAGGCTACCCAGACGAAATATAAGTTGTTTGCTCCTCCAACCTGAGGGTGGCCTCATCATGACTTAAGAGGAGGCCATGGACCGACATTTCAGAAGCGAATGGGAATTAGAATTGTTTGGCCACAAGGAATTTCCGCTTCTGGAGGATGGAGCAGAGGAGCTCGACAAAGCAGTCCCCCAATTTACAATGGGTCTCACCAAAGTAGGAGAGGCCACATCAGGATCTCCGGACACAATAGATGACCCCAGTAGATTCGCAGGTGAAGTGTTGTCTCATCTGGAAGGACTGTTTGGTGCTCTGAGTACAGTGGAGGAAGGAGGTGAACGGGCAGGTGGAGCACTTTGGACACTGGCAGGGATAAGTGCCAGGAGGCTGAGACCCTTCATCAGGACTGGAAAGGAAGGCGGCAGAAACCAGAATAAGGAGGTGGGGAATGGAAAGGAGCACAAGCTGGCAGATGATGGATGAGGGGGAAAGCAGGTGAGTGGGGGAGAGGGGATAAAGTATCAGAATCAGAATGCTATTTATTATCACGGCATATGTTGCGAAGTTTGTCGTTTTCCAGGTTGAGCTCCATCTGCCACTTCTCAGCCCGGTTCTGTATCCTGTCAATGTCCTGTTGTAACTTACAACAACCTTCTACACTCTCCACAACACCAGCAACCCTCTTGTTCTCTGTAAACCCACCCTTCTGCTTCCTCATCCAGGTCATTTATGGAAATCGCAGAGAGCAGGGGTCCTACAGCAGATCCCTGTGGAACCGACCTCCAGGCAGAAGGCGCACCACCAACAGCTGCCCTCTGCCTTCGGTGGGGAGGCCAGTTCAAAGTGCAGAGAGCCAAGCTTCCCCCGATCCCATTCTTAAAGCAGTAAGATTAGGACCCAGGCAGCTGAAGTCATGCTGGTTCTTTGACCCATTTCATTGTGCAGACCAAGATGCCGAGCTAAGCCAATCTCATTGCCTGCACTTGGCTCATATTTAGATTTAGATTAGATTACGAGGACCCGCAGTCCTCTTTTATTGTCATTTAGTAATGCAGGCACTAAGAAATGATACAATGTTCCTCCAGTGTGATATCACAGAAACACAGAACGGACCAGGACTGAAAAACTAACAAAAACCACATCATTAATACATATAGTTACAACAGTGCAAAGCAATACCATAACTTGATGAAGAACAGGCCATGGCACAGTAAAAAAGTTCAAAGTCTCTCGAAAGTCCCGCATTTCACGCAGACAGGAGAAGGAAGAAAACTCTCCCTGCCATGCCCGACCACAGTCCGACTCCGAGTTGACCGAAAACTTCGAGTTCTGATCAGCCCTCCGACACCGAGTACCGAGTACCACCTCTGCCGAACGTTTCGACCTCAGCCTCGGTCGCCAGCAGCAGGCAAAGCCGGGGATTTTGGGGCCTTCCCTCTGGAGATTGTCGATCGCAGTAGCAGCGGCAGCGAACCGGGCACTTCAGAAATTTCTCCAGATGTTCCTCTGTGCTTTCACACCTGTCTCCATCAAATCAGAATTGTCCATGGCCCCTACTTAACAGAAACGATATCATTTCACTGAAGAGCTGCGCGCGCTGCGTCGCATCGCCATCTTCTCCTCCCACCTTCATATCCCCCTAAACCAGAGGTTCCCAACCTGGGGTCCTCGAACCCATCGGTCGAGGGTCGGGATACATGGCATAAAACAGATTTGGAATCTCTGCTCTAAACTTTTTCTCAATCAGACATTTATTCACATACTCTGAATGTTATAATTGTACCTGCTTTAATTATTTCCACTGACAGCTCATTCCGTACCCACCAGCCTCTGCGTGAAGCTCCCCCTTAGGTTCTTCAATTAACAGCTATATTAAACAAGAGAAAGGCACAGTTTACATCAGAAGTGAGTCCCAGTAATATCGCTTTTCATAAAGCTCCTTAAGGTGGAACTTGTTTAGTTAAAATAATTCCATCAGTATAATCTTAATCCTATTAATCCTCTGCCTCCTCCAGGCCTTCTGCGACTCGATTTGGGAACGTATTGGACATTGCGCTGTTTACTCCTGTGATGTAGAATCGACCAGCAGTGGAAATTAACATAAGGACGTGTTTTTAACAACTTTGCCGAGAGGATGGTGGGTGCCTGCAACTCCTTGCTCTCGCTAGACTTAAACACATGCTTGAGTTAGTGGTGAGGAAGCAAGGACTATAAAAAATAGTCGTTAGAATATGAAAGCAAGGACGTAATGCTGAAGCTTTATAAGGCACTGGAGAGGCCTCACTTGGAGTGCTGTGAGCAATTTTGGACCCCTTATTTAGGAAAGGATGTGCTGATATTGGAGGCAGCTCGAAGGATAAGGATTTCGGGAACGAAAGCCTTACTGTATGAGAAGCCAAGTAATGGTTCTGGGCTTTTACTCACTGGAATTTAGATGAATGGGGGGGGATCTCATTAAAACCTATATTGAAAGGCCTAGATAAAGTGGGTATGTAGAGGATGTCTCCCATGGTGGGGGAGTCTAGGACCAGAGGGCACAGCTTCAGATTAGAAGGATGCCCATCTAGAATGGAGATAAGGAGGAACTTCTTTTGCCAGAGGGTGGAGAATTCATGGAACTCATTGCCACAGGCAGCTGTGGCGGCTGGGCGTATTTAAGGCCGAGCCTGATTGGTTCTTGATTAGTTAGACCATGAAAGGTTAAGGGGAGAAGGCAGGAGAATGGGGTTGATCCGTCATGGTGGAGTTGACACGATGGGCCAAGAGGCCTAATTCTGCTCTTGTGTCTTAAGGTCTTATGTCCAAGTCAAAATCAAAGTAAATTTGTTATCGTGAACATGTATAAATGAAGCTAATCGAACCTCATTTTAGACTGCGCTTGGAGTATGGAGTGCTGTTCTGGTCACCCCACTATAGGAAGGATGTTGAGGCTTTGGAGAGGGTACAGAAGAGGTTTACCAGGATGCTGCCTGGTTTAGACGGCATGTGCTAACATGAGAGGCTGGACAAACTTGGGTTGTTTTCTCCAGAGCAGCAGAGAGCATGCATTTAAAATGGGAGGCAATAATTTCAGGGGAGATGTGAGGGGCAAGTTTTTTCACACAGAGTGGTGGGTGCCTGGAATGCACTGATGAAGGCCCCCAGCCTGAAACATCAGCTGTTTATTCCCCTTCACAGGTGCAGCCTGACCTGCTGAGCTCCTCCAACACTTTGTGTTTGTACTTAGTAAAAAGAATATGAATTTATCTTTTTTATTTGAAAATGTACATTCTTACTTTTAAGAAAGCTGCAGGTGGGAAGAAGCATAATGAATTGGACATTCCAGATTATTCCAGTCAGTTAAGGTAGTAGGCAGAGCTAGTAGAGAATGGACATGACAGGTAATCAATGGAAGCCTGAGGGATGCATCATGTGATCCAGGTACATAGCGACCTTGGAACTGATCAACACAAAACGGCAAGTGGACGTTGGAGGACAATGGAAACCTGGCAGAGTTGTAAAGTTGTGGAAAATTCTGGCTGTTACGGAACAGAAGGGAGCTATTCAGCCTACGTGGCTTCAAGGTTGAGCTATTCTTTGTGCTGTTCCTCAATTCTTTCCCGGTAGTGCTGAAAATGATATTCTCTCAAGTGACTACACAATACCAGTTTGAAGATATTGTGTTATATTTGCTTTAGAAACAAGTCTCTCCTCACATCCCTCCCCCATCTCTTTTGGCCTCAGTTTTTTAAAATCTCTCTCCAGCAGGCTTTGAACCACCCACACCTGTTGTTCCCACCTACTTAGAGTCATAGAGTATAACAGACCCTTCAGCTGAATGAGTTCCTGCAGACTTTGGTACCCACACAGCTACAGACAATTTTCTGTGTTCAGCTCATATGCCTCCATTTTCCTATCCAAGTATTTCCTTAATGATACTATTGAATCTGCCTCAACCACTTCCTTGCGAAGCTCGTGCCATATACTCACCACCTTTTCAATCAATCGTTGTGTTGTCTACCATCAAATCTCTTCGCAACCTTCTTTCAGAAAGGAGAGCAACCCCAGATTCTCCAGTCTAACCTGTTTGCTGAAATCCCTCATCCCTACAACCATTTATTTATTGACTTGCAGCGTATAATAGGCCCTTCTGGCCCTTCAAGGCACGCTGCCCAGCAATCCCTCAATTTAATCCTATCCCAATCACGGGATGATTTATAATGACCGATTAACCCACTAACCGGTACGTCTTTGGACTGTGGGAGGAAACTGGAGCACATGGAGGAAGCCGGCACGGTCACGGGGAGAACGTACAAACTCCTTACAGGCAGTGGAGGGAATTGAACCAGGATCGCCTGTACTTTGTGTTAACCTCTATGACGCCGTGCCGCCCCATTCATTTAGATACATCCATATGGCGGTTCAATCGCTATTCAAAAGAGCAATCATAGAGTCATTGAGTATCCATACAGGCCATTCGGCCCAACCTGTCCCACAGTGCCCACCAGCATTCAGCTCATATCTCTCCAAGCCTCACCCTTCCATGTACCTACGCAGTGCTTCTTAAATGATACTACTGTACCTGCCTCAACCACTTCCTCCGACAGTTCTTCCTCTGTACTCACTGCCCCTCAGGTCCCTTTTAAACCTTCCCCCTCTCACCTGAAACCCATGACCCCTAGTTTTGGACTCCACTACTCTAGGGAAAAGGCTGTTGTTACCCACCTTACCTGTGCATTTCATAATTTTGAACACTTCTGTAAGGTCACCCCGCCCCCCCCCCCCCCACCAGCTCTTGCGATCTCTAAGTCCCAAGTGTCTTCGTGATCAGTAATCTCAATATCCCCTGGGGCTGCACGGTAGTGTAGCCGTTAGTGATCGAGGTTCAATTCCCACCGCTGTCTGTTAGGAGTTTGCAAGTTCTGCATTTGACTGAGTGGGTTTCCTCCTGGTGCCCCGGTTTGCTCCCACATCCCAAAGAAGCGCGAGTTAAGGTGAGTAAATTGTGGGCAAGTTACGTTGGCACCGGAAGCATGGCAACACTTGCGGGCTGCCCCCAGTGCGTCCTCGGGCTGAGTGGGTCGTTGATGCAAACGATGCATTTCACAAAATATTTTGATGTACATGTATCAAACCAAGCTAAATTTTATCTTCACAATCTTTAACATTCAAGGGTTTATGAACAGATGTACCAGCCAGATCCTCTGGTAGAGTTGAAAGGTCACAGTAAGGTAAGTGATGCACAAAGGATGAAAGAAAATTCTGGAAGCTTTGGTAGACTGAATACTGCAAACTAAAACCATAACATAGAGTAATAAACAAAACCAACAGAACTCTGGCAGGTGATTGATAGAGAGCTTAGTGACTTGGTATCATGACAACAAGCTTTCTCTCAATGTCAACAAGGCAAAAGAGATGGTCGTTGACTTCAGGAATAGATCAGTGCGTACTCTCCTGTCTGAGTTTGAGGGGCTTCACAGTTTCAAGTTCCTGGGAGCGAACACCACCAATGGCCTGTCCTGGTCCGACCCCTTAGACACCACGACTAAGAAGGTTCACCAACACCTCACCTTACTCAGGAGGCTAACGAAATTCAGCATGTCCACGTTGACCCTCACCAATTTTATAGCTGCATCCTAGAAAGAATCCTATGCAGGTGCTTGATATGGCAACTGCTCTGCAGGTGACCACAAGAAAATTCAGAGAGCTGTGGACACAGATCAGTCCATCACACAGACCAGCCTCCCCTCCATGGCTCCCTGTCTACACGTTTCACTGCCTCGGCAAAGCAGTCAACATAATCAAAGATCTCACCCATCCCCGACATTCTCTCTTTCCCTCTTTCTACAGAAGCTTAGATTACGTGGTGCAAACCAGCAATCGGTAAATTTTAGGATAGTCGTTCAGGGGTTCAGCCTTTGAATAACAATTCAAAGTTGCGGGTGTTGCCGATCTTCTTTAGCTGTGGTGTCGACGTGGTTGGATCAGGATAGTTTATCAGTGATGTTCACTCCCACAGGAACTGGAAGCTCTCAGCACCTCTCAACCTCAGCACCTTTGATGTAGACAGGAGGGCGTACAGCAACCCTCTTATTGTAGTCATGACCGTTGATCGAATGGACAGCCAGAGAATTTGTTCCCAGGGCAGAAAAGGCTAATATGAGGAGGCTTTCTGTAATTTTAAGGTGATTAGAGGAAAGTATTGGGGTGTGTCAGAGGTAGATTTTTATTTTTACACAGAGTGGAGGGTGTGTAGAATGTGCTGCCAGGAGTGATGTAAGATACTCTTAGAGAGACGCATGGAGGGTAGAAAAATGGAGGGCTATGAGAAAGGAGGCTTTAGATTGACCTTGGAGTAGGTTAAACAGTCAGCACAACGACGTGGGCCGAAGGGCCTGTACTGTGTTGTAACGATCCACGTTCTATCCAGACTCAACTTGTTACTCGCACATTGTGTTTTAAAGGTTGCTTTTATATTTATATTTATTGTGTTTTATACTTATTGTGTTTTTTATGATGCACCAGGCCCAGAGTAACAATCATTTTGTTCTCTTTTACACTCGTGTAATGAAGAATGACAATAAACCATGTTAACTCTGGAATTTATGTTCTATAAATAATCAATGCACAGAGGCAGAATCACAAGAATTGCCTAAGTATCAGCTCAATTTGTTGGAGTAGTTTAAGGCCCTGTTACAGGTAATGAATGGACTGTAAACCTCCTGTAGGCAGGTCTAGTCTCCAGCTCACGTGGACATGGATACTCAGTAGTTAAATGATGGCATCATCGTCATCTGACAACTAGGAAAACTGACATGGTGATGCGAGTTCAAGTCCTACCATGGCAGCTGGAGAATTTTAAGTTCAAGCAATTAAACACGTCCGGAATTTATATTAACAAATGACTCAGCAAAGGTCGATATGAAACTATTAGGGTAGCACACACAAAATGCTGGAGGAACTCAGCAGGACAGGCAGCATCAATGGAAAGGAATAAAGAGTTGACGCTTTGGGTTGAGACACCTCATCAGGACTGGAAAGGAAGGTGGAAGGAGTCAGAATAAAATTGAATGAAGAATGGGGAGAAAGGTGAGGACAGCCCAGTGCATCTGTGGTTGTGAGTTTCCCATGACTCAGGACATTTACAAGGACAATGTGCAAAAAGGGCCCATAAGATCATTGGGGACCCAAGCCATCCCAACCACAATCTATTCCAGCTGCAACCATCCGGGAAGTGGTACCGCAGCATAAAAGCCAGGACCAACAGGTTCCAGGACAGCTTCTTCCACCAGGCCATCAGACTGATGAACTCACGCTGACTTAAGTGTACTCTATATTACTTCGACTGTTCAATTTATTATAAATTACTATGATTGCACATTGCACATTTAGATGGAGACGTAACGTAAAGATTTTTACTCCTCATGTATGTGAAGGATGTAAGGAATAAAGTCAACTCAATTCAACTCATCCATGGCCAAATAATGATGCTTTCAGCTCCTAATCTTGAAGGTGGTTTAAGAACTTTAAACAGCTCTCAAAGAATTCTGGCTCCTTTCCCCTTCCTTTCCAGTCCTGATGAAAGGTCTCAGCCCAAAGTGTCAATTGCTTATTCCTCTCCAGAGATGCTGCCTTAGCTGTGGAGTTTCCCCGGCATTTTGTGTGTGTTACCCTGCATTCCTAGCACCTGCAGAATTCCCTGTGTTCATGTAACTACAAGATTGTTGTAAAAATTACCTGGGAGTAATGTCCTTCAAGAAGCAATATCTTCCATCCAGACTTAGTAAAAATTACTGACTCCTAACTCCCTGCACAGTTCAGTTAGGAATGGACCATGAAACACTGGAATGATCTGTGACATACACAGCCCGTGAGAGAATAAATGTGATAAATGGCACAGCCTGGGTGTCAGGACAGACAGCAGGCAAGGCTGTTAAGGACCAGCTGGTTTTTCAGTCTGAGTTTTGGACAGATGTGGAAGAGAGCCAGGCGCAAAGCTCCAAGGGTTTTTGGTGACATTACCTACGTGGAAAGAGAAAGTTTGATGCAGCAATAATTAATAATCCAGGGGTAGTGCTGAGTACGGAGAACTATGAGTCAGCATTATTAACTTTTCCTCGTCCTTCAAATCTGCACAGAATGAAAAACTTTCTGCCTGAGGCTCTGGAGCCTGTTTGATGTTTAAGAATTAAGCTTTCACATCACCGTGAAAGAAACTAATAGTCCCCGAGGTGGAATTTGATACCTCTAAGGAAACAACATTTGGAAAGCTATTCCTTGAGAACTGTTTAAGATTGTTAAACAACCTCCGAGATTAGGGGCTGAAAGCATTGTTGCCACGGATGAGATTTATTCTCCATTTAATTTTATTTTCAAGTAATTAAAATTTCTGGGTAGAAAAGGTCAGAATCAAGATCATAATCAGAATCAGGATCCGTTTATCATAACTGACATATACCATGAAATTTGCTGATCTGCGGCAACAGTACAGTGCCATACATAGAGAATGATTGTAAGTTGCAATGAAAGAAATATACGAACCAACTAAATGAGTAATGCAAAATATAAGCAAAATAGTGGAGTAGTGTTCATGGGTTTAGGGACTGTACAGAAATCTGATAGTGGAGGGGATGATGGCATTCTACAAACATTGACTGTGTGCCTTCAGAATCCTGTACCTCCTCCCTGACGTCTGTAATGAGAAGAACTTGGAGAAATATGGGCAGAGTGCAGGGAAAAGGGATTAGCTTAGATGGGCATCTAGGTTGGCATTTATGAGTCAGGCTGAAAGGCCCGTTTTTGTGTTGTATGAGAGGCATTGATCGTGTGGATAGTCAGAGACCTTTTCCCCAGGGCTGAAATGGCTAACACGAGAGGGCACAGTTTTAAGGTGCTTGGAAGTAGGTACAGAGGAAATGTTAGGGTAAGTTTTTTACGCAGAAAGTGGTAAGTGCGTGGAATGGGCTGCTGGCGATGGTGGTGGAGGTAGATACAATAGGGTCTATTAAGAGGCTCCTGGATAGGTACAAGGAGCTTAGAAAAATAGACAGTTATGGGTAACCCTAGGTAATTTCTAAAGTAAGTACATGTTCGGCACAGCTTTGTGGGCCGAAGGGTCTGTATTGTGCTGTAGGTTTTCTATGTTTCTATGTTTTTTTAATGGCTCTGTGTCCAGGCAGTGTGAGGTTAGGTGTGAGAAAATGAAGTTTAGGGCCTGGACTCATTGGTGTTTAGAAGAATGAGGGAGGATTTTATAAAAACCTACCAGATGTTAAAAGGCCTAGATAGAATACTGTAAATGTGGAGAGAACATTTCCTATAGTGGAGGAGTCTAGAACCAGAGGGCATAGCCTCAGAATAGTAGGACGGCCCTCTGGAAGATAGATGAGGAGGAATTTCTTGAGCCAGAGGTTGGTGAATCTGAGGAACTCAGTTGGCTGTGGAGGCCAAGTTAAAGTGGGGTTTATAGGTTCTTGATTAGTAAGGATGTCAAAGGTTACAGGAAGAAGGCAGGACAACAGGGTTGAGAGAGATAATAAATCAGCCACGATGGATTGGCAGAGCAGATTCAATGGGCTGAATGACCTAATTCTGCCCTATGTTTTCTGCTCTCATATTGTTAGATCAGTAACATATTATGTGTTTTTCTATCAAGTATTTGTCTATGTGGTCAATAGTACAACAGAATTTCCTGGTGTGATGGATGTTGTGTTCCATCAACAGCAACATGGGTAATTGCTTAGTTCATTCAGAGCAAGAGAGATAAAGATAAAGAGATTCCTCGCTGATGTCACTGACCGGCGATGAGGCCCCTGCACTCGAACCATTTCTCTCTCCCTCCATGGTAAGTGAGAACCTGTTGGTGTTCAAGTCTGTGGGTGTGTGTGGGGAAGGGATGGTTGCTCGGACAGATTGCAACATCCAGATGGTGTGCTGTTGATCTCCACTCTCGTCTTTTGCGGGAGCAAGCTCTGAGAGCCTGACTGAGATGTTGAAGTGTTGGCCTGGGCAGTAGTTTTTGATGGACTCTAGACCATGGTCTCTGGGGCTTTGCTATTGCTTGCATGGTGGATGGTGAGGGTTGACGCTTTGCTGCTGTTTGTGAGTGGAAGGGGAGGGGGCTTTGGGGTTCTAACCTTTTTCTGCCATTCATTCTTTGGGGCTTTTCCTCTCTGTTTCTTGGATGTATGCAAAGAGTAAGAATTTCAGGTTGTATACTGTATACCATTCTCTGATATTGAATTGAACCATTGAACAATTAAGATTCCAGATGTTATCTTTAGTTGTCAGATGTACATCGAAGCATCAAAACATACGGTGAAATGTGAGTATGCGTCAATGACCGACACAGTCCAAGGACGTGCAGGGCAACCCACGAGTGTTGCCCTGCTTCCAACGTAGCGTACCCACAACTTACTAACCTAACCTGTATGTTTTCAGAATGTGGGAGGAAACCAGAGCACCTGGCAGGTAGCCATGCAATCAGGGGAGAAGGCACAAACTCCTTACAGACAGCGAAAGGAATTGAACTTTGATTGCTGGCGCCGTAAAGCATTACGCTAACCACTACGCTACCGTGCGGTCCCCAGGTGTGGTGATTAGAACGGGTGAGAGGGGAACCAGAATGTGGAATGGTAAAGGGGGGGGGGTGACAACACTGGAAATTGGGGAAGTCTGGTCAAGCAGTATTTGAAGAGGGAAATGAACAGTGAATGTTTCGGGTTGAAACCCTTTATCAGGACTGAAAAGAGCAGGAGGGGGGGAATAGCCATTATAAAGAGCTGAGGAGCGAAAGGATCAAGAGCAGGTGGATCCAGGTGAGGGGGCAGCAAAGGAGGACAGGTGAGTGAAAGGAGAGTGGAAATATGGCAAGAAGCTGGGAGATGATAGGTGGAAGGCCTGAAGAAGATGGAATATGATAGGAGAGGACAGTGGAGCTTGGAATTAATGGAAGGAGATGAGAAGGAGCACCAGAGGGAGGAGTGTGTGGATGATGGATAGATTGAGAGAGGTGTGAGAGAAAAAGAAAAAGGTGTGAGGGGGCAAGTGGGATAAAGGAAAAGAAAGCAGAGGGGTAGATTTACCAGAAGTTAGAGAAAGAAAATGGTGGGCTATATGAGAGGGAAGAGTTAGAATGATCTTGGTGTAGGTTAAAGGGTTGGCACAACATTGTGGGCTGAAGGGCCTGTACTGTGCTGTGTTGTTCTATGTTCTAAACTCATGTTCATGCATCAGGTTGGAGGCTACTCCGACCGAATATAAGGTATTGTTCCTCCAACCCAAGGTTGTTCTCATTGAAGTAGAGGAAGTCATGGACAGACATGTCAGAATAGGGATGAACTTACAAAATGCTGGAGAAACCCAACAAGTCAGACAAACACACACAAAATGAAAGGGGAAGACAGTGACCATCACCATTGTCCCAAACTTAGCAAAGTGCAAAGTGAAAAAGGCCCCTTGTGTTTGATTTCAGGAATGTGCCTTCCCTCACTGCTGCAAGCACGGAGTTTAAAAAGCTGCGCACTAGTTACTTTTCCCAGAACTGATATCCTTCAATTTGAACATGAAAAGAGCTGGCAGTTTTCACTATAACGAAGTGTAACTCAACTCCCACATGCTGTCAGACACACTACTTATGCTAACAACCCCACTCAATGCACATCATTCACTCTCACAAATGAACATGAAAGGAGTGATGTGCTTGGTTCAGGGTCACCTATTGTATCCAGTGCTCCCGGTGCAACCTCCTCTACATCGGTGAAACCCGTTGTGGACTGGGGGAGCTGCTTCATCAAGCACCACCTTTTGTCTGCCAAAAAAGCCGGGTTTTCCCAGCAGCCATCAATTTTGATTCTACTCCCCGTTTCCATTCCAGCATGTTGGTCCAGGTCTTCCTCTACTGCCACAATGAAGTCACAATCAGATTGGAGGGGCAACACGTCATATTCCATCCGGGTAGTGTTCAACCTGACAGCACGAATATCAATTTCTCTAACCTACAGTAAATTCTCTTCCCTCCCCCCTTCTCTCTTTTTTCATTACTCATTCTTTCTCCCCTCTTACCCCTTCTCTTCTCCTAACCTGTCCATCATCTCCCTCTGGTGCCCCACCTCCGTCCCTTTCTCCCGTGATCCATTTCACTCTCCTTCTTCTCCACCCCTTTACCTTTTCCGCATATCACCTCTCTGCTTCTCACTTTACCGCGCCCCCCCCCCCACTCACTCACCTTCCCCCTGACCTGGTCTCACCTGTCACCTGCCACCTTGTACTGAAATCCTTTTTACTCTGGCTTCTTCCTCCTTCCTTTCCAGTCCTGATGAAGGATCGCGACCCAAAACATCAACTGCTTGACCACTTCCATAGATGTGGCCTGATCTGCTGAGTCCCTCCAGCATTATGTGTCTGTTGCTCTGGATTTCCAGCATCTGCAGAATCCCTTGTGCTTGTGATCCACTCCTCACTGCCTTTTGGTCACAATCATTTCTGAGACGGAAACCAGTGAACCGGAATTTCTTGGAAGTTCTGTCACTGCCTGGGTGAGTGTATCACTTGGTGGGGCTTCAGCACAAATGCAGTTGATAAAGGTAATGGGGCATTGGAGCCAGATCCTCTGCTAACCATAGCCAACTGTTACTGGAGTTCTGATGATGGCAGGTTGATAGCTGAAAGGAATAGTTCTAGCTGATTGCAGTTTGGTCTTTTCAATACACCTGGGCATCAGATATTCCAGGTTCCAGTCGATCATAGGTAAAGCAGTCCCTGTGTAGCTGTGCCATGTGAAACCAGCATCTATCATCAAAGACCCCACCATCCATATCAAGCTCTCTTCTCACTCCTACTATCAGGCAGAAGGTATTGAAACCTTAGGCCTTTATACCACTAGGTTCAGGAACGGATATTACCCAACAACCATCAGGTTCCTGAACTTCACTTACCTCAATTCTAAACTGATTTTGTGACATACAGACTGTTTACATTTCATGTAGGGTTTTTCTCTTTGCAGCCAAGGATGCAAGGTGACTTGATAAACGTGTACAAGATGACAAGAGATATTGATTGAGCATATAACCATAGCTAGAAACTTTTTCCTAGGGTGGAAATAGCTTGTACGAGCGGGGCATAATTTTAATGTGATTAGAGGAAAGCATAGGGGGATGTCAGAGGTATTCACAGGCATTAGTGGGTGCATGGAATGTACTGCCAAGGGTGGTGGTTGAGGCAGTTACGTCTGGGACATTTCGGAAACATGGATGATAGATAAATGGAGGACTATGTAAGAGAGAAGTTTTAGATTGATAATAGAGTATGTTAAAAGGACAGCACAAAAGCACGGGCTGAAGGGCCTGTACTGTGCTGTAATGTTCTATGTTCTATGATCTCAGTACTTCTATTTGCAGCTCGCCTTCTTTTGCACATTGGCTGGTTATCAGTCTTTGTGTGTTTGTGTATAGTTTTTCATAAAAATTCTATTATATTTCTTATTTTTCCTGTAGATATCTGCAAGAAAATAAATCTCAAGGCAGTATATGGGAACATACATGTACCGTACTTTGATAACAATTTGTACAAGAAGCTGGAGGGAGCCTGATTTACTTTTCCTTCCATTGCCACGGAAAAATAACAATGAAAAAAGGATAAGAGAAAGAATAGGGGTACGTTTGTCAACCCCTCGAGCCTGCAGGTCATGACAGGTCCTGAAAATCCCCAAATCCTTCGGTGTTTTCAAATCTGTCCGTTTCCACCTCCAACACTCTCCACGGGTCTCTGGGGCAAAGATTTCCAACTGTACATGGCCATCCCACTGCAGAGATTCTTCATCCTACAGGAACGACCCCTCATCCCAAGGGCACACTCAGAGAACCTGCCTCTGTCAGTCACTCACAGAAGTTTGCGCACCTGGGTCAGAATCAGAGTCGGAGTCAGGTTTATTACCAATGAGATGTATCGTGAAATTTGTTGTTTTGCGGCAGCAGTACAGAGCAAGACATAAAAAATTACTGCTACATAAATAACAGCACAGTCCAGGCCCTCGACCAGCACTGTTGTTCCAACCTTTTAACCTGCTCTAAAATCAATCTAAGAATAGATGAACAGAGAAATAGATCACTTACTTTCCTAAACTCCAGTGGGTATAAGCCCAACCTACTTAATCTCTCCTTGAAATGCCAAACAAATCTTCATTGTTAAGAAAGTTTATTAAAATTGTATTCAGGCATCAAATAACTCATTGTTTACTTTCTGGTTGAGCGAAGCAACCATATTTTGCCGTCATTGCTGATCTTGGTAAGTGTTACAGCACAGGTCTAAAAAAAAATTATGTCTGAAAGGGCACCGCAAGCATCATAAAGTTGCTGCCCTGTTGAAGGATCTCGGCCTGAAACGTCAACACTTTATTCCTTTTCATAGATGCTGCCTAGCCAGCCAGTGGCATAGTGGTATCCGCACCAGAGTTCGAGGCGAGAGGTCCTGGGTTCGAATCCGGCCAGTTCCCTGCACACTTTCCATCCATGCTGGGTTCAGCATTGAGCCTCGAGCCTCGTAAAAACCAGGCAAATACTGAAGAAGTGGCAAGGGTGCCCAACCAATGTGCCATAAGGCGTGGAGAGGAGCCACAACATAGGTGCTGCCTGACCTGCTGTGTGTATCTCCAGCATCTGCAGAATCTCCTGTCTTTATTACAAGCATCATGTTGGATTAATATTTCAGAATCTTTATATTTTAAAACAGACATGAAGGCACAGGAGGAGGCAATGAGATGATTTTGAAATGTGTAGGAATAGTACACAGTTAATGGCCAGACCCTTAACAGAGATGTACAGAGAGATCTTGAGGTCAAGTCGACAGCTTCCTGATTGTGGCTGCACAGGGTGACCAGGTGGTAAAGAAAACGTATTGCCAGAGTCAGGAAATTATGCTGCTGCTTTATAAAATTATGCTTAGGTTGCATCTGGACTATATCATTCGGTTCAGGTCAATAATCATTCCATCAATCTAGGAAGGATATGCAGGCTTTGGAGAATGCTGCTTCGATTAGAAGGAGTTAACGATAAAGAGAAGTTGGATAAACTTGGGTTGGTTTCAGAGGCTGAGGGGAGACCTGATAAAGGCTTATAAGATTATGAGAGACATAGACAGCTAGCTACTATTCATTTCCCAGAGCAGAAATTTCTTACACCAGAAAGCACAAACAAGAGAAAATCTGCAGAAGCTATGTGTGTGTTGTTACACCAGACAGCATGCCTCTGGGGTGAGAGGGACAAAGGTGAAAGGAGATGTGCAGGACAAACTTTTTGCATTGGGAATGGTGAGTGCCCAGAATGTGCTGCCAGACGTGGTGGCAGAGGCAGACATGTTTAAGATTCTTAAATAGGCAGACGAACGTGCAAAGAATAGAAGGATACTGACATTGTGTAGGCAAAAGGGACTAGTTTAGTTAGACTTTTAATTAATAGTTTCATTAGTCTGGTACAACCTGTTCTTGTACTGTACTGTTCTATTGTTCCATGTTCTAATGATATAAATTAATGTTATCAGAAAGCTGAGGATGTACGCATCGGTAAAGTGCTGATAGACTGCATGTCCTTTCTCTTGAGGAGAGAAGGTTGAAGGGTGATGCGACAGAAATTGTCGGAAGGGTAGGAAGCTTTGCCATAGTGGATACTTTGAGAATGTTTCTATTTGTACGGTAGAAGTTGTAAAAGGTTAAAGATTAAGTTTATTTGTCACATGTACATTGAAATATCAAAACATACAGTGAAATATGTTGTTTCTGCGCCCACGGCCGACGCAGTCCAGATGTGCTGGGGGCAGCTCGCAAGTGTCACCATTTTACCTTGCTAACCTAGCATGCTCACAACATACCGACAGCACTGACCCATACACCTGTGGAATATAGGAGGAAACAGGAGCACCCGGAGAAAATCCAGGCAGTCACTGGAAGAACATACAAACTCCTTAATCGCTGGTACTGTAAAGCATGGTGCTGGGTACCAAGAAAGCCCGGAAGGAACTGGGGAGAAAATGTTCTTTTCCAAAGAGCGATGAGAAGGTGGAACACCCTTCCACAGAGAGTGGAATGGATGGGTTTAAGGGGAGGTTGATGAGGGTGAAGTAGTCAAAGTCAAAGTAAATTTATGTGCGTATGTGTTACCATTCATTCTCTCGCAGGTGTGTACAGGAAAATAAAGAAAGGCAATAGAATTGATGAAGAACTATACAAAAACAAACACTGACTCACAGCCAATGTCCAAAGAAGACGAAGTGTGCAAGTCATGAGAATGTGAATGCAGGAACCCTGAAAGTGAGTCTCTGCAGGCTGTGGAAACAGTCCCGAGTTGTGGTGAGTGATGTCATCCATGCAGCTTCAGGTGCACAATGGCTGCAGAGTAAACACGGTCCCTGGACCTTGTGGTGTAGGACCTAAGGCTTTGGTATCTCCTGCCTGATAGCAGCAGTGAGAATGGATGGGCTGAAGGGCCTGTTTCTGTGCTGTAGTGTTCTATGGCGCTGATAGGAAAGCTTTAGAGGGATGAGGGCCAAAGGCAGCCCAATGGGACAGACTGGGTAAGATGGGCCGAAAAGCTCACCTCTGCCCTGTACAGCTGACTCTGTAATCATGTGCAATCATAACATCTAGCCTTCACAAGCCAAGATTTAACAAATGCACAGTGCCTGTCCAGTCTTACTTGTGCTTGAATGTAAATAAATTACAAGCCTATAATCATAGATCCAACAACACAAAGGAGACCACTCTGCCCATTACATCTATGTTAGCACTCTGAGAGAGCCCCTTTGTCCTCACGGCCCTGCAGGATATACAAAAATCTGACCAGTTTCCCATCCAACATGCTTCAAGCAGGGCAGCCTGCATCAATGCAGATCACCAAAAAAAAAGGTTTTAAAAACTCTCCTCATCCTGCCACTGTTCTTGCCTTCTGACCCTAAATCCCCACCCAGTCTCGTTCCTGCCTGCTGAAACAGTTTCTCTGTATTTATCAAATCTCCTCCTATTTTCGGTCACCTTGACCTGACTAATGTTCTTTGCTTGAAAGAGGACAGTCCCAGTCTCTTGTCTCCCTGATTAAAAGCAGATCCGCAGTGCTTTGGTGAGTCATCCCTTCACGTTCCCCGACAATGTTGCCTGTCTGGCATAAAGCAGAGAGAAATCTCTGCAATGAGTGTACTCGGGCTCCGGAGAGGCTAAATAAAAGCTGTGGAAGGAGTTTACGTTACAAATTGCCTGTCACTCCTTAGTAAGATTGCATATGCAAGGAGACGCTAATTGAAATTAGCTCTAATTAATAAAGTTGGTTCTAACTTGATTGCAATTATATAAAACAGAACCAAGCGTGGGACGTTCAACTCCTCAAGCACTGCTCGTTCAATTTCTTACCCAGTCCCCGCTTCCCTGGAGTCCTCAGACCATTGATTGTAAGCTGGACATCTTCAGGACCTTAACAAGCAGTCAACGCCAGTGATCTACAATGCTTTACCCTGAGATATTCATCTATTTATTGGGAAACGTGTGGGATAGGCCCTCTCGGCCCCTCGAGCCACGCCGCCTAGCAACCCACCTATCTATTCAGGAAACAATTTACAATGAGCAATTAACCAACTAACCTGTGCATCTTTGGACTGTGGGAGGAAACCAGAGCACCCAGAGGAAACCCACACAGTCACAGGGAGAACGTACAAACTCCTGACAATTGAACCCAGGTGACTGGTACTGTAAAGCACTGTGCTAACCACTACGCTACCGAGCCACCCAAACCCTTCTCTCCCTTTACCTCCCAAATGATCAATGCCTTTTGCTGGGTCTATCCCTCCGGGTTGAGTTACCAGCCTCGAGACATCACTCTTATTTGTTTATTAGGATATTACAGGTAATTCAGTTTCCATCTATAACTGAAGTCATAAGCATAGCCCATTTCATCTATACCCACCGTGTTTCTCAATGCACTTGTCCTATCTGCTAGCGTTTGGCCCATAACCCTCTATACCTCTCCTATCTATGTACTAGATGGGTTTGAAATGTTGCTGATGTGTCCACCTCAGTCACAATTTTGTATCTTTTTTATTTAGAGATACAGAATGGTAACAGGCCTTTGCAATCCAAGAAGCCTGCACCATGGCAGTTGAATTCCACAGAGGGTGGTGAATGTATGGATTTTGTTGCCGCAGACAGCTGCGAAAGCCACGTCATGGGTATACATAAAGTAGATAGGTTCCTGATCAGTAAGGGCGTAAATGGTTACAGGGAGAAGGGATACTAAATCAGCCATGATGGAATGGTGAAGCAGACTCGATGGGCCGAGTGGCCTAATTCTGCTCTTGTGTCTTATGGCCATCCTATTACACCAATGTGGCCAAATAACCTACTAACCTGTACTTCTTCAGGATGGGAGGGAGCGTTGTCAGTGGAAGAATGTTGCCTGCCTATCCAACGTAGCAAGAAGTATAGACGGAGTCCACGGGGGGGGGGAGGTTACTTTTTATGCCCACAACTCCTGATGGGCTACCTGAGGAGATGATTTAGTTGCACTCTACTTCGTTATTAAAGTGCTCAGCGGACAGTCTATCAGTCTATCCCCGATCACCATCCAGCGCTACTTTTGCATTAGCTACTTCGTAGGTACAGTCGAGCCTTCTCAACTCTGTTGGATGGACGTGGGTCACGCTCGGAGCAGTGAAGGCAAGCCTCCGCACTGGCTTCTCAATGCCAAGTGCCAAGAACACGCTGCTCTGCTGGAGGAATTTATCAGCTAGCTGCCTGCTCTCCTTAAATCAGTTCAAAGTTCTAAGTAAATTTATTATCCAAGTACAAAATATATTACATATGCTCTCTTGGGATTCATTTTCTTAAACATAGAATGTAGAATGCCAGTACAGGCACAGTACAGGCCCATCGGACCACAATGTTGTGCCGACCCTCAAACCCTGCCTCCCATATAAACCCCCACCTTAGATTCCTCCATATACCTGTCTAGTAGTCTCTTAAATTTCACTAGTGTATCTGCCTCCACCACTGACTCAGACAGTGCATTCCACGCACCAACCACTCTCTGAGTAAAAAATCTTCCTCTAATATCCTCCTTGAACTTCCCACCCCTTACCTTAAAGCCATGTCCTCTTGTATTGAGCAGTGGTGCCCTGGGGAAGAGGCGCTGGCTATCCACTCTATCTATTCCTCTTATTATCTTGTATTCCTCTATCATGTCTCCTCTCATCCTCCTTCTCTCCAAAGAGTAAAGCCCTAGCTCCCTTAATCTCTGATCATAATCCATACTCTCTAAACCAGGCAGCATCCTGGTAAATCTCCTCTGTACCCTTTCCAATGCTTCCACATCCTTCCTATACTGAGGCGACCAAAACTGGATACAGTACTCCAAGTGTGGCCTAACCAGAGTTTTATAGAGCTGTATTATTACATCGCGCCTCTTAAACTCTATCCCTCGACTTATGAAGGCTAACACCCCATAAACTTTCTTAACTACCCTATCCACCTGTGAGGCAACTTTCAGGGATCTGTGGACATGTACACCCAGATCCCTCTGCTCCACCACACTACCAAGTATCCTGCCATTTACTTTGTACTCTGCCTTGGAGTTTGTCCTTCCAAAGTGTACCACCTCACACTTCTCCGGGTTGAACTCCATCTGCCACTTCTCAGCCCACTTCTGCATCCTATCAATGTCTCTCTGCAATCTTCGACAATCCTCTGCACTATCTACAACACCACCAACCTTTGTGTCGTCTGCAAACTTGCCAGCATTTACAGGAAAAAAGAAATACGGATGAATTTCATGAAAAGCTGTACATAAACAGACAAAGGCCGACAAACAACCAATGTGCAAAAGACATTGTGCAAATAAACGCAATACTGAGAGCATCCACCTCCCGTGCAAAATGTCCTTTGTTGAAACTTGATTTGAAGAAGACCATGTTAACTCTTCATAATTGCCTTAGGAGGATAGGCTGAGTGAGCTGAGGCCTTTCTCTTTGGAGTGAAGGAGGATGAGAGGCGACTTGATGGAGGTGTACAAAATGGAAAGAGGCATACATGGAGTGGAGAGACAGAGACGTTTCCCAGAGTGGAAATAGCTGATACGAGGTGACATAGTTTTCATGTGAGTAGAGAGTATGGGGGTGGGGGGGGGCGATATTAGAGGTAATTATTTTATACAGAGTATGGTGGATTCATGGAATGTCTTGCCAAGGGTGGTTAGAGAGGCAGATACATTATGGCCATTTAAGAAGCACTTAGATAGGCTCATGGGTGATAGAAAATGGAGGGGTATATGAGAGGGAAGAGTTACATTGATATTAGAATAGGTTAAAATGTCAGCACAATATGGTGGGCCAAAGTGCATGTACTGTTCTATGATCTTTGTTCAATGTTTTATGCTCTATGTTCTATGTTCTGTAATTGTCTCTCAGACAAAAGCTGGTGTATTTGTAGGAGGTTATTGTGCACAGACTGGTTCATACAGAAGAGAAGGAGACATTTGGCCAATTGAGGAAAGCTGTTTCATCTCACTGGAATCCAATCAAGTCGCTCGTACTCCCTTAGTCTTCTCCCTCAGTTGTGTGAGTTAGTTATCCAGATAACTATTGAAATCTTCCGTGGAGCATCAAGGCCAGATGAAGTGGTTGAGGCAAGCAGTCAGCTGAATTTAAATTCTGTGTAGGCTGCTGTAACAGAGCTCTGGATTGTGAATTCGTGGCTTGATCTCATGTGGATGCTTCTGAGATGGGTGTGGGACGCAATCCTTGTCATTCTGCAACCTCTGAATGTTCAGATAAAAGAATATCCTTTACTAATTCTGCCAGTGTTAGGAGCCAAGTTAGACTTAATGAAGAAACAGGGATGACTGGAAATTCTTAAAAATCTATTGAATTTAGAACATGGAACACAGAACAGTACAGCACAGGAACCAGCCCTTCAGTCTACAAAGTCTGTGCTGAACATGATGCCAAATTAAACCATTAGCAATACCTCACACTTGCCTGAGTTGAACTCAATCTGCCATTTCTCTGCTCATACCTGCACCTGACTTTTTCCTGCTGTAATAGAGAAAGGAACTAGTAGAAATCAGTGGGTCGAAAAGCACCTGTGGAGGGAAATGGACAGTCGATGTTTCTGGACCGGAACCTATATCATCTGCAATCTCTTGTGAATCTGCATCATCAGAATCAGAATCAGGTTTATTGTCACTGACATACCATACTATGCAAAAGTCTTAGGCACACACATATATCCCTAGAGTGCCTAAGACTTCTGCGCAGCACTGTAGTAATTTTATGCATTGCACTGTATTGCTACTGCAAAAAAAATCAGATTTGATGACATATGTGAGTGATGATAAACCTGATTTGGAAACGGGTCTCTTTTGTAGACTGAGAGTGGGAAGGGGGCAGGAAGAGTGGAACCATGGCTGGGAAAAGGGAAGGGAGAGGGAAGGGAGCAGGAAGCACCAGAGAGATATTCTGTAAAAATCAATAAAACAATTGTTTGGAATCAAATAACCTTGCCTGGTGTCTCAGGGCTGGGTCTGTCTGCCACCCGCATCATCCCCCACCCCTAGCACTCCTTCTCTGCCACCTGACCCACACCCCTCCCACAGCGCTCCACCCTCACCACTCCCAACATCCTTTGCTCCCGCCAGATTTACAAACTTGTCAATGCTCCTCGTGGACAAATACAGTACTGTGCAAAAGTCTTAGGCACCCTAGGTGTATATATGTGCCCAAGACTTTTGCACAGTACTGTATGTTGTGAAATGTATTGTTCTGCGGCAGCAGTACAACATAAATAAACAAATGAATAAGTGAATAAATAAACAGATAGATAGGCAGATAAATAAACAAGTAGTGCAAAGGAGGAATATTGAGGTAATAGTGAAAGACCATTCAGCAATCTGATGCAGAAGGGAAGAAACTGGCTGGGGCGGAGCGAAGTGAGGATGGCGCTAAACGGCGACTCCTCTGCTTGCATCTTCGGAAACTGTTCTATTTCCATCTTTAATGTCTCTATTTTTCCTTTTCAGGGTTCTTTTGAAGACCCTGACCTGGAGTTACATGCTGACTACACTTCTTTGCAGGAATGGGACCGGCTCTCGGGTTTTCATAACAGGCCACTGTTCGGCACACCAAGGGCTCGGCCTAAGAGTTCGGCTCGTCTTTGGAGGCCTAGGATCTCGGAGCTCTGGAGACGGGCAGATCGAAGGTCGGTATCCCGGACTGGTGTGTCATGGGAGCTGGAAGGTCTTTGACTGTGTGCCCAGAGACTTGAGATCTTTGGGCACAGAGCTTGAAAAAAGCGAGGCAGGAGACTTTTAAAATCATAAACCAGCGAGTTGTTTGTTATGTCTCCCCTCTTGCTGTGAAAATGGAGAGACTTCTTTCTCCCTTATTAGGAAAGGAGAGCCTGTGATATGTTGAAAACCGGGTGAACAAGTAGTCTTTGGAGTACTGCAAGTCTGTGTCTTTGCTATCGCTTTGCTCGTGCAGATGCCAATGCTTTTTTGCCAGTGGCAAGAGGGGGGTTGTTGCTTGCTACCGCTTAAACTTGGAGGGATGGGGGGAGAATTTGGGGTTCTAACATTTAGCTGTCCTTTATCCTTTGGGGCACTCCTCTTTTTTCATGGATGGTTGTGAAGAAAAAGTATCTCAGGATGTATTTTGTGTACATTTCTCTGACATTAAAATGTACCTTTGAGACTGTTCCTAAAGTATTGAGTGTGTGTCTTCAGACTCCTGACTACTAGCTCCTCCCTGATGGTAGTTATGAGAAGAGGGTACGAACTGGTTGGTGAGGGCCCTTAATGCCTCCCTGAGGCATCGCCTTTTAAATATGTCCTCAATGGTAGGGAGGGTTGTGCCTGTGAGGGAGCTGGCTGAGTCGACATCCTTCTGCAGCCACTCGCGATCCTTCGCATTGGTCCCTCTGTACCAGAGAGTGATGAAACCAGTCAGAATGCTCTCCCTAGTACACCTATCAAAACCTGCTGACGTCTTTGGTGACATACTAAATCCTGCGGTATCACTTGAGAACCTTCTTCGCCATCTGTAACTCCAACAATTTTTGTGTTGTCTTTTAACTTATCCCACCTATGGTTTCATCCAAGTCATCGATACACATCACAGACAACAGAGGTCCTAATACTAATCCCTGCAGAACACCACTGGTTATGGACCTCCACCACGACACTCTGTCTCCTATGGGGAAGCCAATACTGAATCCAAAGTCCCAAGTCAACATGGATTCCATGTATCTTGGTCTTCCAGATCAGCCTACCATGAGACAACTTATAGAAACATAGAAAAACCTACAGCACAATACAGGCCATTTGGCCCACAAAGCTGTGCTGAACATGTCCTTACCTTAGAAATTACCTAGGGTTACCACTAGTTCTGTGTTTTTCTAAGCTCCATGTACCTATCTAGGTGTCTCTTAAAAGACCCTGTCATATCTGTCTCCACCACTATTGCCGGCAGCCCATTCCACGCACTCACCACTCTCTGCGTAAAAAACTTACCCCTGATAGCTCCTCTGTACCTACTTCCAAGCACCTTAAAACTGTGCCCTCTTGTACTAGCCATTTCAGCCCTGGGAGAAAGCTTCTGACTATCCACACAATCAATGCCTCTCATCATCATATTCACCTCTATCAGGTCACCTCTCATCCTCCTTCACTCCAAGGAGAAAAGGCCGAGTTCACCCAACCTATTCTCATAAGGCATGCTCCCCAATGCAGGCAACATCCTTGTAAATCTTCTGCACCCTTTCTATGGTTCCCACATCCTTCCTGTAGTGAGGCTTGAATGTCTTGCTAAAGTCCAAGCATAACATTAGAAAGTGGGAATAGGAGTAGGCCATTTGGCCCCTCGAGCCTGACTTTCAACGTGATCATAGCTAATCTGACCAAGACCTCATCTCCTCTTCTGTGTCAGTCTGCAATTCCTGATTCTGCAGATTGATGTCCTCCTTAAATGCACAGGTAGCCTCCATGGGCTTCTGAGGTAGAGAATTCTCGACCAAGGCACACAAAATGCTGGAACTCAGCAGGTCAGGCAACATCTATGGAGAGGCCTCAGCCCGATACGTTGACCGTTCATTCTTCTCTTTAGATGCTGCTTGACCCATTGAATTCCTCCAGCATTTTGTGTTGTTGCTCTGGATTTCGGGCACCTGCAGAATCTCTTTTGCTTCTGAATTCCAGAAATGTATTCCCAGAGATTTTCCTCCTTCAAAGGTGCTTTGGGTTCTGCAGAGCACTGGGTCCTGAACCTATCAGGCACACAACCCACCCCACTGTCAAGGACACCTTCAATAGGCAGAACATTGGGGAGGTGATACAGTACAGGAGCCTGAAGACCCATCCTCAAAGATTCAGAAACAGCTTCTTCCCCTCCACCAGCAGGATTTGAATGGTCCATGAACCCATGAACACTACCTCACTATTCATTCTCTTTCTTATTTTGTAAATTATGCTGATTTTATGTAATTGTACTGTACTGCTGCAAAAGTAAGTGATAGTAAAGATGATTCTGATCTTACAAATGCTCCGAAATCCTTTCCATCATCTGCGAGGTTCTGACCGTGTTGGGAGGTACGATTCAATGCTTGGGTGAGGGCAGCTCCAACAACACTCAAGGAGTCCGACACTATCCGACCACTCAGCTGGCGCTCAATGCACCACCGTACGTAATCCCCTTCACCGCTGGCACGCGCAAAGTGAGCACTACAAAATGCAACCACCTCCCCCCCCAACTACGATTACTCCAACAGCACCTCCTGAACCCAGACAAAGGCACCACCTGTGGATTTCCTCCCAGGTCATACACCTTCCTGACTTGGAAACATATCATGTACGTTGGATCTAAATGCACATCTCCCCAACATCTCTGCGGGAGCACCTTCAACAGGGCAGCACTTCAAACCTGAAGCTCGCCACCACCATGTCAAGGACCAATAAGGGATGGGCAATAAATGCTGGTCTTGTCAGTAACATCCAGATACAGATCCAGATTGAGATCCAAATTCAGACTCAGATTCAGATCCAGATCAAGTTCCAGATTCAGATCCCAATTCAGATCCCGATTCAGATCCAGATCCAGTTCCAGATTCTGATCCAGATCCGGATTCAGATTCAGAACCTGATCCACATCCAGATTCAGATCCCGATCCAGATCCAGATCCAAAATCCAGATCCAGATACAGGACCAGATTAAGATTCAGATTCATTTATTTATGACATACAGATGGAAACATAGTGAATTGATTCGTTTGTGTTAACAACTAATGCAACCTAAGAAGGTGCTGAGGGCAGCCCTCAAGTGTGGCCACACAGTCCAGCACCAACGTAGAATGCCCACAATGCTCTGCAGAACAACGCAAGCAAAACAGCAACAAAACAACAACAGCAATACAAGCACCATTCCTCCCTCCCTCCCTCTCACTCGCCCACCTACCCACACACACAGTCCTCCAACCCCAGGACAGGCTGTCTCCAGGCCTCCAGCCTATTGCTCTGTGGGCATGCTATGTTGATGCGGGAATTTGTGTTGACCCTTTGTACGTATACCCATGACTATAATCTTGAACTTGTTTAATAGTTCATTTTTGAGGACTTTTTTCCTCAAAAAACGAGTTAATAAAACAGGTTCAGGTTTAAATTTGTTACCATGGGCATACTTACACAGGGTATAAGCGCGGTGAAAATCAGCCTTTTGCAGCAACAGCACAATACATTTCAAACACGACAAATGTAAAATATATGAAGTTAAATTTACATAAATTATACACAACCTACACAACAAGATAAACAAAAATAAACATAGCAATGCTAGTGCAAGCAAAAAGAAAAATAGCCCGAGGTAGAATGAGGGATTTTCACGTTGTTTCAAGAACCTGCTGGCAGTAGGGAAGAAGTTGTTGTTGAACCTTGAGGTGTTGGTCCTCAGGATCCTGTACTTTGTGCCTGATAGTAGCATGGAGAAGGGCATGGTCCGGATGGTGAGGGTCCTTATTGATGGGCGTCATCTTCCTGAGACATTGCCCCCTGTAGATGGTAGGGAGAACAGCAGCCCTAATGGAACTGGCTGAGACTCACACACCACAGATGCTGCCTGCGTTCCTCCGGCACTTTGTGTGCATTGCTCAAGATCTCCAGCATCTGCGACGTCTCTGGTGTCCAACAATGTCTGTAGTCTCTGGTGTACTGGAGTTCTCACACCAATGCAAGAGGTTTCCGTGAACAAGAGTGTTAGAGTGAAGGGCAAGTGGTTTTGAGGGGATCTGTTGAGGAACTGTTTAGAGGGTGGTTAGAATCTGGAGTGCACAGCCTGAGGGGTGGTGGAGGCAACAATTCTCACAACATCAAAGAAGTGTTTATTCAAGCATATGAATCACCAAAGCAGAAATGGCTACAGTCCAAAGACCAACTGTGTCCAGCTGTGTAGACACTATGGGCAAGAAAACTCACCAATCCTTCTACCTCCTCAGAAGGTTAGGGAAACTCAGCATGTCCCCGATAGCCTTCACCTATTTTCATAGATCATCATAGCTTGTCACACCAGACAGCACTTTTATAGATGCGCCGCAGGAACTATCCCATCCGGATACGTCGTGGTTCGGTATGGCACTTGCTCTGGGCAGGAACACAAGAAACAGCAGACGGAAGCTTTTGCTTGGGTGCCGTCCAGACAGATCATTCCATACATAATTACAGTGTGTTGGTGTAAAGGGTAGCAGAATGTGGCATTTTAATCACACTGACCAACCTCCCCACCGCAGACTCTGTGTCGACACGTTCCACTGCCTCGGTATAAAGCAGACAATGTAATCAAACCCACCCCTCTTGTCTCGTATCTTCCATCGGACAAAAGGTACAAAAATCTGAGAACACGTAACCACCAGCCTCAAGGACTCCTGAATGTACCTCTGGCATGCTGAAAGATGAACTCTTCCCCTCACACTCCCCCTCATTGTGGCCCCTTCATTTTATTTGTCTGCCTGCACTGCACTTCATCTGTAACTGTTACACTCTATTCTGCCTTCTGGCTTCCTTTTTGTACTTGGGTATGGAATGACGCAAGGACAACAAATTTCACGACGTATGCCGGTGATATTTAACCTGTTTCTGATTCTGATTCTGATCTGTTTGGATGGCAGACACAAGCAAAAGGTTTTCTCCACATGAAAGTCAAAGCCAAAGTAATTTTATTATCCAGGAACTTGTATGTCACCATTTACTACTTTGAGATTGATTTTCTTGCAGCCACTTACTGGAAAATGAAGAAAAACATCAGAATTTATGTAGAACTGTAAATAAACAAGGAATGACAAACAACCGAAGTGGAAAATATCGTGATACCTGTGACCATAATAAACCAATACCAATCCTACGTGTGACCAGTACAGTTGGGCACTTGATGGTTGGCATGGATATGATGGGCCAAAGGGCCTGTATAATTCCATGGGACCAGGGCTTGGGGAGAAGGGTGAAGGGAGGGGAAAAGACCCAATCTCGTTTCCCGCTCCCTTGCCCTACGGACAATCTCACTTTGGTCCGTGCTCTCCTGCGATGGATGGGCAGAGACGGGCTTGTCAGCCAGAGCTCCCCCCTCCCCTGCAGATCTCAGCCTGCTCCAGCAGGCAGCAAGCGGCGGCTGGCACGCAGTGCAGTTTGTTGAACAACAAGCCCTTGCCCCCTGCATCAGGGACGCTGTGCAGACATTAACTCATTAAATTAGGTTTTAAAATTCACAGCCACCACAGAGGGCATCTCTGTAGCAGGCTGTCAGCTGAACAGGCTTACCTTTTCTCCGTAGACGAACCCAGCCTTTTGAACCTGCCTCAGCAAGCTGCAGATCCATATTTAACATCTTGCTAGTTAATAGCTTATTGACGTTTAGTTATTTTAGCTGCAAAGGAGAGATCTCACCTTCCCTCCCTTGGCCTTCCCTCTCCTCGTGGGAATGCACCTCGTGCTCGATGTCATTCTGTTTCTAGTTTACCCCATACAACCATACTGTCAAGCTATTCCACTGCAGTAGGCAGTGCGCTGGGGTCTAGAACGGTTCTCGTTCCGCTGCCTGCACAGGCGGGGGTATTAATGAGAGGTGTCTGACAAGGGTATTAATGAGAAGGTCTGGCAGGGGTATCATTGAGAGGTGTTTGGCAATGGTATTAAAGAGAAGGGTCTGGCAGGTGTATTAATGACAGGAGTCAGGTGAGGGTATTAATGAGAGGGTTCAGGAGGGGTATTAATGAGAGGGTCTGGCAGGCGAACTAGCAAGAGGGTTCTGGCAATGGTATTAATGAGAGGGATTTTAATGAGAACTAGCAGGGGTATTATTGAGAGGGGTCAGGAGGGGGTATTAATGAGAGTGGGTCTGGCAGGGTATTAATGGGAGGGGTCTGGCAGGGGTATTAATGAGAGGCATCAGGAGGGGCTATTAATGAGAGAGGGTCTGGCAGGGTATTAATGGGAGGGGTCTGGCAGGGGAATTAACAAGGAGGGTCTGGCAGTGGTATTAACGAGAGGGATTTTAATGAGAACTAGCAGGGGTATTAATGAGAGGGATCAGGAGGGGCTATTAATGAGAGAGGGTCTGGCAGGGTATTAATGGGAGGGGTCTGGCAGCAAGGAGGGTCTGGCAGTGGTATTAACGAGAGGGATTTTAATGAGAACTAGCAGGGATATTAATGAGAGGGTGTTGGCATGGGTATTAATGAGAGTGGTCTGGCAGGGCAATTGGCAAGAAGGGTCCAGCAGTGGTATTTAATGAGAACTAGCAGGGATATTAATGAAAGAATGTTGGCAGGGGTATTAATGAGGGAGTCTGAGTGAGAGGAGAACTGCCCAATCCTGTTTTTCCCTCAATAGACGTTGCTTTGTCCCCATCATCAGGCTGGAATCGACCAACTAACCCAGTTTGGGATTGGATTATAGAAGATGGACCAGTACAGTACAGGAACAGGGTCTTCGGCCTACAATATCTGTACTGAGTTAAACTAAATCCCTTCTCCCTGCACGTGATCTATATCTCCCTATTCCCTCCACATTCATGTGTCTAACAGTCTCTTAAACATATCTGCTTCAGAATTAATCTGGTTACCTTTTTTTTCTGCTGAGACGACTGTTTAGATATTTTCGTTTAAGCATTATTTTCTTTTGAAAAAAATTGAATCAAAAGGAACTTAAATTAATACCCAAAGTACAGACAAAATGCTGGTGTCATGGTCCCAACTTAACAGCGGCAGGCATCCAACTTTCAGTGATCCAATTCCCCAGCGTATGGTTAGCTGCCACTGTCCAGTTAAGTTTCAGACAGCCAATTATTGCCTGCCACATCCCTTCATGGGAAGTCTGTACTTATAGGCCTTATGCTGAGCACTCAGTACTCAATCATAGGAGTTCCATTTCTAGTGCTACTGTTTGTGATTTTGTCTTTGGATTTCATTTGTGTTGTCTTGTTTAGTCTAATTCTAGACCCTAATCTGCACCACAAACAAGACGTGCTGGAAGTCCAAGCAACACACACAAAATGCTGGAGGAACTCTGCATGCCTGGCAGCATCTATGGAAAAAAATACGGTTGATGTTTCGGGCCAAATCCTGCACTGGGGCTCACCGCCATCCATAGCTCTCTCGTTACAGCTGGAGGTACTCAGCAGGTCAGGCAGTGTCAATGGAGGGGGATAGGCAGTTGTGTTGGTGCTGAGATCCATCAGCAGGACCTCAGAAAATTCCCCAGTCCATGTGCTGCCCATCGCTTGTGAAATGTCTCGCGGCTGCGGGAGGGCACCTCAGCCAGAGAGACAAGGGTTCAGTGCTGGCATCCAGTTCTGCCCATTGTGGATTGCCTCATTCTCCCTGCCCGGGATTCCTCCAGATGCTCCAGTTTCCACCTGAACCCCAAAAACATGCCTTGAAAGGATTAGAGTTAAAGATTGGCTTTATTTATCACATGTACGTCGAAACATGCAGTGACATGCGTCATTTGCATCAAGAACCAACACAGTCCGAGGATGTGCTGGGGGCAGCCTGCAAGTGTCACCACACTTACCGCGCCAACGCCAACGTAACATGCCCACAACTTAATAACCCTTATCCATACAGGAGGGACCAAAAGCCTTAGGCATGTATACATGCAGCTAGGCTGCCTAAGACTTTTACACAGTACTGTATTTGTCAATGTGGAAAGGAGAGCAAGTTTGTAAATCTGGCGGGAGCAAAGGATACTGGTGGAGTGTAATAGGTATGGGAGAGGTGGCAGAGAAGAAGTGCCAGGTGTAGGGGGTGGCACAGGTACAGACACACCTGGCCCTGAGACACCAGGCAAGCTTATTTGATTCCAAAAACATTGACTTCTCAAACTTCCACTAATGCCCCACCTCCCCCTCGTACCCCATCCGTTATTTATTTATATACACACATTCTTCTCTCTCTCTCCTTTTTCTCCCTCTGTCCCTCTCACTATACCCCTTGCCCATCCTCTGGGCTTCCCCCCTCCCCCTTTCTTTCTCCCTAGGCCTCCTGTCCCATGATCTTCTTGTATCCCTTTTGCCAATCACCTGTCCAGCTCTTGGCTCCATCTCTCCCCCTCCTGTCTTCTCCTATCATTTTGGATCTCCCCCTCCCCCTCCAACTTTCAAATCTCTTACTAGCCCTTCTTTCAGTTAGTCCTGACGAAGGGTCTCGGCCCGAAACGTCGACTGTACCTCTTCCTAGAGATGCTTTCACCAACAACTTTTGTGTGTGTTGCTTGATTCCAAACAATTGGTTTACTGATCATTACAGAATGTCTCTCTGGTGCTTCCCTCTCCCTCCCCTCTCCCTTCCCCCTTTTCCCAACCATGGTTTCCCCTCTCCCTGGCCCTTTCCCACTCTGTCTGCAATAGAGACCCATATCAGAATTAGTTTGATCATCACTCACTTATGTCATGAAATTTGTTTTTTTTTGTGGCAATATATAAAATTACTACAGTGCTGTACAAAAGTTTTTTTTTAATAGGCATCCATTAGTCTTGTGAGACCATGGATTTGCGCCTTGCAAGGTTTCCAGGGCGCAGGCCTGGGCAAGGTTGTATGGAAGACCAGCAGTTGCCCATGCTGCAAGTCTCCCCTCTCCACGCCACCGATGTTGTCCAAGGGAAGGGCACGAGGACCCATACAGCTTGGCACCGGTGTCGTCGCAGAGCAATGTGTGGTTAGGTGCCTTGTTCAAGGACACACACGCTGCCTCAGCCAAGGCTCGAACCAGCAACCTTCAAATCACTAGACGAACACTTTAACCACTTGGCTATGCGCCGACACAAAAGTACTGCGTGTATATATATATATGGGTGCCTAAGACATTTCCTCAGTACTGTACGTCTTTGGATGTGGAGGAAGGCCGAGCACCAGCAGTAAACCCATGCAGTCTCGGGGAGAATGTACAAACTCCTTACAGACAGCAGTTGAATTGAACCCCAATCTTACAGGTAGTGCTGTAAAGCATTACTCTAACCACTATGCTAACATGCCATCCCTTGGCAGATTTAATTGCACACTGTAAGTTACCCTTCATGCGTAAATCTGGGCACAGGGAATAGGAATGTGGGGAGAATGAAATAAGTAAGGATAGGAGAGGTGTACAAATGGCTGCTTGCCAGTTTGCATAGTCTCAGTGGACCCAGGGGTCTATTTCTTGGCTATATCTCCATGCCATGTGTTCCCTTTCTCCCGATACCAGGACTGAGTGATTGGGATGGGCAGAAACCAGGCCACCCTCATCCCTGATAGCCCACTTCCTGGACCTGTGAGTGAGCACCTTATCAATGGGGGCTGCCTGTGGGGCAGACTTTGTCCAGCGCACCCACTCTCCCGGGGTTTAGGATCTTTGGGCTGGGAACAAGCAATCAAAGTATGAGGAAAAGAATCCTCAAGAAATCACAATGGTTCACGAACAGCTTCTTCCGCTCCGCCATCAGATTTCTGAATGCTTAGAAAACTGATGGCAGAGAGGAAGAAGCTGTATCAGAAACACTGAGTGTGGATCTTCAGGCTCCTGTACCTCCTCCCCAATGATAGCAATGAGAAGAGGGCATGCTTTGGACTGTGCGCGATTACTGGCCTTCCACTTACCGTCACACTTCTGACACTGACACACCAAATGGAGATTGAAAACAAGAGGCCATAATATTCCACTGAGCAGCTCACAGCGGCCTCCAGCAGATCGATCGGTTATTTAGTAATTCAATCCGACTTTGATTGTCTCTGTTTGAGCCAGCACTACATCTGCATCTGTCAGCGGGCTGACATTCCACTATTAACCCCCGGAGTGCCGGAACGCCATTCCTGTCTCTTCAATACAAGCAAGGGGGATGAGGAGTGAGGTAGGTCAGCTGACTGAGCGGTGTCGCGGCAGCAAACCTCGCACTCAACATCAGCAAGACCAAGGAATTGATTGTGGACTTCAGGAAGAAACACTGCCAGTCCTCGTCGAGGGAAAGGATGAGCAGTTTGAAATTCCCAAGTGTCAACATCTCTGAGGATCTATCCTGGGCCCACGGATTGACGTGACCATGAAGAAGGCACTTTAAGACATTTGGAATTTGAGGAGATTTGGTATATCTTGCAAATTCCTGCAGACGTACGGTGGAGCTCATTGTGACCTCTATGGAGTTTCCAATGCACAGGATCACAAGAGGATCCAGAAGGTTGTAGACTCGTCCAGCTCCAACACAGGCATTAGCCCCACCACCATCAAGGGCATCTTCAAGAGGCAGTGCCTTAGGAAGGCAGCATCCGTCATGAAGGACCCTCACCATTCCGACATGCCCAATACTACCGTCAGGGAGGAGGTACAGGAGCCTGAAGACTCAAAACGACTAGAAACAATGCCAGCATCTTTGGCTGTACACCTGAACAGGTGTACACTTTAACCCTGCTTTCTAGTTCTTAAGGCTGATTTATACTTGTGCATCAAATCTACGCCGTAGGTACGGCGTAGCCGCGTACCCTACGCTGTACTTTACGCCGAACCCTAAGCTGTAGCCTAACGCGCACCTCTCCCAAAATGTAACTACGCGTCGCGGCGACGCAGACCACAACAACTGTGATTGGTCCACTTGGTAGCATCGCATTTCCTCCTACGCTGCAATAGCTTCCCATTGGGCGACTGAAGGGCAGGGAAGGAACTCTGGCTGCAATGCTTTCCGTAAAGCTTTACAGACCTCCGAAATTATGGAGGACCCTGTGCTTGATGCCAGTTTGTAGCTAGCTGCTACAGCCTGTTGACTTCCACCTGAAGCTAAAACTCGAATGGTGATTGCCAGTCTCAGAGTATACTGTGCATACACTGATGCGAAATAAATGGTTGGAGACGATGAACCAAATCGTCAAATCTACCTGCCGACATCCAAAAATATTTGAAATGCATTTCCTCATCCATGTCTCTCAGTGGCCGAACAAGCACAGAAAATTCACCCTCCTTCAGTTTCAGTCGCCATTCTTTGAAGTTCGAGTTTCTTTGTGTTGAGTTTCAACACAAAGAAACTCAACACAGTGGCATAGACACCCCACCGCCAACTTGCGTTTTGGCGGTGAATTGCAAAGAGATGCAGACACACCAATGCACAAGTATAAATGCTCACAATGGCGTCGCCCACTTGCGTAGGCTACGGTGTAAGCTAGTACGCACAAGTATAAATCAGCCTTAAATCTGAAACATTGACCATCCCCTGTCTCCGCAGACGCACCACAACACATTGCGCTCCTCCAGCAGTTTGCTGGCTTCATGATCCAAACGAGCCAGCCGGTGGTGTAGCAGCGTCTGCATCGGATTTCAGGTGTGTGGTCCCAGGTTCAAATCCGGCCGGCTCCCTGCACGCTTTCCGTCCGCGCTGAGTCGAGCATCAAGCTAGCAACTGGACCTCAAAAAAAAAAGGACAGATGCTAAAGAAATGGCAAGGTTGCCACCCGATGCGCCACGAGGCGCGGAGAGGAACAACGACAACAATGCTCCAAATTCCAGCATTTGCGGTCAACTGAGTTACCTGTGAGCATGCCCATCTTTGGAATGTGGAAAGAAATCAGAGCCCCCGGGAGGAAATAGACAAGGTCACAGGGAGAACGTACAAACCCCACACAGACAGTGACCGAGGTCCCTGATGCTGTGGGGTAGTGGCTTTACTGCACCATTACACCACCCAGCGACCCAACAGCAGGAGAGATAGTTTAGTGCAGTGGGACCTCAGGTGCCAATGAAAGGGCTGGAGGGGGCTTTAAGACCATATTACATGGGAGTAGAAATAGACCATTTGGCCCATCAAGTCTGCTCCACTATTTCATCATGGCTGATTTATTTTCCCTCTGAACCACATTCTTCTGCCTTCTCCCAATCTTACTAATCAACCTCCCAATGATTTGTCCTCCGCAACCGAATTCCACAGAATCACCGTCCTCTGGCTAAAGAAATCCCTTCTCATCTCTGTTTTAAAGGGACGTTCCTCTATACTGAGTCTGTGCACTCTGGTCCTAGAGGAAACACACTCTTCACATCCACTCCATCTAGCATTTTCGCCCCACCCTATCTCCATCCTTTCTCCCTCAGCTTCTCACATGTGGACTCGAGGAGGGTGAACATAGAACACAGAACTGTACAGCACAGGAACAGGCCCTTCGGCCCATTATGTCTGTGCTGAACAGATTAGGTTTATTTTAAAGATTAGCTTTATTTGTCATATGTGCATCAATTCATCAAATCTCTCTCTCTCTCCCTTTCTCTCTCTCTCTCTCTCTCTCTCTCTCTCCCTCCCCCCCACTCTCTCTCTCTCTCTCTCTCTCTCGCTCTCTCACATAAGAAGATGGCGAGAATGGGAAAGGTACAAGCTGGAAGATGATACTCCATGTGTTTTCTAAAGTGGTAGTAATATCCCTAATTTATATTTTATTCCTTGGTCTATGAAGCATGCTTATTAAACACAAGAGATTCTACAGATGCTGAATACTCAGAAAAAGACACACAGCAGTACAATGAGGAACTCAGCGGGCAAAACAGCATTTATGGAGAGGAATAAACTGTTGACATCTTGGGCTGAGCCCTTCACCGGGATGGCAAAGGAAGCGGGAAGAAGCCAGAATAAGAATGTGGGTTGTTGTAGAGTTATTGCTAGGAGTGGGTGTCTCTGTGATGGCCATACTTATGACTGGGTGGACCTGGTGAGGGAAAGATTTGTAAATGGGTTGGGTGGAATGCATGAGGATAATCCCAATGGAAGCTCCTGGAGCCTCCCCCAATTTACCCCCCCCCCCATTGAAAACAGGGGTGGGTGTAGACACCAGGGTAAATCCCAACATTTGCTTGGGGCACAGTATCTGCCAAATGTCACCAGAGGCAGAGAATAGTTGGAGGTTTCTATCCAAGAAGGCTCATTTGTTGAAGATGGGATAAGTACATGGATGGGAAGGGGTATGGGGTCCAGATGCAGGTCAATGGGATGAGGCAGAGTAACACTTTGGCATGACTGGATGGGCCAGATGGCCTTTCTGTGTGGTAATGCTCTCTGACTCTGACTCTGTCACCTGTTCAAAGTTGGAGCTGACGAACTTCAAAGACACAACAGTACACCTTGCCTGGTTCCTTTGCACTGTTACTGTCTGGAGCTAACCGTGAGCCACTGCTAGGAACACAATCACCTCTGGCTCGTTGATATCCTCAGGGAGGGAAGGAATATATGATTGTGAAGACATGTAGTCCTCTTTTATTGTCATTTAGTAATGCATGCATTAAGAAATGATACATTATTTCCTGCGGTGTGATACCACAAAACACAGGACAAACCAAGACTGAAAAAACTGACAAAACCACATAATTATAACATAATGTTACAAACAGTGTAAAAATACCATAACTTGATGAAGAAGTCCATGAGCACAGTAAAAGTTCAAAGGTTCTCAAATGTCCCACATCTCACACAGACGGGAGAAGGGAGAAAAACTCTCCCTGCCATGCCGACCACAGTCCGACTCTCAGTCATCCGAAAACTTCGAGCTCTGATCAGCTCTCCAACACCGAGTACTGAGCGCCACCTCTGTCCGAACGATTTGACCTCCTTCTCGGTCGCCAAAAACAGGCAAGTCCGGGGATTTTGAGGCCTACCCTCCGAAAGATTCACGACCACGCAGTAACGACAGCAGCAAACGGGCATTTCAGAAATTTCTCCAGATGTTCCTCTGTGCTTTCACGTCCATTCTCCATCAAATCAGTATTGTCCACAGCCCCTATTTAACAGATACGATATCATTTTTCACTGGACAGCTGCGCACGCACGGCGCACTGCCATCTTCTCCTCCCGCCGACAGGCTATCCTTCATGGGAGGCTCATCCGGAAGGTTAAGATGCATGGTGAATTGGCCATTTGGATTCAGAACTGTCTTGCCCTTAGAAGACAGATTAGTGGACAAAGGGACTTAATCTAGCTGCAGTTCTATGACTAGTGGTGTTCCGCAGGGATCTGTATTGGGACCTCTGCTGTTTGTGATGTTTATAACTGACATGGCTAAAAATGTAGATGGGTGGATTAGAAGTTTGCAGATGATACGGAGATTAGTGGTGTTGTGGATAGCATAGAAAACTGGCAAAGAATACAATGAGACATAGATCAGTTGCAGATATGTGTGGAGAAATGGCAGATGGAGTATAACCCGGCCAAATGTGAAGTGTTGCGCCTTGTAGATCAAATGCAGAGAGACAGTTCACTGTTAAGGGCAAGCGCCTTAACAGTGTTGATAAGCAGAGGGATCCTGGGGTCCAGGTTCATAGCTCCATGAATCTGGCCTCACAGGTTGATAGGGAGGTTAAGAAGGCACTGGGCATACTTGGCTTTATAGTTAGGCCAGGTTTGGAGTGTTGGATGCAGTTCTGGTTGTCCATTCTCAGAAGGGTGTCAAGGCGTTAGAGAGGGCGCAGAAGATGTTTACCGGAATGTTGCCCGGATTAGAAGGCATGTGCTATAATGACAGGTTGGACAAACTTAGGTTGTTTATTCTGGAGCAGCTGAAGATATTTATAAGATTATGAGAGACATAGATACAGTAGGCAGGCAGTATCTTTTTCCCGGAGTTGAAATACCTAATTCCAGAGGGCATGCATCTAAGGTGAGAGGGGATAATTTCAAAGGAGATATGAAGGGTGATTTTTTTTACACAGGGAGCAGTGGATGTCTGGAATGCACTGCTGGGTGGTGGTAAAAGCAATAACATTAGAGACTTCTGAGATACATTTAGATAGGCACATGAATGTGAGGAAAATCCAGAAGGATATGGACAGTGATTAGTTTAGTTGGCCATCTGATTACTAATTTAATTGGTTCAGCAGAACATTACGGGCTGAAGGGCCTGTTCTTGTGCTGAACTGTCTACGTTCTATGGTTTTTACCCAGTCCAACCTGCACATGACTCCAGAACATCCTGAAATCCTCTCTGAAACTGGCCAGCAGCCACTGTTGAAGGGCAATCAGTGGTGGGCAGTAAACGCTCAGTTCAGTTCACAGTGTCGGGCACATGGCCAAGTGGTTAAGGTGTTCGTCTAGTGATCTGAAGGTCGCTAGTTCGAGCCTGAGCTGCGGCAGTATGTTTGTACCCTTGAGCAAGGCACTTAATCACACATTGCTCTAGTCTGTGTGAGGAGTGGCACCCCACACAGACTTCCAATCTGTGCCTTGTAAGGCATGAAAATGCCCGACGCAGGCCTCTCATGGTCTGAGTCGACGTTCCCTCCCTCCCTCCCCTCAGTTCACAGAACATAGAAGATTACAGCACATTACAACACCCTTTAACCAACTGTAAGATCAATCTAACCTTAACCTCCTACATACACCTCAATTTTACTATCATCCAAGAGCCTATCTAAGAGTCTCTTAAACGTCCCTAATGTATCTCCTTCTAGCACCCCCTGGGCAGGGTGTTCCATGCACTCGCTGTGTAAAAAACCTATCTCTGACATCCCCCTATACTTTCATGTTTGCTTTTGTGTGCTGGGTAGCAGACACCAACAGAATCAACAAACTCATTCGTAAGGCCAATGATGTTGTGGGGATGGAACTGGACTCTCTGACGGTGGTGTCTGAAAAGAGGATGCTGTCCAAGTTGCATGCTATCTTGGACAATGCCTCCCATCCACTACATAATGTACTGGTTGGGCACAGGAGTACATTCAGCCAGAGACTCATTCCACCGAGATGCAACACAGAGCGTCATAGGAAGTCATTCCTGCCTGTGGCCATCAAACTTTACAGCTCCTCCCTTGGAGGGTCAGACACCCTGAGCCAATAGGCATAATTTACATATTATTATTAATTATTTATGGTTTTATATTGTTATATTTATACTCTATTCTTGGTTGGTGCAACTGTAACAAAACCCAATTTCCCTTGGGATCAATAAAGTATGTCTATCTATCTATCTATCTATCTATCTATCTTTCCTTCAATCACTTTAAAAGTGATTCAATCACTTGAAACACTTCAATCACTTTAATACCTTCGTATTAATCACTGGCTATTTACTCAATTTATGCCTCTTATCGTCGTTATACGCTCTCATACTCTTCTGATCCCAAGGGAAAAACCCTAGCTCGCTGAGCCTATCCTCATAAGAAACATTCTCAAGTTCCTGAGCTATTAAAAAATTAATACAGGCTACCATTTAATTAAACATAGCATACGTAGTGTAGCGCACAATTAACACATGAGGAGTGTTTGCTATCTTTGGGCCTGTACTTGATGGAGTTTAGAAGACTGAGGGTGGGGGGGGAATATCATTTAATCCTACCAGATACCAAAAATCCTGGATAGAGTGGATGTGGAGAGGATGTTTCCATTAGTAGGAATGAACAGGACTAGATCGAACAGCTTCAGAATAAAGGGACATCCCTTTAAAACCGAGCTGAGGAGAAATTTCTTCAGCTAGAGGTGGTGAGTCTGTGGAATTTGTTGCCGCAGAGAACTGTGGAGACAAGCCATTGGATGTATTTAGGGTAGAGATTGGTAGGTTCTTGGTTGGCATGTGGGTTAAGGGTTACAGGGATGAGGCAGGAGAATGGGTGAAACAAGAAGTCAGCTTGGATTGAATGGCAGAGCAGTCTCAATGGACTGAATGGCCTAATTCAGCTCCTGTATCTTAAAGAACACTCACACATTGGGAGCCCTAAAACCCAGGTTTGAATTCCAGGTTTAGCACCTGGGGTAGTGTTCTGTCAGGTGCGCCATTTCTTGAAGAACTACCCCAGTGTCAAGAGCATATATTTACAATTCTGTGCAAAGGTCTTCGGCACTTGCAAAAAGATTTCTGGAAAGTGAAGATACTTTCAAAAAGAATGAAATGAAAAGTTTCTAAGTATCAAAAAAATACTATAAAGAGAGCAGTAAACAGTAAAAAAAACTAAATCAGATTAATATTTGATGTGACCAACCTTTGCCCTTAAAACTGCATCAATTCTCTTAGGTACATCGTTGTGCAGTTTTATAAGAAAATCAGCTGGTAGGTTGCTCCAGGCATCTTGGAGAACTTGCCACAATTCTTCTGCAGACCTCAGCTGTCTCGTTTGCTTCTGCCTCTGCAGGTACTGTAATTCTGGATAGCCTCGGTGTTCTTGGAGGCGAGGGTGGAGTGCCATGAGAGGGGTGGCAAAAAAAGGAGTGCCAGGATGGGGGTAGGGGGGTGGTGAGGATGCAGACACCCCCAGCCCTGAGTCATGAGGCAAAGCTCTTTGATTCCAGACAACTGGCTTATTGATCATTACAGAATGTCTCTCTGGTGCTTCCCTCTTCCTCCCCTCTACCTTCGCCTTTTCATAACCATGATTCCCCTCTCCATCTCCCCTTCCCACTCTCACCCATATCAGAATCAGGTTTATCGTCACTCACATATGTCACGAAATTTCTTCTGTTTCGCGGCAGCATTATAGTGCAACACATAAAATTCCCATTGCTGCCTGTAAGTAGTTTGTACATTCTCCCTGTGACTGCATGGGTTTCCTCCGGGTGTTCCAGTTTCCTCCCACAGTCCAAAGACATGCCGATTGGTGGGTTAGTTTGCCATTGTAAATTGTCCCATGATTAGTCAATAGACAACAGGTGCAGGCGTAGGCCATTCAGCCCTTCGAGCCAGCATCACCATTCACTATGATCATGGCAGATCATCCACAATCAGCACCCTTTTCCTGCCTTCTTCCCATATCCCTTGACTCCGCTATCTTTAAGAGCTCTATCTAATTCTTTCTTGAAAGAATCCAGAGAATTGGCCTCCACTGCCTTCTGAGGCAGAGCATTCCACAGAACCACAACCCTCTGTGTGAAAAAGTTTTTCCTCAACTCCGTTCTAAATTGTCTACCCCTTATTTGTAAACTGTGGCCCCTGGTTCTGGACTCCCCCAACATCGGGAACATGTTTCCTGCCTCTAGCGTGTCCAATCCCTTAACAATCTTATATGTTTCAATCAGATCCCCTCTCATCCTTCTAAATTCCAGTGTATACAACCCCAGTCGCTCCAATCTTTCAACATATGACAGTCCCGCCATCCCGGGAATTAACCTTGTGAACCTACGCTGTACTCCCTCAATAGCTAGAATGTCCTTCCTCAAATTTGGAGACTCAAAACTGTACACAATACTCCAGGTGTGGTCTCACCATTAGGCTAGGACTAAATTGAGGGGTGCTGGATGAGGCAGCTCAAAGGGTCAGAAAGGCATATTCTGCACTCTATCTCAGTAATTAAATCAAAATAAACCTTACTACAATACTGTGGAAAAGTCTTAGGTGCCATATATATATATACATATATATGTGTATATATATACATATATATATACACACACACATGTACATACATACATACATACATACATATATATATATATATATATATATATATATATATACACACCTATCTACACCTAAGACGTTTGTATAGTACTGTATGTATAATACATAACCTATTAACAATAAATTGTTGAGAATAAATAATATTAACAATAAATGCTCTCTATTGTAAGCTAGATGTGGGAGTTTGCTGGAGACAAATTGGCTGCTGGGTTTCCTTCATTATAACAGAACCATTTGCTTTAAAACACACTGAAATTCTATGAAGATTGCAAGAATTTCTTCCTTGTTTTGGAGAACAGATTATCTAGTCAATGAGGTTTTGTTACAGATTTGCTCATATATTAAAACCTGCAGCTAATTGAGTGTGGCAACATGAATCTTCCTGAGTAATTGCTGCCAACACTGACACATCAAGATGTCATGAGTAATTGATGGACTCTTACCACCGATCTGTTCTTCAGTCACTGGACAAGATGTCTGTCAGCTCGTCATTGTGCCCCCTACCCCTCCGTATAATGCATTGGTCAGACCACAGCTGGACTAGTCACACACCATAAACTACTTCCCTTCAACCATTCAGTTCCTGAACCAGCCAGCACAACCCTAATCATTCAAACTGCACTAAAATTGACTTCTTCACTTTGCACTAAAATTGACTTTTTCTTTGATCTAATTGAGTTTTCTTGTAAGAAAGACAAGCGCCTTTGCTCCTCCCTCTGCAAAAGGCAGGATTTCCTGGTGGCCTTCCCATTCCCATTTTAACATGTCTGTCCAAGGCGTCCTCTACTCCTAAGATGTGAGGCCACTCTCAGGTTGGAGGAGCAGCACCTCAAGGTTTGAGGTCTTACAAAGGGGCATGGATTGAATGAATGCAGTCTTTGCCCTAGGGTTGAGGAGAGAATGCCCGGGGTAGGTGGGGTCTTTGACTGTGCTGGCTGTTTTACTGAGGCAGCGAGGGGTATAGACAGAGTCCACAGAGAGGAGGCTGGTTCCTGTGATGTGCTGAACTATGTCCACAACTCTCTGCAGGTTCTTGCAATCATGTACAAAACAGCTTGAGCACACACTCCCCCTTTCTGCTATAAAATTTATTTGACAGTTTGCCTTCTTTTGCACATTGGTTGTTTTTCAGTGTTTGTGTATAGTTTTTTATTGATCCAGTTGTATTTCTTTGATTCACTGGGAATGCTTGCAAGAAAATGAATCTCAAGGTAGTACAGTCTGACATATACATATTTTGATAATAAATTTATAGTCCTGTGCAAAAGTCTTAGTTTCCCTCGATGTTTCATATTGTTTCAGATAGTATGGTTTCCACAGAGCCCTGATCGCACCATTATCAAGGTTGTCTGGGATTATCTGGAGAGACAGAAGCAAGCGAGACAGCTGAAGTCTTCAGAAAACCATGGCAAGTTTTCCAAGATGTTTGGAACAACCTACCAGATGATTTTCTTAAAAAACTGAATGACAGTGTACCTAAGAGAATTGGCGCAGTTTTAAAGGCAAAGCGTGGTCTCATCAAATATTAATTTGATTTCAAACAACAGGAATTCTGCAGATGCTGGGAATTCAAGCAACACACATCAAAGTTGCTGGTGAACGCAGCAGGCCAAGCAGCATCTGTAGGAAGAGGTGCAGTCGCTGGTGAACGCTGTCCTGACGAAGGGTCTCGGCTTGAAACGTCGACTGCACCTCTTCCTACAGATGCTGCTTGGCCTGCTGCGTTCACCAGCAACTTTGATGTGTGTTGCTATTAATTTGATTTAGTTTTTTTCTCTTTACTGCTCTTTATAGTAATTTTTTTGATCTTTAGAAACGTTTCATTTCATTATTTTTGAAGCTATCTTCACTTTACAGATTTTTTTTACATGTGCCCAAGACCTTTGCACAGTACTGCACTTTGAACTTTGAACTTTGAACAATATGGTCTAAACTAGTGAATGGGTACCAACTGAGTCACGCATGAACTTTGCAAAGAAACCACAGAAGAATAGAAATAAATGTTACGCAAAGTTTACAAACGGATGATTATATAAGCTATAAGCAAATGACAAACATAACAGCTAAAACTCAAGGTAAAACACAGGTCAAACGACAATCTGGACCCTAATGCATCATCACCCAGTGACTAGCTACTTTAGCGCTCAAGGAAAGTGGTTGATTGTTGCCAGAACCCCTTGTTACATCAGTGAGGGAAGAGGTGTAATGCTGCATGAATTATAACAGAGAAACATGCTGAACTGTTAAACGCTTGCTAAACACTTGCCAGTCAAATCTCCTGTAAAAATACATGAGCAGAGTTAGGCCATTCAGCCCAATGAGTCTTCTCCACCATTCCACCATGGCTAACTTATTATTCCTCTCAACCCCATACACCTGCCTTCTCCCCATAACCATTAACGCTCTTACTAATCAAGAACCTATCAAACTCTGCTTTAAATATGCACAATGACTTGGCTGCCACAGCCATCTGGGGCAATGAATTCCAAAGACTGATCACTGTCCTCATCTCTGTTCTCAAGCTGTGCCCTCTGGTCCACTTATGGGAAACATCCTCCTCACATCCACTCTATCTAGGCTTTAATATTCAATAGGTCTCAGTGAACTTCCCCCCCCCCGCCCCCATTCTTCTAAACTCTAACAAGTACAGACCCAGAGCCATCAAGGGTTAACCCTCAATCAAATGCTCCTCATGCGTTAACACTTCCATTCCCAGATCCATTCCTGTGGACCTTCTCTGGACCCTCTCCAATGCTAGCTCATCCTTCCTTAGATAAGGGTCCTTAAACTGCTCACAATACTCCAATGACCAACGCCTTAAAAAACCTCAGCATTACATCCTTGCTTTTAAGGTGGCATGGTAGCATAGCACAATGCTTTACAGTACTGGCAACGTAGGTTCAATTCCTGCCACTGCCTGGACGTTGTCCCCGTGACCATGCGGATTTCTTCCAGGTGCTCAGGTTTCCTCCCACAGTCGAAAGATATACCAATTGGTAGGTTAATTGGTCATTGTAAATTGTACCATGATTAGGCAACGATTAAATCAGGGGATTGCTGGGTAATGTGGCTCGAAGGGCTGGGAGGGCCTATTCTGCACTGTAGCTTAATAAAAATTAAATAAATGTTCCAGTTCTCCTGAAATGAATGCATATTTTGTGCATCCTGAATCATGGGCTGACAGGGCCATTTCTGCTCGTCCACAGAAAGATGTTGGTCAGTCTAAGCAGTTGGGGATGGTGGATGGTCAGGAGAGAAATTCAAAACCACAACCCCATCTGTTCTCTGTCATTTTGCTTTCTTCCTTCCCCTCTCACTTTTCCGCCTTCAGTTTTATTTTTATACATCCTCACCTTGAATTTGCAATTCTGATTTTCTCCTACAACATTAGAGAGAGAGGAAAACAGTGAGCATCAGGCTGGTGTGCCTGGCCAGCTATTCGAAAATGTCAACACCACCTTCCACGCTAACCCCTCGATATCCCTTCCCAGCTAACAATCTATCAAGCTTTTCATCCCAATTTCACACTTACAATTTCTCTTCAGTCGATTGTCAAGCTCTCTGTGCTCTCTCTCTCTCGCTCTCTCTCTGCCTTCCCACATTCACGTTACACTCTTCCTCCATTCTCCCTCTCCATTCATTCTCTCCACTCCATCTCTCCCTCCCATTCTCTCTTCCCACTCTATCTCCCTTTTAACTCTCTCCCTCTCTCTCTCTCCATTCTTTCCCTCAACTCATTCTCTCTCTCACTTTCTCTTTGCACACTCTCTGCCCATTGTTCCTCCCATCTCTCTCTCCCAAGTCTATCTTCCACTGGACTCTCAACCCTTCTCTCTCCATTCTCTCCGTGCCACATTCTCTCTCCCCCAGTTCTATTTCCCCAATTTATTTTCATTCTGTCTGCTCCCTCTCCACTCTTTTACTTCCCGCTCTCTGTCACTCTCTCTCAGCCACTACTTCGGTCTCTAATCTTATTTGAATTCCTTGAAGATCAATCCCTGCTCCTTGACTGTTTTTTTCTCCCTAACTATCAATCTTTATTTTCAAAGACTGATGGATCTGTGAGACACCTCCCCCGCTTCTGCCTGACTAACTGTTGGTTAAAAGAACAGATTAGATGTTATTTAATTAATGCTTTTTTATCAGGCTGATAGCTTAGCCTGCCATTGACTAAGTGCCTGATGACTTTTAAAATCAAAAATGCAAATTCACTTGATGCAAACCTCTCTTTATTCATCTCCAGTATTTGAGCTTCAAAAGTTCAACCATTTATTTGTTTCTTTTATCTGAACAAGGATTCTAATGATTCATTCGATGACTCAGTGATGTGGAGAACCAGAAGAGAATCAAACAACTGCTCTGTATTTCAATTTAGGGAGAAAAGCCGGCAGCCTGTCACCAACTCTGTGTGTGTGTGTGTGTGTGTGTGTGTGTGAGAGAGAGAGTTCACATGACCGTGTGTATGTATGTGTGAGTGTGTGTCTAAGTGCTTGTGTGGCTGTGTGTGCATGAGAGAGAGTTTGTGTATCTGTCTGTGTGAGCGAGAGAGTTCGCAATACCGTGTGTGTGTGTGTGTGTGTGTGTGTGTGTGTGTGTTTGTGTCAGAGAGAGAAACAGAGTTTGTGTGTGTGGCTGTGTGTGAAAGTTGTGTGTGTGGGAGGAGGAGGTGTGTGTGTGTCCCCGTATGTGTGTCTTTGTGTGAGATAGAGAGAGAGAGAATATGTATGTTTGCGTGCCTGTATCTCTGTGTATGTGTGGCCTCTATATTAGGTACAGCCAGGCAACAACTCAATGCATAAAAGCATGCAGACGTGGTCAAAAGGTTCAGTTGTTGTTCTGACCAAACATCAGAATGGGGAAGAAATGTGATCTAAGTGAGTTTGACTGAGGAATGATTGTTGGTGTCAGACAGGGTGGTTTGAGTATCTCAGAAACTGCTGATCTCCTGGGATTTTCACACACGACAGTCTTCAATGTTTACAGAGAATGGTGTGGAAACCAAAAACATCCAGCAAGCAGTGGTTTTGTGGACAAAACGCCTTGTTATGACAGAGGTCAGATGAGAATGGCCAGACCGGTTCAAGCTGACAGGAAGGCGACAGTAACTCAAATAACCACGGGTCACAACAGTGGTGTGCAGAAGGGCATCTCTGAACCCACAACACGGAAAGCCATCTCACGGTCTAAGTAGAAATTCTGGACCAAACTTGACCGAACGAAGGATGCTTGACAGTTGTGGCAAGGCTTGAATACTATCACCTCTTGTAAAGTAAAATCAAACAGCATAGGAGACAGCAGGGCTTCGGTTCCAGCTGAGCTCAATGCCTTCTTTGCTGTCCTTGATCACCAAACTATGAAGGAACAATCACAAACTCCCACATCCCTGATGATTTAGCGACTCCCATCTCTGAAGTTCTCTCTCTCTCTCACTCTCTGAAGCTGAAATGTGAGCTGCCTTCGGGAGGGTGAACCCACACAAAGCATCCTGCCCAGATGGGGTACCTGTACCACACACTAAAGACCTGTGCTTATCAACTAGTGTTTTCACTGAGATCTTTAACCTCTCATTTGGCAGTGTATTCTACCCACCTGCTTCCAGCAGGCTTCAACTCTATTAGTGCCCAAGAAGAGTGTGGTGACATACCTCAATGTCTATCACCCAATAGCACTTACAACCACAGTGAGATTAGTGATGAAACATATCAACTCCTGCCTCAGCAGTGACTTCGATCCACTCCAATTTGTCTACTGGAGCAACAAGGTTCACAGCATCTCACTGGCTCTTCACACAACCTTCGAAAATCAGGACAGTGAAGATTCATACATCAGAATGCTCTTTCTCGACTGTGCCTCAGCATTCAATACCATCATCCTTTCCCCACCATTGAGCACATCTACATGAAAGGCTGTCGCAGGAAAGCAGTATCAATCATCAGGGACCCCCACCACCCAGGGCATTTTCTCTGTTTACTCTTTTCCATAGATGCTGCCTGGCCTGCTGAGTTCCTCCAGCACTTTGAGTGTTTTGCAAGGCTGTGAGTCGTTTGTTCCTGTGGAGAGATCCATAATGTGAGACATTGGAGTCGGTGCCTCTTCTGTGCCAACGTTCCCGATGGAAGGCAGCCACAGTTGATCTCAGCTCAGTGAGTCCCAGGGTTGGAGACCCGTGCGAGTCCAGAGTTCAAAGTCCTGTCCTCACCAAGTCCTAGGGTTGATACCAGAGGTTGAAGACCTAAGTTCGATGAGCTCGGAGCTCGAGGACTAAAGGTCAAAGCCCCCTGGGTCAGCATGATCAGAATTTTGAAATTTGCAGCAACAGTACAGTTCGTTCGTTATGTTCCACGTCACATGATGTGGGCGATCCTGGTCTTTCCATGACCGTGATTGTTCTTGGCAGATCTTTCTACAGAAGTGGTTTGCCATTGCCTTCTTCTGGGCAGTGTCCTTACAAGACGTGCGACCCCCAGCCATTATCAATACTCTTCAGAGGTTGTCTGGCTGGTGTCAGTGCTCGCATAACTAGGACTTGTGATGTGCACTGGCTGCTCACACGACCGTCCACCACCAGCTTCCGCGGCTTCACGTGACCCTGATCAGTGGGGGCTAAGCAGGTGCTACACCTTGCCCAAGGGTGACCTGCAGGCCAGCGGAGGGAAGGAGTACTTACACCTCCTTTGGTAGAGACACAGCGCCACTCCGCCATCCGAGCAGTACAGACCCATATATAATAAAATTACTATGTTATGATAAGAAATAGGTATAAAAATTAAATAAGTAGGGCAGAGAGGGAGGTGGCATTGATGGGACATTCAGAAATCTGATGGCGGAGGATAAAAAGCTGTACCTGAACTGTTGAGTGTGATAAATGACTGAATCTGATTGACATGATAGACTGGCGTATTGAGAGCATGTCCTGGGTGGTGGGGGTCCCTGATGATGGATGCTGCTTTCCTGCCACGGCATTTCATATAGATGTGCTCAATAGCGGGGAGGGCTTTACCTGTGATATACTGGGCTGTATCCACTACTTTTTTGTAGGGCTTTCCGTTTCAAGAGCATTGGTGTTTCCATACCAGGCTGTGGTTCAGCTGGTCAAAACACAGTCAATAAAGCACTAGATCATTTTTTATACTCTCCTCTGCTTGCTGAGTTCCCAACTCAATAAATGCTGAACCAGGAAGTAAAAAAAAAGGGAGCAGGCCATTCAGCCCATCTTGCCTACTCCATCATCCGCTTCCCTGTGCTAGCCCATCTCTTGACCCATATGCCCATGAATCTATCACAGGCAGGGCATTGTGGAGACACCAGAGAGATGGTAGATGCTGGAAACTTTGAGCAACACATGCAAAATGCTGGAGGAACTCAGCAGGTCAGGCAGCATCCATGGAGAGGAATAAAGAGTCGACGTTTCGGGCCTAGGCCCTTCATTAGCAACAAACAATCTGCTGGAGAAACTCAGCGGGTCAGGCGGCATCTGGGGAGGGAAAGAAATTAAGCTCTAAGACTGTAAGATGCACTGGAGAGGCAAAGTGATCTAGAGTCACAGAGCAATACCACATGAGTGATGGAGCTGTACAACAGGGACACAGGCCCTTCAGCCCAACCAGTCCATGCTAACCTCATTGTCTACACAGCTACTCCGAATACCCTGAGTTTGGTCCATATCCCTCCAAGCCCTGCTCCTCCATGTAACCCTCCAGATGGTGGTTGGCCATCATGTCTGACGATGATAAGAAACCGGTGCTGGAGAGTTTTTAAAGTGGAAAAGCCATCGCACTGACACAGTTCCACTCTCTCGAACTTAGAAGTCCGGGTCCAGTGGTACAAACGAGCATCACAAACTGGGATCTTCCTTGATTCCAGTGGGTGACCATGACGTCTTCTGTTCCTTGTCATGCCCTTTGCTCTCCACGGAGCATTGCAGAACTGCTTACCTGGCCATTGTATCTCACTGTAGATCTCATCCGCCCTGTCCACTTCACATGGTAGGACTGGCATGAAGCCTATTGAATGGTGAAAGGCCTTGATAGGGTGGATGTGGAGAGGATGTTTCCTATGGTGGGAGAGTCCAACACGGCCTCAGAATAGAGGGGCGTCCTTTTAGAACGGAGATGAGGAGGAATTTCTCAAGCCAGAGAGTAGTGAATCTGTGGAATTCGTTGCCACAGGCAGCTGTAGGGGACAAGTCTTTATGTGAATTTAAGGCATGGGTTGATAGATTCTTGATTGGTCAGGGCATAAGAAGTTAGGGTGAGAAGGTAGGAGATTGGGGCTAAGAGGAAAAAATGATGATGAAAATGTGGAGCAAACTCAATGGGCCAAATTCTGCTCCTATATCGTATGGTGTTATGGACTTATCTCCCTCTGTCACCAGGGTATGAGGCCACCGGCGACCTTCTCCTGGTTTAGCCCATCTGTTGGAGCCCTTTACCAGGGTGTGGCCACTGCCGCGTTTAAACAGCTACTCGATTGCTCAATTGAGAGGCGAACGTCCAGTGGAGACCGAGGGTGAGTGAGCTGCCCCGGGACAGACACAATGTGCCCCCTTCACCCCTCCCTGGACACCCTGTACACCAAAAGTATCTCCGCAGGATCTTCTGAAATGACAAGCATGAGCGTGTCCTGCTGTAGGGTTTTGACCTGAAACATCGATAATTCCTTTCCTCCCACGGAAGTTGCTCAGCCCACTGAGATCCTCCAGGAGATTGTTAGTCGCTCCTGTACACTGAAATTGGCAGCCAACTTGGAATTTCCTCAGCTATGTTGTTGCCAGGTTCAGGATGCAAAGACAGAGATTGCCAAAAGCTTCTTCCCACAGCACAACCCAGGACACCATTTTGTAGGGACCACACAGTGATGGGGTAGTGTGAACTTTTCTGACTGCCCCATTGCAGAAAGGACTTGGGGCTATGGAGAGGGAGCAGATGTTGCCTGTATTTCAGGGTATGAAGCAACACATACAAAACGCTGCAGGAACCCAGCAGGTCAGGCAGCGTCTATGGAAATGAATAAACAGTTGACGTTTCAGGGTGGGACCCTTCTTCAGGGCTGGAAAGGAAGTGGGAAGGCACCAGAATAAAAAAGTAGGGGAAGGGAAAGGAGGGTTGCTAGAAGGTGATGGGTGAAGCCAGGCGGGTAGGAAAGATAAAAGGCTGGAGAGAAAGGAATCTGATAGGAGAGGAGAGCGGACTACAGGAGAGAGGGAAGGAGGAGGGGCACCAGGGGAGGTGATAGGCAGGTGAGAAGAGGTAAGAGGCCAGAGTGAGGAATAGAAGGAGAGGGAGTGAATTTTTTTTTAACCAGAAAGAGGAATCGATATTCATGCCAGAGGGTATGAACTATAAGGAGAGGTTGGACAAGTTTCTCTCAAGCGCAGGAGGCTAAAGGGAGACCTGATAGGAGTTCATAAGATAATGAGATGCACAGATAGAATAGGCAGCCCGTATCTTTTTCTCAGGGTGGAAATATCAAATACTACAGAACATGCATTTAAGGCAAGAAGGGGGAGGTTTCGAGGAGATGTGCACAACAGGGTTTTTAGCACAGAGGGTGGTGGGTGCATGGAACGGGCTGCAGGAGTTGCAGTGGATGCAGATACAACAATGTATTGCTGAAGAGGCTGTTGGGTGGAACCATGCTGTGGCAGGGAATGGAGGAAAACAGGCCACGTGCTGGCAGAAGGGTTTAGTTTAGTTCAGCGTTGTGTTCGGCACAGGCACGATGGGCTGAACAGCCTAATTCCGTGTCACACTGTCCGGTGTTCTGTGTCGTGTGAGGTCTGGATTGTGCAGAGTTGCATGGGTGGAACAGGTGCGAGTCAAAATCACAGTCAAAGTCAAATTTATCACCAACATGCATATGTGTTACCATATACTTGAGATTGATTTTCTTACAGGAATTTGTAGGAAAATAAAGAATACAACAGAATTTATGAAAAACCAGACATAAACAAACAACTAATGTACAAAAGAAAACAAATTGTGACATAGATAGATAGACAGGTAGGTAGATAACACTGAGAACACGGGTTGCAGAGTTCTTGAAAGTGAGTCTGTAGGCTGTGGAACCAGTTCCGAGTTGTGGTGAGTGAAGATGGTCTTTGGTTCAGGGATTCACTTCCTCACGTCTCATTGTGACGTGACGTCGGTGCAGGCAGTCACCGGCCTCTGCAGCTATTGCAGCTGAGAGTCACGCAACACCCAGCCTAACGGGACGGAGGAACAGAAGGGACCAAAGGAAAGGACCCAAAATGCTGACTGTACTGTCCCCCTCCACCCAGCTGATGCTCTCGTCTCGCTGCTGCCATCGGGGAGAAGGTACAGGAGCCCCAGGGTCCACGCCGCCAGGTTCAGGAGCAGTTATTACCCCTCAACCATAAGGCTCTCTTCACTCAACTTCACTTGCCCCATCGCTGAACTGTTCCCCCAACTATTGGACTCACCTTCAAGGACTCTTCATTTCACGTTCTCAATGTTTATTTCTTATTTATTTATTATTTTTCTTCTTTCTTTCTTTCTTTGTGTATTTGCACAGTTTGCTGTCTTTGACACTCTGGTTGTCCATCCTTTTAGTACAGTCTTTCATTGAGTCTATTAGGATTTTTGGATTTATTGAGTGTGCCCTCATGAAAATGAATCTCAGGGTTGTATGTGGTGACATGCATGTACTTTCAACTTTGAACTTTGTACAGCTTCTTCCATGGATGCTGTCCGGCCCACTGAGATCCGCCAGAACTTTGCTTTTTGCAGTGAAGTTAACCGTCCTGTTTAGTTTAAGGGTCCCCCGTTTTCCTATCACTCAGAAAACTCACAAGGTGTTTTATTTTTAATTTGCTCATCAGACAGAAACACACCAGGCTGTTCCTTCATGGTTGGGGAATCTTTCTCAAAACAAACAAACGATGATTATACACTTGGGATACATGAGCGTTATTCCATCTCACTGAGAACAATTGGGAGGAACGCTACAGTATGTTTACAAACGTTATTGTCTGCATCCCTCTCCAAAAAAACAATTACCGAATTTAAAGTATTTATGAATCAACTTTAGTATCAAATAGCTTAAAAATATTACACCTTAATGAAAAGAGCCCAAGTTCATTTTTAATACAATACTAAACCATAATTACTTTTAAGCAATATTTGTCTCAAAAAATAACTACTGGTCTGTAATTTTCTTTCATAAATATTTCAAATTGAATGCATTCATTTTTAAATAAGTGTATTACTGGTTCTGTTTTAATCGTGTACATAGTCCAATTTTTACCGGTACTCTGTAAATTATTATAAAGGTTAATTAAAAACGCAATTATTACTTCCTGGGTTGTTGTCGGTGAAAATCCTTTCATGTTAATTAGTTTTCAGGTTAATGCAATAATACCACTGCTGCTGGATATCAGGGATCCCTTTGAACTTATTTACTGGTGACAGCAATGGCCATTAAAAGGGAGAGGAGAGGAGATGGGATGTAATGTTCAAATTGTACAGGGCATTGGTAAGGCCAGATTTGGAGTATTGTGTACAGTTCTGGTCACTGAATTATAGGAAAGATGTCAATAAAATTGAGAGAGTACAGAGGAGGTTTACTAAAATGTTGCCTGGGTTTCATCTCCTAAGTTACAGAGAAAGGTTGAATAAGTTAGGTCTTTATTCTTTGGAGCATAGAAGGTTGAGGGGGGACTTGATAGAGGTGTTTAAAATTATGAGGGGGATTGATAGAGTTGATGTGGATAAGCTTTCTCCATTGAGAGTAGGGGAGATTCAAACAAGAGGACATGAGTTGAGAGTTAAAGGACAAAAGTTTAGGGGTAACATGAGGGGGAACTTCTTTACTCAGAGAGTGGTAGCTGTGTGGAACGAGCTTCCAGCAGAAGTGGTTGAGGCAGGTTCGATGTTATTGTTCAAAGTTAAATTCGATAGATATATGGACAGGAAAGGAATGGAGGGTTATGGGCTGAGTGCAGGTCGGTGGGACTAGATGAGAGTAAGAGTTCGGCACGGACTAGAAGGGCCAAGATGGCCTGTTTCTGTGCTGTAATTGTTATATGGTTAACTCCATGGGGCCAGGAGGGGGCCTGTCCTGGTGTTGGAGCCTGAGAGTGTGTGTGAGGGGATGGCTGGCTGGGAAGGGGGGACGTAGGCTTGTTTTGTAGCTATTGTTGCTGCTGCTTGTGTTGTTCTGCTAAACACTGTGAGGAAGCTACGTTGGCCACACTTGCGAGCTGTCCCCGGAACATCCTTGAGTCATGTTATACACAATAGACAATAGGTGCAGGAGAAGGCCATTCGGCCCTTTGAGTCAGCACCACCATTCACTGTGATCATGACTGATCATCCACAATCAGTATCCAGTTCCTGCCTTATCCCCATAACCTTTGATTCCAGTATCTTTAAGAGCTCTATCTACCTCTTTCTTGAAAACATCCAGAGACATGGCCTCCACTGCTTTCTGAAGCAGAGCATTCCACATATCCACCACTCTCTGGGTGAAAAAGTTTTTCCTCAACTCTGTTCTAAATGGACTACCTCTTATTCTTAAACTGTGGCCTCTGATTCTGGACTCACCCATCAGCGGGAACATGCTTCCTGCCTCCAGCATGTCCAATCCCTTAATAATCTTAATGTTGGTGGTTAATGCAAACTGTATGCTTCAATATGCATGCAGTAACTAAATCCTCCTTCTTCCGACCTTTACCTCTTCCACCTATCATCTCCCAGCTTCGTACTTTATCCCCCCTCACCCACCCACCGCCTCCCCTCACCCCCACCTGGTCTCACCTATTATTTGCCAGCTTGTACTCCTTCCCCTCCCCACCCCCTTCTGCCCCCTTCCTTTCCAGTTCTGATGAGGGGTCTCTGCCCGAAAGCAATACCAGAATACAGAAAATAGTGTAGCAGTTCCAGACTGTTCATTCCTCACCACAGGTACAACTTAACCTGCCGAGTTCTCCAGCTCTTTTAGTTTGCCCCTCTGGATTTCCAACAACTGCACAACTTCTTGTGCTTATGGTAAGCTGCCCGACCTGCTGAGTTCCTCCAGAATTTTTTGTGCATTGCTTTGACTTTCCAACAACTGTGCAATCTCTTGTGTTTATACAGTGTGCTCGCCTTCAGAAACTGCAGAATAAAATATAAAGTTGGGATGTCATATGACTGCTTCACAAAACGCAGGCTAGCAGGGGGATCCCAACCTTTTTTATCCCATGGACCCTACCACTAACTGAGGGATCTGTGGACCCCAGGTGGGGAACTCCTGGGCTAGAGTATCACCTGCCAGCGTATACTCCTTCCCCTCTCCCACCTTCTTACCCTGACTTCTGCCCGCTTTTCTTTCCGGCCCTGATGAGGAGTCTTGGCCCAAAAGTTCAAATTTCAAAGTAGAATTTATTATCGAAGTTCATACATGTCACCACATACAACCCTGTGATTCTTTTCCCTGCGGGCGTACTCAGCAAATCTATAGAATAGTAACTGTAAACAGGATCAATGAAAGAACAGGAGCATAGAAGACAACAAACTGTGCAAATGCAAATATAAATAATTAACAAAAATAACGAGAGCATAAAATTACGAGATAAAGAGTCCTTAAAGTGAGATAATTGGTTGTGAGAATATCTCAGTAGATGAGCGTAGTTATCCCCTTTTGTTAAAGTCCGATGATTGAGGGGTAGTAACTGTTCTTGAACCTGGTGGTGCGGGTTCTGAAGCTTTTGTACCTTCTACCTGACGGCAGCAGCGAGAAAAGAACATGGCCTGGGTGGTGAGGATCTTTAATGATGGACGTTGCTTCCCTGTGACAGCGTTTTATGTGGATGTGCTTAATGGTTGAGAGGGTTTTACCCGTGATGGACTGGGTCTAACCCCTAACTTTTGTTGGATTTTCTTCTCAAAGGCACTGGTGTTCCTATACCAGGCCATAATGCAGCCAGCCAGCACACTTGACACCACACATCTGTAGAGGCTTGTCAAGGGTTTCGATGTCATGCCAAATCATCGCAGACTCCTGAGGAAGTAGAGGTGCTGTCGTGCTTTCTTTGCCATTATATTTATATGATGGGTCCAGGACAGGTCCTCTGAGATATTGACACCCAGGAATTTAAAGGTACTGACTCTCTCTATCTGCTCCTCCCATGAGCACTGGCTCATGAACCTCTGGCTTCCCTCTCCTGAAGTCTACAATCAGTCCCTTGGTCTTGCTGACATTGAGTGAGAGATTGTTGTTATGACCTCACTTGGCCACATTTTCAATCTCCCTTCTGTATGCTGATTCATCACCACCTTTGATACGGCCCACAACAATGGTGTCCTCAGCAAACCTGAATATAGCATTGGAGCTGTACTTAGCCACACAGTCATACGTGTAAAGTGAGTAGAGCAGGGGGCTGAGCACACATCCCAGTGGCGTTGCTATGTTGATGGTGATTGTGGAGCAATAACAGAGTGCAGGTACAGAGAAAATGGCGTGCAGGTCAGCAGTAAGGTGCAAGGGCCATGTTGAAATGGACAGAGAGATGAACAGTTCATCTTTATCATACTAGAGGTCCATTCAAGGATCCTTTAATTGTTGGATCGAAGATGCTATTTAGCTTGTTTGTATCTTTTTCAAGCTTAGCGTAGCGACATTGCTGGCTGCCCCCTGAGCATCCTTGGATTGTGTTGATCGTTAATGTAAAACGACCCACTTCACTGTCTGTTTTGATGTTTCAATGTCATCATCATCATCATCACCATCACTATGTGCCATATCTTATGACATCATCATTATGTGCTGTGTCATGTGACATCGGCAGTCATGGTCCATCCATGACCATGATTGTTCTTGGCAAATTCTTCTACAGAAGTAATTTGTCATTGCCATCTTCTGGGCAGTGTCTTTATAAGACGGGTGACCCCTATCATCATCAATACCCTTCAGAGATGGTCTGCCTGGCATCAGTGGTCGCATAACCAGGACTTGTGATATGCACCAGCTGCTCATACAACCATCCACCACCTCCACCCATGGCTTCACATCAGCCTAATCAGGGGCTAAGCAGGGGCCACACCTTGCCCAAGGGTGACCTGCAGGCTAGCAGAGAGAAGGAGCACCTTACACCTCCTTTGGTAGAGACGCATCTCGACCCCGTCAGCCGGTTTTGAAACACATGTGACAACTAGGGCTAATCTCTAAAAAACTGATCGGCCTTCTGAAGCTGTTTTGGGATTCAACATGTGAATATGTGCAAGATAATAGTTCTCTTGATGCAGCTAAAGGCTGACGTCAAATCCAGTTGCAGAGATCCTGATGGGAGGGGTTGACGAGCAAATAACCAGATAAGAGGGGTCTTTGATAATTTTCTATTATTGTGTCAGCAGTAAGACTCATGTTGTCATGTTGCCTACACCACGACAGTAACTAAACGTCAAAATGCCTTCATTTTTTGGAGCACTTTGTGCTGTGATGTAATGATAAAGCTGATATTTTCTTGCATCTAGGTTATACTTTACCTGACTGCATCTCTGTGACCAACCCTTTCAAGTTCTGTCTCACTATTTCAATTACGTCATTCCTATTAGTCATTCTACGTAATTGGCAAGGAAAAGTACGTTGGATCTCTGTAAATCAATTTTGACATCAACCTTCAGTTGCATCGAAACACTATTAGCTTGCAGATATTTGCTTATTGAATGCCAACACAGCTTTGGAAGGCCATTTTAAAAATTTTATCCTGATTTACTACAAGTACATTGAAACATCAAAACTTACAGTGAATTGGGTTACGTTGCAGCAATGACAACACAGTCCGAGGATTCCGGCGCCCACTACTTACTAACATTAACCCATACATTTTGGAATGTGGGAGGAAGGTAGAGCAGCTGGAGGAAACCACTGCAGTCGTGGCACACCAACTCCTTACAGACGCCAGCGGGGATTGAACCCCTATCACGGGCGCAGCAAACGCCGTGCTAACCGTGACACGCTCCGGTGAAGGAAGCAAGTTTTAAGTAGCATCAGATGAAGGCAAGCGCGACAGCTGCAGGGAGTCAGACCACAACACCACATTTACATCAGAGGCATGCTAACTATGAACAAGTATAAAATATTAATGCCATGTTTTATGAAAATATGCTTACAAAGATTAAATGTTATCCTGAGGAAAACCTCAAGTCCTTTGAGAGCAAAATATAGAACATCTCATTGTACTTTTCACTCTCTCTTTTTCTAAAGACGTTTAGTTGGACTGAGACATCTCTCCACATGTACCAGATATTCCCTGGTGGCTTGTTGCCGTGTCCTAGATAGGCAGCTTATCTGCATAAGTGTTACTATAAATAAGGTATATTTACACACACATTAGCAGAGACTCCCACGATCCAGGCCGTGCCTTATTCTCGATGCTGCCATCAGGCAGGAGGTACAGGAGCATGAAGACCGCACCTCAAGGTTCAACAATAGCTTCTTCCCCCTTGCCATGAGTTCTTGATAAACCCTAACACTTCCTCAATCTCCCTCTCTCTCTCCAAACTTCTACTAATATAGTTATGTTATTTTGTTGTTTATTCTGTTGTGTGGTCATAGACTAATATTGAACAGGATTAGGCCCTTTGCCCAAGATTCCCATTTAAATGAATCCCATTTTCCCTCATTTGGTCCAAATCTTTCCTATCCAAATATCTTCATATACTAGCATCAACCACTTCCGCTGGAAGCTCATTCCATGTCCTGACCACCCTCTGAGTGTAAAATCTGCCTTTCAGGTCCTTATTAAATCTCTCCCCTCTCACCTTAAACCTGTGCCTTCTGGTTCTTGATTCCCCAACCCAAGGGAAAAGACTGTGTGCTTTCACCCTATCTATGCCCCTCATGATTGTATATATTTCTATATAATCACACCTCCTTCTCTTGGCAATAAATTACATTAAATTTATGCTAACTTATGTTTGTCATGATTTTAAAGATTTGAAGATTAGTAATATTTGTCACATGTATATTGCAACACACAGTGAAATGTGTCGTTTACATCAATGACTAATGCAGTCCTAGGATGTACGGGGGGGGGGGGCAGCCAGCAAGTGTTGCTATGCTTCTGGCGCCAACAAAGCGTGCCCAAAACTTACTGACCCTAACCCGCATGAGGGGGGAGCCACAGGAGACCCGCACGGGGAGAACACGCACACTCTTCAAGGACAGTGGTGGGAATTGAACCTGGGTCACTGGTGCTATCGAACATCACACCAGCCACTACACTATCATGTTGTGATAAGCTGTGCTACAACTCTCAAAAAGTTGATTTTCATGGCATTTCTACTGTGCGTGTGTATGCCTATGTCAAGAAACCTGAATTTGAACTTATAAAACACGGATCTTTTTTTTAAATGGTATCATTGGCATGTTTTGTAGTTTTGTTGTTGCTGTGCTCTGTGTCATTCTGGCCATTGTGGGCGTGCTATGTTGGTGCCGGAATGTGTGCTGACACTTGCCGGCTGCCCCCAGCACATCCTTGGGTGTGTTGGTTGTTTATGCAAACAATGCATTTCACTACATGTTTCGATGTACATGTGACAAATCAAGTCAAGTCACTTTTTATTGTCATTTCGACCATAAACTGCTGGTACAGTACACAGTAAAAACAAAACAATGTTCCTCCAGGACCATGGTGCTACATGAAACAACACAAAACTACACTAGACTAAGTGAGTAAACACAAGGCTACACTAGACTACGTAAGATAACACAAAAACTACACTAGACTACAGACTTGCACAGGACTACATAAAGTGCACAACACTGTGCAGGGCAGTACACTAAATAATAAACAAGACAATAGGCACTGTGAATGTCAGTCTAGACTCTGGGTATTAAGGAGTCTGATTGCTTGGGGGAAGAAACTGTTGCCCAGTCTGGTCGTGAGAGCCCGAATGCTTTGGTGCCTTTTCCCAGATGGCAGGAGGGAGAAGAGTTTATATGAGGGGTGCATGGGGTCCTTCATAATGCTGTTTGCTTTACGGATGCAGCATGTGGTGTAAATGTCTGTAATGGCGGGAAGAGAGACCCTAATGATCTTCTCAGCTGACCTCACTATCCACTGCAGGGTCTTGCGATCCGAGACGGTGCAATTTCCAAACCAGGCAGTAATGCGTCTGCTCAGGATGCTCTCAATACATCCTCTGTAGAATGTGGTGAGGATGGGGGTTGGGAGATGGACTTTTCTCAGCCTTCGCAGAAAGTAGAGACGCTGCTGTGCTTTCTTTGCTATGGGGCTGGTGTTGAGGGACCAGGTGAAATTCTCCGCCAGGTGAACACCAAGAAATTTGGTGCTCTTAACGCTCTCAACGGAGGAGTCGCTGATGTTCAGTGGAGAGTGGTTGTTCCATGCTCTCCTGAAGTCAACAACCATCTCTTTGTTTTGTTTACATTCAGAGACAGCTTGTTGGCTCCGCACCAATAAACTTGAATCTTGAATTAATGTAACACCTTTAACGAATGGGCTAAAGATAACCCAGAAGTTTAACTGAGCACAGATTAACATTGTGAGTGATAGGTCAGAGAGGCAGGTGTTATTGAACATTCCAAGGGTAAGTTGAAGAGCTTTAGAGTATAAATTGCAGAACTAAGGGCTCAGAGAGATGAGAGTTTATGTGGCAAGAATAAAAGAAGTAGAGGAGAGGGGAAAAGATTCAGATTCAGACTAATTTATTTATCATATGTATTTAGAAACATACAGTGAAATGCGTCCTTTGTGTTTACACCCAACATACCCAAGCATGAGCTGGGTGCTGCCTACAAGGGTCGCCACACATTCTGACAGCAACATAGTATGTCCACAATGCTTGACAGAACAATGCAGAGAATAACAGGCAATGAAACAACAGCAAAACAAGCCACATTCCTTCCTCCCACGCGTGCACATACATTGTCCTCTAACCCCAGGGCAGACCATCCTCTTCGGCCTCTAGACTCCAGCAGATTCGTGAGTTTGCAGTCCTGGGGCCCTCAGCTCTCCAGTAGACTCACAGAGATTCATAGATATGATGTTTTGTAACTCCAAAACAGAAAACTAGTTGAAAGAAAAACACAGAAGACCAGAAGATGCACATCTTAGTTTTGTTTTGCTCTGGTGAGACGTGCACATGTGACGTGGTGGCATAATGACGTATGCCATTTACATACTTTTACATATAACCTGCAATGAATTATTTAAATGAACAAAGAATGCTTAAGCAAATGACTTACTTACAATTTTACTCAAAATACTATTTAACTATTAAATATAGACATCCTCATTTTTAATTTTCTCATTCAGGCCCAAAGATTTACTCGCTGTGGAGGATTTCTTACTGGTGGGATAATATCTTTCTTGATAAGGTGGGGTGGGGGGGGGTCACTCTGCTTGGCAGGAGAGACTTATGGCTGTGAAACAATCTCAGTTTCTGGGGCCTCCTCTGTGGAGATTGTAGGAGTCGACTCTGAGACTGCAGGATGTGGGTCTGACAGCTCTGGACACCTTTCTTCTCTAACAATCAACTCTGCTCTCCTCAACTGATCGATGTATCGTCTCCAAACAATCTCTACCGTGAAGGATAGTGGTCCAGTTCTGTCCTTAATTTTGCCATGTACCCATTTTTGATCAGTAACAAGGGGAAACACTCTCCCATACAAGTACTGGCTGAAACGTTTTGCACACTGAATCAAGGCCTTTCTCTCAATATGTGCATAATTTTTCTCTGCAGAAGTAAACGAATGTGTTGCAAAGTCTATGGAGTGTTCACTTCCATCGGCACTCGTAACATGTGACTCGACTGCACCTATACCATAAGGCGAAGCATCACAGGCAAGCTTCACTGGAAGATGTGAGTACAATGTCTGAAATTACCATTTGCTTTGTCCTTTGGGAAGCCTCCTCACACTGCTTTATCCATTTTCATTTCCTCTCAATCTGTAGTAAGGAGTTCAGGGGATTGGAGCATTGTAGCCAGGTTTGGCAGGAACCTGTTACAGTAATTGACAAACCCTAAAAAGGACTGCAACTGTGACATCCTTTGGCCTTGGAGCATCCATCATTGATTGAATTTTCTCAGCACACTTGTGTAATTCTTGTGTGTCAATGGTGTGACCACAGTAAGTAATGTTTGATTTAAAGAATTCACATTTGTCACACCATGATCTGAGCCCATAATCTTCTAATATTTGCAACACTGTCTTGAGATTTCAGAGATGTTTCTTATCGCCTTACTAGGAACAAATGATATCATGGTAACAGAGTGCCTGGGCAGCTTTGCAATGCTGGCCAATAGCTTTCTGCTAGAGTGCCTATTATAGCAATAAAGCCCTTTATGAGTGTTTATGGTGAGAAATACCTTGGACTCTTCTTCCATCTCCATCTTTAGGTAGACCTCAGTTAAGTTCACTTTCCTGAAATATAGTTTGCAAAGGTATCCTTTATCCAGGGAAGAGGGTATTGATCTAATTTCACTACCGGGATAACGGTGATCTTAAGATCACCGCGGATCCTGACAGACCCATTCCTCTTGGCCACTGGCACCATAGGTTTTGCCCATCAGCTCCACTCAACCTTGAAAAGGATTCCTTCAAACTCCGTGTGATCACTGGCTACCTTATCAGAGTGTAAAGAACCAGATGGTCTTTGTAAAACTTGGGTGCTGCATTTTCATTTAACACTATTTTACCCTTGAATTGTTCCAGTTTTCCAATGCCATCCTTGAACACTGCTGTGGCATCATCCAGTACTTTTTTAAATTCACTTTCAGTTGACTCTATTGCAGGGGATGGGCCTGTCACAATGGTGGGGCATTGGGAGCAAGGGTGGACCCAAGTGCAAGACACATCTTGTGAGGTTACTTAGATTTAGTTTATTGTTTGATGCCAGGAGAGCAAGACAGGAGCAGGAATAGCGAACTGGACAAGGACTGAGGACTACGACTAGGCTGGGACCAAGGGTCTGGGCTAGGACTCGGAATCGGCTCCCAGAACTAGAGGAGACATGAAAAGGCTAGGGTATGGACTCCGAGCCAGAGACTGGGCAAGGACCCAGTACTTGGGTCTTGCCTTGGGCTTGGACCCCAGAACCAGGCAAGGACATGACATGGGCTAGGGACAAGAGGAACATGGGAACACAGAGCCTCGGTCTCAGGGAGCAGGTACATGGAACCACGGATACATACACAGAACACAGAGTTGGGACCCCTCCTTGGGTACAGGACATAGGGCCGGGACTCACACACAGGACAGTGAGCCGGGACCCCTCCTTGTGCACAGAACATAGGGCCGGGACTCATGATCCTCCGCGGGGCAACGGCAAGACGACCTGACCTACCCCACGGAGGCAAGGACAAGACACGACAAGACCAACACGAATGAACACCAGACAGTACCTATCTAGCTCCGGTGATGGAACTAGGGGCTGCAGATTAGGGCTAGAGGCGAGAGGGGCAGAGAAGGGATTCAGACAAGGGGGTAGGACAGGAATCACAGACCGCCAGGGCCAGGACTTGACTTGGAACTGGGAAGCCGCCAGGACCAGGACTTGACTTGGTACTTGAATGCCGCCGGAGCCAGGACTTGACTTGGAGCCTCCGGGTAGTGGCGAGCTCTCGACTCAGCCCAGGAACAGTAGACAGCGGTTCTTGATTCCCTCCGGCAGGTTAACTGACGGACCCACCTTGGTGAGGAAAATTTGCAGGCTCGCTTTGGCGAGGTAACTGGACAGGGTTGCTCCAGTGAGGAAGGATGAATTACCGGCACTCGCTTCGGGTGGAGACTAGGCTTGCTCCGGCCAGATGACATTGGCACGCCGTACCTTGGTGACTTCGCAAACGCTCCCGCTCCGAACAGCTGAAAGCCGGAGACCATAAACTATCGATTCAGCCGAGCGTTAATTGCCTCTAATCACCAAAGTTGAGGGACACGGGAATACAGGGAATCAATGGTCCGGATTGTAACATAAACAAGGTAAATTTAAAGGGACCCTGATCCGGAGCATGACAGGGCCATGCAAATAGTGGATGGATCTCCAATCAAGTGTAGTTGTCTCAGCCACTCACAAACCCACAATGCCGGCCCTCCTGTTTTTACCACATACACGCCCAATGTGGCTGGTTGGTTATTGTATTTCACTTACAAATGTCATTCCCACAGGAGTTAGCCCTTCTCTAGTACAAGTTCTTTGTTGGATAGCTGCAGGCTTTAGTTCAGTATCTTTGAAATGCCATTCAGACTCATATTATGGAATGACTGAAACAGCTGAGTCAGTATCCAATTTCATGTTAATAAATTTGCTGTTCACTTCTGGTGTAAGCCATATTGCTTGTCTATTATTACAGTAGCTTTCACATTGTAATTCTCAAGGCTTCTTAGTCCTGTATCATTCTCATCATTATCAGATTTTCATTACAACATACAGATTAGTGCCCTTTTTGAAACTGCAACTTGACTTCTTACCTTTATTCTCCCCCGTGCAGTCCAATTATTTTTGTCTGTCCAACATGCTCTTTGAGTGTGTCCTACTTATTGCTTTTTCTGCAAGTTTTGCCTTTAAATCTGCATTGGTCTGGTGTATGTGAGTCTCAGCCACAATGGTAACACAAATTGTTCAACCAAGCCAGTTTCTTTTCGGACACTGCAATTTTGTTCACGCTCACTTTCATTCCTGACTGCAATTCAATTGCACCTCTGACTGCTGTTTCCATTGACACAGCGATTTCAACTGCTCTTCTAAATTTGAGTTGCACTTCAGATGGGAGCCATATTTGAATGTTTTCTTATGACTCCACTAAATGATCTCTCAGTGCATCATTAAGCCTATCACTGAACCAGCAATGCTCAAACAATCTCCTCAATTCAGGCATGTATGCTGAAATGGACTCCCCTTCCTTATGATTCAACTTATGAAACCTAGACTCTGCAATCAACAACGGTTTGGGTTCTAAAAGTTCTTCCATTAATTTCCAATATCATCAAAGACTATTTTGGCAGGTTTGGTGGGAAAATTCAAACTTCTAAGTAAACTGTATGCTCAGTTACACTCAGCAAAACTAGAACTCACTTCTCATTGGCTATTTCATTTGCTTTAAAATGCTGCTAAATTTGCTCAGTATACAATATCCAGTTATCTCTTGTGATATCAAATGCATCTATCTTTCCAATGTAGCTGGCAATTTTTGCTTTTTAAGAATTTATTATTATTACTACCCGGTATTCACCCATAAACTTGTCTGTTTTCTGTCTTTTTTTTTAACTTGACTGGCTTTGTCACGTCTCAGAGAAGCACATGCTGTACTGCTTTTTAACTCAACAATTTCTCTCTATGCTTTTTTAAAAATAGAACCTCTCACTGTGCTTTTTTTAAACTCAAACATCTTGCTATACTTCAAAAGGTGGTAGTTGTCTCAGGTTCATTCAAAACTTACATGTCACCACTCTTATGATTTCCAACTCTAAAACATAACACTAATTGAAAGAAAAACACGGAGAGACTGGAAGACATACTCCTTTGTTTTGCTTTACTTTAGTGAGGCACACATATATGACGTAGTGGCCTAATGAGGTATGTCATTCATGTACTTATACATATAACCCTTAATGAATCATTTAAACAAACAAAGAATGCTTAGTCAAATAATATATATATAATATTACTCAAATATTATTGCCATATTAAATACACAACAGCAGAATTGGGGCTCCAGCCATCAGGCTTCGATCTAACTTTTACATCAACCTTTGGATCTTGATCTTTGGAATTGACCCAGGACTTACCAATGATGACGAATGAGGGCCCTTAATGAGGACTGAAATTCCAGGTCTGAAACTTTGATTTCGCAGACTTGCAAACCTAAGGGATCACCGGCCCTTGTGCTTCCTGCCCATACGAACCTCCATTCCCGGAACATGCTAACACTGACTGGAGGTGGGGGGCCCACAAGCTCTTATCCTCAATGTTCCATAACCACATCACTGGCCTTCAAATGTAGACCAGAAGCTTAGATTCCAGTCTGTCCTCTAATTCCACCACTAACTGGTTCTAAACCCAAACCTGACCCCTAACCAACCCCCCATCCTCAAAACTATCCTTATGGATCTAAAAAACGCTGAAGAGCAGTGAGGTTTGAGCTATAATCCCAATGGAGTTTGTAGCTCAGCAGGTGATAACAAAATGATGTCAAAGGTTGGCAGTGGGGAATAAGCTGTTGTTGGACATTCCGTGAAGCATAGGAGAATGAGGGGAGATTTGACAGAGGTATACAAAATTATGAGTGGTATAGATGGGGTAAATGCAAGCAGGCTTTTCCCCTTCAAGTATGGCAAGACTAGAACTAGAGGTCATAGATTAAGATCGTAAGACCATAAGATATAGGAACAGAATTAGGCCATTATCTCTGCCATTTCATCATGGCTGATCCAATTTTCCTCTCAGCCCCAATCTCCTGCTTTCTCCCATATCCCTTCATGCCCTGACCAATCAAGAATCTATCAACCTCTGCCTTAAATATACATAAAGACTCGGCCTCCACAACTGCCTGCGGCAAAGAATTCCATAGATTCACCACTCTCTAGCTGAAGAAATTTCTCTTCATCTCCATTCTAAAAGGATACCCCTCTATCTGAGGCTGTGTCCTCTGCTTTTAGACTCTCCCATCATAGGAAACATCCTCTCCACAATCCACTCTACTAAGGCCTTTCACCATTTGATACATTTCAATGAGATTACACCTCATTCTTCTGAATTCTCATGAAAACAGGTCCAGAACCATCAAACGCTCTTCATATGACAAGTCGTTCAATCTTGGAATCATTTTCGTGAACCTCCTTTGAACCCTTCCCAGTTTCATCACATCATTTCTAAAGGGCCCAAAACCACTCACAGACTTAAGGGTTAAGGGTGAAAAGTGAATTATTTAAGGGGAAGGCATTTAGCACAACCGTTTTACAGTGCCAGATGGCAATTATCGATCGGGGGTTCAATTCCCACCGCAGTCTGTAAGGAGTTTGTACTCTCTGTGGCCACGTGGGGTTCCGCTGTGTGTCCTAGTTTTCCCCACAATCCAAAGACATACTATAATGGAAGGAGGGAGGAGAAGATGGTGGCGCGACACAACACGTGCAGCCGTTCCGAATTGATATCGTATCTGTGAAGTAGGATGCCATGCACAATCCTGATTTGATAGAGACAGACGTGAAGAGGCATGGAGGAATATCTGGAGTAACTTCTGAAATGCCCGCTTCGCTGCCGCTGCTACTGCGCGATCGAGAATCTCCGGAGGAAAGGCCCCAAATCCTCGGCCTTGCATATCGCCTGTTGCTGGGGCCGGGGTCGAAACGCTCGGCAGAGATGGTGCTCGGTGCATCGGTGTCGGGGAGCTGGTCGGAGGCTCGGAGTTTTCGGACGGATTCGGAGTCGGACTGTGGTCGGATGCTTCCGGGATGCTGCATCGGCAAGTTTGCGGCGCTGGAGGTTCACCGTCTGCGTGAGATGATGGGACTTTCGAGAGACTTTGTGACTTTACCGTGCCCATGGTCTGTTCTTATCAAATTACGGTATTGCTTTGCACTGTTGTAACTACACGTTATAATTATGTGGGCTTTGTCAATTTTTCAGTCTTGGTTTGTCATGTGTCTCTGTGATATCATTCTGGAAAAACATTGTATCATTTCTTAATGCATGCATTACTAAATGACAATGAAAGAGGACTGCGTGTCCTCACAATCTAATGTTTTGTAACCCCATAAACTAGTCAAAAGAAAAATGCTGGAGCTCGGGATAAACTTTGCTTTTTACTTTAAGTAAGGCATAAAAATATGAATAATAATGTAATGACTCGTGCCATTCACATACCTTTTTCATATAACCTGTGTAAATAAACAAAGGATGCTTAATCAGACAATATATTTACAATATTACTGACATATTAAGCACACAACAGGGACAGCTCAAGTCATTATGTTCAGAAAAACTGGCCGGCTAAATATCTTTCAAAGGAGATTGTTTAAACTTAAGAGACAGAAGGAAGAAGATCTGAGAGCTCAAGCAGATTACAAAAACAAAACATTTTTGTGATATACTGCGGTCCCAGGGCATTAGAGCTTTAAATACAAGTAAGAGAACTTTAAAATCAATTCTAAAAGATCCTGGAAGCCAATGTAGAGTAGCGAGGATGGAAGTGATCTGTTCCCTCATCCTGGTTTTGGTTAAAAGTGTAGCAGTGGTATTCTGAACGAGTTGAAGTTTGTCAATAGATTGCTTTGGAAGGCCAGTAAAAAGTGCATTGCAGTAATCTAGTCTAATGACAATTGGAATCAGAATCAGATTGTTTAATATCACTGGCATATGTCATGAAATTTGTTAACTTAATGGCAGCAGTGCAATGCAATATTTGATAAAATCAAAAACAAAAATTACAGTACATATATATTAAGGAGGTTCACGAAAATGATTCCAGGTCTGAATGGCTTGTCATATGAAGAGCATTTGATGGCTCTGGGCCTGTATTCACTAGAATTCAGTAGAATGAGACCCATTGAATGGTGAAACACCTTGATAGAGTGGATGTGGAGAGGATGTTTCCTGTGTTGGGAGAGTCTAAGACCAGAGGACACAACCTCAGAATAGGGGGCGTCCTTTTAGATCAGAGATTAAGAGGAATTTCTTTAGCCAGAGAGTGGTGAATCTGTGGAATTCTTTGCCACAGAGCCAAGCCTTTATGTATATTTAAGGCAGAAGTCAATAGATTCTTGATTAGTCAGGGTATGAAGGGATACAGGGAGAAGGCAGGAAACTAGGCCTCAGAGGAAAATTGGATCAGTCATGGTGAAATGGCAGAGCAGACTCAACGGGCCAAATGGACTAATTCTGCTCTTATATCCTGTGGTTTTGTGGTCCTATATTAAATACTTAAATTAAAAATAGTTCAAAAAAAACAGAAACCATATTAAAAAGTGAGGTGGTGTTCATGGGTTCAATGTCCATTTAGGAGTCGAATTGCAGAGGGGAAGAAGCTGTTCCTGAATCACTGAGTGTCCCGGGTGGTTGGGACCCTTAATAATGGACGCCGCCTTTTTGAGGCACTGCTCCTTGAAGATGTCTTGGATACTACAGAGGCTAGTACCCAACATGGAGCTGACTAATTTTACAACTTTCTGTAGCCTCTTTCAATCCTGTGCAGTAGCCCTCCCCCCTATACCAGACCATGATGCCGTCTGTCAGAATGCTCTCCACAATACATATGCAGAAGTTTTTGAGTGTTTTAGATGACAAACCAAATCTCTCCAAACTCCTAATGAAATATAGCTGCTGTCGTGCCTTCTTTATAGTTGCACCAATATGTTGGGATCGGGTTAGGTCCTCAGAGATCTTGACACCCAGGAGCTTGAAATTGCTCACTCTCTCCACTTCTGATCCCTCTGTGAGGACTGGTGTGTGTTCCCTCGTCTTACCCTCCTGGTCCATAATCAGCTCTTTGGTCTTCCTGACATTCAGTGCAACACCGCTCAACTAACTCGTATATTTCACTCCTGCACGCCCTCTCATCTCCATTTGAGGTTCTGCCAACAATCGTTGTATCATCAGCAAATTTATAGATGGTATTTGAGCTATACCTATCCACTCAGTCATCAGTATAGAGAGAATAGAGCAGGCTGCTAAATACACATCACTGAAGGGCACCAGTGTTGACTGTCAGTAAGGAAGAGATATTATTATCAGTCCACACAGATTGTGGTCTTCTGGTCAGGAAGTCAAGGATCCAATTACAGATGGAGGTACAGAGGCCCAGGTTCTGTAGAGTATTGATGAGGACTGTAGGAATGAAGGTGTTAAACGCTGAGCTATAGTCAACAAACAGCATCCTGACATAGGTGTTTGTATTGTGCAGGTGATTTAAAGCCATGTGAATAGCCATTGAGATTGCATCTGCCATAGCCCTATTGTAGGAATAGGCAAACTGCAGTGGGTCCAGGTCCTTGCTGAGGCAGCAGCCATGACCAACCTGCCAAAGCATTTCAACACCGTAGATGTGAGTGCTACTGGACGATAGGCATTAAGGCAGCTCTCATTATTCTTCCTAGGCACTGGTGTGATTGTTGCTTTTTTGAAGCAGGTGGGAACTTCTGACAGTAGCAGTAGCAATGAAATTGTTCTTGAATACTCCTGTCAGTTGGTTGGCACAAGTTTTCAGAGCCTTTTCAGGTACTCCATCGGGGCCTGCCACCTTGTAGAGTGTTCGCCCTCCTGAAAGACAGCCTGACATTGGCCTCCAATACAGAAATCACAGTGTCACTGAGTACAGCAGGGATCCTCACAACTGTTGTTATATTCTGTCTTTCAAAGCTGGCATAGAAGGCGTTGAGCTCATCTGATAGTGAAGCATCGCTGCCATTCATGCTATTGGGTTTCACTTCGTAGGAAGCATTGTCCTTCAAACCCCGCCAGAGTTGACGTGCACCTGATGTTGCCTCTAACCTCGTTTGGAATTGTTCCTTCACTCTTGAAATAGCCCTCTGCAAATCACTCTGCTTTACTTGCATGGATCTGGGTCACCAGACTTAAATACCACAGACCTAGGCCTCAGCAGATGACGAACCTACTGGTTCATCTGCAGCCTTTGCTTTGGGAATGTACAGCGAGTTTTCATAGACACACACTCACCCACGCAGGTTTTAATGAAGTCAGTAACAACTGCAACATACTCATCCAGATTTGAAGGTGAATCCCTGGATACAGTCCAGTCCACAGATTCAAAGCAGTTCTGTGCTTCCCTTGTCTACACCTTCTTGGTCTTCACTACTAGTGCTACAGTCTTCAGTCTCTGCCTATGCTCAGGGAGTAGAAGTACAGCCAGGTGATCAGACTTATCAAAGTGTGGGCATGGAATAGCTCGGTGGGCATTCTTGATGCTGGTGTAACAGAGTTCCAATGTGTTTCCTCTGGTACTACAAGTGATTTATTGATGATAATTATTTAGTGACTTTTTTCAAGCTGGCCTGGTTAAAATTCCCCAAAATGATGGGGAAAGTGTCAGAGTGCATTGTTTCGCGCATGTTGATCACATTGCTCAGGTCATCTAGAGGCTGTCTGACATTGGCCTGAGGTGGAACGTACACTGCTACCAAAATAATCGCTGAAATCTCACGCCGCAGGTAAAATGGCCGACGCTTAATTGCGAGCTATTCCAGGTCTGGTGAGCAGAATTGGAACATTTGTGCACCAAGAGGAGCTGACCAGGAGGCAAACATCTCCACCTTTGCTTTTGAGAAACTTGACAGTCCTATCCTGACAGTCAACCTGTCAATCTGAATCGTTGCGTCCAGTAAAGGAGGGGTTAGGCAGGATTCCGTGAAGCCGAGGACGCAAAGCAGTCCTCATGTCTCTCAATTCTAATCGATATAAAGTTATTTGTGAACTAATTCTTCAGCATCAGAAGGGAACATAAAGTGTAGAAATACTGCTCTGGTCGCTTACTTTCTTTATGTGGGATTTAAAATTCAAATCTAAATCAAGGATAACACCCAGGCTTGTTATTTCTGATTTTACAAGGGGAACCAAGTTCCCAGGTTTATCAAGGAGTTTATCTCTTTTGGTTTTGGGACCAAGCAAGATTATTTCAGTTTTACCTTCATTTAGTTTTAGGAAATTATTGCTCATCCATTTTAGCCATATCAGAAGTCAGAGAAGATAGTGTGTTATCATCATCAGGTTCAACTGAGATATACAATTTGTGTTATCTACAAAACTGTGCAAGTCAAGTTTATGCTGCCTAATGATTGTACCCTAAGGGGAGCATGTAACTGTTCAGCGTGTTTTTAGTGGTTGTGGTTACCTTTGTATCTTTCTGACGGGTATCACATTACTTGTATTGGGGCTTTCTTATTGGTTGACTGTTATCTTATGGAAATTCAAAAGTACTAGCAATCTGGATCTAATGAACTGCTGGAGGAACTCAGCAAGTCAGGTAGCATCTATGGAGGGGAATAAATATTTATGAAGGACTATAAGAAGACCAGATCACATTGGCTCTAACTCTTCTTTCACTTCTGTCTGCTCTTTCGTCTCTGTTCTTACCCCGTCACTAGGCTCTTTGCCTTTTGTTCTTTCACTCTTCCCTTTGCTCGTTCTTGTAATGCGTAACAAATGACCATAAGCAACAAGTTTATGCCTCATCCGTGGCATCCGAAGATCAAAAATATCAGGATCCAATTCTTCCCATATAGTCCCCCATTTTTCTTTCCTCCATAAATGTTTATTCCCCTCCATAGATGCTGCCTGACCTGCTGAGTTCCTCCAGCAATTCATTCATTTATTTATTGAGATACAGCACCTGACATCCTCCCGATGCTTTCCTCCACTGACCTTGAAATTATGCCCCCCTGTATTAGCCATTTCCACCATGGGAAAGAGCAATCTGTTCTGCCACTCGATCTATGCCTCTTATCATCTTGTATGTCTTTGTCAAGTCACCTCTCAACCTCTTTCACTCCAAAGAGAGAAGCCCTAGTTCGCTCAACCTATCCTCATAAAACCAGCTCTCTACTCCAGGCAGTAACCTGGTAAATCTCCTCTGCACCCTTTCTGAAGACTCCACTTCCTTCCTCTAAAGAGGTGCCCATAGCTATGTGAGCATTTACTTTCTGCCGGAGTGTGCTCCAGTATTTTTTCATCTCTGTCTGTCACCAGGACCCTTCATTCCCTTCTCCCTTGAACCTCCACCATTCGTCTCAACCTCTTCCAGCTGGGGAATTTAAATTTAAACACTTACAAGTAAATCACTGATGTAAAACGCTCAAGTCAATAATAACAACCACAAAGCTACTAGATTGTTGCAAAAATCCATCTGGTTCATTAATATTTGTTTTGATGCAGGAGCACTGCCATCTTCACATGGATGCTGCTTCTGAAAACTCTATGGGATGTTTGGGTAACTGTTTCACACACATGCACTTAAATTATACTTATCCCCCTAACATCTGTGTGTGGGCACGTGGCCAAGTGATTAAGGCATTGGACTAGCGACCTGAAGGTCGAGAGTTTGAGCCCCAACCGAGGGAACGTGTTGTGTCCTTGAGCAAGGCACTTAATCACACATTGCTCTGCGACGACACTGGTGTCAAGCTGTATGGGTCCTAATGCCCTTCCCTTGGACAACATTGGTGTCGTGGAGAGGGGAGACTTGCAGCATGGGCAACTGCCTGTCTTCCATACAACCTTGCCCAGGCCTGCGTCCTGGAGAGTGAAGACTTTCCAGGCGCAGATCCATGGTCTTGCAAGACTAACGGATGCCCCTGACATCTATCAAAAACGTCCATTGTACCAAAGACCTCCATAATGTCACCCACAAACCTTCTTTCCCCAGAAGAGAGACCGAGTCTATTCAAATTGCCCTGATGTACACTCAGTGGCCACTCTATAAGGTACATGGACCTGATGAAGTCGCCACGACGCACGTTCACGGTCTTCTGTTGCTGCAGCCCATCCACTTCAAGGTTCGAGATGTTGTGTTCAGAGATGCTTTTCTGCACACTGTTGCTGCAACGTGTAACACACACAAAATTCTGGAGGAACTCCGCAGGCCAGGCAGCACCTATGGAAAAGAGTAAAGTTAACATTTTGGGCCGAGACCCTTCAACGGGACTCGAGAGATAAAAGAAGAGGAGCCAGAATAAGGTGGGTGGAGGGGAGGAAGAGATGCAAGGTGATAGGTGAAACCAGGAGTGGGGGGGAGGTGAAGGAAAGAGCTGGAAAGTTGATAGGTAAAACAGATACAGGGCTGGAGAAAGCCTTAAAGCTTTTTGTTGCTTTCTGGACACCAGACTCAACCAGTTCCCCTCCACCACCACTCTCCTCCGTCTGGCAGAACTTGTCCATACTCTCAATAATTCTCCTTCGGCCTCCTCGCACTTCTTTCAAACTAAAGGTGTAGCCACGGGCTCTTGCATGGGTCCCAGCTATGCCTGCCTGTTTGTCAGCTACGTGGGACAGTCTATGTTCCAAGCTTCCACTGGTGACCGACCCGACTTTTCCTACGCTACATCGACGACTGCATCGATGCTCCTTCCTGCACCCGTGCCGAGCTCATCGACTTCATCAGCTTTGCCTCCAACTTCCATCTTGTCCTCAAATTTACCTGGTCCATTTCTGGCACCTCCCTCCCCTTTCTCGATCCCTCTGTCTCTATCTCTGGAGACAGCTTATCTACTGATCTCTATTATAAGCCCACGGACTCTCACAGGTACCTGGACTAGGGCTCTTCCCACCCTGTTACTTGTAAAAACACCATCCACTTCATCAATTCCTCTGTGTCAGATGCATCACCTCTCAGGGTGAGGCTTTTCATTCCAGAACTAAGGAGATGTCCTTCTTCAACCATATCTCTTCCATTTCATTCATGTCTGCCCTCACCCCATCCTCTCGCCACCCCATCAGGGACAGGGTTCCTTTATCCTCACCTACCACTCCACCAGCCTTTGCAGCCAACTCATAAGTCCCCATAACTTCTGCAAACTCCAACAGGATCTCACCACCAAGCACATCTTTCCTTCCCCCCCACCCCAACTTTCTGCTTTCTGCAGGGATCACTTCCTATGCAATTCCCTTGTCCATTCGTCCCTCCCCACTGATCTCCTCCTGGCACTCATCCTTGTGTGTGGAACAAGTGCTATACCTGCCCCTACACCTCCTCCCTCACTACCATTCAGGGCCCCAAACAGTCCTTCCAGGTGAGGCGACACTTCATTTGTGAGTCTTTTGGGGGTCATCTACTGTACCCAGCGTGGCCTCCTGTAAATCAATGAGACCCGATGCAGATTGGGAGACCGCTTCACCAAGCACTTCTGCTCCATCCGTCAGAACAAGCGGGATCTCCCAGTGGCCATCCACTTTAATTCACCCATTCCAACAAGTCAGTCCATGGACTCTTCCATGGTCGTGATGAGGCCACACTCAGGTTGGAGGAGCAACAACTTATGTTTTATCTGGGCAGCCTCCAACCCAATGAACATAGATTTTTTGAACTTCCTCCTCCTTCACCATTCCCCATTCCCATTTCCCTCTCTCACCTTATCTCCTTACCTGCCCATCACCTCCCTCTGGTGCTACTCCCTCTTTTCTTTCTTCCATGGCCTTCGGTCCTCTCCTATCAGATTCCCCCTTCACCTATCAACTTCCCAGCTCTTTATTTCACTCATCCCACCACACCCGGTTTCACCTATCACCTTGTGTTTCTTCCTTTCCTCCCCCCACCTACTAACTCTGACTCCTCATTTCTTTTTTCTCCGGTCCTGATGAAGGATCCCAGCCCAAAACATTGACTTACTCTTTTCCATAGACGCTGCCTGGCCTGCTGAGTTCCTCCAACACTTTGGTGCGTGTTGCCTGGATTTCCAGCATCTTCAGATTTTCTCTTGTTGCAACATGTGTTTATTTGAGTTACTGTCATTTTTCTATTACCCTGAACTAGCCTGCTCATTCTCCTCTGACCTCTCTCATTAACAAGGCGTTTTCACCCACAAAACCGCTGCTCAGTTTTTTTGCACCATTCTCTGTAATATCTAGAACCTGCTATGTGCGAAAATTCCAGGAGGTCAACAACTTCGGAGCTACTCAGACCACCCCATCTGGCACCGACAATCATTCCACAGACATAGTCACTTAGATCACATTATGATCTTTGGTCTGAACAACTGAATCTCTTGACCATGTCTGCATGCTTTTATGCATTGAGTTGCTGCGACATGATTGGCTGATGAGATATTTGCAGAAACGAGCAGGTGCACCTCATGAAATGGTCACTGAGTGTCTGTCAGAGACAATAAACTTCCCCAGTCCTAACGCAGCGTCTCGACCCGAAATGTTGTAGGTTCAGACCCCATTTCGGAGATGTATTACAGGTGAGGTGCAAAGGGATGTAACGCGGTGTGCATTTTATGGGAACACCACCATTTTAAAAGGTTTCACTGACCTGACTGCTATGAGGCTGTAATCATTACTCCTCTCAGCCTTGTTTTAGTACCGTGTGATGTGTGATTAGAAATTCACCTCTGAGCAAGTCCTATTTCACTTCCATTAGCTCTGACATCTCTCTGCGTTCCCAAACGGGTGATGTGTCATTCACAGGCAACAGTAAATTAATCCTCAGTTGCTTTCTCTTCCACTGTCACACACCCCAACCACAAATTGTTTGGCTGCAAATGTTGCGCCATTAATCAACAGAGAGACTGAGAGAGAAAGACAGAGAGAGAGAGAGAGAGAGGGAAAGAGAGAGAGAGGAAGAGAGAAAGAGAGATGGGGAGAAAAAGAAGAGGGAGAGGGAGGGAGAGAGAGAGGGAAAGAGAGAGAGAGGAAGAGAGAAAGAGAGAGGGGGAGTGAAAAAGAAGAGGGAGAGGGAGAGAGAGAGGGAGGGAGAGAGGGGAAGAGAGAGAGAAGGGAAGAGAGAGAGAGGGGAAGAGAAAGAGAGAGAGAGTGGGACAGAGAGAGAGAGAGGGAGAGAGTGTGTTTGTGAGAGAGAGAATGAGAAAGGAAAGAGAGGGAGAGGGATACAGAGGGAGAGTGAGAGGGAGGGAGAGAGGGAGGGAGAGAGGGGAAGAGAGAGAGAGGGGAAGAGAAAGAGAGAGAGAGAGTGGGACAGAGAGAGAGAGAGAGGGAGAGAGTGTGTTTGTGAGAGAGAGAATGAGAAAGGAAAGAGAGGGAGAGGGATACAGAGGGAGAGTGAGAGAGAGAGAAAAGAGGGAGAGCAAGGAAGGAGAGGAAGGAGCGAGGGAGAGGGAGAGAGACAGTAAGAGGGAAAGTGAAAGAGGGAGAGAGGGAGAAGAGGCACTGAGAGAGAGAAGAGGGAGGAGTGGCTCTGAGAATGCAGAGATAGTGAACAGTCACATGGAGGGTCATAGGGAGAGATACAGGAGAGTGGGGAGGATTCAACACAGGAGTGAAGAGAGGAGAAAGATGAGAGGGAGAGGACCATGTGACAGAAGGCAAAGGTAGTGAGTGGGGAGTTGGGGGGGAAAACCTGTGTGTGCAGTGTGTATGTGTATATCTGTGTGCAATGTGTAAGTTTGTGTGTGTGTGTGTGAGAGAGAGACTGGCAGCTTCTGCAGTGCGCGCTGGTGCCAAGCTATATCAGTCTCTGCCATTCCTTTGGATTCATCAACAACGTGGAGACGGGGAACCTGCTGCACGGGCAACAGTTCGCTCTCCATATTGTACTGCCCTGGCTTGCTCATTGGCTTCGCCAGCTAGGACACAGCGTTCACGGCCACGCCTGACCAATGGAGGTCTGTCGGTGTCTCTGTGTCTGTGCATGTTTACGTGTGTATGTATATATGTAATGTATGTGTAAGAGAGAGAGAGAGAGGTTCAAAAGTTCAAAGTTCAAAGAAAATTTATTATCCAAGTACATATATGTCACCGTGGACAAACTTGAGATTCGTTTTCTTGTGGGCATTCACAGTAGGTGCAAAGAAACACCATCGAATCAATGGAAAGCCGCACAAGGAGTGTTGTCGCCTTCCTGTGACATCGCTCCATGTAGACGTGCTCAATGGTTATCAGGTCTTTACCTGTGATCAACTGGGCCGCATCCACTACATTTTGCAGGATTTTCCATTCGGGGGCTATTTGGTGTTTCCATACCAGGCTGTGATGCAGCTGGTCAGTATACTCTCCAGCACACATCTATAGAAGTTTTTAAAAGTTTTAGATATCATGCATGATCTCTGAAAACTCCTAAGGAAGGAGAGGCGCGACAGTGCTTTCTTCGTAATTGCACTTACCTGGTGAGCCCAGGGGAGGTCCTCTGAAATGATAACACCTCGGAATTTAAAGTTGCTGACCCTCTCCACCTCTGGTCCTCTGACGGGGACTGGGTCATGGGCCTCCGATTTCCTCCTGCTGAAGTCAATAATCAGCTCCTTGGTCTTGCTGACACCGAGTGAGAGGTTGTTGTTGTGGCATCACTCGGCCAGATTTTCAACCTCCCTCCTGTATGCTGATTCATCCCACCATCATTTTGGCCAGTGACGGTGGTGCTGCCCACAAATTTAAATATGGCATTGGAGCTGCGCTTAGCCACACGGTCGTAAGTATAAAGTGAGTAAAGGGGAGGGGGCTAAACACACAGCCTTGTGGTGCTGTCTGTGTGTTCACCCCCACCCCCACCCCATAAGGTATTCCCCATTTCACACCAGCCTCAGAAACTGAATCACAGGGTTGTCGGGGACTGTGGGAGTCTGTGAAGATGCCTCCATATTTTGACAGTCAAAGCATGCATAGAAGGCTTTGAGCTCATCTGGGAGTGAAACCTTGTTGTCACCTACGTTGCTTGGTTTCACTGTCGGAGGTGATACCATTCAAGCGCTGCCACAGCTGTCGTGAATCCTTCAGTGATTCGAGTTCAGAATGGCCACTTCGCATATGAGAAGGCTTTCCTGGAACTCTTGTTCTTCACTTGGTTCCCCAGACCTGACCTGAACACAATTAATCTTCAAATCGACATGTGGAGGATCTCTTGGTTCATTCGGGGCTTCTGGTCAGGGAAGACTCTACTTGATTTTTTGGGGCAAATTTGTCCACAACTGACTTTATAAAGTCCATCACAACCGTGGCATATTCTTTAAGATTTTCTAATGAGTCCTTAAACATAATCCAGTCCACTAGCTCAAAGCAGTCCTGTAGATGTTCCTCTGACTCCCATGACCACCACTTTGTTTTCCTTACTTCTGGAGCCTTGCTCTTTAGATTAGGTTAGATTAGATTCAACTTTATTGTCATTGTGCCGAGTACAGATACAAAGCCAATGTGATGCGTTTAGCATCTAACCAGAAATGCAAAGAATAGTGTTATCTACAAAATAACTGCGAATAAAAAAAGTGCTACAGCACACAAATATAAAAGTACTGAGACAGTACAATATGGATGCAATACTGCTTAGCACTGTGATGAGAGGTTCAGCAGGGTCACAGCCTCAGGGAAGAAGCTCTTCCTGTGCCTGCTGGTGCGGGAGTGGAGGCTCCTGTAGCGCCTACCGGATGAGAGGAGAGTAAAAAGTCTATGGTTAGGGTGAGATGCATCCTTGATAATGCTTTTCACCCTGCCCAGGCAGCGTTTATGGTAGATGTTCTCAATGGTGGGCAATTGGGTGCCGATAATCCGCTGGTCAGTTTTCACCACACGCTGGAGTGCTTTGCGGTCCGATATGGGACAATTGCCATACCACACTGAGATGCAGTTGGTGAGTATGCTCTCAATGGTACAGCGGTAAAAGTCCGTCAGTATCCTGGGACAGAGGTGAGCTTTCTTCATGCTCCGCAGGAAATAAAGGGGCTGTTGTGCCTTTTTGATCAGGATGGAGGAGTTCAGGGACCAGGTGAGATCCTCGGAAATGTGGACACCAAGGAATCAGCCTCTGCCTGTATGCAGGTAGGAGCAGGACAGCACAGCCAGATGGTCAGATTTCCCAAAATAAAATATAGGAACAAAAAACTGAGGTGCAAAGGGACTTGAGAGTCCTTATGCAGGATTCCCTAAAGGTTAATTTGCGGGTTGAGTCTGTGGTGAGGAGGGCAAGCGCAATGTTAGCATTCATTTCAAGAGGATTGGAATAGAAAAGCAAGGATGTAATGCTAAAACTTTATAAAGCACTGGTGAGGCCTCACTTGGAGCATTGTAAGCAGTTTTGGAACCCTTATCTCAGAGAGGATGTGCTGGAGAGGGTTCAAAGGAGGTTCACGAAAATTATTCCAGGATTGAATGGCTTGTCATATGAAGAGTGTTTGATGGCTTTGGCCCTATATTCACCAGAATCCAGAAGATTAAAGGTCGACCTCATTGAAACTCATAGAATGGTGAAAGGCCTTGATAGAGTGGATGTGGAGAGAATGTTTCCTAAGACCAGATGACACAGCCTCAGAATAGAGGAGCGTCCTTTTAGAATGGAGATAAGGAGGAATTTCATTAGCCAGAGAGTGGTGAATCTGTGGAATTCCTTGCCACAAGCAGCTGTGGAGGCTAGGCCTTTAGGCATATTTAAGAATCTATAAACCTCTGCCTTAATCAGTCAGGACAAGAAGGGATATGGGGAGAAGGTAGGAGACGGGGGCTGAGAGAAAAATTGGATCAGCCATGAGGAAATGGTGGAGCAAACTCAATGGGCCAAACGGTCGATTTCTGCTCCTCATGGTCTTATGGTATTTTGAGAACTACTGTTTGTGTTGGGAGGTTCTGCGTGGCCCAGTAGCAAATGGGTAGCACAGTACTGTGTGGGCAGTATGTTAGCGTAGTTGTCACGGTAACGCTATTACAGCGCTAGCAACCTGGATTCTCATCCACCACGGTCAGTCAGGAGTTTGTACGTTCTCCCCACGGCCGCAAGGGTTTCCTCCAGGTGCTGTGGTTTCCTCACACGTTCCGTTAGGGTCAGTAAGTTATCGGCATGCTGTGGTGGTGCCAGAGGCACGGCAACACTTGCGGGCTGCCCCCAGCACTTCCTCAGACTGTGCTGGTCATTGATACAAACGAGACATTTCATTGCATTTTGCAATGTACATGTGACAGATAACGCTAATCTTTAATCTTTAGTATTTTGGTCATCACTAGCTGCTGCTGTTCTGACAAATTCCTGATTGTATCTGAAATACATTTCCACAGATCTTGAGCTAGGGATTATCACGGCAAATGAAGAGAGTGCTGTTGCTATACACAATCCTTGATCATCTTTGGCTCACGCTGTACGATTCACTTAGACCAGAGATGAGCAGAAAAATACCACTTGGGAAAGGTGTCTCAACAATCTTGTCCACCCACCCGAGTGAAGGATTATCAACACACTTCAGCTTCGAGTGCCCCCCTCGATATTTGCCAAGCACAACAGCGCTGCCCTTTGTCTCAAGTGGAACATAGGAAAGAAATCAATAACCGCACTCATTTCTGTCGTGCGACCACAACTTCAGGACAACCTAAAGTGCTTCACAGCTAATGAAGTATTTTTTAAGAACACCAGAGATTCTGCAGATGCTGGAAACTTTGAGTAATGCACAACACACAAAATGCTGAAATAACTCAGCAGGTCAGGCAGCATCTATGAAGACTAATAAGCAGTAAAATGCTTCATCAGGACTGGGAAAGAAGGGGGCGGAAACCAGAATAAGAAGGAGTACAAGCTGGCAGGTGGTAGGTGAGGTCAGGTGAGGGGGAGGGTGGGTTCGTGGGGGAGATGAGGGGTGAAGCAAGAAGCTGGGAGGCAGATGAGGTGAAGAAGGAATCAAATAGTAGAGGAGAGTGGACTATGGATGAAAGGGAAGGAGGAGGGGCACTAAGGGGAGATGATGAGCAGGTAAGGAGAAGAGTAGAACCAGAATGGAGAATGGAAAGACAGAGAAGGGGGAGATACTGATGTGCACACCGTCAGTCTGGTTCGGGATGTTGTTGGCTTGCTTCTATTGTTTGCACAATGTGTTTTTTTTTACTCTCTTTCACTGTGCAGTAGTTTTTGGTCTTTTTTAAAATTGGGTTATTCAGGTTTCTTGCTTTATGGCTGCCTATAAGCAACAAATTTCAAGGTGTATAATTTATGCATTCTTTGATAATGGGTGTACTTTGAATCTTTGGATCAGGTTGGAGACGGTTCAGCTGGAATATGAGGCGTTGTTCCTCCATCTTGAAAGTGTCCATATCATGGCAGTAGATGAGGTCATGGACCGACATGCCAGAATGGGAATGGGAAGTAGAATTAATACGGGTGGCCACTGGGAAAATCCTGCCTTTTGTGGCAGATAGAGCAAAGGTGCTCGATCTATGCCAGGTCTCACTGATGTAGAGGAGGCTACACAGGGAGCACTGGATATAGTAGATGACCCTGACAGACACCTCACCTGGAAGGATTGTTTGGGGCCCTGAATGGGGGTAAGGGAGGAGAAGGGGCAGGTGCAGCACGTCCCATTTGCAGGGACAGGTGTCAGAAGAGAGATTGGTGGGGATGGACAAGAGAGTCACATAGAGAAAAATTCCTATGGAAAGTGGAGAGAGTGAAGAGGGAAAGATGTGCTTAGAGGTAGGATCCCATTACACACTCAGTGGCCACTTTATTAGGTGCCTGTACACTTGTGCATTAATGTAAATACCTAATCAGCCAATCATATGGCAGCAACTCAATGCAGAAAAAGCATGCAGACATGGTCAAGAGGTTCGATTGTTCAGACCAAACATCAGAATAGGAAAAAATGTGATGAAAATGACTTTGAGCAAGGAATGATTGTGGGTGCCAGATGGGGTGGTTTGAGTATCTCAGAAACTCCTGATCTCCTGAGGTTTTCACACAGAATGGTCTCTAGAGTTTACAGAGAATGGTATAAAGAACAAAAAAAAATCCAGCCAGGTGGAATGGTTTGAGTATCTCAGAAACTGTTGATCTTGTGGGATTTTCAAGCACTAGCCTCTAGAGTATTGGCGCGTGGCCAAATGGTCAAAGCGTCGGTCTAGTGATCTGAAGGTCGCTAGTTCGAGCCTTGGCTGAGGCAGCGTGTTGTGCTTGAACAAGGCACTTAACCACACATTGCTCTGTGGCAACACCGGTGCCAAGCTGTATCAACCCTAGTGCCCTTCCCTTGGACAACATCGGTGGCGTGGAGAGGGGAGACTCATAGCATGGGCAACTGCCGGTCTTCCATACAACCTTGCCCAGGCCTGCCCCCTGAAAACCTTCCAAGGCGTAAATCCATGGTCTCACGAGACTAATGGATGCCTATTATTATTATTAGCCTCTATACCGAGAATGGAGCAAAAAACAGCTAGCAGTAGGTCTGTGGGCAAAAATGCCTTGCTAATGAGAGAGATCAGAGGAGAATGGCCAGACTGGTTCAAGCTGACAGGGGGCAATAGCAACTCAGATGACCACGTGCTACAACGGTGGTGTGCTGAAGAGCATCTCTGAACACACAACATGTCAAACCTTTGAGTGGGTGTTCTACAGCAGCAGAAGACCATGAACGTGCTCTCAGTAGCCACTTTATTAGACACAGCAGGTATATAATAAAGTGGACACTGAGTAAATCACCCGCCCGTCACCTCGCTACTTTCCTTTAACTGATTCTGTGGATGCCTTAATCAGGTAAGCCGCCTTCCAACAGTTGCAAAGGATGAACTTTTATGTTTAGCGGGGCAATTTTGGCGACATAATGACAGTGGGAGTTTGAGTCATTTTATGAAGTTTTTTACAGAGATCTTAATGTAATTCAGTCTGACTCCAGGGAAGAAGATTGGCAAATGAACACACAACACGCTCATTTCCAGAAATCTAATTTCATCAGCAGGATAAATTAGTGTAATGGCAAGGCTCACTCTGATTAATTCTGGTCGCGTACACTTCAGCCCATTTATGGGATATGAATGTCACTGGCCATGTGGGCACCCACTGTCCTTTACCAACAGCCCTTGAGAAGGTGGTGGTCAGATGCCTTCCAGAGCCCCTAGACCCTGCAGAGAGCATGCCATCGGGAAGGGAGACAGACCAGGGACCACAGAGAATTTCTTTAGCCAGGGGGTGGTGAATCTGTGAAATTCATTGCCATAGACAGAGGAGGACAATTCATTGGGTATTTTTAAAGTGGGGGGTTAATAGATTCTTGATTTTATTTATCTATCTATCAATCTATTTATTTATCTGTCTGTTACTTATTTATTATTTGTTTGTTTGTTTATTGATTGATTGATTGAGAAACAGTGCAGAATAGGCCCTTCTGGCATTTTCAGCCCCACCACCCGCCTACTCATGGAACTATCTACAATGACTGATTAATCTGCCAACCGGTAGGTCTTTGGACTGTTTGATTAGGAAAAGTTTACAAGAAGAAGGCAGAAAAACGGAGATGAGAGAGATAGTAAATAGGACATGATGGAATGGTGAAGCAGACTCAATGGGCCGAATGGCCCCGATCTGCTTATGGAGAGGAGGTTCCTTTAATAGCCAGGTGGGTGGCTTGAAGGCAGAGCCCGAGATCCGAGAGGAAGCCTCACGACCGGCACTTCAGGAAGTGAGGTTGAGGAAAACAATTGCGCCTGGCTAATATGAGGAGCGCAATGTTAGGAGATTGCAGGAAAGTATAGGAGGGATGTCGGAGGTGGGTGTTTTACACGGAGAGGGGTGGGTGCGTGGAACGTGCTGCCAAGGTGGTGGTTGAGGCAGATACATTCAGTGCATAGAAGACAGAAAAATAGGGGGGGGGGAGTATGTGGGAGGGAGGGGTTAGATCGATCTTAGAGTAGGTTAAATGGTCAGCACAACATTGTGGGACAAAGGAGGCTGTAATGTGCTGTGCTGTTCTACGTTCTCTGTTAAGATCTGGAATCTGGAGGAAAGGGGGATGACACATTATGAAACAGAGTTAATATGCAGGATTAATGGGCAACTAAGAAGACAGGGACCACTTCCAGCAGTGATGAAGGGTCATCAAGGGACACAACATTGTGGACTGAAGCGCCTGTACTGTTTTATGTTCCACGTTCTTCCTTGTTCTTTCATAAAATCATATAACCCACTTGGTCCGTACTGACCCTAATGCCTCTCCATGTTAAACCCATGTTCTTGAATTAGGCCAGTACCATTCCACACTGTTCCTTTACCTATGCAGTTGCCTTTTATATGTTTTGATTGTATTTTTGGGTGGTGGAGTGGACATACGTCTCTACCAAAGGAAGTGTAAGGAGCTCCTTCCCTCCGCTAGCCTGCATGTCACTCTTGGGAAGGTCTAGCACCTGCTTAGCACCCCCCCTCCCCCGATCAGAGACATTTAAACCATGGGAGCATGGTGTTGGATGGTTGTATGAGCAACTGGGGCATATCGTAAGTCCAGTTTATGTGACCACTGATGTCAGGCTGACAACCTTTGAAGAGTAGTGATAATGGCTGGGATCACCCATCTTGTAAAGACACTGCCCAGAAGAACCCAATGGCAAACCACTTCTGAGGAAAAATATGGCCAGAACAATCATGGTCATGAGAGGACCATGATCGCCCACATCAAACGACATAGCACATAATGAATGAATGGATTGTATCTGCCTCTACAACTTCCTCTTTCCAGATAATTGTGTGAGAATCTTACCCCTGAGATCTTATCCCACGGTAGCGTACTGATAAGCACCATGCTTTTACAGCATGGAGAGTTCAGAATTCAATTCAATGTCATCTGTTAGGAGCATGTCCTCCCTGTGGAATGCATGGGTTTTCCCTGGGTGCTCCGGTTTCCTACCACAGCCCAAAGACAAACCGGCTAACAGGTCAATTGGTCATTGTAAATTGTCCCATGATTAGGCTGGTGTTGCTGAGCAGTGCGGCTCAAATCAGAATCAGGTTTAATATCACCAGTGTATGTCGAGAACTTTGTTACCTTTGCGGAGGAGCCAGATGTGCACTGTATCTTCAATAAGTAAATAAACAAATATCCTATAAATATCTCCTCTCTCTGTGCCCTCTAGCTCTGTACTCCATGTGTAGGTAAAGAAAGAATTGACCTGTGTATCCTATTGGCACAATCATGTAGCAGTTAGCGTAAGGCTTTACAATGCCAGCTGTAAGATCGAGATTTAAATCCTGCCATGCTCCTTAAGGAGTTTACACATTCTCCCCGCGACCGCAACGGTGTCCCCCCACATTCCAAAGACGTGCAGGTTAGGCTTAGTGAATTGTGAGCATGATATGTTAGCGTTAGAAGCATGGAGACACTTGTGGGCTATCCCGAGCACATCCCCGAACTGTGCGGGGCAAACAATGCATTTCTCTGAGAGTTTTGATGTGCTTTGCAAATAAAGCTAATCTTTCATCTTACAGTCTTTAAGACCTCTATGGCGCCACTCCTCGGTCTCAGTAGGAACAAATGCAGCCTTTGCGATCTTTCCACAGCCATTCATTCCATGCACCGTCCTGGCACATCTCTTCTGCAGTCTCTCCACTGGTGCGCATCCTTCTTGTTGAGTGGCAGTCACCTGTGGGCTGCCCCAGTGCATCTCCAGATGATCTTGATCGATGACGCAAATGGCACATTTCACTGGTGTTCCAATCTTTCAATGTGCATGTGACAGATAAAGCTAACCTAATCTAATCCACAGTCAGTGGCCACTTTATTAGGTACAGAAGCAGAACCCATTTTGGTCTTCTGCTGCTGTAGCCCATCCACTTCAAGGTTCAACGTGCTGTGCGTTCAGAGTTGCTCTTCTGCACACCACTGTTGTAACATGTGATCATTTGAGTTACTGGCCTTTTCCTGTCGGCTTGAACTAGTCTGGCCTCTTCTGACCTCTTGCATTAACAAGGCCCACAGAATGGCTGCTCATAGGAGTTTTCTTTTGATCTTCACACCATTCTCTGTAAACTCTAGAGGCTGCTATACATGAAATTCCCAGGAGATCAACAGTTTCTGGGATACTCAAAACACCCCAACTGGCACCAACAATCAATCTACGGTTAAAGTCACTTAGATCACTTTCCTTCCCCATCCTGATATTTGGTCTGAACAACAACTGAACCTCTTGACCATGTCTGCATGCTCTTATGCATTGAGCATGATTGGCTGATTAGATATTTGCATTATTGAGCAGGTGTACCTAATAAGGTGGACACTGAGTCTAATGTTATATTAAGACCGTACCACCCTCATCCCAGGTCCCTTCTCTGAGGTGAAGAACAAAAATCTCATTGAGGAAGTGTGGGACCAGGGTGGAGACCACCACTCCTGATGCAGGTCTTCCTATGTTTGTGTCACACACTTGAATGGAAGTGGGTGGGATGCTCATCATAGAAGAAGTGCCCACCACCTCATCATCATTATGTGCCATGTTGTATGATGTGGGTGATCATGGTCTCGTGGCCATGATTGCTCTTGGCAAATTTCTCTTCAGGAATGTTTTGCCATTGCCCTCTTCTGGGCGGTGTCTTTACAAGACGGGTGACCCCAGCCATTATCAATACTTTCAGCAAATGTCCACCTGGCATCAATGGTTGCTTAACTAGGGCTTGTCATATGCACTGGCTGCTCATACAACCATCCACCAACTGTTCCCATGGCTTCATTGGCTGGGGGTGGTGGGAGGGGAGGCTAAGCAAGTGCCACACCTTGCCCAAAGGTGACCTGAAGGAATACCTTGCCTTGCACCTCCTTTGGTAGAGACGCAAATCTAACCCGTCACCCTGCCCACCACCTGGATGGTTTAAATGTTTCTGGAAGAATAACATTTCCTCCGTTTCCCCTTGCCCACAACAAATTCCCTCTTTATAGCATGGCTGTAAAACTGTGAATTTTTAAGACAACAACCTCAGTGCTGCTCACTGACAGCAGGAATTGTTTTATGAAACTCCAGAGAAATATAGAAATGTTTCAGCCAGACTCCAGGGAAGAAGATTGGCAAATTAACACACAACACGCACATTTCAAGGAATCTAATTTCTTAAGCAGAATGAATTGGTGTAATGGTGGAAAACCTTTTTGATTAATTCCTGATAAACTGCCAATTAGTTGGAGCAAACTCAGCAATTATGTAACCCACAGCGTAGTTCCATTTCCACCTCCTGATTTGCAGTCATAGTCATAGAGTCGTTAAGCACAATAGCACAGAAACAGCCCCTTTGTCCCATCTAGTCTGTGCCAAGCCATTATGCTGCCTAATCCATAGGCCTCTATACCCTTCCCTGGGTATCCATGAGCTTATCCAAATTTCTCTTAAATGTTGCAATCACACCTGCATCCACCACCTCCACTGACAGCTTGTTCCACGCTCGCACCACCCTCTAAATGAGGAAGCTCCCCCTCACGTTCCCCTTAAACGTTTCATCTTTCACCCTTAGCCCATGACCTCTAGTTCTAGCCTCGCCCAGCCTCTATGGAAAAAGCAACACACACAAAGTGCTGGAGGAACTTGGCAGGTCAGGCAGCACCTGTGAAAATGAATAAACAGTCGACATTTTGGGCCAAGACCCTTCTTCAGGACTTGTGGGAAAAACCTTCCTGCATTTACCCTTAATATTTTGTATACATCTTTCAAATCTTTCCTCAAATCTTCTGATTATCTATGTAAAGTCAGTTGTTTCACCTCCTTTTTCCACCCTCCCCTGGCCCCTTTCAAACCCACAGCCCTGTCCTCAGCCACTCACCCTTTCATGAAAAGCTCCATCTTTTTGGTATGTGTCGAGTGGACAACCAGAGACTCTTTTCCCAGGGCAGAAATGGCTAATACAAAGGGGCATAATGATGAATGGTCTCGGCCCGAAACGCCGACTGTACCTCTTCCTATAGATGCTGCCCGGCCTGCTGCGTTCACCAGCATTTTTTGTGTGTGTTGCTTGAAATTCCAGCATCTACAGATTTCCTCGTGATAACTTTAAGTGTTGGAAGGAAAGTATAAGGCAGATATCAGAAATTTTTTTTTACATGGAGAGCAGGTTAAGGAGTTGGCACAGCAAGTGGGTCGAAGGACCTGTACTCTGCTATAGTGTTCTATGTTTTCACCTTTCAGTTCAAACTGCAGTTCTCCCCCTTTGTGTGTTCTGTGCTGATCTGCTGAGCTTGTTACCACTGATCCTGGGCACGTTATGCTGTCGCTGGAATGGGTGACAGTGCTTGTGGGCTTGCATCGTCACATCCTTGGGTGTGCTGGCTGTTAACACGAAGGACGTATTTCGCTGTATGTCTCGGTGTCCGTGTGACAAACAAGCTTGGATCCTGCGTTCTGAATCACGCTGCCATTTCTCCGCGGACCCTTCACTGGAGTCAAAGTGACGGACGTTTTATCTGGGGTGGAGGTACAAGCGGACCAAAACAAATGCGTTGACCTTAAGCTGATGTGTTATCCCTGTCGTCTGGGAAAGAATCCAGAAGCAAGCTGTTGCTCAATACATTGCTGTTATGGCATCCTGTTGTGAAATTAATCGACTGCTGTTTGATTACACTTCAAAGAAGATATAATATACTCTCCCACCTCCCGCCTTCTTTATTTTACTATTCTAGTTCTCCTCTCACCTGCTTCTCTTTTCCTTTCTGTGGTTCCCTCCTTCCCTTTCTCCCATTGTCCACCCTCCTCGCTTATCAGATTCCTTCTTCCCCTTTACCTCTACCACCTACCACCTCCCAGTTTCTTACTTCCACCCTCCCCCTCATCCCTCACCCACCCAACCTCCTCTCACCTGGTCTCACCGATCACCGGCCCCTCCTCTCACCTTCTCACTCTGCTTTTTGCCCCCTCCCTTCCCGGTCCTGATAAAGGATTTTGGTCTGAAGTGTTGACAGCTTATTTCCCTCCATTGATGCTCCCTGACCTGCTGATTTCCTCCGGCATTTTATGTGTGTGTGTTGCTCTGGATTTACAGAATCTGCAGAATCTCTTGTGTTTACGAGCCATGCTTCTCTTCATAGACTAGGGAATAAAATATAAAGTAGGGATATTACGTTACCACTTCAGAAAAATCTGGCTAGACCACACATGGAGTATCAGCTGTCAGCTTGCACTCCTCCCCTTCCCAAACAAGAGAAAGTCTGCAGATGCTGGAAATCCGAGCAACACACACAAAATACTGGAGGAACTCAGCAGGCCAGGCAGCATCTATGGAAAAGAGTACGGTCGACATCTCGGCCCAAAACGTCGACTGTACTCTTTCTCATAGATGCTGCCTGGCCTGCTGAGTTGCTCCAGCATTTTGTGTGTGTTATTCCTCCCCTTCCTCCCCTTCCTCCCGCCTTCTTATTCTGGCTTCTGACTTTTCCAGCCCAGATGAAGGGTCTCAGTGCAAACTGTTGACTGCTTATAGATTCTGCCTGACTTGCTGAGTTTCTCCAGCATTCTGTCTGTGTTGCAGAGGGCACATGGGTCAGAAACGGGGTAAAGCTCTCACTACACCATCCTGTCACACACTCCAAGGTTCAGGTAGCCTCCTGGGGGCAGGAAAGGATAGCTATCCATGTATCCTGGAAGCGGGCAGCAGAGGACTCCGCCTGGCAATATTCCAGGAGTACGTCTGTGTCTGGGTAGCCACGGAAGAGGAACCCATGGTGTCCACAGATACCGTCATGACCACAGATTTTGCCGCAGAGTCTGGGGCCCTTTCAGGCAGGCAGCTGAACATGAGAATGCATATTCCAGCCAGTTAGTATTTCATTGTGGTTGTACGTAACTCCCTGCCTTGTTGTTTCATCTTTGTCAAGTCTTGACCAACGGACAGTGATAGCTACCTCCCACCGCTCCCCCCTTACCTTAATCCTTATTCCAGTACAGTTTAAACTGATGCTGTAAAGAGGTGGAATTAATTTAGTGTTAAATTACTACTCTGAGCTAAAGTGTCATTGTTAGCTTTAGTTTGAGAGTTTTAGTTAATGGCCTTGTTGGCCTAGCTCTTATTATTCTCTTTCCTTTTGTTCTGCGCAGTTCTTATTAAAATTCAATGAACTGTTCAATCTGCTTTAGTGTCTCTCCCTCTGCACTTGGGCTATCACTGCACATCTGTCTGAACAAGACTCAAGCACCAAAATGGACCCAGTGAAGAGAGAACAGCTGAGCATGGCCCTGACATTCATTGTTCAGGTAGGAGAGAAGTTAAAGTCAGTGGAGGCTGCGCTAGCAGCGGTGTCTCATGCAGTGCGATAGCTACTCACAAAAGACAAGCCCAGTCCAAACTGAAGTTCGCAAAGGAGAAGTTAAAGTCAGTAGAGACTGGGTTGGCAGAAGTGACCCACATAGTGTGACAACCACTTTAAGAGTGGCAGGCCCAGTCCAAGCAGGAACGACTGGTTTCAATACTCACACAGAACAGTTCAATAACTCACCACGAACAGCCAGAACCAGGTGGCAACATTAATGCTCTCGCTGCCGCACTTCAACAGCCTTCAGCCAGGACGTTCCCACTCCCAGCATAAGCACCTCCCACATACTCCTCTATAACAGTTTCATACACCTCAGCCACTAATTCTCCAATTCCCTTGGCAGCTTCTGGACCTGAACCAAGCATTCCTCCACCAGAAACTCCAGAGACCCCCCCCCCCTCCCGCCATGGCTGCAGAAACTTTATTACCCACTGTGAGATGACTTTCCAATCCCAGCCAGGTCTTTTAGGTGATGAAGTGTGTAAACTAGTTTACATGATGAATTTCTTAGATGAACTCCGAGTCAGCCTGTTCAACGTTCAATGAGGACTAAGTTCCCCTGCAGCCCAGTCTTTCGTGCAATTTGTAGTCGAGATCAAGAGAGTTTTTGATCTTCCGGTACGGGATCGGGAGGCTGATGGTCAACCTCTGGGCAGCAGCAAGAACGACCTTTCCGCAGAACCCCTCCAACTTCTGCTAGAAGGCAACCGCAGGGAACAGCTCTCCTAACCTGAACTGCTGTTGGTACTTGGCCTTGCCTGGCTATCTCCATACAACCCATGGATCTGCCACTGTGCGCCACAGTGTATTGGATTGAGGTCACCCTTCCCATCTGCTTGGCCACACGTGGATTCAACAGACACTAGAATTTATAGAGAGACTATTTTGGTGGTTGTCTATGTCACAGGATGCCCACAACTTCATCTCTGCCTATCCCACATGCCCAGAACAAGACACCATGTCAGCACTCTGCCTCTAGTCCCAACTCTCAATGGATTTTATCACTGGCCTCTCGCCATCAGATGGAGACACTTCCATTCTGGTAGCTGTGGACCGGTTCTCCAAAGGTGCCTCATTCATTCCTCTCCCCAGGGTCTCCCCATCAGCTTGTGAGACTGTCACCCTCATGGTTCAGCATGTGTTCAGGCTGCACAACTTCCCTCTGGACATTTTGGGAAGATTTTCTGTTCTCTTTTGGGAGCAACAGACAGCCTCTCATCAGAATTACTCTCACGATCCAATGGCCAGACTGAGACAGTGCATCAAAAGCTGCAGACAGCCGTGCACTGCCTTGTATCTTCCAAACCCATGACCTGGAGCTCTCAACATGCTTGGGCAGAGATTGCCTACAATAACCTCCAGTCATTCCCCACTGGTATGTCTGCCTTTGAATTTCAAAAGGGATTCCAGCCACTGCTCATCTCTGATCAAGAGAATAACATGGGAGTTCCTACCCCTGTACAGTTGGTCCAACGCCAGAAGCACATGTGGGAATGGGCTGGGGCTTAGACCATAAAATATAGAAGCAGAATTAGGCCAATTGGCGCATCAAGTCTGCTGCACCATTGCTTCATGGCTGATCCAATTTTTTTCTCGGACGCACTCTCCTGCCTTCTCCCTGTATCCCTTCATACCCTGACCAATCAAGAATCAATCAATCTCTGCCTTAAATGTACATAAGGATGATCTCCACAGTTGCCTGTGGCAAAGAATTCCACAGATTCACCACTCTCTAGCTAAATAAATTCCTCCTCATCTCTGTTCTAAAAGGATGACCTTCTATTCTGAGGCTTTGTCCTCTGGTCTTAGACTCTCACACCATAGGAAACATCTCCTCCACATCCACCCTGTTAAGGCTTTTCACTATTCAATAGGTTTCGATGAAGTCACCCCTTATTCTTCTGAATTCCACTGAATACAGACCCAGAGCCATCAAATACTCTTCATAGGACAAACCATTCAATCCTGGAATCATTTTCATGAACCTCCTCTGAACCCTCACCAGTTTCTACACATCCTTTCTAAGATAAGGGGCCCAAAACTGTTCACAATACTCTAAGTGAGGCCTCACCAGTGCTTTACAAAGCCTCAAAAGGCATACTTTTATATTCTAGTCATCCTGAAAAGAATGCTAACATCTCATTTGCCTTCCTCACCACAGACTCTATCTGCAACTTAACCTTTAGGGAATCCAGCACAAGGACTCCCAAGTCCTTTTGCGTCTCAATTTTTTTTTGTATTATCTCTCCATTTAGAAAATAATCAACCCTTTATTTCTTCCACCAAAGTGCATGACCGTATACTTCCTAACACTGTATTCAATCTGTTATTTCTTTGTCCATTCTCCTTATCTGTCTAAATCCTTCTGCAGCCTCTCTACTTCCTCAAAACTACCTACCCCTCCATCTAACTTCATATCGTCTGCAAACTTTACAACAAAGCCATCAATTCCATCATCCAAATCATTGACATATAATGTAGAAAGAATCAGTCCCAACAGAGACTTCTGTGGAGTCAGTGGCAGCCAACCAGAAAAGGCTTCCTTTATTCCCGTGCTTTGCCTCTTGCCAATCAGCCACTGTTTTATCCATGCTAGAATCTTTCCTGTCATACCACGAGCTCATAGTTTGTTAAGCAGCCTCATGTATGGCACCTTGTCAAAGGCCTTCTGAAAATCCAAGTACGCAACATCAACCAATTCTTCTTTGTCTATCCTGCTTGTCATTTCTCCAAAGAATTTCTACGGATTTGTCAGGCAAGATTTTCCCTTGAGGAAACCATGCTGACTATGGCCTATTTTATCATGTAGCTCCAAGTACCCTGAATCCTCATCCTTAACAATTGACTCCAACATCTTCCCAACCACTGACATGAAACTATCTGGCCTACAATTTCCTTTCTTTTGCCTCCCTCCCTTCTTGAAGAGTGGAGTAGCACTTGCAATCTTCCAGTCTTCCAGACCCATTCCAGAATCTAGTGACTCTTGAAAGATCATTACTAATGCCTCCACAATCTCTTCAGCCACCTCTTTCAGAACTCTGGTGTGTACACCATCTGGTCCAGGTAATTTATTTACCTGCAGAACTCTCAGTTACCCAAGAATCTTTTCTCTATTAACGATAACTTCACTCTTCATGACCCCTGACACCTGGAATTTCCACTGTACTGCCAGTGTCTTCCACAGTGAATACTGACGCAAAATACTTATTCAGTTCATCCACCATTTCCCTGACCCCATTACTACTTCTCCAGCATTGCTTTCCAGTGGTCTGATATCCACTCTTGTCTCTCTTTTACACTTTATGTATCAGAAGAAACTTTTGGTATCCTCTTTAGTATTACTGGTTAGCTTACTTTCATATTCAATTTTACCTTCTTAATGACTTTTTAAGTTGCTTTATGTTGTTTTTTAAAAGCTTCCCAATCCTCTAAATTCCCACTCATTTTTGCTGTATTATAAGCCCTGTTATTTACTCTATTATTATTGCGATTAAATAATATAAAATACTGATTTTTGTGTTGCTGTTGTTGCTTGTGGTGTTCTGTTCAATATTGTGTGCATGCTGCACTGATGCCAGAATACGTGGCAACACTTGTGAGCTGTACCGGTACATCCTTAGCTGGTATTGCTTGTTCATGCAAACGACACGTTTCATTGTGTGTGTCACAGCTAGGGTACTGTGTGCGGCTCAGGACACCACACCACAGGATGGGTTTGATTGCACTGGAGCGGATGCAAAGGAGATTCCCTCTTCTCATTGCTACCATCATGGAGGAGGTACAGGGACCTGAAGACCCACACTCAATGTTGTAGGAACAGTTTCTTCCCATCACCATCAGATTTTTAAATGGTCCACTTACCCTTTCTCCCTCCCTCTCTCTCTCTCTCTCTCTCTCTCTCACCCACACACACACACTCACATACACACACACACACACACACACACACACACACACATACTCTCTCTCAACAACTCAAAGTAACTCAGTTAATTTATTATCAAAGTGCATATATGTGACAGACACGGGTGGTGGGGAAAGAAAAAAAAGTGCATATATGTCATCATATACAACCCTGAGATTGATTTTCTTGTGGGCATACTCAATAAATAATAACTATGACCCCTGACGCCTGGAACTTCCACCATACTGCTAGTGAAGACTGTTGCAAAATACTTATTCAGTTCGTCTGCCATTTCCTTGTCCCCCATTACTACCTCTCCAGCATCGTTTTCCAACGGTCCAATGTCCACTCTCACCTCTCTTTTACACTTTATGTATCTGAAGAAACTTTGGGTATCTTCTTTAATATTATTGGTTAGCTTACTTTCCTATTCCATCTTTACCTTCTTAGTGACTTTTTTTTAGTTGCCTTCTGTTGGTTTTTAAAAGCTTCCCAATCTTCTATTGTATGTCATCCCTTTGGCTTTTATGTTGGCTTTGACTTCTCTTGTTATTCACGGTTGTGTCATCTTTTCTTTTGAATACTTCATCCTCTTTGGGATGTATATATCCTATGTCTTCTGAATTGCTTCCGGAAATTCCAGCCATTGCTGCTCTGCCATCATCCCTGCCTGTGTTCTTTTCCGATCAATTCTGGCCAACTCCTCTCTCATGCCTCTGTAATTCCCTTTACTCCACTGTAATACCAGTACATCTAACTTTAGCTTCTCCTTCTCACATTTCAGGGTGAATTCAATCATATTATGATCACTTGCCCATAAGGGGTATCTTACCTTAAGCTCGCTAATTAGTTCTGGTTCATTACACAACACCCAATCCAGAATAGGTGAGCCCATATTGGGCTCAACCCCAAGTTGCCCAAAAAAGTCATCCTGTAGGCACTCTAGAAATTCCCCTTCCTGGAATCCAGTACCAACCTGATTTTCCCAATCTACTTGCATATTGAAATCCCCCATGATTATTGTAACATTGTCCTTTTGACATGCATTTTCCATCTCACAATGTAATTTGTAGACAAAATCCTTACTGTTGTTTGGGGGATTGATATACAACTTCCATCAGGGTGTTTTTACCCTTGAAGTTCCTTAGCTCTATCCACAATGATCCAACACCTTCCGACCCTATGTCACCTCTTTCTAATGATTTGATTTCATTTTTTTACCAACAGAGCAATGTTGCCTTTCCCTTGCCTTCCTGCCTATCCTTTCCATACAATGTGTATCCTTGGACGTTAAGCCCACCTTGAAAGGGATAAGAACCTTTTAATTTAGTTTGTGTTAGTTATTGCGTTTGTGTTTGCTGTGGTACTGTAGCATGGAATTTGTAATCAACATATTTTTGTCAGAGAAAATGTAGGTTAGGTACAGAGTAAAGAGTAAAGCTCCCACTACACTGTCCGATTATCATACGACCATAAGACATAGGAGCAAATTTAAGCCATTTGGGCCATCGAGTCTGGTCCACCATTCCGTCATGGCTGACTTATTATCCCTCTCAACTCCATTCCTCAGCCTTCTCCCTGTAACCTTTGATGCATGATGGAACAGCCTAATTCTGCTTTTATGTTATGTCTTAAATCTTATGGTCTTATGGACTGTGCCCCCTGGTCTTAGACTCCCACATTATAGGAAACATCCTTGCATTGTCCACTCTGTCTAGGCCTTTCAATATTTGGTAAGTGTTAATGAGATCTCCCCCCCACCCTCATTCTTCTGAACTTCAGCAAGTACAGGCCCAAAGCCAGCATTCTTGTGGAACCTCCTCTGGACCCTCTCCAATGCCAGCACATCCTTTCTTAGATAAGGGGCCCAAAGCTGCTCACAATACTCCAACTGCGCACTACTCCATCCTGCCAGCCATTCCAAGGACAGGGTGGCAGAGGTTAGATCCAGAATGAAGCTCCCTCTACACCAGCCTTTCAATCTCTCTCAGGACAGACAGAGTGTGTGCTTTAGTGCCGAGTAATCGCCCTTTGCTCTGTCAAACAAATGGTCTATTCTGTTCCAAAAGAGCGTCTGTGACAGGATCACTGTGTTCCAGTTTCCACATAAAACAACTTCAAGAGCCCTGTAGATGAAATTGATCATTTAGCAACTGTCAGGACAAATACTGAATATTCATCACAGTTTAAACCTACAGAACAAAGATAATGTTCAGAGACATGTGGAAGTTACCCTTAGAACCTGATCTCTGACAGAGGGCATATACAGGAGAGAAAGCATTAGAACCTTTGCATTTAGTGATCATAATCCCATGTTCTTCAAAGTAAAAATGGGAAAAAGACAGGTCTGGTCGGTGGGTTGAGATTCTAAATTGGAGAAAGGCCAATTTTGATGAGTCTCGGTCCGGAATGTCAATTGTAATTTTCCCCGCAGATGCTGCCTGGCCCACTGAGTTCCTCCAGCATTTAGTGTGTGTTTCTTGGAGCATCGCCTTTTGAAGATGTCTTCGATGGTGAGGAGGCTAATGCCCATGATAGAGTTGGCTGAGTTTACAACTCCCTGCTGCTTTTTCGGATCCAGTGCAGCAGCCCCTCCACACCAGACAGTGATGTGACCAGTCAGAATGCTCTCCACCGTACTTTAGTAGAAATTTGCGAGAGTCTTTGGTGACGTATCAAATCTCCTCAAACTCCAAATGAAATATAGCCGCTGGTGTGCGTTCTTTGTAACTGCATCAATAAGTTGGGCCCCAGATAGATCTTCAGAGATGCTGACACCCGGGAACTTGAAGCCGCTCACAGTTTCCACTGTTGACAGTGTGAGTCGGTGACTGTGGACTGTGTTACAGGGTTCCAGTGTTCCGGTTTGAAACCTGGTGAGTTTGAACACTTTTTGAAGTGGAGAGGGGAATTGTGTTGGAACAAAATAATGTTGTCAGTCACCTGCAGTAACACTTCTGCTGAATGCTATACAAAACCCTCGCGCCACTAACGTGGAACAGCAGAAACACGCCACTTATCTGCAGGTCCTTTGCCACGCTCTCTGCTGGATCTGACTGCTCTACCCCCACAAAGGTCGCTCTTTGTCACAGCAGAGCACCTGCAGAGAAGCACAGTACATCAATTATAACCGATGCAAAATCCAAAGTTCAAAGTAAGATTATTATCAAAGTACATGCATATCACCTCACCATATAGTATCCTGAGATTCATTTCTTAAGGCCATAAGATTCAGGAGCAGGTCGGCTCATCATATCTGCTCTGCCATTCTATCATAGCGGATCTGTTGCCCTCTTTCCTGTCTTTTACCCGTAGCCCTTCATGCCCCAACTAATCAAGAACCTATCAATCTCTGCCTTAACTGTACCCAGTGACTTGGCCTCCACAGCTGCAAGAGGTGTCATTCACAGTAGAACAAAAAAATACCATAGGATCAATGAAAAACTTCATCTCCACCATGGGCGGTCTTTGGACAAGGGACTAACAACCCCATCCCATAAAAACCTAACGGCAACAGATGCTCCAAAGACCTCACTCATGGGAGAGGAAGATTCTTTGCCTACTGACGCGGGACAGAGGTCACTGCCACCTCCTATGCGCCAGTAGGGGTAATGGACTTAAGTAAATGAAAAACTACACACAAATAAAGCCTGACAAACAACCAAGATTTAAAAGAATACAAACTGTGCAAATACAAAAAAAAAGAAAGGTTGCCTCAGTATCGCGATGATATTGTAGCGTGGGGCGTTTTGGAGTTCGGTGGTCAATTCCGGCACTGTTCTGTAAGGAGTCAGTATGTCCTTCCCATGGAATGAGTGGGTTTTCCCCAGGTGCTCCGGTTTCCTCCCACAGTTCAAAGACAGGCGGACTGATCTTTGTTCAGTGATTATGTTAGGGTTGATTGGGTTTGTCGGTGCTTGCTGGGGTGGCATAGGCTGCAAGGCTGGAAGGCCCTACTCCGCTCTGTATGGCTAAATAAATAATACTGAGAACATGATTTGTAGAGTCCATAGGCTGTGGAGCCAGTTCACTGTTGAGATGAGTGACGTTATCCATGCTGGTTCAGGATCCTGATGGTTGAAGGGTAATAACAGTTCCTGACCTGATGGGTGCAGGACCTAAGGCTCCTGTACCTCCTGCCCAATGGCAGCAGCAAGAAGAGACCATCCAGGCAACCTCCTTTGGCTTGAATCGTGCGGAACAACTCTTCCATTCTCTCGGTTCTTCGTTGTCCCCGAAGACCTTTCCGCCTCTTATCTCTCCGAAAATATTGTAGGTCTCGGAGGAAGAGCTTGGAAGAATTTAATCCCAGTTCATTGGCCTTCATGTGAGGCTGCGTCGCTGATTAGGAAGGCCGCTTTTTACTTATTTAGAGGTACATCACAGTAACCGTCCCCTCCGGCCCAATGAGCCTGTGATGACAAGTTACGCCATGTGACCAATTAACCTACGAACATAAGAGAATCTGCAGATGCTGGAAATCCAAAGGAACAACCGCTAAATGCTGGAGGAGCTCAGTGGAGAGGAATAAAGAGTCAATCTTTCGGGCTGAGACTCTTCATCAGGGCTGGAAAGGAAGGGGCGGGGGGAAGAAACCAGAATAAGAAGGTGGGGAGGGGGAGGTGTACCATCTGGAAGGTGATAGGTGGAACCAGATGAGGGGGAAGGTGGGCAGGTGGGGGAGGGGGAATGAAGTGAGAAGCTGGGAGGGGACAGGTGGAAGAGGTGAAGGGCTGATGAAGAAGGAATCCAGCCGACTAACATATGTCTTTGGAATATGGGAAGTCACAGGGAGAACGCACAAACCTTTTACCGACAGTAGCGGGAATTGAAGTCATGTTGCTGGTGATGTAATAGTGATACACTAACCACTACCCTCCCATACCAGGATATATCCCACTTGGCCATCACTTCAGTTACCCTAATTGTTCACGCCATCCTTTCCCACCACCTCTGACCTCGCCCAGACCAGAAGCTTAAGTGGCAAGGAGCTGGTCAGGAGGACATCAGCACAGGCGTGACCCTCCATGACCCACCTCCCCGGCCGACAACTGATGGCCACCAGCATCACCGCAGCAACTGAGCAGGCAGAATCAACCTTCCATCTCCCCCCTTCCCATTTCTCTTCCTTCTGCGAGCAGCCACAATGACACACTGCTTGCATTAAAGTTATTAGCATTTATCAAAAAGTGTCTGCCAGGCAATTCCTCTCCACCAATGAGAGGGGAGAGGGATAGATCATATTTGTCATTATGTCATTGCAATAAATGACTCGATAACAGTCTGCCATTCGATTTATGCTGCACAGATGCCAAGTGAAAATGCACAGGGATGTGTTGTACACAGCTTGGCTGAAGGGACTATTCCTTTTACCTGAGCTCCTGGCACCCTTCCCAAGGATCACTGCTGCACTCCAAACCCTAAGATTGGTAAGTAGGTTTGTTCTTGTCACATGTACTAGGGTAGGGCGAAAAACTAGGTTTTGCATGCCATCTACACCCTGTGGCCACTTTATTAGGTACACTTGTACCCCTGCTCGTTCATGTAAATATCTAATCAGCCAAGCATGCGAGAGCGACTCAGCGCGTAAAAGCATGCGGACACAGTCAAGAGGTTCAATTGTCGTTCAGGTCAAACAGCGGAATGGGGAAGAAATGTGATCTAAGTGACTTTGACCGTGGGATGATTGTTGTTTCCAGATGGGGTCCCCTGAGTATTTCAGAAACTGCTGATTTCCTGGGATTTTCACCCACAACAGTCTTTGGAGTTTGCAGAGAATGGCGCAAAAAAACAAACAGACAGAAAAAAAGCATCCAGTGAGCAGCAGTTCTGTGGGCAAAAATGCCTTGTTAATGAGAGAGGTCAGAGGAGAATGGCCAGACTGGTTCAAGCTGACAGGAAGGTGACAGTAACACAAATAACTACATGTTACAACAGTGGTGTGCAGAACAGCATCTCTACATACCCAACACGTCGAACCTTGAAGTGGACGGGCTACAACAGCAGAAGACCATGAACATACACTCAGTGGCCAATTTATTAGGTACAGAAGGTACCTACCTAATAAAGTGGCTACTGAGTGTATAAGATCGTACATAACAGCAGTCCATTTTTTTTAGATTATGAGAACACTCAGTGCTCTTTTATTGTCATTTAGAAATGCATACATGCATTAAGAAATGATACAATGTTTCTCCGGAGTGATATCACAGAAAGCAGGACAGACCAAAGACTAACACTGACAGAACCACATAATTATAACATGTAGTTACAGCAGTGCAAAGCAATACCATAATTTGATGAAGAACAGACCATGGGCACGGTAAAAAAAATCTCAAATTCCCGAGTCGATCGACTCCCGAGTCCCCGATAGCAGGCAGCAAAAGGGAGAAACTCCCTGCCATAAACCACCAGGCACCGTCAACTTGCCGATACCTTGGAAGCAGCCGACCACAGCCGACACTGAGTCCATCCGTCCAAAAACTTTGAGCCTCTCCGATACAGCCTCCCGAGCACCATCCTCTGCCGAATGCCTTCAACCTCGCTCCGGCCGCTGAAACACGCAAAGCCGAGGATTTCGAGGCCTTCAGCTCCAGAGATTCCGGTTACCACACAGTAGCAGTGGCAGTGAAGCGGGCATTTCAGATGTTTTCCAGATGTTCCTCCATACTCTCACATCTGTCTCCATCAAATCAGAATTGTGCACGGTCCCCTACTTGACAGATAACAGATATTACATTGAGGTGGTACAATGGGAAAAAAAAACAGAATGCAAAATAAAGCGTTACAGTTACAGAGAAAGTGCAGTGCAGGCAGGCGATAAGGTTCAAAGGCCATAACAAGGTGGATTGAAATGTCTAGAAGCCATCTTATTCTACCAGGGAACCATTCAATAGTCTCAGCAGGCTTTTGTATGTTCTGCCCAATGGCAGAGGGGGGATCAGAGAACGTCTGGGGTGGGCTGGCTCTTTGATTTTGCTGTCTGCTTTACTGAGGCAGTAAGGAGTATAGTCCAAGTCTATGAAGGGGGGGCTGGTTTCAGTGATAGGCTGAGCTTTGTTCACAACTCTGTGAAGTTTCTTGTGGTCTCAGATAGAGCAGTTGCCATACCAAACTGGGAATAACCGGGGAGAGGTCTATTTGAGGTGGCCTGTTCCCAGTTACTCTTCATCCCACCCTCACTGATATGAATGGAATAATAACATTGTACTGGTGTCACCAAGGTAATAGTGGCCCATTGGGAAGGTGAAAGCCCACTACCCCATTCTGTTTCTACCATCAGCAGTTTCTTCAGTCATTTGAGAATCAACTGAGGTCAAAATGGAACAGGTTTCCAGTCATGTAACCTGGTGGGCTTGCATTCAACACCCAACACATGTCTTCCTAATTCGACAGACGCTGGAAATCCAGAACAGCACACACAAAATGCTGGAGGAACTCAGTAGGTCAGATTGCATCTAAAGAGAGGAACTAACCGTCGACGTTTTGGGCCAAAACTTTTCATCAGAACTGTGTATGTTCCTTGTCTTCCTCATAGTGTTGTAGAGTCATAGTAAATTGCCCACTAAACCTGCATATTAGCTCTGTTTCATAAAGCAGTAACCCCTCCCCCAAAACCGCCAGATTTCAGATCTTAACGTAGAACATAAAACATAGAACATTACAACAGAGTACAGATAGATATATGATACCTATTGTTTTGTGACAGCAGTACAGTGCAGAACATAAAAAATACCATAAATTGCAATAAAAATATATATGTATAAAACATATAAGGTAAAAAGAGGGCAAAAATAGTGAGGTAGTGTTCATGAGTTCATTGACAATTCAGAAATCTGATGGTAGAGAAGATCCCACTTTCTTGAAGCAAGAAGAGTCTCAGCCCGTAACTTTTTCCATAGATGTTGCCTGGCCCGCTGAGTTACTCCAGCATTTTGTGTGTGTTTCTTGAAGCCTCACCTTTTTTAAGGTGTCCTCAATGGTGAGGAGGCTAGTGCTCATGTTAGAGTTGGCAGAGCTTACAACTCTGCAGCTCTTTTCCAATTCTGTGTAGGGGCCTCTCCATACCAGACAGTGGTACAACCAGTCAGAACGCTCTCCACGGCAAGATCTGTCGAGATTTGCTAGAGTCTTTGGTGACATGTCAAATCTCCTGCCTGTAAAAGGTTTGCACATTCTCCCTGTGATCGGGTGGGTTTCCTCCCATATTCCAAACACATACAGGTTAGTAGACCAGATTCCTTCTCCTTCAGCCCTTCACCTCTTCCACCTGTCCCGTCTCAGCTTCACACGTCATTCCCCCTCCTCCACCCACCTATCTTTCCCCTCATCTGGCTTCACCTATCACCTTCCAGCTGGTAAATTGCCCACTAAACCGGCATATTAGCTCTGTTTCATAAAGCAGTAACCCCTCCCCCAAAATCACAAGATTCCAGATCTTAACATAGAACATAAAACATAGAACATGACAGCAGAGTACAGCTATATATATGATATCTATTGTTTTGCGACTTGTCTCGCCACTTTTGGCCTATAATGTTGTGCCAGCCTTTTAAACTACTCCAAGATCAATGTAATGCTTCCCTCCCACATAGACCTCCATTTCTCTATCATCTATGTGCCTATTTAGGAGTTTATTAATGTATCTGCCTCTCTACCACCACCCCTGAAAGCTTCCACTCTCTCTGTACAAAACCTACCTCTGACATCTCCCCTGTACATTCCTCCAATCATTTAAAATTATGCCCCCTTGTGTTAGCCATTTCCACCCTGGAGAAAAGATGTTGGCTGAGACTCTTAACATCTAGTACACATTTATCAAGCCACCTCTCATCTTTCTTCGCTTATTCTTCTCATATAAGACACGCTCTCTAATCCAGGCAGCATCCTAGTGAATCTCCTCTACACCCTGTCTAAAGTCTCTACATCCTTCCTACAATGAGGTGGCCAGAACAGAAGACAATATACCAAGTGTGGTCTAACCGGAAATTTATAGAGCTTGTTGGATCCTGATGTTTTTGTAATCCAAAAACTCGTTGGAAGTCAAGAATGAGGCTTATAACTTGCTTACATTTGTGTTATATTAATTGTTGCAAGAGCAAAGAAGAGGAAGGAAGAGGAGGCATGGCAAGAAAGAACAGAGGAAAGAAAAGCTAGTGTGGTCTTCTCACCCCAGACCAGAGATGACAGAAATTCCACTGATCACAATTAACCAATAAAATAGCCAGGTTCGAGTAATATGACACTTGCCATTGAAGCCAAGGAGTTTCCAGAAAAATCATTACTACTGGAAAACATACTGAAAAGTTACAAACAATACTGTATAAAAGTCTTGGGCACATATACATAGCTAGAGTGCCTAAGACTTTTGCACAGTACTGTCGATGGCATGCAAAACAAAGCTTTTTGCTGTACCTCAGTGTAGGTGACAATAATAGATCGATTAACCTTTTCTCAGTGACGTTTTCAGTTCTTTTCTGGATGTAGGCTTTGCTGACACAGCCTGGCTTCATACAGTGAAATTGTGCTGATTGGTCACCTCCCTAATGGCTGCAGTGGGTGTGAAGGTTTAGTCAGAGTCAGCAGTCAGGAATCACGAGTAGGTCAGATAAGGGTGGAAGGGAACCGAATGGAAGCATATCCCGACAGGTGAGAATACGTCACCGCAAAATAGAAGGTTTCAGATGAAGAGACACCAGAGATTCTGCAGCTGCTAATAATCCAGATCAACACACACAAAATGCTGGAGGAACTCAGCAGATCAGGCAGCATCTGTGAAGGGAAATAAACAGTTGATGTTTCGGGCTGAGATCTTACGTCAGAAGTCCTGATGGTTAATTCCCATGGTGGAGCTGGTTGCGTGTATTACGCCCTGCAGCTCAAATGCATGGTGTCTACTGTTTAATATTTCTACCTTGGGAGAACAATTCTGACTACCTATCCTATCTGGACCTCTCAAAATTTTCTTTCCCCCTTCAGCCTCTGACACCCTAAACGAGGTTGATCTTGACAAATATTCTCTTTTAAACAACATCCATGTAACAGATTATTGGCTGCACTCACAATACACTGGAGGAATTCGGCAGGTCGGGCAGCATCCGGGGAAACGATCAGTCAACATTTCGGGCCGGAACCCTTCGTCAGGACTGATTATTGGCTGTTTGTGAGATCACGCTGTGAAAATAACGATTGGCCCAATTTCATAAATAACAACAATTCATTACTTTTGATGAGATATTTATGATAGATTATAAGTGCGATATTAATTTGTACTGAGGTGAGAAAACATTTCTCCTGTTTCCATGGTGGTGTGAAGCCCAGTGCTGCCACCTGGTGTCAAGATCCTCTCTGCGTCTTACAGTTTATTTCTCCAAGATGTTCAAAGTTGGGAGTAAATTAATTATGAAAGTATATATATGTCACCATATACTACCTTGAGATTCATTTTCTTGCAGGCATTCACAGTAGCACCAATAAAGAAGTTTACTTGTGGGCCCCCAAATGCTAAGAACTTTCTACAGAGGCACAATTGAGAGCATTCTGACTGGCTGCATCACTTGCCTGGTATGGGAACCGTACTTCCCTCAATCGCAGGACCCTGCAGAGAGTGGTGTGGACAGCCCAGTGCATCTGTAGTTGTGAACTTCCCACTATTCAGGACATTTACAAAGACAGGTGAGTAAAAAGGGCCGGAAGGATCACTGGGGACCCGAGTCACCCCAACCACAAACTGTTCCAGCTGCTACCATCCGGGAAACGGTACCGCAGCATAAAAGCCAGGACCAACAGGCTCCAGGCAGCTTCTTCCACCAGGCCATCAGACTGATTAACTCATGCAGACACAACTGTGTTTCTATGTTATATTGACTATCCTGTTGTACATACTATTTATTATAAATTACTATAAATTGCACATTGCACAGTTAGACAGAAACGTAACAAAGATTTTTACTCCTCATGTATGTGAAGGATGTAAGTAATAAAGTCAATTCAATTCAAATACAACAGAATCAATGAAAAACTACATGAAGACTGACAAACAATCAATGTGCAAATACTAAAGTAAAGAAAGAAAGAATACTAAGAGCATGAAAAACATAGAAAGCCTACAGCACAATACAGACCCTTCGGCCCACAAAGCTGTGCCGAATTATCTAGGCTTACCCATAGCCCTCTATTTTTCTAAGCTCTCATGTATCCATCCAGGAGTCTCTTAAAAGACCCTATCGTTTCCACCTCCACCACTGCTGCCAGCAGCCCATTCCACGCACTCACCACTCTCTGTGTAAAACACTTACCCCTGACATCTCCTCTGTACCTACTTCCAAGCACCTTAAAACTATGCCCTCTCGTACTAGCCATTTCAGCCCTGGGGAAAAGCCTCTGACTATCCACATGATCAGTGCCTCTCATTGAGTTGTGGAGTCCGTGAGAGTGAGTCTATAGGCTGTGTTCAGTCGTTAGCTCAGTGTTGAGGTGAGGGACGTTGTCCATACTGGTTCATAAGTTTGACGGTTGCAGGGCATTAACTGTTCCTGAACCCAGTGGTGTGGGACCTAAAGCTCCTGCATCTCCTTCCCAATGGCAGCAGCGAGAAGAGAGCATGACCTGGGTGCTGGGATTCCTCGATGATGGACACTGCTTTCTTGTGGCAGCGCTCCTTGTAGATCTGGTCAGCGGTGGGGAGGGCCTTGCCCGTGATTAACTGTAATTGACCCTTACTAGTATGTCACATGTAGCGAGAAAAACTGAAAATCTTTCGCTTGAATGCCATGCAGACAAATCATTCCACTCTAGGGGTGATACAGCAAGGAAACAGGTGGATGTAACAGACAGCTGACAACAAACCCTGGTGAGTTTAAAGGAAGCATGGGAACTCGGGCACCAAGAACTTTAAAGAGGCACGGGGAAAGAGTCTGGTTAGGAGCATGGGGAGCCACACCCCAGAAATTTTACACAGAAGGGAGTGTGGGAGCAGGACTCCTCGGTGTTCAAAGGGATGGCGGGACCCTTCTGAACCAGTTGTCAAACTATTGGGATTTCCAAGCAACGTCAGAGTTCAACTATTTCAGGGTGCTGCATCAGCAAGTTTGCAGCGCTTGGAGGTTCATGGCAGGGAGATTTTCTCCCTTCTGCCATCTGCGTGAGATGATGGGGCTATCGGGACTTTGAGACTTTCTTTTACCGTGCCCATGGTCTGCTCTTTATCAAATTATAGCATTACTTTGCACTGTTGTAACTATATGTTATAATTAAAAACAAAAACAACAGGAATTCTGCAGATGCTGGAAATTCAAGCAACACACATCAAAGTTGCTGGTGAACACAGCAGGCCAAGCAGCATCTATAGGAAGAGGCGCAGTCGACGTTTCAGGCCGAGACCCTTCATCAGGACGAACTGAAGGAAGAGTGAGTAAGGGATTTGAAAGCTGGAGGGGGAGGGGGAGATGCAAAATGATAGAAGAAGACAGGAGGAGGAGGGACGGAGCCAAGAGCTGGACAGGTGATAGGCAAAAGGGGATACGAGAGGATCATGGGACAGGAGGTCCGGGAAGAAAGACGGCGGGGGGGGGGGGTGACCCAGAGGATGGGCAAGAGGTATATTCAGAGGGACAGAGGGAGAAAAAGGAGAGTGAGAGAAAGAATGTGTGCATAAAAATGAGTAACAGATGGGGTACGAGGGGGAGGTGGGGCCTAGCGGAAGTTAGAGAAGTCAATGTTCATGCCATCAGGTTGGAGGCTACCCAGACGGAATATAAGGTGTTGTTCCTCCAACCTGAGTGTGGCTTCATCTTAACAGTAGAGGAGGCCGTGGATAGACATGTCAGAATGGGAATGGGATGTGGAATTAAAATGTGTGGCCACTGGGAGATCCTGCTTTCTCTGGCGGACAGAGCGTAGATGTTCAGCAAAGCGGTCTCCCAGTCTGCGTCGGGTCTCACCAATATATAAAAGGCCACATCGGGAGCACCAGACGCAGTATATCACCCCAGACTCACAGGTGAAGTGATGCCTCACCTGGAAGGACTGTTTGGGGCCCTGAATGATGGTAAGGGAGGAAGTGTAAGGGCATGTGTAGCACTTGTTCCGCTTACACGGATAAGTGCCAGGAGGGAGATCAGTGGGGAGGGATGGGGGGGACGAATGGACAAGGGAGTTGTGTAGGGAGCGATCCCTGCGGAATGCAGAGGGGGGGGGAGGGAAAGATGTGCTTAGTGGTGGGATCCCGTTGGAGGTGGCGGAAGTTACGGAGAATAATATGTTGGACCCGGAGGCTGGTGGGGTGGTAGGTGAGGACCAGGGGAACCCTATTCCTAGTGGGGTGGTGGGAGGATGGAGTGAGAGCAGATGTACGTGAAATGGGGGAGATGCGTTTAAGAGCAGAGTTGATAGTGGAGGAAGGGAAGCCCCTTTCTTTAAAAAATGAAGACATCTCCCTCGTCCTAGAATGAAAAGCCTCATCCTGAGAGCAGATGCGGCGGAGACGGAGGAATTGCGAGAAGGGGATGGCGTTTTTGCAAGAGACAGGGTGAGAAGAGGAATAGTCCAGATAGCTGTGAGAGTCAGTAGGCTTATAGTAGACATCAGTGGATAAGCTGTCTCCAGAGACAGAGACAGAAAGATCTAGAAAGGGGAGGGAGGTGTCGGAAATGGACCAGGTAAACTTGAGGGCAGGGTGAAAGTTGGAGACAAAGTTAATAAAGTCAACGAGTTCTGCATGCGTGCAGGAAGCAGCGCCAATGCAGTCGTCGATGTAGCGAAGGAAAAGTGGGGGACAGATGAACATAGATTGTTCCACAAACCCAACAAAAAGGCAGGCATAGCTAGGACCCATACGGGTTCCCATAGCTACACCTTTAGTTTGGAGGAAATGGGAGGAGCAAAAGGAGAAATTATTAAGAGTAAGGACTAATTCCGCTAGACAGAGCAGAGTGGTGGTAGAGGGGAACTGATTAGGTCTGGAATCCAAAAAGAAGCGTAGAGCTTTGAGACCTTCCTGATGGGGGATGGAAGTATATAGGGACTGGACATCCATGGTGAAAATAAAGCGGTGGGGGCCAGGGAACTTAAAATCATCGAAAAGTTTAAGAGCGTGAGAAGTGTCACGAACATAGGTCGGAAGGGATTGAACAAGGGGTGATAAAACAGTGTCGAGGTATGCAGAAACGAGTTCGGTGGGGCAGGAGCAAGCTGAGACAATAGGTCGGCCAGGACAGGCAGGTTTGTGGATCTTGGGTAGGAGGTAGAAACGGGAAGTGCGGGGTGTGGGAACTATAAGGTTGGTAGCAGTGGATGGGAGATCCCCTGAGCGGATAAAGTCGTTGATAGTGTGGGAGACAATGGCCTGGTGCTCCTTAGTGGGGTCACGATCGAGGGGTAAATAAGAGGAGGTATCCGCGAGTTGTCGCTGTGCCTCGGCAAGGTAGAGGTCAGTACGCCAGACTACAACAGCACCCCCTTTATCAGCGGGTTTAATAATAATGTTAGGATTAGTGCGGAGGGAGTGGAGAGCAGAGCGTTCCGAAGGAGTGAGGTTGGAATGGGGACAAGGTGCGGTGAAGTCGAGACGGTTGATGCCTCGTCGGCAGTTGGCAATAAAGAGATCCAGAGCAGGCAGAAGACCAGAGCGGGGTGTCCATGAAGAAGAGGAGGGTTGAAGACGGGAGAAGGGGTCATCGGTGGGGGTGGAAGAGTCCTTGCCGAAGAAGTAGGCTCGGAGACGGAGACGGCGGAAGAAAAGTTCCGCATCGTGGCGAACACGGAACTCGCTGAGGTGTGGGCGAACGGGGACAAAGGTGAGGCCCTTACTGAGGACAGAGCGTTCTGCCTCCGACAGTTGAGGGTCGGAGGGGATGGTAAAGACCCGGCATGGATGAGAGCTGGGATCAGAGGGGGGAGGTGGGAGGCTGGGGGTGTCAATGGAGAGAGGAGGGTTGGGGTGAGAGGAAGATGGAGCCTCTGAGGGCCCAGGAGTTGACGGTGGGATCTGAGGAAGACGGGGCTGCGGAGTGGTGGTGGGGGAAGGGGAGACGGGAGTCACAACAGCAGCACATAAAGACCCGGCCTGGTGTTCAAGGCTGGAGTTGCAGTTGGTGGTTGCGTAATCACTTCGAATGTGTCCATGGTCGTTGCTGGAGTCCGGGTTTTGAATATGTCCTGAGGTGTTGGAGCCGCCGAGATCAATGGTAGGGGCCGCAATTGAAAGTTCATGCCTGCTAGCGTCGGGGCCGGCAGGCTCTGGAGTCCGTAGATGTAAGATCTTGCGATCTTTGCCTAACATGACAAAGTCAAAAAAACGGCGATTGCAGGCGTGGATCCGACGGAGGATGTTATAATTATGTGGTTTTGTCAGTTTTAGTCTTGGTTTGCCCTGTGTTTCTTGTGATATCATTCTGGAGGAACATTGTATCATTTTTTAATGCATGCATTTCTAAATGACAATAAACGAGGACTGAGTGTCCTCATAATCAAATCTAAAAACAAAACTAATCACGCAACACAAGGGTTATAGATAGGACAGGACGGATTATACATGCAAGTAGGCTTTTTCCACTGACGTTGGGTGAGGCTAGAACTAGGTTAAGGGTGAAAGGTGAAATATATAAGGAACTTCTTCACTCAGAGGGTAGAGAGAATGTGGAAGGAGCTGTTCGCGAACGTGGTGGATACAGCTTTGATTTCAGCAGTTGATAGAAATTTGGATAAGTACATGGCGGGAGGTGTATGGTCCAAGTGTGGATCAATGGGTCTGGGCAGAATAACAGTTCTGCATGGTCCATAAGTGCCTGTTTCTGTGCTGTAATGTTCTATGACTCTAAGTAGGTTTAAGTGGTTATTACACAGAGCATTACCTATGTCTAATGGGGGGGGGGGAAGAGTCTAATATTGCAGTCCTTCCTCACAGAGCCTCTGTCGTGACTTGCCATTTATCTTGCAGGCCTGAGCCCCCAGACTGAAAGTTCTGGTCACAATCAGTCCCTTGCGCTAGAAGATAAAACAAAGTATGCCCTCCATAGAGTTGATGACCCTCCTGGGCAAAGTTTGGTGTTTGTCGCAGGGAGCACAGTCCTGTGATAAAGACTGAAGACGAAAGAAATGAGCTTCATTTGTACCTTGAACACCAAAACATACGGTGAGATGCATCGTTTACATCAATGACCAGGACAGTCGAAGGATGTGCTGGGGGCAGCCCACAAGTATCGCCATGCTTCTGGCGATATATACGGTGACAAATATGTACTTTGATAATCAATTTAGTTTAAATTTTGAACTTTGCCAACAACTTACTAATTGATTATATCATTACAGAGCCTGCCATTAGTTTTGGTTACAATATTTATGTATGTCAATATTGCATGAATTTTTCATTCCAATTATTTTATCAGAAATAAGTTTGAGAAGTTATTACACAGAGTCCTGCCTTGGTCTGGTAGTTGAAGGATCTATTATTAAAGTCTGCAGATGCTGGAAATCCAAAGCAACACACACAAAATGCTGGAGGAACTCAGCAGGTCAGGCAGTGTCTATGGAAATGAAGAAACAGTCGACGTTTCGAGCCGAAACCTGTCTTCAGGACTGAGAAGGAAGGGGGAAGATGCCAGAATAAAAAGGTGGGGGAGGGGGGGAAGGAGAATTAGCTAGAAGGTGGTGGCACTTTGTTTTCAAATCTTTTTATTGTGAAGCAACATCAGCTTAACCACAACTGACAATGTCCTAAAGTACAATGCTTGTTTTTCCTTTTCTTTCTTATAACAACATAATGAAAGTCAAATGAATGTACGTAAACAAGCAAAAAGCAAAGGAAACTCTACCACCCTGTCTCCGTTCCCCTTTCCCAGCCCTACCCTCCCCTCACCCCTCCCGTACGTGCTATTTAGGTGCTACCGCCCCACACTTAGTTCAGCTGTCGGTCTCTTTGAAATACAACAGTAATGGTTGCCAGATTTTTTCAAATTCATTGAGTCTCTCCTTGATAACATATCTTATCCGCTCTAGATGCAGAGTATCCATTAATGCAACCAGCCATTGTCTGAGTGATGGAGTTTCCTCCTTTTTCTAGAACATCAGTATGAGTTTCTTTCCATTAAGTATGCCATAGGTCAGGAGTTGTTGCTGGATAGCCTGGAATTTATTTGACCTCGCAGAAGTTCCAAAAATTACTAAAGTGAGGTCTGGTATTATCTGAACCTTTAGTACCTTCGATAGGACCTCAAATATTTGCTTCCAGTACTCTTGTATCCTGAGACATAAAGCATAACTATGTAACAAATTTGCTTCTGAGGACTTGCATTTCTCACACATTAGGGACACCTCTGGGAATATTTTATAACCATACAACCATATAACAATTACAGCACAGAAACAGGCCATCTCGGCCCTTCTAGTCCGTGCCGAACTCTTGCTCTCACCTAGTCCCACTGACCTGCACTCAGCCCATAACCCTCCATTCCTTTCCTGTCTATATATCTACCAATTTAACTTTAAACAACAAATTTATGAATCCTTACTTTTGAGTAATGTAGTCTATGTTGGATTTTAAATTGTATTAAACAATGCCTGGCATTGATGGAACAGGAGTTAACATACTCCAAAGCCTCATTCCATATAACCTCCTCTATCTCTGTACCCAACTCCTTTTCCCACTCTTTTTTAATATTATCCATTGTTGTATGACACTTGTTTTCCATGGCATCGTACAGATAGGCGATAATGTGTTCTGTCCCTAAACATGATCTTAAATGATCATCTAATTTATCATGTTCTGCTGTCTTAAAACCAGAAATATGTGATCTTATGTAGTGTCTTAGCTGGAGATACCTGAAAAAATGAGTCTTTTGCAATCTGAATTTGTCCTGGAGCTGCCGAAATGATCCAAAAATCCCTTGTATGTATAAATCTCCAACGCTGCATATCCCTAATTCTCACCATGCATCAAAGGCACCATCTATGCATGAGGGCTTAAAGAGGGGTTCGCTGATATAGGTACAAGAAAAGATAATGTTCTGAGTTTCAAATGCTTCCCCATTTGTCTCCACATCTATATGGTGCTATGGATACTGGGATTGCCTCTATAACAGGCTTTATTTAACCAAATAGGGGACATAATGATTGCCCCTATGGAATATGGTAGGCAATCCTCACGCTCCATCTCCAACCGAAGGTGATGGTACTTTATACTTTATTGTCGCCAAACAATTGATACTAGAACGTACAATCATCACAGCGATATTTGAATCTGCGTTTCCTGCTCCCTGGATTTCAAATCGATAGTAAATATTAAAAATTTAAATTATAAGTCATATATAGAAAAAAGTAAGGTAGTGCAAAAAAAACCGAGAGGCAAGTCCGGATATTTGGAGGGGTACAGCCCAGATCCGGGTCAGGATCCGTTCAGCAGTCTTATCACAGTTGGAAAGAAGCTGTTCCCAAATCTGGCCACACGAGTCTTCAAGCTCCTGAGCCTTCTCCCGGAGGGAAGAGGGACGAAAAGTGTGTTGGCTGGGTGGGTCGTGTCCTTGATTATCCTGGCAGCACTGCTCCGACAGCCTGCAGAGTAAAGTGAGTCCAAGGACGGAAGATTGGTTTGTGTGATGTGCTGCGCCATGTTCACGATCTTCTGCAGCTTCTTCCGGTCTTGGACAGGACAACTTCCATACCAGGTTGTGATGCACCCTAGAAGAATGTGAGGATTTTAAGGGATAGGTCAAATTTCTTTAGTTTTCTCAGGAAGTAAAGGCGCTGGTGGGCCTTCTTGGCAGTGGACTCTGCTTGGTTGGACCACGTCAGGTCATTTGTGATATTAACCCTGAGGAACTTAAAGCTTCTGACCTGTTCCACTTGCGCACCACCGATGTAAATTGGGTTGTGCGATCCCCTACTCCTTCTGAAGTCAACAACCAATTCCTTCATCTTGCTGACATTGAGAGATAGGTTATTGTCTTTGCACCATGCCACCAGGTTCTTAATTTCCTCTCTGTACTCAAACTCATCATTACCCGAGATACAGCCTACAACTGTTGCGTCATCAACAAACTTATATATTGAGTTCGATGGAAACTTGGCTACACAATCATGGATGTACAGTGAGTACAGCAGGGGGCTGAGTACATAGCCTTGTGGGTCACCAGTGCTCAGAGTGATTGTAGAGGAGAGCTTGTCCCCTATTTTTACAGCCTGGGTCCTGTCTGTGAGGAAGTTGAAGATCCAGCTGCAGATCTGAGTGCTAAGGCCCAGGTTCTGGAGCTTAGGAATCAGTTTATTTGGAATGATGGTATTAAAGGCAGAGCTGTAGTCAATGAAAAGGAGCCTTACGTATGCGTCTTTATTCTCCAGGTGTTCTAAGGAGGAATGTAGGGCCGGAGAGATGGCATCTGCCATTGACCTGTTGCTCCGGTAGGCGAATTGCAAAGTGTCGAGGTTGACCGGTAGGCTGTGGCTGATGTGTGCCGTAACCAATCGCTCGAAGCACTTCATAACAATTGATGTCAGAGCCACAGGTCGATAGTCATTCAGGCATGCCACCTTGCTCTTCTTCGGCACTGGGATTATCGTTGCCTTCTTAAAGCACGAGGGGATCTTAGACTGAAGCAAGGAGCAGTTGAAGGTGTCAGCAAACATTCCAGCTAGCTCGCTTGCACAGGCCCAGAGAACCCCTCCCGGGACGCCATCTGGGCCCGTTGCCTTCTTTGGATTTATCTTCAGGAAGGCCCTTCTAACGTTCTCCTCAGTGACGATGAATCTCGATGCCACCAGGTCCAGTCAATCCGGAGGGAGTGGGATGCTCCTCTTCTGTTCGAATCTTGCGTAGAATACGTTAAGTTCATCAGGAAGAGAAGCGCCACAGTTATTGATATTCCCAGCCTTTTCTTTGTGCCCAGTGATCTCATTTAGACCCTGCCACAGTCTGCTGGCATCCCTCTGTTTAGCCTGGGCTTCCAACTTGGCTTGATATTGCCTCTTGGTGCCCTTAATGGCTTTCCGGAGTTCACGCCTGGATTCCGTGTAGCGACTGGTATCTCTGGACCTAAGAGCCGCAGCTCTAGGCTTCAAAAGGAATTTGACCTCATAATTCATCCAAGGTTTCCGGTTAGGGAATACCCAGATCGTCTTGCGAGACACACGGTCCTCTGTGCATTTCCAAATAAAGTCCGTGACAGCTGAGGCATACTCATCGAGGTCAGCTGCCGAGTCCTTGAATACTAACCAGTCCACCGATTCAAAGCAGTCACGGAGGACCTCACCCGCTTCCTCCGTCCAACGCGACACTACTTTTGACACCGTGACCTCCCGCTTCAGTTTCTGTTTGTAAGCTGGGAGGAGGAGTAAACTATTGTTGTAGATTTAGTAAACCTATATATCTTTGGTATGTGGGAGAAAACTGGGGCACCCAGAGCAAACATATGCAGTCCGGAGGAGAACATTCAAACTCCATAGAGACAGTGGTGGCAGTTCAATCGCAACTGGTAATCGCTTGTGTTATAACGGTGTTGTGCTGGCACTGGGTTACTGTGCTACCCACAACTGTTCTGATATGCAAGTGTTCTGGAGCCTCGACAAAGGCTGTTGTATTCCCTCCACCCTTTCCTGGAAACACACACCAGAAATTGATAGTCTCATAGGTAGCAAAAGAAAAACTGAATGCAGAATACAGGTTGCAGCTAGAGAGAGAGAGAGAGAGAGAGAGAGAGAGAGAGAGAGAGAGAGCGAGAGAGCGAGAGAGAGATGTGCTTTATTTGTTAAGTGTACATCAAGATATACAGTGAAATGTGTCATTAGCATCACCGAAGGATATGCTAAGGTCAGCCCGCAAGTGTCACCAAACCAAGCTTCCGTCACCAACATAGCACGCCTACAACTGGCTAACCTGCACGTCTTTGGAATGTGGGAGGAAACCGGAGCAGCGGGAGAAAAGTCACAAGGTCATGGGAAGAACGCACAGACAGGGGCGGGAATTGAACCCGCTCTCCGGCACAGTAAAGCGATATGCTAACCACTTCGCTACTGCGCCTCCCACAATAGTTCTGATATGCCACAGTTCAGGAACCACTGCATCCCTTCTACCCTTTCCTGGAAACACACAATAGAAGTTGATAAACATAAAGCCATGAGCCTATAAGACTATTAGACACAGAAGAGAATTAAGCCATTCAGCCCTTTGAATCTACTCCATCATTCCATCATGGATGATTTATTAACCCTCTCAACTCCATTCTCCTGCCTTCTCCCTGTAACCTTTATAGGCATCCGTTAGTCTCGTGAGACCATGGATTTGCGCCTTGGCAAGGTTGTATGGAAGACCAGCGGTTGCCCATGCTGCAAGTCTCCCCTCTCCATGTCACCGATGTTGTCCAAGGGAAGGGCATTAGGACCCATACAGCTTGGCACCGGTGTCGTGGCAGAGCAATGTGTGGTTAAGTGCCTTGCTCAAAGACACAACACGCTGCCTCAGCCAAGGCTCGAACTAGTGACCTTCAAATCACTAGACGAATGCTTTAGCCACTTGGCCACATGCCAACACTGTAACCTTTAATACTCTCACTAATTAAGAACCTATCAACCTCCGCTTTAAATGTACTCAATGACTTGGCCTCCACAGCCACCCATGGCAATGAATTCCACAGATTCACCACTCTCTGGCTAAAGAAATTCCTCGTCATCTCTGTTCTAAAGGGACATCCTTCTATTCTGAAGCTATGCCCTCTGGTCCTAGACTTCTCCATGATAGGTTTCAATGAGATCCTCCCTTCATTCTTCTAAACTCTAGTGAGTACAGGCCCGGGGCCATCAAATGCTCCTCATACATTAACCTTTTCATTTCCAGGATCATTCTCGTGAACTTAGTCTGAACCCTCTTCCATTTCAGCCTATTTTTAGATGTGGGGCCCAAAGCTGCTCTCAATGCACCAAGTCTGGTCTGACTAATGCCTTATAAAGCCCTAGCAGTACAATCCCATCTGCAGTGCCTTATGGGCAGATGCAATTGGACTGAGAGTCGGTCTACGCGTGAAAGGAATGAAAAGGGAGAGCCCTTCTCACCAGCAGCCAGGCAAAATCTTGGTTCCCACTGAAAGCTCATGAGAGAAATCTTTTCTGCCATATGGCCTTGACAGTCTGCTCAGGAAACTGTGCAACAAAATGCACAGGGCTTCAAGCAAGTCCAGACCATTACTGACTGACTTCTGATCAACAATGTCCAACCATACAACCATCAGGCTCCTGAACCGACGTGGATAGCTTCACACAGCTTAACACTGAACTGACTCCACAATCTACAGACTCAATTTCAAGGATTCTATAACTCACAAATTCAGTGTTATTTATTTACTTTTTACTATTTGCATGATTTGTCTTCTTTTGCACATTGGTCTGTCAGTCTTTGTTATTTATAAATACTGATTTTTCAGATTCCAATTTTAGATTTATTTATCTTGAAACATAAAACGAAACGACCAACACACCCAAGGATGTGTGGGGGTTTCCCGCAAGTGTCGCCACGCATTCTGGCACCAAAAATGCGTGCCCACAAAATGTTCAACGCAGCAACACATGCAGTGACAACAACAACAGAACGCCAGTAAATACAAGCCTCTTTACCACCCTCACACACAGGCCGCCAATCGCAAGACAGGCTGCTTCCAGGTCTCCAGTCTTTAGCACCAGAATCTCAAACTCGCAGACACTGGGCCTCTGATCTCCACATTTTTCCTAGTATTTTCACTAAAATTTGTCAAGAACTATTTCAATGTCTTTATTTTCCTGCAAGTGTCTACAAGAAAATGAACCTCAGGGTAATATATGGTGACACATACACTCAGTGGCCACTTTATTAGATCGACCTGCTCCTTAATGCAAATATCGAATCAGCCAACAATGTGACAGCAACTCAATACATAAGATGCTAAGACAATAAGACATAGGAGCAGAATTAGGCCATTTGATCCATTGAGTCTGTTCTGCCATTCAATCCTAGCTAATCCTTTTTTCCTCCTCCTCAACCCCACTCCCCGGCTTTCTCCTCGTAACCTTTGATGCTGTGGCCAATCAAGAACCCTATCAATCTCTGCCTTAAATACACCCAACAACCTGACCTCCACAGCTGTCTGTGGTAACAAATTCCACAAATTCACCATCCTCTGGCTAAAGTAATTACTCCATGTCTCTGTTTTAAATGGACGCCCCTCTATCCAGAGGCTGTGCCCTCTCGTCCTAGACTCCCACACGAAGAGAAACATCCTTTTCACATCTAAGCATGCAGACATAGTCAGGAGGTTCAGTTCTTGTTCAGACTAAATGTCAGAATGGAGAACAATGTAATCTAAGTAACTTCGATCATAAAACGATTGTTGGTGCCAGATGGGGTGGTTTGAGTATCTGATAAACTTCTGATCTCATGGGATTTTCACACACAACGGTTTCTAGAGTTTACAGAGAATGGTGTGAAAAGCAAAAAGAAACATCCAGTGAGCATCAATTCTGCTAATGAAAGAGATCAGATGAGAGTGACCAGACCAGTTCAAGCTGATACAGAGGCAACGCCTGGTGGTCCTGGCGTGGACGCTACATAGTCTCCTCCCTGATGGAAGTGGGACAAAAATCTGAATCTGAACCTGAAATGTGTGGCCATGCTTTTACCACTACCCTCCAGAAATCCTACAGTTAACTCAAACTGATCTCAGAGCCATAGAGGAATGAGATAGCTTGGTTGGTTGAGTGGTATCACAACAACAATCTTGCTCTCAACGTCAGTAAAGAATTGATTGTGCACTTAAGTTAAGTTAAGTTTGGTTAAGTTAAGTTAAGTTTGGTGTCAAGTTAGGAAAAGGGGAAGTACAATGAGATCTAGGAGTCCTTGTTCATCAGTCACTGAAAGTAAGAATGCAGGTACAGCAGGCAGTGAAGAAAGCTAATGGCATGTTGGCCTTCATAACAAGGGGAGTTGAGTATAGGAGCAAAGAGGTCCTTCTGCAGTTGTACAGGGCCCTGGTGAGACCACACCTGGAGTATTGTGTGCAGTTTTGGTCTCCAAATTTGAGGAAGGACACTCTTGCTATTGAGGGAGTACAGTGTAGGTTCACAAGGTTAATTCCCGGGATGGCGGGACTGTCATATGTTGAAAGATTGGAGCAACTGGACTTGTATACACTGGAATTTAGAAGGATGAGAGGGGAGCTGATTGAAACAAATAAGATTATTAAGGGATTGGATACGCTAGAGGCAGGAAACATGTTTCCGATGTTGGGTGAGTCCAGAACCAAAGGGCACAGTTTAAGAATAAGGGGTAGACCATTTAGAACGGAGTTGAGGAAAAACTTTTTCACCCAGAGAGTTGTGGATCTGTGGAGTGCTCTACCTCAAAAGGCAGTGGAGGCCAATTCTCTGGATGCTTTCAAGAAAGAGATGGAGCTCTTGAAGGTAGCGGGGCCAGGGGATATGGGGAGAAGGCAGGAACGGGGTACTGATTGTGGATGATCAGCCATGATCACAGTGAATGGCGGTGCTGGTTTGAAGGGCTGAATGGCCTACTCCTGCACCTATTGTCTATTGTCTATGCAAGATGGGGAAGTCAGGCAACACACACCAGTCCTCATCGCAGCAATGGAAAGGATGAGCAGCTTCAGGTTCCTGGTGTCAACACCTCTTAGTCAACATCCTGGGCCAAGCGTATTGATTCAATCACAAAGAATGTACAAGATCAATAAAGCCTGCAACGGGTGGTAATCTCAGTCAGTTCCATCATGAGCATGAGCCTTCCCTCCATCAAGGTTATCTCCAAACGGCGGTGCCTCAGGAAACATCATTAATTACTACGGACTCTCACCATCAGGGCATGCCCTCTTCCCATTTCTACCATTGGGGAGGAGGTACAGGAGCCTGAAGACACACACTCGACATTTTACGAACAGCTTCTTCCCCTCCGCCATCAGATTTCTGAATGGCCCATGAACCCTCCAACACTACCTCACTGACAAGAGAAAATCTGCAGATGTTGGAAATCTGAGCGACGTGCACAAGATACCGGAGGAACTCAGCGGGACGGGCGGGACCTATGGGAAAAAAGTACAGCTGAAGTTGCGGGCCAAAACCCTTCGGCAGGTTTCGGCCCAAAATGTTGACGGCATGCTTTTCCCTAAATGCTGCCTGGCTTGCCGAGTTCCTCCAGCGTTTTGTGTGTGTTGCTAACACTACCTCACTATTTCTTTTAGATTTTTAACAATATTTCGTATTTCTACTTAGAGCAATCTTTTTATATATTACACTGCATTGCTGCTGCAAAACAACAAATTTTATTTGTCAGTGATAATGAACCTGACTCTCTGATCTCCAACATATGAACAGCGGGTCGGAGCAGAGGGGCTGATTATCAGCTACAGGAAGACTTTGACCTGCAGGGCAATAACTTCTCTTATCTCTACACCTTTTGTGATGGATTCAGCCAAACACTTCATACTTTTGTTGGATGGGGGGTGGATTAAGTTGTCCAGATGGTTCCTCAGAAGTAAAGAATGAGGCTCAATCCTGACAGTCCCACTTGTGTTATTGGATGTGCATCATCATACAGGTCAGATTGCAAGCACCATGGTAGTCTAGTGGTTAGCCCATTGCTATTACCACTCAGGTGTCCTGGAGTTCAGAGTTCAGTTCCAGCACTGTCCATGACAAGTTTGCGCGTTCTCCTCATGAATTGCGTGGGTTTCCTCCTGGTGCTCCAGTTTCCTCCCACAGTCCAAAGACGTAGGTTAACTGGTCATGGTAAAATGTCCTTTGTTAAATAGGTGGGTTGCTGGGCAGTGTTTCTCATTGGGCCAGAAAAGCTTGCTCCTCGCTGAATTTCTGAATGAAAATAAATTTTAAAAAATACGGAGCAAAACGAATAAAGAGAAACGAAAGGAACAAAGAACTAAAGACTAGACATGGTCACTTTTTGTACAGCAAGCATACTCCAATAGGAACAGTCTGTGAGACAGCAAGGACAGTCCTGATTTACACAGCCATGATATCTCAGGCTCACTGACGAAAACACTACAAAAGGAACTGATAACTGAAAATCTGAACATTTACAGGCAAACTGGTGATTATGTAACATATAAGAGAAGATAACTTTTCTTTATTCTTAGATGAAAGAAAAATAAAGGGCTATTTCGGAGGGAAGGTTGAGAATAATTTTGGAGTAGGTTGCGATTGTTCTAGGAGCACGCTCAAGAATGTCCTGACCAGCTGCATTGCTGTCTGGTAGAGAAATCACAAGGCATCTGATGGCAAGACCCTACAAAGGGTTGTGAGGACTGCTGAAAGGAGCATCAGTCTCTTCCCCTCCTTCAGAGATATTTACTAGAATCACGGTGTACGCAAGGCCCCTACTATAGTCAATGATCCCTCCCATCCATCTCACAATCTCTTTGACTCCCTACCATCAGGCAGGAAGTATCATAGCATTAGGACAAGGACTGTTAAGATAGGAAACAGCTTCTTCCCTAAGGCTGTGAGACTACTGAACTCCCTGCTACCACCAAGTCTCACCACATATGAAGTGCCAGCAAAGTTATTGTTCTGGCCACTAAAGGTACAGTTCATTTTGTTTGAATGTCACTTCCTGTACACAAGGCTCTTTTTTTATGATAATTTCCTGAAGAGGTTAATTTGGATTGAACTTGAAGCTCACGGCAGAAAGACATCCATCTACATTTTCTCTTTATTTGCCCTTGAAATAGCAAAATCTATGTATCTTAAGCAATGTTCCCTCTAATTTTTAGTAGTCAGTGTGAGCAAAAATCTTATGTTGTGCAAATTTTTTTCCTGTGACAAAAGTACGTGCACACTGAATGCACACATGGCACAGTTTCTGCAGGTTTACAAAATATCTGACATAAAACTGCACAGAATAACAACAAAATAACATACATATTTAAGTCACTCAGTTATTTTTCCTCTCTCCTGTCTTTGGCATTTAGCTTTTGATTCCCATTAACATGTCCAAATGACATTCACCTAAACGGTTTCTCAGCTTGTTTTTGAGTTGATTCATTGGGCTAAAACCTCACTCACAGTCCGCACTAGACACAAGAAAGGTTCCCCAATGTCCATCAACTATGCAAGGTTGCAAAACTGTTCATTTTGAAGTACAAATGCCACCATTTGAGCAAAGTTTGAAATCAGTTTGGATTTAATTTTTTTCTTGCACGGAAAATTTGAAATCATTAAACTGTCAACCTATTACAGTATTTTCAGCTAGAAAATCATGATACTTTAGACATAAGGCATTAACTTGTTCATCGCCGAAAGTGAAGTCATAATCTGCAATTGCGGAGAAATCAAAAGCTGACCATTCTAGTACCTCATCTCCTGGAAACCTTTCTTCTAAATGAGCACAAAGACAACAGCGAACTTGATTCAACTGTGATGTTTTCTTCACGTTGTTGGCTTAGCAAAACTTTAACTTTGTCACTCCATGAAACATTGTCTCCCAGATACTGCTTTCTTATCTTGTTAATTTTGCCTCGTGCAAAATGAAGTGAATCCATCAGTGTCAGGCCACTCTTTTGTAGAATCTTGCACAGTGCAGCCAGTTCATCAAAGACATCACTTAAAACCTGTAAAACTACTTTGTATGTGATGTTTATCAATTTCTTGTGACAGTATTTAGCCACAGGGTCATTTGACTGATCTTTTTCAATAAAAACTTAGTAAGCTATCTACAAGATTTGAAACAGATCTTTGTAAACTTTATGATATGAACATTGTCCGCCAAAGATGGCTGCTGCCATGATGCAGCTGTACAAACCGGAATAGGAAAGTTGAGGTGACGTAAATTAGTGACATGCATTGTGGTATTTGAAAAACCGACTAACTAGTTAACAGAAACATTTAGCTAAAAGATTATTTTCAATAAGTATCATTATTAATTACTACATTGTTTTAGGTAACTAACCTTTTGTGCACACATTAATTTCCTTTGTGCGCTGATTGAAAAACGTGTGTGCATGCGCACACGTGCACAGCTTAGAGGGAACATAGATCTTAAGTTTTGTTAATGTCGGCAAACATTTAGTAGATATATTTTGAAGGAAGTATGTTTATTGTTTATCATTATTACGATATCATTGCACCGAGTTTACTCTTGTTTACACGGCATAGGTATGGACTGTTGCATGAGTGTATTACCTTGGTGAATACTATTGTGAGAATAATCGACAGTATTAATATATTCAGGTGTGCGATGATTCTGTATTGAATTTAATATGCATTTTACTTAATTTTCTGAGTTTCACAAGTAAGATTTCATTAAGAGTGCTGAAGCAAGCTTCCTTCTCCGATGATTTTTGAGAAGGTGTTTAACTCACTGCATAGCTTTGTACATATGCATTGTGAGGGCAGTGGAGTGAAAGATAACTTGTTTACAAGCACAACTTGAGATGCAAATGGAGAAAGCTCACAAAAACATGAAGAAACCTTGTATAGACATGGAGAAAGCATGTGTAAACATTGAAAAACACGTATAGGCATGAAGAAAACATGTAGAAACTACATTAAGTACACTTAAGGAAGAGCGTGAAACTGGGGCTGCATTAGCAGAGGCAAAGGTGTATGAATCAGCCTCTGACCTAGACAGTGATGAGTCTATAACCAAAATCAATCATCCTTTGCCATCACAACAGCCAATGCAGCTTACTAAAGAATATGTTCAAATGCAGTTTGTCTGAAAAAAAAAGACAGTGCTCCAGCTCTACAAGGAGAAGCTGTCCAGCCAACTTGCCTTTCACATTGTTCAGATATCGACAGTCAAGGTCTACAACAGCAAAGATCCACAACATCCCCTTCTGTAGTTTCATCACAGTAAAGACTTCAGTCAATGACGCCAATCCCATCTGAACAGACATGATCAGACTGAACTTCCCTCCACCCTGGGACAAACATCTGGCAAACTAGTCTCCACAATTCTCTCATTCAGGAGCTGCAGATGCAAATCTGGCTTGTCGAGACCTAGTCACAGGGAGACTAAAAGTGTTTGACAGCCAGTCTACTGGTTATCTGTCCTGAAAGTCAAGCTGTCGCAATACTGTGGAATGAGTGAGCCTCAAACCTGGTGAAGAGGTAGACCTTCTCTGTAAGTAGCCTGGTGCAGAGTCACTGCAACATGCAAGAAGGATTAAGGCAGTTCACATTAATAATTCAGCTAAGTGCTTACAAATGTTGTGGCAAAAGCCGGACAAATGCTATGGCTCTCCAGGGGCAACAAATCTCTCTTCAGTAGACCTGATGATTTCCCAAAGCTCTCACATAAACAATCTCGGAAGCTGCTGGACCTTGCAGATCTCTTGTCAGAACTGCAAGCCCCAAATCTAAGGATTCCCTACTAGGACTGAGTCACTTGGACGCAAACCCTATCGTGGAGAAGCTAACAAACAATATGCAAGAACAGTAGATAACGGACAAATTCAGGTATACAATGAAGTATCATATCCCCATCTGCCATTTTCGTTCTTTGTGGAGTTCAACAGCATCCATGCAGAACTACAAAATGATGCTAGTTTTATGCTCATAACTTCCAGCAGCACCTCATTCAAAGAAAGGTCTCTGACAAACACATGGAAAACCAAAACCCCTGTCACGATCGACAAAACTGAAGTAGAAAGCTCTGTCACGAACACTGATAGACAACGCTCTGTCCATCAGAAACCTCACCCCTTAGGGAAATGCAGAAGATTCGGAGAAAAGATGCTCCCGGATTGAAAACAATTTCTAAAAGAGCACTCAATATGTTTCAAATGTTGTGCTTCAACAGCACACTGGGCAGAAGGCTAAAAAGCTGTCAGATACTGTGCTGAGTACAACAGTGACCAGCATATATCAGCATTTCATTCAGGGCCGGCACCTTGGGCTATTACTGAATCCAACACACCCACAACAGAGCACAGCTGGGAGCCAGCTGTGCATCCATCAGATGTAGCTGCTTCCTCATGCACAGAGGGATATGGGAAAGGATTCCAAGGCAAATCCAGCTCTAAAATATATCAAGCCAACACCTATCCAAAAGTCTGCTCAGGGTCCTCATGTGCTTCAGAAATGAATTGAATTAAATTGACTTTATTACTTCCATCCTTCATATACATGAGGAGTAAAAATCTTTCTGTTACATCTCCATCTAAATGTGTAATGTGCAATTTATAGTAATTTATAATAAATAGTATGTACCACATAACTGTCAATATAACAGAAATACAGTTGTATCAGCAGGAATTAATCAGTCTGATGGACTGGTGGAAGAAGCTGTCCCGGAGCCTTTTGGTCCTGGCTTTTATGCTGCAGTACTGTTTTCTAGATGGTAGCAGCTGGAACAGTTTGTGGTTGGGGTGACTTGGGTCTCCAATGATCCCTTGGGCCCTTTTGACACAACTGTCTTTGTGAATGTCCTGAATAGTGGGAAGTTCATATCTACAGATGCGCTGGGCTGTCTGCACCACTCTCTGCAGAGTCCTGCGATTGAGGGAAGTACAGATTGAGGGAAATGAGTCAGCCAAAATGATGGAAGGCATTGAGGAAATATTCCATGGCTTTCTAGTGAGAGAAGACCATCAATACGACCTCGAAATCTTGTGGTTTTGCGACCACCAACTAGCCAATAAGATTCTGAAGTAGCGCATGAGAGTGCATGCATTTGGTAACTGTCCCTCCTCAGCTATGCCAATCTATGGCCTTAAGAGTACAGAGAAGGTATTTGGGACTGAAGCACAGTGGTACAGTCCATAGGTAATCATTTTCTGGTGCAGAAGAAGCAGCCAGCATACTGAAAGCAGCTGAATTATAGGTCGAATCAAAAGTGGTGATGAATCAGCATATAAGAGGGAGATTGAAAATCAGAATCAGGTTTCATTCCACTGGTAAATGTCGTGAAATTTGTTAACTTAGCAGCAGTATAATGCAATACATGATAATATAGAAAAAAAAAGTAAATCAATTATAGTAAGTATATATATGAATATTAAGTAGTTAAATTAAAACTAGTGCAAAAACAGAAATAATAAAAGTGAGGTAGTATTCATGGGTCTAATGTCTGGTTAGAAAGCAGATGGCAGAGGGGAAGAAGCTATTCCTGAATCGCTGAGTGTGTGCCTTCAGTTTTATGTACCACCTGCCTGGTGGTATCAATGAGAAGAGGTAGGTCCTCGGTGGTGGAGGTCCTTAATAATGGACCTTCTTTCCGGTCCTTGAAGATGCCTTGGATATTATGGAGGCCAATACCCAATATGGAGATGACTAATTTTACAACTTTCTGCAGCTCCTTTCAATCCTGTGCATTAGCTCCCCCCCAAACCCCACTTTCCAGACAGTGATGCAGCCTGTCAGAATGCTCTCCATGGTACATCTTTAGAAGTTTTTGAGTATTTTAGGTGACAAGCCAAATCTCCTCAAACTCCTAATGAAATACAGCTGCTGGCTTGCTTTCTTTATAGTTGCATCGATATGTTGGGACCAGGTTAGATCCTTAGAGATCTTGACACCCAGGAACTTGAAATTGCTCACTCTCTCCACTTCTGATTCCTCTAATGAAGATTGGTTCATGTTTCCTTGTCCTATCCTTTCTGAAGTCCACAATCATCTCTTTGATCTTACTGACATTGAATGCAAGGTTGTTGCTGTGACATCACTCAACAATATATCTCACTCCTGTACATTCACTCATCTCCATCTAAGATTCTGCCAGCAATGGTTGTATCAAAAGCAAATTTATAGCCTAGCCACACATTCATGATTATAGAGAGTAGAGCAGTGGGCTAAGCACACATCCTTGAGGTGCACCAGTGTTGATCGTCAGTGAGGAGGAGATATTATTACCAATCCGCATAGGTTGTGGTCTTCCAGTTAGGAAGCTGAGGATCCAATTGCAGAGGGGGGTACAGAGGTCCAGGTTCTGTAGCTTATCAACCAGGACTGCAGGAATGATGGTGTTAAATGCCGAGCTATAGTCAATAAACAGCATTGTGACATAGGTATTTTTATTTTAGAGGTGACCTGAGGCTGTGTGAAAAACCATTGAGATTGTGTCTGCTGTTGACTTATTGTGGAGGTAGGCAAATTGCAGTGGGTCCAGGTTCTTGCTGAGGCAAGAGTTGTTTCTGGCCATGACCAACTTCTCAAAGCATTTCATCACCGCAGATGTGGGTGCTACTGGGTGATAGTCATTAAGGCAGCTCACACTACCCTTCTTGGGCACCGGTATAATTGTTACCCCTTTCAAGTGGATGGGAATTTCAGCCTGTTGAGAGGTTGAAAATCTGGTTGAGTGGTACCACAACAACAACCTCTCACTCAATGTCAGCAAGACCAAGGAGCTGATTACTGACTGCAGGAGGAGGAAACCAGAGGTCCATGAACCAGTCCTCATCAGGGGATCTGAGGTGGAGAGGGTCAGCAACTTTAAATTTCTCTGTGTTATCATTTCAGAGGACTTGCCCGGTGCCCAGCACCAAAGCACAATTACAAAGAAAGTATGGCAGTGCTGGCAGTGCCTCTACTTCCTTAGAAGTTTGCAAACATTTCAAACTTTGACAAACTTCTATAGCTGTGTGGTGGAGAGTTGTGTCACAGCCCGGTACAGAAACATTAATATCCTTGAATGGAAAATCCTACAAAAAGCGGTGGATACGGCCTGATCCATCATGGGTAAAGCCCTCCCACCATAGAGCAGGAAAGCAGCATCCATCATCAAGGACACCCACCACTCAAGCCATGCTCCTTTCTCACGACTGCCGTCAGGGAGAAGGTCCAGGAGCCTTGGGACCCACACCACCAAGTTCAGGAACTGAAGCATCAGGCTCTTGAACCAGAGAAGATAACTTTATTTAACTTCACTCGCCCCATCACTGAACTGTTCCCACTCATATAACAGAGTTGACTGGTCATATTTTAGATCTGGATTTGCCTTGTAACCCTTTCCCATATATCTCTGTAGAAATGGTTCTGATGGATACTCAACAGGCCCCCCCCAACCCCCGTGCTCTGCTGTGGACGTACTGGAACCAGTGGTAGACTGGCTATAACTCTATAACAGTGTTATACTGTTTACTTTTTAACTTGTGTTGTAAATGCACCACATTATTTGATCCTTATTTGTGGTAATATTACTTTATGTCTTGTTTATGTATATGTGTGAGAAGTATTTGAACTGTGTTGTGCACCGTGGTCTGGAGGAACGATGCTTTGCTTGGAGGTGCACATGTGTACAGTTCTTATCCTTCTTATCTATCACCCCTACTGGAGCATAGGCCACCAACATCAGCTCGCCAGGGTCTTCTGTCCTGGGCCAAGAGAAGGATGATCAGCCCTGTGGCCTTTACTTTCACCACATGACTTCATACTTCTTCTGGGAAGTGATCCTTCCTCTCCTAGGGATGAGGTCTTTTGAGCTTCTACTGGCATTTCTGTAGCTCTGGGTTTTTATTGGATGGGGTTGCTAGCCCCACGGCCAAACCTCTTTCTTTCACAGCCAGACTTGGGACCGTCCATGGCAGAGTTGCGTGTACGGTTGAATGAGAATAAACTTAAACTTGAACTTGAAGGGTTGACACAACACTGTGGGCCACAGGACCGGTGGTGTACTGTACTGTTCTTTGTTCTATATGCATAAAAAGTTAACAATTTAGCCCCTAATGCAACACTTGTTTCGGTGGCAACCGAACAGGAGTAATACAATCCTGTGCAGTACTGGGCAGAAAATTTGTTTTCAGCTCCTATTTTTGGACAACATAACCGGAGGCAATGGAATTTTTTTTCTTTTCTGTACATTGAACCTCTGCCACAGCTCCTGTCTGTGCACAGTACAAAAGTAAAGACTTCATTCCCAGCTGATCGACCTCCAAAAGACGTACAGGTTACGGATAATAAGTTGTGGGCATGCACGTTGCACATTGGTTGTTTGTCAGTCTTTGTGTGTAGTTTTTCACTGATTCTATTGTATTTCTTTGCTCTACTGTGAAAGCCTGCAAGAAAATGAATCTCAAGGTAGCTTATGGTGACATATACGTACATACAGTACTTTGATACAAATTTCTTTTGAACGTTGCTATGTTGGTGTTGGAAGCATGGCATCACTTCCAACTTCCCCCAGCACATCTGCAGACTGTGTTGGTCATTGATGCAAAGTAATGCACTTTACTGTATATTTCAATATTTTGATGCACATGTGACAAATAAAGCTAATCTTTAATCCTTAAACTACCAGCTTTGCCAGTGAAATGGGGGGGGGGGGGGCATCAACTGCTGGAATTACACCCAGCTTCAGTGAACAAACAATTAATTTCTCCTAAAATGTTGGCCGTTTCATTCAGGCATCACTTCTTACATGGCTGGCTGCATCACTACTTGACTTGTCAATCCCAAGTCTCAAACTCCAGTAATTGCTAGTAAATTATCTGACTCTTTTCACCATTTTCAAAGCAATGGGAGTAACAGTTATTTGCAAATCTGCCTTCTGGGTGAAATCTCTCAACAACACGGATCTGGCAGGCAATTTGTTCCCTTTGCTTTTTGCTTTGCAGGGAGAAGAAAAGAACATTTCAACATCCAGGCTTGTCAGATCTTTTACAGGGAACCTAATGCATGAGAGCACAAACTCACCCCTCATGATTCTAACCTGCCACTATATAAAGTGAACCAATAGCCTCATTATCTGCTCATTTTAACAGCCCGCGTACTCCTTGATCTGTTAAAATTTCGGGAGTAGAACACTACAGCACAGACAGGCCCACAATATTATGCCGACCTTCCAGTCTACTCAAAATTCAACCTAACCCTGAACAGGAGAAAATCTGCAGACTCTGGAAATCTGAAGCAACAGACACAAGATGTTGGAAGAACTCAGCGAGCCAGGCAGTGTCTACGGAAAAGAGTAAACAGTTGATGTTTTGTCTGTTTCATCAGGACTAGGACTCTTCCCTCTTACAAAGCCCCCACTTTTATATCACCTATGTGCCTATCTAATTGTCTCTTAAATGCCTGTAATGTATCTGCCTCTATCACCAGAATCAGAATCAGGTTTAGTATCACTAAATCAGGTTTAAGTTAAAAAAAAAGTGCAAAAAGAGAAAAAAAATGTAGTGAGATAGTGTTCATCGGTTCAATGTCCATTCAGAAATCGAATGGCAGAGTGGAAGAAGCTGTTCCTGAATTGCTGAGTGTGTGCCTTCAGGCTTCTGTACCTTCTCCCTGATGGTAGCAATGAGAAGAGGTCACGTCCTGGGTGATGGAGGTCTTTAGTGATAGATGCTGCCTTTTTGAGGCATCGCCTTTTGATCATGCTTCGATGCTGAGACTGGCTGAGTTTGCAACTTTCTACAGCTTTTTCCAATAAAGCAGTGGCTTCTCCATACCAGAGGGTGATGCAACCAGTTAGAATGATCTCCACAGTACATCTGGAGAAATTTGCGAGTGTCTTTGGTGACATACCAAACCTCCAAAATAATAACACTTAGGAATTTAAAGTTGCTAACCGTCTCCATCTCTGATCCCCTGTTGAGGACTGGCTCAAGGACCTCTGGCTTCCTTCTCCTGAAGTCCATAATCAGTTCCTTGGTCCTGCTGGCATTACTGCAAGAGGTTGTTGTTCTGGCAGCACTCAGTCAGATTTTCAATCTACCTCCTATATGCTGCTTTATCACCTCTTTGATTCAGCCTACGACTGTGAGGTCATCAGCAAACTTGAATATGGCATTGGAGTTGTGCTTAGCCACAAAGTCATAAATGCAAAGCAGGTAGAGCAGGGGGCTGGGCACACAGCCTTATGGTGCACCTATGCAGATGGAGATCGTAGAGAAGATGTTGTTGCCAATCTGAACTGACTGTAGTCTGCAAATGCAAGGATCCAATTGCGCAGAGGTGTGGAGGCCAAGGACTTGGAGTGTATTGATTAGTTTTGAGTGGATAATGACATTAAATTCTGAGCTGTAGTCGATAAAGAGCATCCTGATGAATACACCTTTGCTGTCTAGATGTTCCAGGGTTGAGTGAAGAGCAGTTGCTATGGACCTGTTGCTCCAGCAGGCAAGTTGGAGTGGATCTAAATCACTTCTCAGGGAGGCGTTGGTATGTTTCATCACCAGCCTCTCAGGATGCTTCATCACTGTGGTTGTAAGTGCTACTGGGCGATAGTCATTGAGGCAGGTCACCATGCTCTTCTTAGGCTCTAGTGCAATTGAAGCCTGCTTGAAGCAAGTGGGTACCGCACACTCCATTTCAGAGTGTGTATGAAAGGCATTGAGCTCATCTGGGAGTGAAGTATCACAGCCATTCATGATATTATGTTTCACTTTGTAGGAAATAATAGCCTGCAAACCCTGCCAGAGCTGATGCACGTCCAATTCTGTCTCTAATCTGATTTGGAATTGTCTCTTCGCCCTTAAATTAAGCCTTCCGTAGGTCGTACCTGGACTTCCTGTATAGTTCTGGATCATTAGTCCTGAATGCCACAGATCTAGCCCTCAGCAGACTACAAATATCCTGGTTCATCAACAGCTATTGGCTTGGGTACGTCCGGTATGTTCTCAAAGGCACACACTCATCCACACAGCTCTTGTTGAAATGGTGATAACAGGGATGTATTCTTTCAGACTCGAAGATGAATCCTTGAATATTGTCCAATCCACCAAATCAAATCAATCCTTTGAGCACTCCTTCACTTCCCTTGACCATACCTTCTTGGTGCTCACCACTGGTGCTGTGGTCTTCAGTTTATGTCTTTATGCTGGGAGTGAGGTCTAGCCAGGTGATTGCACTTTCAAAGTGTCAGCATAGGATGGCATGGTGTGCGTTCAAGTTGATGGTATAACGGCGATCAAGTGTGTTGGCTCCTCTGTTTCCACAGACAATATGCTGGTGGGGGTTGTTCAGAGACCTCTTCAAACTGATTGAAATCCCCCACAATGATAGGGAAGGGATCAGGACTCCCAACTTCATGCCTGCTGACTGCATTGCTTAGCAAATCCAGTGCCTGCCTATGTTGGCCTGAGGTGGAATGTAACAGCTACCAAGATGATGGCGCAATAGTCCCTTGGCAGGTAAAATGGATGGCATTTGAATGTTCCTGGTTGGTTGAGCGGGACTGAGACAGAACTGCCATTTCTTTGCACCATGTGGAGTTAATCATTAAACATGTTCCATCTCCTCTGCCTTTAAAAAACTAATCTGTCCTGTCTTTACAGAGAATGGTGAAGCTATTGGGCTGCAGCGCTGCGTCCAAAATTGTCAATGTAAGCCATGTTTCCATGAAGCAAAGTACACAGCAGTCCCTGATGTCACTTTGGTACAGCAATCCTGCTCTGAGGTCAGGGCCAGACTTTAGGCTGGGCTGCAGCCCAGAGGCCAGAGCTGCAGAGGGGCCCAAAATAGCTAGCTATCATCATAGCAGACAAAAAAAGAATACAAGAGGGGAGCACAGAAAAGAAAAAAGAAACAAGAAAAAGAGGACCGTGAGAAGGAAGCATTTGAAAAAGACATTGAAATCGACAGAATTTTTTAAACTTGTTCTCGATGATGCAGCAGTACCATCGCTCTTTTCACAGTCTGAGACCGGTGGATAAATGGAGACTTGTTCAACAGCTAGCGCTAGCACCAGCATTAGCACAGGACCACCGCCCTTACCACAGTCAGCAGCTAACGTTGAAGAGGCAGAGGGCATGACTTTGGGATTCCCAACCACAGAGGCCTCCGAACAACCAAGTTGGGCCACCATTAATGTTAACGTTACCGGTACTGAGGATCCTTACAGCACTGATCCTGCTCGCTGGGGAAAGGAAACGCTAGCTGATTCAGTCCAAACATACTGGGCTAAGAAAGGGCCGGAGTCCTGCTAGATATCAAAGCTTCGGAACGAGTATCAAAGCAACAGAGACGTTTTTTCTAATTTCACTTCAAACGCAAGCTCGTAAATGCTGAGTACACATCAAGGCAATGGCTCTTACATTCCCCTTCCACCGGCTGTGTGTTTTGTTTTGCAAGCCGCATCTTCAGTGATGGTGACTGTCAGTCCATCTTCGAAACTGGCTTTAGCGACTGGAAACATGCCGCTGAGCGCATAGGAGAGCATGAAAATAGCGAACACCGCAGGAAAACAATACTGACCTACGTTATACTAGCATCTGACAGCAGAAGAATAGATACAGAAATGCAAAAACAGTTCAAGTCAGAGTGTGTCTACTGGACCGACGTATTGAGAAGAGTGGTGACGGTTGTGAAGTTTTTGGTCAAGAGGGGACTGGCTAGCCGAGGCTCCAGTGACATATTTGGCAGGCCTGATAACGGCAGCTACATGGGCATTCTGGAGGTAATAAGTGAGTTTGACACGTTTTTGAAGGTGCACATACAGAAATTTGGAAATGCAGGATAGGGCACCCCTTCATATCTTGCACCTAAAACATGTGAGGAGTTTATTGAGCTCATGAGCGATCAAGTTCTGTCAGAGATCGTCAATGAAGTCAAAATGGCCAAATACTTTTCTATTAGCATCAACTCAAGCACAGATGTTCCACACGTGGTTCAGCTCATACTCGTTTTACGTTATGTGTCAACTGATAGAAACATTCAGGAGCGATTCTTACAATTTCTACCCATTGAGAGCCCCACAGGGGGAGGCTTTATGTGAGTCTGTGCTCAAAGTTTCAGGAGCGATGAAGATTGATATAGGCAACTGCAGGCGGCAGTGCTATGACAATGCTGCAAATATGTCCAGTGCATACAAAGGCTTACAATCCTGCATCAAGGAGATCAATCCGCCTGCTGAGCGGGTTCCACGTGCAGCACACACATTGAATCTCATTAGAATGAACAGTGTCAACTGTTGTGTTGAAACAGCTGATTTTTTTCAGCTTCGTGCAGAATGTGTTCAACTTCTGCTCCAAGCCAGCTTCTAGGTGGAAGGTGGTGACCGCAGGTCTTCAGCCTAATGCGAACAAGCACACTGAAACTCTGAAGTCTCTCTCTAATACTAGATGGGCAGCACATGCAGAAGCCACACAGGTATTGTGCGGAAATTATGCCAATATTCAAGATTCATTAAAGAGCAATGCAGATGACGTTAATCAGAATGTGGCAACTAGAAATGAAGCAAGGTCACTATACAAAAATATGGAGAAGCTTGAGATAGCTTTTCTGAGCAAATTGTGGCATTGCATTCTTCAGTGCTTTGAAAGTGCAAGCATTGCATTGCAAGCTGTAAATCTAGACTTGTGTACTGCTGTGGGTTTGGTGAGATCACTACGGGGATACATAGCAAGCTTGTGTGATCAATCTGATATTTTTGAGACCCAAGCTAAAACTATGCCTCCAACAGTCTCACAAGTGTACAAAGAAGACACCCAACGACAAAGAAAACGTAAAGCCTTTCTGGATGAATCCACAACACCTGATGTTGGCTTGTCAGCCAGAGAAAAATTCTCAGCTACTGTTTTTTTGGTCGTGATGAATAGATTACTTGCAGAAATTGATTGCAGATTTGCATCATATAATGACCTTAACAACACATTTGGCATCCTAAACAATATCCCTTCTCTCTCTGTACAAGATCTGCGCAAGAAAGCATCTGATCTTCAAAGCAGATATTCAGCTGACCTGGAGTTAGACTTTGTGGAGGAGATGGTCCATTTCAGGGAATTTGCAAGTGGCAAAGATATTTCATCCACCACAGAGCTTTTATGCTTCCCTAGAGAAAAAAACTTGCGGGTCATCTTCCCAAATGTAAGCATTGCTTTGAGGCTTTACCTGACTCTCCCTGACACAAATGCAAGCGGTGAGCGATCTTTCTCCAAGCTCAAGCTAGTGAAGAATAGGCTCAGATCCACAATGGGACAGGACAGGCTGAATCATCTTACTCTGATGTCACTTGAAAGTGATCTTGTTCGGAAACTGGATTTTAGGGATCTGATCAAGGACTTTGCTGTGAAGAAATCCAGAAGAACTAGGCTATAATTTTGAAAAACAAGCATCCGATCTTGTAAATATTTTGGCTTGTGTGTTAGTACTGTTCCTGTTTTTGTGGCAATGCTAATAGATGACTGCTTACAAACCTAGTAAGTAATAAGTGGTCTTTACTCTGCAAGCCACACAGCACAGTAATAGGTTAGTATGTGCTAGATCTCATTCTACAAAAAGATTGTTGGAGTATTGTCAAGTTTTCTAGTTTGCCATAGTGCCATCTCTCTTGGCCTTTCTGTCTCTCATTTCCATTTTACTTTCTCAGAACACACAATTGAGAAAAATACCAAGATAAAAATGCTTTGGCATTGTTTGAGAGATAAGGCCTATGGTATGTGCAGCAATAGCTAAATGAAAATTTAAGATTGGGATATTTCATCTCACTCATAACTTTACTAAGTCAACTAAGCCTAGGTCAATTTTTGAGTGCTTTAGATGCTGTCCTTCAAACTAAGAACCTGCATTACTTTCTGTCCTCCCTCTTAAGGCCTGTAAGTTTATAGCCTACGTGTTGTATTAGACCAATGTCTTCATTCTCGGCTTTGATATTTAGACCAGTACAACCTTTGCTCTTGTTCTTGCCTTTTTTCGCTTGGTACAGCAGCATTTTACAGTGTCGGCAGGGGCCCATTAGGGCCTCCAGCTCATTAGGGCCCCGGCCCACTAAATCCGACCCTGTCTGAGGTCTTCAGATTTATCCTCCGGAGGCTGTACATTCATCTGCTGGATAGTCGGGGGTGGAAGTCTAAGGCCACTGCACTTCAATCGCACCTGTAGACTGGTACGGCGTTCCCACTTCCATTTTCTTAGAGGAACTGCACCTGTTACTCGAGTCTGCCATCTGAGGTTTGTCAATTTAGTTGTATCGATGGGTTCTTTAAACGTCTTAAAATGATGCCTGCTACTGAAGTACCCATAGCTGAGAAGGGTCTCAGCCTGAAATGTCGACTGTACTTTTCTCCATAGATGCTGCCTGACTTGCTTGAACTCCGCCAGCATTTTGTGTGTGTTACCCATAGCTGTGGCTGGAGATATCAGCATAGTGGTCCTAAACAGGAAAAATTGATGATTCCCATTTAATGGTGCCATCTTATCAGAACCACATGTTCATGGACTGTTAAGAAATCTGATGGCAGAGGGGAAGTGGCTGTTTCTAATATGTTGAGTGTGTGTCTTCAGGCTCCTGTACCTCCTCCTTGATGGTAGCAATGAGAAGGGAGCATGTCCTGAGTGATGAGGGTCGGTAATGAAGGATACCGACCTTTTTTTGAGGGAGGTGATGGGGTTGGCTGAGTTTACAACCCTCAGCCGCCTCTTTCCATCCTGTAACGTTGGCACCTCCATACCAGACAGTCATGTAACCTGTCAGAATGCTCTCCATGGTATATTAATTTATTTGGCACGTGGCCAAGTGGTTAAGGTGTTCGTCTAGTGATTTGAAGGTTGCTAGTTCGAGACTTGGCTGAGGCAGCGTGTTGTGTCCTCGAGCAAGGCACTTAACCACACATTGCTCTGCGATGGCACCGGTGCCAAGCTGTATGGGTCCTAATGCCCTTCCCTTGGACAACATAGGTGGCGTGGAGAGGGGAGACTTGCAGCATGGGCAACTGCTGGTCTTCCATACAACCTTGCCCAGGCCTGCGCCCTGGAAACCTTCCAAGGTGCAAATCCATGGTCTCATGAGGCTAATGGATGCCTATATATATTGTGATACAGAGCAGAATAGGCCCTTCCAGCCCTTCGAGCCGCACTGTCCAACAACCCCCCGATTTGATCTGAGCCCAATCACAGGACAATTTACAATGACCAATTAACCTGCTACACATGCCCTTACACTTCCTCCCTTACCACCATTCAGGGCCCCAAACAGTCCTTCCAGGTGAGGCAACACTTCATCTGTGAGTCGACTGGGGTGATATACTGCGTCCGGTGCTCCCGATGTGGCCTTTTATATATTGGTGAGACCCGACGCAGACTGGGAGACCGCTTTGCTGAACATCTACGCTCTGTCCGCCAGAGAAAGCAGGATCTCCCAGTGGCCACACATTTTAATTCCACATCCCATTCCCATTCTGATATGTCTATCCACGGCCTCCTCTACTGTAAAGATGAAGCCACACTCAGGTTGGAGGAACAACACCTTATATTCCGTCTGGGTAGCCTCCAACCTGATGGCATGAACATCGACTTCTCTAACTTCCGCTAAGGCCCCACCTCCCCCTCGTACCCCATCTGTTACTTATTTTTATGCACACATTCTTTCTCTCACTCTCCTTTTTCTCCCTCTGTCCCTCTGAATATACCTCTTGCCCATCCTCTGGGTCTCCCCCCCCCCTTGTCTTTCTTCCTGGACCTCCTGTCCCATGATCCTCTCGTATCCCCTTTTGCCTATCACCTGTCCAGCTCTTGGCTCTATCCCTCCCCCTCCTGTCTTCTCCTATCATTTTGGATCTCCCCCTCCCCCTCCAACTTTCAAATTCCTTACTCACTCTTCCTTCAGTTAGTCCTGACGAAGGGTCTCGGCCTGAAACGTCGACTGCACCTCTTCCTACAGATGCTGCCTGGCCTGCTGCGTTCACCAGCAACTTTGATGTGTGTTGCTTGAATTTCCAGCATTTGCAGAATTCCTGTTGTTTTTGTAACCATAATGTCTTTTGTCTTTGACTGTGGGAGGAAACCAGAACACCCGGAAGAAATCCACATGGTCACGGGAGAACGTACATGCTGCTTACGGGCGGTGGCAGGTTGCCTGTACCGTAAAGCATTGTGATAACCACTACGCGACCGTGTCGCCCATCTGCAAATATTTGGTATAGGAGACTTAATAGAGAAAGTACTAATATTCAGAAGGACGGGCAGCATCTGTGAAGATAGAAAAATGGTGTTGATGATAAAGGTTGAAAACCTGTCATTGAAACCAGCCAGTTATCACCGCAAATTAAAACGCTTTTGATTTCTTTTCCTACTACCATTGAAAGATCATCATTATGCAACACTGATCCAGTTTCTCTCTCTACATAGCGTATGAAGAACTATCAGTACTGTCCAGCTCTATTCCAATTTCTCCAGTTCTCCACACAATTCAAATTCAGATTCTTATTTATTTATTACCTGCTCAGAAACATACAGAGAAATGCATCCTTAGCATCAACAACCTAAGCTGGGGGCAGCCCGTCGGGTGTCGCCACACATTCCAGTGCCAACATAACATGCCCGCAATGTTTAGCAGAGGAACAGCAACAATAGAACAGGACAAGACAGAACGAGAAACAAAACAACCACAGCTGAACAAGTCCCTCTCTTCTCGCCCATCCCACACACACACAGTCCTCCAACCCTTGACAAAGCCTCTGGGCCTCGGGCCTCCAGCCTTCAGTGGACCCAAATGCAACAGGCTTCCAATTTCCTGTTAGACTCTCAGACTTGTAGACCCGGGGTTTCGACTTCCGAACTTCCGATCGACCTTCAGAGCCGATCCCAGGAGTAGTTGATAATAGCGTCCCAAACTTCAGATCTTGGACTCTGGACTCACTAACTCCAGACATCCCACCCTGCAAAAACTCATTTCAGGGAGGTAGCACCATCAATTTGCGGGAGACTCCCGGAACTTCCAGGAGAGGTGGGATGTCTGTAATAGAGTAGCTCCTTAGCAGCCAGCCAGCTAGTTTAAATAACGTTAGCTATGCTAATGAACGAATGACACCTGTTAAACTCACCTCAACATTTCTTTTACAGTCTTAACCCACCATGGGCAATAGAAAAATCACTGTTGCAAATAGTGAAGTGAACAACACTGTCATTATTTTTGACCCCTATTAGGCAGGGGTACACTTTAGTGTAGTCTGGGGTGACTGCGTTTTATATTTTCTTTATTTTGAAACACTCTGCCATGGCGGTACAGGACACTAAACTAAACTGATGGAGAGACAGAGGTTGACTGTAAAGCCCACCCACAGAGAAAACTGATAGGTCTACTTAGCACAAAGAGAGGCTAATCAGGATGCTCGCTCTCGCTCCCGCTCCCATTTCCGGGACATTGTATATGATTTGCGGGCGTCAGGGAGCTGCTATTAATATGCGGGAGACTCCCGGAACTTCTGGGAGAGGTGGGATGTCTGTAACTCACTGACCTGGTGGGGCCCTCGTGTCTCCTAGGGCTCGCATGGACACTTGATTCAGGGACCCGCTTAACATCCTGATGTCAATGGATATTCTTCACCACACATCCACATTGCTGACATTTGAATGCAGAGTGAAGGCCTATGCTCCAACCTGACCTCTAACTCCTCTACATCCCTGTCCCTAAACCACAATCCTGACCTCCAGCTCTTCCCACATACCTGTCTCCAAACCCCACCCTGACACCTAACTCCCCTCACTGTCCTCAAAACCATCCCTACGATCTTAAGAAGCAACACGGTCTATCCACAACCTCCTTGGAGGCTGCATCTTGGCGACACCTTGACCTAAGGACAGTTAGAATCTCTCGACCCAGAATCCATTTCCATGCTGTGGTACCCTATAGCTCTACCTTGCTGAGATGGGAATTACGTACGGGCTAGACAGGGCTAAGATGGCAAATTAAGATAGTATTTAGCTAACACTTGGATAGGAACATGGGGGGTCATAGCTTAAAAGGATCTTGGTTGCATGCAGGAAATTCAGACTAGTTGGGTCGGTGCCATGGTTGGATGAACACATTGGAAAGAAGGAATCAGTATCAGAATCAGAAGAAAACAGAGACACAACAGAATGCAGATGCTGGAATCTGGAACATCAAACAATCTGGAGGAACTCAGAGGGCCTAGTAGTAACCGTGATCAGTCCTGGAAGTTTATGCTCATACCTCTAGCACTGGATGTAATCCTTGAACAAACACACAAGATGCTGGAGGAACTCAGCAGGCCAGGTGGCATCAATGAAGTGAGGTGGACGGTTAACATCTTGGTTCAAAACCATTTCCATAGATGGGATGCATCCAATCGTGAGTCCACATGACATGATTCAACCCAGAATGTCAGCATTCACTTCCCTCCACAGATGCTGCAAAAACTGCTGAGATCCTCCAGCATCTTATGTGTTACTTCCAGATTCCAATACATGTACTATGCCTGGGAAAAAAAAAACACAAATAAAACAGACTAAAACTGATGGGTAGAGAGCATCATAAAAAGAGCTTCGGTATATTAGCCTTCATAAATCAGAGTATTGAGTACAGAAGTTGGGACGTCGAAGTTGTGTAAGACATTGGTGAGGCCAAATTTGGAATATTGTGTGCAGTTCTGGTCACCTACCTGCATGAAAAATAGCAATAAGATTGAAAGAGTACAGAGGAAATTTACAAGGATGTTGCTGTGACTTGCATTAAAGGGAAAGATTAGGACTTTATAGGCCTTATTCCTCAGAGCGCAGGAGAATGAGTGGCAATTTGATAGAGGTAAATGCAAACAGTTTTCCCACTAAGCAACACACACAAAGTGCTGGAGGAACTCAGTAAGCCAGGCAACATCTATGGATATGGACTAACAGTCAACGTTTTGGGCTGAGACCTTTTTTTTTGAAAAGAGGTTTGATGAGACTGGAACTAGAGGTTATAGATTAAGGATAAACTAATTATGGGGAAATCTGAGGGAGATCTTCCACAGAGGGTGATGCAGGTATGAAAGGAGCTGCCAGCTGAAGTAACACATATCAAAGTCGCTGGTGAACGCCGTCCTGACAAAGGGTCTCGGCCCGAAACGTCGACTGTACCTCTTCCTAGAGATGCTGCTTGGCCTGTTGCGTTCACCAGCAACTTTGATGTGTGTTGCTTGAATTTCCAGCATCTGCAGAATTCCTCGTGCTTGCCAGCTGAAGTGGTGGTCATGGTTTCAATGGAAACATTTCTAAGGGTATGGAGGGCTATAGTCCAGGTGTGGGTCGATAGAACCAAGCAGAAGAAAGTCTGACATGGAATAGGAGGGCTAAAGGGGTGCAAGTCCTCTATGACTAAAATAATGTAGAAAGTTCACTGAAAGCAATTGAGCAAGTAGTGAGGGTGGTGAAGAAGGCATTTGGCATGCTGGCCTTCATCAGTCAGGGTACCGATTTAGTACATTATGGTACAGTTAATAAGCCATTAATAAGCACACACTGAGAATACTGTGTACATGTGCCCCTGACTCTCATCATTCGCCATTTCACAATTTCTACAATCACCAAAAGACGTCACATAGCGACCGCGAAGCTTGATTGGTTGAGCTAAGGCGGGAAGACTGACGACTTGACAGAGGATAGGTACAAACAACAACCCAATCAAAAATGCATACGTCAAGGCATCGAAGCTACCATTGGTTAATTTGAAACTGGACGACTTCTAACTGGTTCAAGCCACCGTCCATCAAAGTGGGCAGCGTTGGCCGCCATTTTGTGGTGAGGTTCGGAGAGGGAGTTTAGGAGGCAAGAGATCTGAACGTGAAAAAGTCGTGGACGGCAGGTGAGGCCTATCGTGAAGGGATGGGCGGCTTCGGGAGCGGTGATGGTCCGCAACACATCAGTGGGAGGGAAGAGCAGTGACCGCAGTCCCGTTGTAATCCAGGAGGAGCGCGGGCCCAACGTTGCTGCTTGAGGCCTTTTTACGCCCCCGTGTTCACCATTCCTGTTTTCCTTACACCCCGGTATACCCATTTGTTTCCCACCTTTATACTCCTGCCCTTCCCTATCTCCTTGCGCCCGCTTGTAGTCTTTTCCTTCCCCCTTGTAGCCCTCAGCTCCCCCCCCCTTTGGCCCTCAGCTCCCCCCTTTGGCCCTCAGCTCCCCCCTCCCCCCCCTTTGGCCCTCAGCTCCCCCCTCCCCCCCCTTTGGCCCTCAGCTCCCCCCTCCCCCCCCTTTGGCCCTCAGCTCCCCCCTCCCCCCCCTTTGGCCCTCAGCTCCCCCCTCCCCCCCCTTTGGCCCTCAGCTCCCCCCTCCCCCCCCTTTGGCCCTCAGCTCCCCCCTCCCCCCCTTTGGCCCTCAGCTCCCCCCTCCCCCCCCTTTGGCCCTCAGCTCCCCCCTTTGGCCCTCAGCTCCCCCCTCCCCCCCTTTGGCCCTCAGCTCCCCCCTCCCCCCCCCTTTGGCCCTCAGCTCCCCCCTCCCCCCCCCTTTGGCCCTCAGCTCCCCCCTCCCCCCCCCTTTGGCCCTCAGCTCCCCCCTCCCCCCCTTTGGCCCTCAGCTCCCCCCTCCCCCCCTTTGGCCCTCAGCTCCCCCTCCCCCCCTTTGGCCCTCAGCTCCCCCCTCCATGCTCCTCCTTTATACCTATTAAATGGCTTCCATTTTTACATCTGTTCTGCCCGCACAACACGCTGGAGGAACTTAGCAGGTCGGGCAGCATCAATGGAAACGAACAGTCAACGTTTCGGGCCGAGACCCTTCGTCAGGACTGAAGAGGGAACGGGCAGGGGTCCTATAAAGAAGGTGGGGGGAGGGTGGGAAGGAGAAGGCTGGTAGGTTCTAGGTGGAAAATCAGTAAGGGGAAAGATCAAGGGGTGGGGGAGGGATAGGCAGGAAAGGTGAAGAAGGAATAGGGGAAGCATAATGGGTAGTAGAAGGAGTCGGATTCCCCCCCCTTTCCCCATCCCAGTTTCACTCTGCCCCCTCCTCCAGCTGCCTATCATCTCCCTCATGGTTCTGCCTCCTACTACCCATTATGCTTTCCCCTATTCCTCCACCTTTCCTGCCTATCCCCTCCCCCACCCCTTGATCTTTCCCCTTACTGGTTTTTTACCTGGCACCTACCAGCCTTCTCCTTCCCACCCTCCCCCCACCTTCTTTATAGGACCCCTGCCCCTTCCCTCTTCAGTCCTGACGAAGGATTCCAGCCCAAAACGTTGACTGATCGTTTCCACGGATGCTGCTCGACCTGCTGAGTTCCTCCAGCGTGTTGTGCGTGTTGCTTTGACCCCAGCATCTGCAGGGTATTTTGTGTTTACGATCTGTTCTGCCTTGCTTGGTTGCCCTTCCCCCTTGTTTCACAATCCTACTACCTTCATCTTTGCTTCACACGCTCTTCCCCCGTGTTTCACCCACTTTTTTAGGCTGCCTCTTTCCAAGTTCAAGTTTATGTAGTTCAACCACATGCATATGTACAGTGAAACGATGCAACTTTCCTCGGGGTTTATGTGCACAACATAGTAATATAACTCGCACACAAACGTAAATTAATATTGCCATAAATATCTAGCTATACTGTGCATTTAAGATGCAAGTTTAAAAAGTAAACTGGCACCTGATGAAATCTGGGGTGGCGGCAGGGAGTTCAGTAGTCTTGTGAAAGCTGTTTCCCATCTCATTCTCATTGAAAGCTGTTTTCAAATTTTGAGGTACGGTATATGTTTAAAATTTTGGTATGGATCTTGTCCTCTGCACTGTTTATCACTCCTAATGCCTGCTTTCTCTCATAATTCTCAATTTTTCTCCTCTATTATAGTGAACTATGACAGGATTCTTATCTCATTTCAATATTCATATTAATGATCTCTCAAATGCTCACTCTACCAGCTGTATTCCGGAGCCTAGATCTTACCCAACATGTCACTGAGCCCACTCCATTGATTTGGAAATACACTTAATAATATTTAACCCTTTTGTCATTACTAATGCCTCTCTGTCTGATACCACTGTGTCTGGTTGTTTCTGTGTATTTTTTTATGCCCTCATGTCTGGAATCAAGATCATGAAAGAAGTTATAGATTTAAAAAATGTTCTTGATGCTGCAACTCCACTTAAATTCTCTGAGCAGGCTAGTTTATCTGACTCATGTGACCCTAAACTGCTCAGTAAATTGAAATGATTGATCCTTTCAACAATAACTTGACAATTATAATAAGTGCAGTGGCCCCATTTACGGTTAAAAAGAAACCACATATGTGAAATCAGAATGTTGTCCATGAACTCAGGATCATGCAGAGTAGCTGAGCGAAAATGGAGGAAAACTGGACTAGAATATGTAATTGTAAATATTTTTTCAATTAAACTACCGCATGCATTGTAAATATCTTGCACGACTGGGGTCGCACTGCAATCTCGTTTTAAGCAAAGACAATAAAGGTCTGTTCTATTCTAGAAATCCACTGTAGTATTTTCATTGGAAAAACTAGGCTCCTTTAACGCTAGTAGCACTGCAAGAACACCTTTTTCCAAGATTATTACAGAGGATAGTGGCATTTCAAAGATATTGGCTGTTGAACCCTGCTCCAACCTATAATGTCCTTAGTCACGCATCTACTATGAGTTTGTAATATTTTTGTCATCAAAATTAATTCCATTAGGGAGAGTATAGATGCAGGTATTGGGAACCTCTATAGTCAACCTCAGAAAGAGGGTAACCATGTCAAAATTTATAAGTTTTTTCAGTTCAGAACTGCATAGTTATAACTAAGAGTAAATAGTTGATTTGCTGTTTCAACTCTGTCCCTACTGCACCTTTTAAGGACTCTTAATAATAGTGTTTTCAATTCTGTTAAGAAAATTATTAGCACATCTCTTGAAACTGGCTTTTTCCCTGATACCTTCACAATAGCAGCTGTCAAACCCCTACTTAAAAAGTCAAACCTCGATAATGAGGTACTAGCTAACTACAGGGCTATATCTAAATTTCCCTTCATGGGTAAGATGCTTGAAAAAGTCATTTTCAACTAATTCAACAACTTTCTGAATGGGAACAATATTCTAGAAAAGTTTCAGGCAAGTTTTAGAACAAGCCACAGCATGGAGGTGACCCTTACCAAAATTGTCAGCAACTTAGGACTCAGCACTAATGCCAGCATTCTCAGTTCTAATTCTTAAATCTGAGTACTTCCTTCAACACAATTGACCACAACATTCTCCTGGATTGCCTTGGGAACTGGGTTGTCTTGGAAACCAATTTTCTAAGAGGTATGGTGTACCTTTATATATGCTCCCTTTAGGAGACATCATTAGAGAGTTTATATTTGATTTCCCCCAGTATGCTTATGAAACACAATTGTATGTCTTGATTGAGTCTGATGATAACGCCCTGATTTTTGGTATGGCTAGAATTAATGGATGAGCAATAATTTCCTAAAACTATATGAAGATAAAACTGGTCCCAAAGCCAAAAAGAGATAAACTTGGGAACTTTGCTCCCCTTGTAAAATCAGAAGTAACAAGCCTGGGTGTTATCCTTGAATCAGATTTGAATTTTAAATCCCACATAAAGTGGCCAGAGCAGCATTTCTACACTTGAGAAGATATGTAAAGATATTGTAAAGATATGTTTATTTCTGTCATGTAATGATGCTGAAAAACTAATTCAAGCCTTAGTATTGAATAGACTTAGATTACTCCAATGCATTTTTGACTGGCCTTCCAAAACAATCTATTGACAAACATCCAACCCATTCAGAACACTGCTGCTAGACTTTTAACTAAAACCAGGATGAGGGTTTTAGTTAAAACCCTCATCACTCTTATACTAGATACTTAGAGTTGGCTTCCTGTACCTTTTAGAATTGATTATAAAGTTCCCTTACTTAGTTCTAAAGCTCTTAATGGTCTGGGACTGGAGTGAGTACATCACAGAATTGTTTTGTTTTTGTAATCCTGCTCCAGCTCACAGGTCTTCTTCCATCTATCTCTTAAATGTAAACCGTCTCCCTCCACAGATGATCAGGTTTTTTCAACTGCATGCCTAAACTGGAATACTTAAAAGTATAAGGGATACAGACTCAGTGGACACTTTTAAACGGCAGCTCAAAACCCATCTATCTTTGCTTTTATCTAATATCTTTTTGTCTTATTATTTTCATGATTATTTTTTAATTTTCAAGTTTGTACTTTTATTCAATAGTAAAGCACTTTGAACTACTACTGTGTGAAAAGTGCTCTATAAATAATTATCCTAACAGTTGTCCTAATGCTGGTACCTCTGGCCTGATGGTAAGGGATTCAGAGAGATCGTTGGACGGATGGGAGGGTGCATTGATGATGTTAAGGGCCCTGCATATGCAGTGCTGATAGATTTATTGGATATGAAGAAGAGAGACTGATTCTCTTAGCAGTCCTCACAATTTACATTTAATTTGTTTTTTGTGAATGCTACTTATGGGGCTATATACCTGTGAGTGACAATAAACTGAACTTGTTTTGGCTTCATTCAATTTCCAAAAGTATTTAAATCTCTTCTGAATGTTATCAGCAACTGATCCTGCACACGCTCTAATTAAAGAATTCCTAAGGTTGACTGAGTTTTGGATGAAGATTTTTTTTATACTGTTCAGAATATATGTCTAGTCTGCTTTAATGTCCCCAAGTCATGCCAGGAGTTGGTTTATTGAACATTTGCTAACATCAACCCTTTACCCTTCATTTGTTAAGTTGAGACATCCACATGCTATTCCAGTGCTGGATATAATTAAATCATCTCTAGTCTTATCCTCTTGCAAACAGTAAAACATTCTTTACTAGCAAGTTAATTTTTAGTGATTTATGTAGAACATCACTGAGCGTTCTCTGAACATCAGCACCTTTCAGTTGTCTCATTTAGAAACAGGAACTGCTAATTTTCTAAGTCGATGACCTCCCATGCTTCCAGTTTATATTTTATCTGCCACATCACTGCACATTGACTTGACCTTTGTATATTGCTCGAAGCCTTTCTGCATCTTCACTGCTGCCTACTTTTGTGTTACCAGCAAATTTGGTTTTGTCGTATTTGATCTTTTCATCCAAGTTATGCACGCACAAAATGCTGGAGGAACACACAGATCAGGCAGCATCTATGGAGTGGAATAAAGAGTGTAGGTTTTGAGCCAAGATCCTTCACCAGGACTGGAATGGAAGGGGGAGGAACCCAGCAAAATCTCTACTGCCACAAAGAGGCTACTCTTAGGTTGGAGCAACACCTCATATTCTGTCTGGGTAGTTTTCAACTTGATGGCATGAACATCAATTTTTTTCGCTTGCTGTAGTTTCTTTCCTTCCCCCACATCCCTTTCCATTCCCGATTCTGGCTCTCCCCATTTCCTTCTTGCCTATTTCTGGTGCCTCTCATTTGTTTTCTCCCACGGTCCACTCTTCTCTCCCATCACTTTCCTCCTTCACTCCTGTACCTCTTCTAGGACTGGAGAGCACAGCCTCAGACTAGAGGGATGTCCATTTATAACCGAGATGAGGAAGAATTTCTTTAGCCAAAGTGTGGTGAATCTAGAATTCATGGCCACAGAGGGCTGTGGAGGCCAAGTCATTGGGTATATTTAAAGCGGAGGTTGATATGTTCTTGATTAATTAGGTTGTCAAGGTTATGGGGACAAGGCGGGAGAATGATAATAAATTAGCCATGATGGAATGGCAGAGCAGACTTGATGGGCTGAATGGTTTAATTTTGCTGCTATAATCTTATGGTCTTCCATCTATCGCCTCCCATCTTCTTACATCATTCCTATTCTCAACTACCTACTTTCCCCTCAACTAGTTTCACCCATCACCTGCCTGCTTGTACTCCTTCCCCCTCCCCCTACTTTCTTATTCTGACTTCTTCCCCATTCCTTCCCAGTCTTGATGAAGAGTCTCAGCCTGCAACATTGATTCTTTATTCCTTTCCATGGGCGCAGCCTGACCTGTTACGTTCCTCCGGATAGTTGTAGCTATGAATTTCTGGCATCCACAGACTTTCTTGTGTATATAATGGTGCACAACTGGATTTCACTGACACATTCGTGCAGCATCTCACAAGCATCTGTTTCCAAACACAAGCATCTGTTTCCAAACACAAACATGATTTTTTTTCCCAGGAGGCACGAGACTGCGGTTGCTGGAATATGGAGCACCTCCCCTATCTGGCACCAGGCACTATCTGCCTGTCATCTAGCCCACCGATTGGCTCAGAATCCATTTTCACCACTTTTCTTTGTGCTAACCATTTCATTATCAGTCCTGATGTAACATAAAGACTCAAAGCTTCAACAGCTTTTTTCCAAGATGCTGCATGACCCATTGAGTTCCCTCAGCACGTTGTTGCTCTTTCTGTGCTTTGTTCTTTTCAGTTCTCAAGACTCAGTATTGTTTAACATAATTTCCAGTACACAAATGTACAGGAGAGTGAAAAAATTGCTGCTCTGTATCTGATGCAGCATAATTAATAAGTCAAAGAACACAATAGTTTAAAAAAAGCATGATAAGTATAAATAAATACCTGAAATAGCTTAAAAGAAAGGTCTCAGCCTGCAAGTTCAACTGTGTGCACTTTTCCATAGGGTGCTGCCTGACCTGCTGAGTTCCTGTAGTATTTTGTGTGTATGTGTGTATTTTCATCTTTGGCCCACAATGTTGTGCTGCCCATGTAACCTACTCTAGAAATTGCCTGGAATTACCCTCTAATTTTCTAAGCTTCGTATACCTTCATGTCTCTTAAAAGACTCTTGTATGTGCTTCCACCACTGTTGCCAGCAGTGCATTCCACAGATCCACCACTCTGTGTGTGGAAAAACTTTCTGCTGACATCCCGCCTTGTATCTACTTCCAAGCACCTTAAAACTATGCCCCCTCGTGTTAGCTATTTCAGCCCTGTGAAAAAGCCTCTGGCTAACCGCACAATCAATGCCTCTCATCATCTTATACAAATGTATAATTGATTTATAGATTAATTGTATGTTCATAAAGTGACACCAGGCATAGGAGGAAATTATAAAGTAGTGGTGGTGGGGGCTGTTGAGGGGTGGGTTAGTGGGTGGAGATGTTGATTATCCTTGCTGCTTGGGGAAAGTAACGCTTTTTGAGCCTGCAAACATGAGGAAATCTGAAGATGTTGGAATTTCAAGCAACACACATAAAAGTTGCTGGTGAACGCAGCAGGCCAGGCAGCATCTCTCGGAAGAGGTACTGTCGACATTTCGGGCCGAGACCCTTGTCAGGACTAACTGAAAGAAGAGATGGTAAGAGATTTGAAAGTGGGAGGGGGAGATCCGAAATGAAAGGAGAAGACAGGAGAGGGAGGGATGGAGCCAAGAGCTGGACAGTTGATTGGCAAAAGGGATATGAGAGGATCATGGGATAGGAGGCCCAAGGAGAAAGAAAAGGGGGAGGAGGGAAGGCCAGAGGATGGGCAAGGGGTATAATGAGAGGGACAGAGGGAGAAAAAGAAAGTGTGTATATAAATAAATAACGGATGGGGTACGAGGGGGAGGTGGGGCATTAGTGGAAGTTTGAGAAGTCAGTGTTCATGCCATCAGGTTGGAGGCTACCCAGATGGAATACAAGCTGTTGTTCCTCCAACCTGAGTGTGGCTTCATCTTTATAGTAGAGGAGGCCGTGGATGGACATATCAGAATGGGACGTGGAATTAAAATGTGTGGCCACTGGGAGATCCTGCTTTCTCTGGTGGACAGAGCGTAGGTGTTCACCGAAACGATCTCCCATTCTGTGTTGGGTCTCGCCAATATAAAGAAGGCCGCATCTGGAGCACCGGACGCAGTATATCACCCCAGCCAACTCACAGGTGAAGTGTCGCCTCACCTGGAAGGACTGTCTGGGACCCTGACTGGTGGTGAGGGAGGAAGTGTAAGGGCATGTGTAGCACTTGTTCCGCTTACAAGGATAAATGCCAGGAGGGAGATCAGTGGGGAGGGTTGGGGGGGGGGAACAAATGGACAAGGGAGTTGCTTAGGGAGCAATCCCTGCGGAAAGCAGAGGCGGGGGGAGGGAAAGATGTGCTTCGTGGTGGGATCCCATTGGAGGTGGCGGAAGTTACGGAGAATTATATGTTGGATCCGGAGGCTGGTGGGAGGATGGAGTGAGAGCGGATGTGCGTGAAATGGGGGAGATGCGTTTGAGAGTTGATGGTGGAGGAAGGGAAGCCCCTTTCTTTAAAAAAGGAGGACATTTCCTTCGTCCTGGAATGAAAAGCCTCATCCTGAGAGCAGATGCAGCAGAGATGGAGGAATTGCGAGAAGGGGATGGCATTCTTGCAAGAGACAGGGTGAGAAGAGGAATAGTCCAGATAGCTGTGAGAATCAGTAGGCTTATAGTAGACATCAGTAGGTAAGCTGTCTCCAGAGACAGAGGCAGAAAGACCTAGAAAGGGGAGGGAGCTGTCGGAAATGGACCAGGTAAACTTGAGGGCAGGGTGAAAATTGGAGGTATTGGCAAAAGGGATATGAGAGGATCTTGGAACAGGAGGCCTAGGGAGCTTTTATGAGCCTGGTTGTTCAGGCATGGATGTTACATAACCTTTCTGATGGAAGTGGGACAAACAGTCTGTGAGCAGGGTGGGTGGGATCCTTTACAATGTTACTGACACCTTTCTACATGTGTGTCCTTGGTGGGTAGGCTGGTGCTGGTGATGCATTGGGCAGTTTTGGCCGCCCATTGTAGAGCCTTCCTATCTGCTACAGTGCAGTTTTTGTACCATGCAGCATGTTAGGATGCTCTCTACTGTTCATTTGTAGAATGACAAGAGTATAGATGCGCTGCATAATCCAGCTGTCTTTAGCCTTCTTAGAAAGTAGAGGCTTTGGTGAGTTTTCTGATTGTGTAGAATATGTTCTGGGATAATGAGAGGTTGTTTGAGATGTGCATTTCCAGGAATTTGAAACTGCTTACTGTTGATGTAGAAAGGGATGTGAGTGGTGCGAGTTTGTCTGAAGTCGATAACCGTCTCCTTTGCCTTGTTGAAATTGAGGGAAAGATTTCTTGCCTGGCATCATGTTTTGAGTTCTTCCCACCTCTAGCAATCCATGCTAGTGTATCACCCAATCTTCTGCAAAGGTTATTTAACAATGCTTTGAATGATACCTTATCAAAAGCTTTCCAGAGTCCAAATATACCAACTAATTTGCATTTGTTGATTCTGACAGTGATACAAAAAAGCAGAAAAACAACTCAACAAACTTGTGAAGGGCAGTTTCACTTTGATCAATCCTAATATTTATTCTTTTAACTTTTCCTGAATGGTAGATTCTGGTGTTTTCCCTACTAATGTCATTTGGTAATCCAGTTTTCTCCTCCCTCATTTCAATGTTGGGGTTATTTTGATTACAGCATTCATCCAGAATCCATGGAATATAGTGAGATGACAACTAGAGTATCCTTTATGCCCATTACTTACCACTTTCAAAACCGTAGGATATAGGTCAGTAGGTTCTAAAGATTAACTATTGTTTGATCCAATTAACTATAATGCTAATTTTTGAGTTTCTTGTTTAGTCTATTCCTGTATTATCTTTCTATGGTGTTGTGAACATAGTTAAAAGTAATTCCACTTCCTTATTCCTCAGTGTAATTTATCCTGTCTTTAATGTGAACTAATTGATCATTTTCTGTTTCTGTGGGAGTTATTGCCTTTGTTTGATTGTTTTTCCCACCAACAGCTCTCATTCTACATTATTTTTCCTTAAAAATACCGTGGTCTTTCATGAATTCTGATTTTCCCCCTTCATATCCCCAGGCTGTTATTTCTTTTTGGCCATAAGTCTATGTCCTTGATTTATTACTACCTCCTGATAGCCATGGCTGCGCTTCTCTTGCATTTGGGTTTTATTTGCCTAAAGGATATTTGTAAACAGATTTGTTTCCTTAAATGTTAGCTGCACTGTCAAATCTTTTAATGTAGTTTTCCAGGGTGCCATAGGCAGCAGCTCCTTGGACTTTTGTACGTTCCCATGCTTACTCTTTTTCTATTATTTATTATGTGAAGGTGTGTTTTATTGTATAGCTATTTAGTATCATGCTCATATTCTGTTTTCTCACACAGCTGACTAAATGTGTTGTATAAACAGTAAAGTTAACCTTGATCATCTGCACAGGCCATCATTTCTGGAAGCCATTATGCATGGCAATCAAAAACAATAAGACATAGGCAAATTAGCCCATTTAGCCTATCGAGTCTGCCCTGTCATTCCATCATGGCTGATTTATTGTCCCCTTCAACACCATTTTCCTGTCTTCTCCCCGTAACCTTTGATGCCCTTACTAATCAACAACCTATATGTCTCTTTAAATATATCCAATAACTTGGCCTCCATACCTGTGGCACCCTTTGGCTAAAGAAATTCCTCTTTCTCTCTTTTCTAAAAGAATGTCTCTCTATTCTGAGGCCTAGACACCCCAAGAAAGGAAACATCTACACATCCACTCTATCTAGGTGTTTCAATATTTGATATGTTTCATTTAGATCACCCCTCATTGTGCTAAATTCTAGGGAATACAGGTCCAGAGCCATCAAATGCTTATCATACTGTCAATCTCGTGAACCTCGTCTGGACCGTCTCCAATGTCAGTGCATCTTTTCTTAGAGGCCCAAGACTGTTCATAATACAAGTGTGTCCACATCAGTAATGTGCAGAGATGGCAATTGGCAGTTGAAGCAACAGAACAATTTGCATTCATTTAGCACCTTGGGTGAATTAGTAAGCCCTAAAGCGCTTTGCAGAAGATATTGACCAAAATTTGACAGTGACCCTTAGAGGTGTTCGGAGAAATGACATTTTGATAGAAATGACTTGAGGAAGGGAGAAGAGTATACTGGTAATTTACTTTAGAAGCTAGGCCAAGGGAGTAGGGAGAAGGAATTGAAGGACAAAAGTTTTTGTAGGAATAGGTGGGCTACAGATTGATGTGGAAGGATGCCTCCCCTTCTGAGTTTAAATCTTGAGACGTTACTGAATCAGGAACTAGCTTATGTGAGCAAGCTGATGGGTAAACAGGAGTTGGGATGTAGGGAACAGTTAGTATTAGTGTAATTTTTAAAGTGGATGATAGTTGTGCAGTTTAATTTGTGGAGCAACTTACCCATTTTACATAAATTACTTTCTCAATCTATATGTCAGGTTTGCACTAACTTTGCTACCATATGAGTCAATTATAATGACACTGATTAGAACACAGTAACCACGCTGTGTTTCAGGTGATTCAGTCAGTGATTGTGCTCTATAACCTAATTTTGAAGCACACTACTTATTCTGAGTGGAGGCTGCAAGTTTTCAGCTGTAGTGATTTAAAGTATAAGATATATTTTACTGTCTTTTGTATAAATGGAAAAGTAGTAACACTGTCATACATCTCCAAAAGTTGTGGAGACATTATTGAGGTGTTAAAAAGTGTACTATTAATTTTAAGTCTTACGAACAACTGTTTCCTGGAAATATGTATGGAGAGGAATAAACTGTTGATGTTTCAGGCCAAGAACTTTCATCAGGACCTGACAGAAGGTCTCGGTCCAAAACATCAACAGTTCATTCCTCTCCGTAGATGCTGCCTGACCCAAGTTCCTCCTGCATTTTGTTTGTGATACTATGGATTTCCAGAATATCTTGTGTTTATAATAGTTCCTGGGATTGTTTTCAATTTGGTATTCAGAAATCAAAGTTTTTTAATAAAGGTTAAAAAAGAATCAGAATCAGGCTTATTATTACAGACATTTTGTGAGATTTGTTTTGTGGTAACAGTATGGTGCAATACATGAAAAATTGTAAGTTACAGTAAGAAAAATTTTTTTTAGTGTGAAAAGAGCAAATAGTGAAGCAGTGGTAAAGAGGAAGAATCTTTTCTAAAACATTGAGTGTGAGCCTTCAGGCTCTTGCTGGTAGCAGTATGAAGAGGGCATGTCCTGGCTGGTGGGGGACCTTAATGATGGATCTGCCTTCTTGAGGCATCACCTTTTGAAGAGGGTCTTGATTACTGATTTTAGTTTGTAATTGGTTACAGTCTGTAAGTAAATATAAAAGTAAGGATGGTGTCGGAGATTGGATTTAAGGTGGGTGGAATTTTCTTTAGACCTAATTATACTTGGAAGTTTGACCTGTATCCACTTGGCTTGCACAAAATCTGTTGGTAAGAAGTTAGTGAAAGAAATGCTCAAGGCAGAATACAGCTCTCTGATAACTGCATTAAGTGCTGACACTGCTTAATATCGAGACAGATTGTGTGGAAAAGTCTCAGCTCTAAACATTTACCCACATTTTTTTCATCAAAAGCTTTATAATTGCATGTTACTGTTTGAATTTTTGAAAAAGTGTTAATAAAGTAGGCGTTAATTAGATTGGATTCAGAAGGTGTTCTCATGTTGTCTGACTTGAAAGAATTACTCACTCCCTGTTATCTCAGCCACAATGCATGACGTTTTGACAACTTCTATTTCAGACTATTACTGTGATGATAAGCACTTCATTAAAATTGAATTGCTGTTGGATATGTAGGAATAAAGATTAAGCAGTAGGTTAGATAGTATTCTGCTTTGTCAAATCTGTGTTGAAAGCAATGCTGTAGATGTCAGTATACCAAAAACCATGTCAATCCTGTCAGGGTTTCCTGGGATTCTTGACATATTCCTGAATGTTACGATGACATTAAACAAATAGAAATTAGCATTAACTATCCACAATCTGTGGAAAACACCAGACTGAACCTTACTAACACACACAATGCTGGAAGAACTCAGCAGGTCAGGCAGCATCTGTGGAAAGGGTTAAAGAGTCAACATTTCAGCCGAGGGCTTACATCGGGACTGGAGAGGAAGAGCATAGAAGCCAGAATAAGAAGATGAAGCATTTTGAGTGTGTTACTCTGGATTTCCAGCATCTGAATAATCTTGTGTTTAAATTTAGCCTTATTCTTTGGATGAAGTATTTCTCTTAAGTTCTTCATGTGAGAGAATTAAATTTGAGGGTTTCTCTATGCACAGGGGTATTGGCAGAATAATTTTGTTTTTTTTTTACTGTGATTCACTTTTAACATAAAGATGCATTCAGAAAGACAGAAATGGTGTACTACTTCTCTGTATGAAATAATGCTTATTGCACTGCAAGTTTATGTAAGATTCACTTTACAGTTTAGCTGAAGTTGATTATCAGCAGATGTGTTTGAAAACCAGAGTAGGAAATTTGAATCCAACCTAAAATGTGACAAAGTACATGTTTGAATTCTATTACTTTTTTTTTAACAATAACAAAGATAAAATACTAGGCTGCATACATTGTTAAGGACCTTCACCAAGGACATGCCCTTGTCTTATAACTACCATCCGAGAGGAGGTACAGAAGTCTGGAGGTACATGCTCAACATTTTGGGGACAGCTTCTTCCCCTCTACCATCAGATTTCTGAGCATACAATGAACCCTTGGACACCACCTCAATATTTTTGCTCTTTTTGCACTTTTGTAATTTATAATATGTTTAATGTATTACACTGTACTGCCGCAAAACAAATTTCATGACGTCAACAATAATAACCCTGATTCTGAGCATGTTAGTGCATGTTTAAAAGCTTAAATTTCTTTTTTTTTAATATTAGTGAACCCTACCCCAAACCATGGTTTGTTTGGGTACTGTGTAATTTGCTACACATCTGTATATGACTGAAGAAGTTGTATTTATGAGTCTTAATTAAAAGGTTAGTAAAGAAATAAGAACAACAAAGGGCCCATCATAATTAAACTGTCAAATGTGAGCAAGTTGGAGCTCAACTCTTCTAAAAGGCATATTCACCAATCCTCAGTAAACCTCGGCACCTTGCTCCATCGCATCACGGTCCCCCACCAGGTCAAATCCTGCAGCGATCCTTCTCTCTTCATCTTCTGCCAAACAAAGGACCCCAGAACACGCCGGTGTCAGGCACACAACACAGAAACCTGCTCCTCAGTGGGACAGCTCACATTCCAAAGCACCTGTTACCTCTAACCATAACCTAAACACTGCTTCTACAGAAAGACCATTACGTTGGCAGTGAAACGTTTGCCAGGGTGTTATATTAGCAAAATTAAAATATTAATGATGTGCTTCTTAATGTTGGATTTGTGTTCTTATTTTAAAAAGAATTCAGCTGAACGATGATGCGCCGTGATTCCTGCCCGCTTGACTGCAAGGTCTATGTGGGTGATCTGGGAACCAATGGGAACAAGACAGAGTTGGAGCGCTCATTCAGCTACTATGGACCCCTGAGGAATGTCTGGGTTGCAAGGAATCCTCCTGGCTTTGCATTTATAGAGTTTGAGGATCCTCGTGATGCAGCAGATGCTGTGCGAGAATTGGATGGCAGGTATGGAATTGGTAATGAACTCAACAGTTTAAGCGTAATATTCCCCATGATCTGCTCCTTTATAGTACACAAGGTGCAACAAACAAAATACCATCAATGTTTATCGCAAGGGGAGCATAAAATCACATTTATAGAAATGCGATTTTCATAGGACTCATGGGTTACAGTTTCCATGCGTCTGATTCCAAAGATCCGTATGTGCATTTATACTTCCAATTAGATTAACTTTATTTGTCATATGTACATTGCAGCATAAGGTGAAATGCATCATTTTTGCATCAGCAACCAACACAGTCCAAAGATGTGCTGTGCTTCTGGCACCAGTATAGCATGCCCACTATTCACTAATCCAAACCCATGTGGCTTTGGAATGTGGGAGGACACCTATGCGATCACGGGAAGAACATACAAATTTCTTACAAACTGCAACAGGAATTGAACCCTGATCACTGGCTGTTAAGCATTGTGTTAACCACTGTGCTGCTGTGCCACAGGTCTGCTCAACCTCTCGAAGGACATAACTCTGATAGGATTGCTACAGCGGAGGGTCAGCAGATTTAAAGCTAGCACTCATAGGTTTGTCACGGGAGTAAGAGATAAACTGACCTTCATGAGATAGTGAGAATGAATTTTTTTCTATTGCACTAGATAGACATTAGAGTTGAGATTTGGAGTTAATGGTTGTTAGCAGCATTCTGCTTCGATTGTCTACCTCAAGGGTGACATCAAAACACTCCAGAGGTGTAAATAGGGAATAGAGGTCATGGGCATACATTTTCAATTGCATTTAAAATATAAAGGCAATTTAGATCAATAACACGTTGTTACAAATTATTTTTGTGAAGCTTGGCAAGCTCCCAAACTATTGTAAAACAACTAATACAGATTTAATGATAGGAAAATAATCAGGTATGTAACATTTTAAAATATCGAATTTTTTTTTTAAAGTCTACCAAAATAATAGTAAATTTATTAAAGCAACTTTTTCATGCAGGAGATTGAGAGTATATGGGCAGAATGCAGGAAATTGAGACTAGTTGCTTGGACACCATGGTTGGCGTGGACGGATAGTGTCATCGAACACTACAGCACAGAAACAGGCCCTTTGGCCATGTCAGTTGTAATTGTGCCTAGTCCTATTGACCTACATCTGGACCATAGCCCTCAATATCCCTCCCATCTATCCAAACTTCTCTGCATGCTCAGCCTAGTTGCAGGGTCTCGTCTGAAGTATTAACCGCCCTTTTGCATCCACAGATGCTGCCTAACCTGCTGAGTTCTTCAGCAGTTTATTCTTTTTCAGATTCCACCATCTGCAGTCTATTGCCTCCAGTGAACTTTTGGCTTGCTTGGCTAAGTGCTGTGCAGTAAGTGGTGATTCTGTCTATTGAGATGTCAGTGGTGAATTTTGGAAGCACTCTGACCTGATCATTCGGTGTACGCCATTGTCTTCTGTCATGCTGTGATTTGGTTCTTGAGAGACAAACATTTCAATGTTATTTTGTCTTCAGAGATGCCAACAGTTCATCTTTTATTGATTAATACAGAACCTTGTGTGGGGTTCGTGTCCGAGTGGAGTTGTCTTCTGGTGAAAGGAGGAAGCGTTATCGTGGTCCACCACCACCCTGGAACAGACGTCCCCGTTACGATGATTATCGCTATCGCAGCCCACCACGGCGACGTTATTCTAGGTGAGAGTGGATCCATTCATGGTAACATCGATACTTTTTCGCTCCCAACCTTGTGTGTGAAGCTAAAACAGGTACAAAGATGTGTTGGACCCCTATGTCTGGGGTCCATTGTGTAGAAGGGCCTGTGGTCAGCATTGAAAAGGTTAAATATTTTCTGACTTCTAGTTCACTACCTTACTGTAATTCTGAAAACCAAGCCTTGGAAATAAATATTAAAATGTAAGTGTTTTGGTACGGCTGCCCTGAACTTCTACTGCCATGTCATTTTATTGGCGGGTGAGTGCAGTCTGTCAGATCTTAAATTTCTTTCCACGTAGCAAGAGTAATACAGACTTCAGTATAATCCTTGGAAATTTGAATATCTGAAATTCACTTGACTCTTTAGAGATTTTATGTTTTATAAATATATTAATCCCTTTTTCTGTTACAACATTAAATCCCATAATCTTCAACATGGCTTTGATGTTAGCTGCTTCAGTCTATCTTTTGAACCTATTGAACAGCTAATTTAATTCAATGTACAAAGTCATAATCACATAGCATAAATTTACAAATTGCCTCCAATATATTGTGAAGAAATAGATCAAACCTTGGATTTTCCTGAATTAAATTTGGAAATCTAGATTAAATCCTAACTCTGAAACTCCTATTTTTTTCTGGCAGAGAGGGGATTTTTATTATATCAGGATCATTTACTGAACAAGCTCCCATAACTCTTTAAAACTTTAATTGGTCATCTCATCCGTTTGATATCTCATAGAAATAGATGCAGTTACATAGTAAGGAGTATTGACAAAGTGCTGTAAAGGACTTCACAATGAGAAAGTATCTAAGGACCACAGTAAATCATTTCTGCAGTCTTTTATAGCTTTGGGGAAGGGTTTCAGTACCACAGTATCACACCATAATGTTTTACTAAGCATTGCAACAACATATAATTACTTGGGTTCTGTTTTCATTTAGTATAAATAGTGCTTCTGTGGTGCAATTTCAAGGCAGCCAATGTTAGAATCAGAAGTCAGTTGGGTAGATGCTTAGTTATCAAGACCTTAAGGAAATTAACGTAAGGCGTAGGGGAATTGGGCCATTTGTACCATCGAGTGTGCTCCACCATTTCATCATGTCAACCCCATTCTCCTGCCTTCTCCCTGTAACCTTTGATGCCCTGCTTAATCAAGAAACTGTCAGCCACCACTTTAAATGTACCTAATGACTTGGCCTGCACAGATATCTGTATCAAAGAATTCAAAAGATTCGCCACCCTCTGGCTAAATAAATTTTCCTCATCTCTGTTTTAAATGGGTGCCCCTCAATTCTAGGGCTGTGCCCTCTGGTTTTAGACTCCCTCGCAATAGGAAACTCATTGTCTGCATCCATCACACCAGACCTTTCAATATTCGATAGATTTCAATGTGATTTCCCCTTCCCCACTGCTCACGCCCCCCCCCCCCAATTCTTTTAAGCTGGAGCGAGAATCAAACTCTCCTCATCTTAACACTTTCATTCCTGGGATCACTCCTGTCAACTTCCTCTGCCAGAACATCCTTTCTAGCTTTGACTTCCCTTGTCAGCCGTGGTTGTCTCAACCTCACTTTAGAATACTTTGGGCTTTATCTTTCCTGTTCCTTCCGAATTTCCCCCAGAAGCACCAGCCAGTGCTGTTCTGCCATCTTCTCTGCTATTGTCTCCTTCCAATCAACTTTGGCCAGCAACTCTGCCATGCCTCTGTAATTCCCTTTACTCCACTGTAACGATACATCTGAATTTAGCTTCTCTTTATCAAACTGCATGGTGAATTGCATCAAAATATGATACTGTCTCCTCAGGATTCCTTTACCTTAAGCTCCCTAATCAAATCTAGGTCATTACATAACACCTGATCCAGAATTACTATTCCCTTAGTGAGCTCAACAACAAGCTACTCTTAAATATACAAATTCCCTCTCTTGGGGTACAACACCAACCGTATTTTCCCAATCTACCTGCATATTGAAATCCTTCATGACTATCATAACATTACCCTATTGTATGTATTTTCTATCTCCTGTTGTGATTTGTAGCCCACATTCTGGCTGCAGTTCACAGTCTTTTCACCCTTGCAGTTTCTTAACTCTACTCTCAAAGTTCTACACCTTCCGATCCCATGTCACCTCTTTCTAAGCGTTTGATTTCATTTTTTTTTAAACCCATATAGCCACCCCTCTCCCTCTACCTATCTGGCTGCCCTTTTGATCCAACGTGTATCCTTTGATGTTAAGCCCCCAACTATGATCTTTTTTCAGCCAAGATAGGGAGATGATGCCACAACGACATACATTCCAATCTCTAGCTGTGCTACAAGATCATCTTCCTTAATTTGTATACTGCATGTATTCAAATATAACACCTTTAGTCCTGTATTCATTACCGTTATTGATTTTGGCCCCTGTTACACTCGAGCTCATCACAATGACTGCAGTTTTGCCCTATTATCTGCCTGTCTTTCTCAGCCTCACTACACACTGTGTATACTTGCATAGCAACTGTCCCATCCTCAGCCTTATTCTGATGCCCATCTCCCTGCCAATTTAGTTTAATCCCTCCCCAACAGCAATAGCAAACCTGCCTGCAAGTATATTGGTCCCCCTCAGGTTCAGGTGTAACCCATCCTTTTTGTATAGGTCATTGGGTTCCTGAAGAGATCCTAATGATGCAGAAATCCTGAAACCTTAAAACACACATTCATCTACCAAAACATCCTTTTACCCTCTACTGGCGCATGACAGAGACATCAATCCAGAGATTACTACCTGCTTTTCAGCCTTCTACCTCTATATTCTTTCTTCAGGACTTCTTCCCATTTCCTACCTATGTCGTTGGTATCAGTATGTACCATGACTTCTGGCTACTTACCCTCTTCCTTGACCCAATCAAAGACATCCCTGACCCTAACACCTGGGAGGCAGCATACCTTCCGGGTATCTCGTTCACATCCACAGATCTGCTTTTGCTCCCCCAATTATAGAATCTCCTGTCACTACTGCTCCTCTCCTTCTCCTCTTCCCTTCTAAGCCACAGAGCCTGACTCAGTGCCAGAGACTTGGACACTGTGACTTCCCCGTGTGGGTCATTTACCTCTCCCCCCCCCCCCCAACAGTGTCCAAGGCGGTATACTTATTATTAAGGGAAATGGCCATGGTTGTGTTCTGCACTGGCTGCCTATTCCCTTTCTCTATCCTGGCAATCAGGGTCCTGCCTCCTGCAGCTTCAGGTCACTACCTCCCTATGCTCCCATCTTTTACCTCATGCTCCCATATGAGCCAAAGATCATCAAGCTGCCGCTCTGGTTCCTTAACACGGTCTCTAAGGAGCTGGAGGTCTCTGAAATTTCCGACGTCTCATACAAAAAACATACCACTACCTCCAGATTAATTCTCAGCGCACCAGTTCTGTATTAACAGGAAAAAGTACTCATGAGAAATTTTGTTGCTTGGAACCATGGCTATGCTTTCCCAAACCTGTTCTCGCCTAAGCTTGTTGAGCCAAAGCCAAGACCACTCTTAACAGTGCCCCACTCACACAATGGCTGCTCTGCGTACATTTCTTTTCCTTTTATTGGCTCTGCACTGATTGCCGCCAGCTGAAAAAAAGCCGAAAATCACTTGAGCTCTATTTAAACCTTGTGCTGCATTACCAGTAAGTGACCTCTTGTGCAGATTGCTGCTTGCTGACAAAAATATTTTATCTAGAGGTTTTGTTTTATAACATTGTTTACCCACCATTTACTCATGCCTCTGTTTCTGACACAATGATGCTATGCAAGAGGACCAATGAGTGCCTCCACTGCTAATCCAGAGCAAATGATTTAGTATACAGTGCACTGTAATTGCTGGCTGTTAAGCATTCTGTAGATTTCAACCTGGCTTGTTCTGAGGTCAGAATCAGGTTTATTATCACTAACTTGTGTCGTGAAACTGGCTGTTTTCTGGCAGCAGTATAGTGTTAAAATATAAAAATAACAATAAATTACAAACTAAATCGAGCCAAAAATAAGGAATAACAAAGTAGAGTTCATGGACTATTCAGTAATCTGATGGCAGAGGGGAAGAAGGTGTTCCTAAATCATTGAGTGTGGGTCTTCAGATTCCTGTTCTGCCATTAAGATTAAAAATAAAAGATAGCTCTCTGTTCTTGAAAGCTATTTAGTGCACTTCATCTGGAGATGTGTGAATGATAAATAAGGGTAAGATCACAATGTCACCGACAAAACATTCAGTGATTTACGCTGACACAGGAGAGCATATTGTGAAACTAGGAAAGAAAACAACACAAAGCTTTTATTGATATGAAGTTCTTTTTCTTGAACATCTATAAATAATGAAGCATAAGACAAGGTCGGAGTTTAAATTCTCAAAAGCAAAATACTGCAGGTGCTGGAAATCTGAGGGAGACAAAATGAAGCAAGTGTAGAGTAGCGTTTGTTGGGGGAGAGAAGGGGAGGGCATATTGGCATTTAATGTTGGTAGCTTTTCATGTAAACCTAGGTCTGTAATGATTTTAAAAGTTAATTCTGTTTCCCTTGTTTTCACCCAGGTGTTGCTTGCCTTGCTTAGTATCTCCAGCATTTTATTTTATACTAAGATCCAGTCTTGATACGAATGGCACTGGTAAAGTAGAGAATGATGATTCCTACTTTCTGTGCTTGCACCTTCTGTTAAAGTGTGGCTTTCTATTCCTGCTTTTTATATATACTCTGGGAGGGATGTGCTCTGCCTCTAAAAGTAAGTCATTGATGTCCTCCAGGTTTCCCAAGGTGATGCTTTACACATCCTCTTGCCTCTCATGTTTCTTTTCTATTTGAGGAAGAGGACAATTACTAACACCTCACCCCCATTCTCCCCTAAAAACCTTCCTCAACTACACCAAGGTCTTCCAGGACTTAACCCTTAATGCGAAGAATGTATTTCACATTCACTCTACTCTGCTTTCTGGTTCCATAGATGATCCTTTGATAAATGACTGTGGCAAAAATAAATGAGTAGCAGACATCAGATTATTAGTGGAGAGCCTTAATCTACTTTTTAACATTGTTTAAAAGAAAGATGTTGGAATCATTCACCTGGTTCATTCCCTCTCAACTAGGACATCAGTGAAGTAATGCTGTTCAGACATTGTTTACTAGTTTTAACTTGAGTTCACCACTTCCATCATATCGATGTTGAATGAAATTTATTGAAATCAAGCAGCTACATATTGCATTGTATTAGGCTAACCATTAAAAATAATAGCTGGTGTTATATGTAATGACTGTTCTTGGAGTTCATAGAACACTTACAGCAAGGTACAGGCCCTTTGGCCCACAATGTTTTGCTGACTGTTTAATCTTACTGGTAAGATTAATCACTCTCTAAGCGCAATCAAATATTTACAACTAAAACATAACAGGCTACAACATTGCACGGATGTAGAGTTTATTATATGTAAATCTAAGCTGAATTACTGTTTTTGTACGTGCTGACTAAAAGTTTCTAAATTTTATAACAGCGAAGTATGAATTTCTTTAATTGTGTACTCGTTAATGAATGGTATTTAAAAAATAATCTACAATTTGGAACAAACAGTTGGAAGTTTCATTATCTTTGCAATGTTAGGTGTTCCTTTTAAAAGTCACAACCCTAATGATTTTTCTTAGTTGTCACTCTTCAGGTTAATGCTGACTGTAGGGCCAACAAGCCAATTTGTCTGTCTTCAAAGCATTGCACAGTAAAAAGTACAACAGTTACTTCTAGCGATCCTATCAGAAAATGTCACTAGCTAGTAATCAAGGGCATGAGCCCTGTCTTTAACTTATTCCATAAGATGTAGGAGCAGAATTAGGCCAATTGACCCATTGAATCTGCTCTACAATTTCAACATGACTGATTCAATTCTCCTTTCATCCCCAATCTTCTGCGTTCTCGCTGTGTCCCTTCATGCCCTAACCAATCAAGAACCTTATCAACCTCTGCCTTAAAATATACATAAAGACTTGGCTTCCATAGCTGCCTGTGGCATCAAATTCTACATATTCACCACTCTCTGGCTAAAGAAATTCCTCCTCATCTGTTCATTCTGAGGCGCTCTCTTCTGGTCTTAGACTCTCCCTCCATAGGAAACATCCTGTCCACATCTACTCTGTCAAGGCTTTTCACCATCCAATAGGTTTCAATAAGGTCACCTCTCATTCTTCTGAAATCTAGTGAATATAGGGCCAGCGCCATCAAACACTCTTAGTCCTTACTTTGAAGTTGTTGGGTCAGTTAGTGGATTTTCTTTTGCCTCAGCTAAGGCTAGTTAAGACATTTCAGAGATATTTTATTTCTGGATTAGTGCTGGGCCAAGGCCATTTTTGATTGACTTATTATAAAAGAATATTCAATATTTGCAGTCTGAGCTTATTTGCTTATCCCTGCTTGCCTTTTAAGGTGGCAGTAAGCTGCCTGTTTGAACCACAGCAGTCTTTAAGGTGTGGGTATACCCAAAATGCTGCTGGGCAGAGAGAGTTTGAGGATTTTGACCCAATAACTTGTAGCTATTGGAAAATAGAGGTTGCGATAGTTCAACTTGTCACCATGCTTGGGTTTGTGTCTATACCCAAAATACACAGCAATATGGCAATATTATGATGTTAGCAATGTCATAACATAAAAGTTTTACAGGGAAATGGGACAATAATTGGAGTTCAGAAAAGATTGAATGTTTCAGTTCAACACTGATAATATGACTGCTCAAACTTAAAAGTGACAAAAGTTTTTTTTCTTTATGTTCTGTATATTCAGTGTTGGATGATTTTTTAAATCTCGTACTGGTGTGTATTTCTATGTATTGAAAAGTTAAGTTAAATGAAAATGCATCATCATTGGTTAGATAGTAACTGGTGTTTCTGTGCATTTTTTTTTCTTTTGATGAAATGTGCAGTTGAAACCCACGCACTCACCCCCTGCCCCCTTTCAGAGACCGTCCACTTCTCCGAGTCTACATTAGCCAATCAACTGGTTGTGTCTACATCAGGGGATCAGCACGTCCCACTCTAAACGAACGCCTCACACTTCAAATGTCCAGCATTCACGTGTATCTGTGAGTGTGTGCAACCGAATGGCCAACCGCTGGACCGACAAGTTTGGGTCTTTTCCTGCGCACCCCAGCACGCTGTTTATAAACAACCATCCCTTCTCTACTGTTTCTGCCGGCAACCATAACGACCAAACAGCCAACGGGGGAAAAAAAATAACCATCTGAAATCCTCTCGATCCATCAGTGGGGTGTGGCTGTCCGCCAGCCTTTGCAAACCCAAGGCCTGCGTCGGCAGTAAACTGGTACCAACGCACTCTAAAAGTGGCTGCTCCGATTGGTCTCCGTGCCAATACACAGCAGATAAATTAATACCTATTTTTATTTAATTCTACACTTTACATCGTGCATGAATCCAGGTGCAGGCCCCTTTTTTTCCCTCCCCACCACCATCGTCACACGACACGCCCTGCAGATGGCTGTTGAGTTGCTATAATGTTGACTGTTCTAGTAAGTTTTATCTGCCTTTTACGTTTTAAATTGAGAATTCACTTTTGTGTTTCCCACTCTGCCTTCCCATCCCTTGTGGTTTTTCAGTCCCTTCCACTCCTGGCTGTTTGAAGTTTTCTATTGGACTGATAACCTGAAATTTCTGGAATGTGAAACAGTTGCTGCTATCCTGTTGAGTTAGTGTTAGACCTGTTGAATGATTTCTTAAGAAAAGCAAAACATTAAAAATTTACACAGTTCTTAAGCAGGTTGTGTACTTAAATTAATCCTGAATGCAGGTGGACCTTTGTATTTCCAGTTTAGTTTTCAAATTTTAACTTTTTAAGTAATTCAGTTAGCTTAATTCCAGCATAATGTGCAAGTTCCAAATCTATCACAAAGGCATAACTAGAGATTCACACTATGGAGAAACTTAATCTGTCACCAGGGGCCTGTATTGGACAAATTTGTAATAAATTATTACTGGATTATTTTGCTGGATCATGTGCATTGTTCCTTCTTCCACCCACAAAAAAAGGATATGGTAATGAAGTATTTTCAAACGATTGAATTATTCCAATTTCCATAAAAAGGGAATGTGAACCATGTTAGTTTTCTTCCTGAAATTTTTGCTTTGCTCCCCTGTTTTGCTGAACTGGGGATCTTGTTGGTTAAAAGATGCCAGTGCCTTAAAAAGATAAGATTAGGGAAAAAAAACTGCTTTATTTGCCAACGTATACATTTTAAAAATCCATTGACATATGTTGTTGGTGTCAAATCAAGTCAGTGAGGGTTGTGCTGAGCAGCCTGCAGGTGTCGCTGTGTTTCCGCAGTCAACCTAGCATGCCAACAACTTTCTGACCCTAACCCGTGTCTTTGGAATGTGGGAAGAAACCGAAACACCTAAAGGAAACCCACGCGATCACTGGGAGAATGTACACTCTGCACAGTGACGTAAATGGAACCCAGATCTTAGCTGGCGATGTAAAGCATTATGATACCGCTTTGCTACCATGCCACTCACTTGTGTAGTGTTATACTGTTGTGGGGAATATAGCTAAGCGAGGATTAATTTACACTCTCCTGGGAACCGCCCCTCTCCTCAACACCCCAGTAGTGGCAAGGGTTGATCAGAGTGGTATTTGAGCCTAAAGCTGATATCAAAGTTGATTAGTCTTGACTTTGGTACAATGTTGTTAGATCAGGCATATGGAGGCAATTAGTCCTTTATCTTAGGAAAGATTTTACTAGCATTCAAAGTAGAACAAAAGATATTCACCAGCTTAATTTCTAGAATTATCACACATTTCTAAAAAGGAGTTGCATTTCATTCCCCATTTGAACACTGATTGATGTTATTGAGATCATAAGAGAGCATGGCAGGGGTAGATTTTAGATATGGTAGTGTAGCAGTTAGTGGGATGCTATTACAGCTTGGTGTATTGGAATTAAGTCCTGGCATCCTCTGTAAGGAGTTCATTTGCACTTGCTGTGGAATCTCTGGGTTTCCTTCCATAGTCCAAAGACCAGGTTAATTAGTCATTGTAAATTATCCCATGATTAGACTAGGGTTAAATCAGTATGTTGCTGGTGGTGCTATTCTGTGCCATATCTCCGAATAAATAAATATTTCCACTGGTGGTGAGTGTCATGAATTCCAGAAGAGGGAACATGATCATGTGTAGTCTTAGTGAAAACTACCACCTTTAGATGTAGAATACTGATGTATTTGGAGGCTATTATGCTTGGATGCAGGCCACCAAATATATCTGATCAGTACATAGTGGCTTCTTCTAAATGGATTTTTTTTACTAAAAGTGCATGTTGCTGCCTGATTGGTCAGCACATTGTTTCACAATCCAGACATTGGAGGTTGCTTAAGAATCAGTCCTTCAGCTGGGAAGACAATGTCACCAAAATCAAGAACTTATTGGGCTGCTTTCAGACCCACACAGTACGTTTTAATTCAGATGAGTGATTTTTCTCAGAAGTATCTTTATATTTTGCCATGGTGAAGATTTCCAGAAATTGCTTATATGTTTGGGTGTAATAGCGTGTCAAGAGTGACCCAACTGTCAGTAAAGGCCATTTGATATTGGTGTTGGAGGTTGTTGTTACTGGAAGGTGTCCTTGCTGCCATCCAGACAAGTTGAGCGTGCGTGTTACTTTCACTGCTCCCAGGTGCTTGTAGTCATGGTGAAAGCGACCTTGATTAGGGAATGGCCAGTTCACCATTGGATCTGCATACCTATTCGTACTGGGGAGCTGGGGAGGGGGCAATGGAAAGTTACACCTTTTTAACAGATCAGATTAATTACTTCACAAGCTAGATATGATTTCACAGGCTCATAATGGATTTCTCAAAATCAGGTTTATTATCACTGACAATGCGATAAATTAAAAAACTTGCAATGAGAAATATAACAGTGCAAAAAGAGAGCAAAATGGTGAGGTAGTATTCATGGGTTTAAGGACCGTTCAGAACTCTAGCAGAGGGGACGAAGTTGTTTCTGAAACATTGAGTCTGTGTCTTCAGGCTCCTGTACCACCTCTGGTAGTAATGAGAAGATGGCATGTCCTGGATGGTGAGGGTCCTTACTGATGCATGCTAGCTTGAGGCACTACCTTTGGAAAATGTCCTCAATAGTTGATTTTTTTTTTAATGTAAATTCCAAGATGCATGATAAACTTATTTTAATTGTAGTTCTTCCTTTGAAGCCCTAGGGGTGAAAGAGTAGACGGTGATAATTTATAATGGTTTGAGGGTAGAGCGTGGAGAAAATACACATAGGAAATTTCATCTGCAGTTCATAAGATTTAATTCCTCGGGATTGTGATGTTTGCAACAGAGTAAGATAATGGGCCTCTCGAATCTGGTCTCTTGTCAGTATGGGAAGATTGATCTTCTGCTCAATATCACACAAGATAAAACTTTATTTTGTGCCCTTTAACTTTTACCTGTTCATTTTTCAGGATTTGATCATTGTCGGCAAGACAACATTTAGTTCCTAACTTTAGTTGTTCCTGAAAGTATTGGTGATCCATCCTTTGACCTGCTGTTGCCCTTGAGATGAAGGTATTCTCACCTCTCTATTGGATAGGAGATGAGGATTTAGACCCAGTGAGGCCGAAGTTACACCCATCCACTTCCACCTCTGGATGATGTCTGATTGGTAAAACTGCAGATGATGGTGGTATCTCTGTTGTCCCTTTTCTCCGTATTCCCCTTGGTGGTAGAGATTGATCTGGTCATTTGCTGTTGGAATAAGTTTGGTGAATAAAATGGTTGGTGTACACTGCAGACGCTAGAGAGAATGGATGGGATGCTGGTCAAATAGTAGTTCTGAATGTTGTCAGGCTCCACTCATCTGAGCAAATTCCATTGATTTGTAATTTGTGTAACATGCAGTACTGTGCAAATGTTTTAACATATATAGATTGCAAGAAAGTTTGTGAGCCCTTTGCAACTACCTGGTTTTCTGCATTAATTACTCATAAAATGTGGTCTGATCTTCATCTAAGTCACAATAATACAGAAACAATTGTACTTTTCATGTCTTTATTGAGCACATCGTTTAATCATTCACAATCCAGACTGGAAAAGTATGTGAACCCTTCTATTTAATAACTGGTAGAACCTCCTTTAGCAGCAATAACCTCCCTCAGATATTTCCTGTAGCTGTTGATCAGACTTGCACAACAGCGAGGAGGAATTTTAGACCATTCCTCCATGCAAAACTTTCAGTTCATCAAGATTATTGGAATATCTTGTGTGAACAGCCCTCTTTAGGACATGCCACAGCATCTCAATTGGGTTAAAGTCTGGGCTCTGACTTGGCCATTCCAAAATGCAAATTTTCTTTTTTAACCATTCTGTTGTTGATTTACTCTTGTGTTTTGGATCATTGTCTTGTTGCATCATCCAACTTCTATTAAGATTCAGCTGTCGGACTGCTAACATTCTTCTGGGAAATGTCTTGATACAATTTTGAATTTATTGTTTCCTCAACAAATACAAGCTGCCCAGGCCCTGAGGCAGCAAAGCAGCCCCAAGCCATGGTGCTCCTACCATGCTTCACAGTTGGGATGAGGTTTTGGTGTTGGTGTACAGTGCTCTTTTTCCTCCAAACATAGCAGTGTGCATATCTGCCAAAAAGTTTTTAACTTTTGTCTTATCTGTCCACAGAACATTCAGGTGTTCTTTTGCAAACTTGAGAAGTGCAGCAATTTTTTTTTCCTGTTTTGAAGAGCAGTCGTTTCCTTAGTGGTGTCCTTCCATGAACACCATTCCTGTTCAGTGTTTTCCTTATAGTGGACACATGAATAGACTTCAGTAAGTTAAGGAGATCTCTGCAGGTTTTTTGTTGTTACTGCTGTGTTCTTTTTCACCTCCTTCAGCATTACACGGATCTTTGCAGGATGCCCACTCCTAGGGAGAGTAGGAACAGTACTGAATTTCCTCCATTTGTGGACAATTTCTCTAACTCTGGAATGATGTACAGTCAGGTCTTTAGAAGTACTTTTGTAACCCTTTCCAGCTTGTATCTCTACAATTCTTCTTCAAGGCATGGTGCACATAAATAGATTTTTCTTGAGAAGAGCAGGCTCAGTCAGCAACCTGACTGTGTGTCTTTTTTATAGGGCAGGGCATCTCTACAATCCACACTTCCAATCTCATCTCGTTATTTCCAAATAGCCATTGTAGAAGGCATTACCCTGGGATTGTGATTGTTTAAATGGTGTCCTCAGTATTGATGAGAAGTAGTACAATTGTTTGTATATTATTAGTTTGGGCAGATTGTGTTTGTCTATTATTGTGACTTAGATGAAGATCAGACCACATTTTATGAGTAATGCAGAAAACCAGCTGATCGCAAAGGGTTCACAAACTTTTTCTTGCAACTGTATATTGCTAGAATGCCTAAGACTTTGTGCAGTACTGTAGTAATTTTGTGTATTACACTACTGTTATCACAAATGAAAACAAATTTCATGACATATGTGAGTGATGATAAACCTGATTCTGATAAGGGTCTCTATTGTGAACTTGAGTGGGAAGGGGGCAGGGAGAGGGGAATCATGGTTGGGAAAAGGGGATGCACGAGGGGAGGGAGCAGGAAGCACCAGAGAGATTCTATAATGAACAATAAACCAGTTGTTTGGAATCAAATGGCCTTGTCTGGTGTCTCAGGGCTGGGTGGGTCTGCACCTGCTCTGCCCCTCACCCCGACACTCCCCTGTACCACCTGTCCAACATGCCTCCTGCCATTCCCAACATGCTTTGCTCCTGCCAAATTTACAAGCTCACTGTCTTCTCCACGTTGATAGTACTGTATGTAGTGGAAAGAGCTGTCATAAGGTAAAACAATTGTCTTGGCATACTCGGTCTGACCTGTTACTGATAACGGTTTGTTTAGTTGAGTTTCTGGTCAGAGGTGATTCCCGAAGATTTGGTTTGTGAGTTGGTGACAGGCTCCCCGAGCAGACTCGAGGAGAGGATATTAGACTCTCCGTATTGATAGTGGTGCCATGGATGTCACTTTGGTAGTTCAATGTTAACAAAGAGGTGCTGTGATTAAAGATCTGTTACATGGCTCAGTTGTTAGTTAGCATTTTCCTCATTTGCCCTGCAACTGGCAGTAAAGTACCCTTTTCCATCCGAGATAAAGAACATACATAGGTGATTAGAGGGAGATGAAGGGGGAGAGATTTAATGGCTCTTGCTGCATAGATATAATAATTGGTATTGGAACTCTGTGCCACCCTTGCAGTTACAGAGAGTGTGGACTTCAGAAGTAAGTTCAGGATTAACACAACTTATAATAATTTATTAGCTCCCCTCAGGTGGTTACTGCCTCTTCAAGGTCCGATTGACTACACTGCACTCTGGTCTTTGGTATTGCAGATAAAGAGGAAGGCAGTCAGGATTCGTATTCCTCTAAGAAAATTAAAGAATGCATTTGAAATTTTGCTAGATGGTGATGGTGCTCTTTTCTGGAGTAAATTTTGATTAAATATTTAAGATTTTAAAATGATAGCCTCACCACTATTAACTGGGTTTATCAGATAGTTAAGCTGAAATGCTCATATCTTTATCGTGGGGAACATTTCCTACCTCATAGTTTTAAAAGGGGTTTACCTACTTGTATATTTTGTGCATTGGGGTAGCATGTTCATTATTTTTGAAAGTTGCCAGATTCTGTGCATATGTTCGCAGACTAATCCAGAAAGTGCACTAGCATCATTTAGTGAAAATAAAAGGTTGCTGTGTAGTTGTGGTTTGCATTAAACTGGCTTGAGATTTTCATTTTTATGGTGTCTTCCCCTCTCACATTTGATAAGATCCCTGTAGTGGATTTTGTAATGCCTGAATACAGTTGGCTCACGTGTTCTTTTGCTCCTGTTTCACTTGGTTCACCACAGGTCTCGGTCCAGGGAGAATAGGCGTCGTGAGCGTTCAATTTCAAGGGAAAGACGTGAGCCATCCAGATCTTTCTCCAGGTCACACAGGTTGGTAGTCATTAAAGGCCCTTCAGCCCATCTACTTGTACTGTACTGATTCTGCCTAGTCCAATCGATCCGCATCTGGACCATGTCCCTCCCCTCCATGTACTTATCCAAACTTCTCAAGTACTGTAATCAAACCTGAATCCAGCACTTTTGCTAACAACTCATTCCACACTCTCAGTAGCATTCGAAGAAGTTCCTGCTTGCTTACCCTTTAAACAGTTCATCTTTCACCCTTAACTTATGACTTCTAGTTCTATTCTCGCCTAACTTCAGTGGAAAAAGCATGTATGTATTTACCGTGTCTACGTCCCTCATAATTTTTGTAAATCTCAATTAAATTTCCCTTCATTCTTCTGTACTCCAGAGAATAAAGTCGTAAACTGTTCAACCTTTCCCTATAACTCAGTCCTCAAGTCCTGGCAATATCCTTGTAAATTTTCTCTGTAGTCTTTCAATCTTAGTGTTGAAGTTCTTGATGGAATTTTCTTCTGCATGTGTTCTATTGCTGTATTGAAATTGTAAGAATCTTTTTAGTTAGATTCTTGCAATGTGCTGGATTTATTAAATCTGTCAGGGGTGGCATGGTAGTATAGTGATTAGTGTAACCCTTTACAGTGCCAACTATAAAATTGGGGTTCAATTCCCACAGCTGTCTGTAAGGAATTTGTATGTTTTCCCTGTGACTGTGGGTTTCCTCCCACTTTCCAAACACAGGATTAGTAAGTAATGACAGGCTGTTTTTGCACTGGAAACATGGTGACACTTGTGTTGGTCATTGATGTAAACTAGTGGTCACCAACCTTTTTAAGCCCAAGATCCCCTACCTCGACCTCAGTGAAAGGCAAGATCTACCTAATAAATCGTTTAGAGAAAAAACAGCTCAGATTGTACTTCCAGTTTGAGGCCTTTTATTTGGGCGAATTGTATTTGAATTACACAAAATACTTCTATCAAACTTTCAAATTAATTCAAACAAGAAAACACTGTAACTAGCATAGCCATAGCTGTCTTTCTTTAAGAATATTACAATACTTCACACCTTTAATTCTAAGTTTCATTATTTAATTTTATTTCAACATGAAAAATAAATGAATAAAAATTGACTGTTGCACTCAGTGTGATAACTGGGGCTGAATACTTTCTGCTAGTTCCCTGAAATTTGGCTCATAACTACAGACAGCCAGTCTGAGGCACTCTGTGAGGTGTAGGGTTGCCAACTGTCCTGTATTTCCCCCGCTAAGATAGAGCGTTCCTATGAAACCTTTCGTACCGAAATGCTTTATGCCGAAAAAGCAACTGCCATTAATTTATATGGGAAAATATTTTTTGAGCGTTCCCAAACCCAAAAAAAATAACCTACCAAATCATACCAAATAACACATAAAACCTAAAATAACACTAACATATAGTAAAAGCAGGAATCATATGATAAATACACAGCCTATGTAAAGTAGAAATAATGAAAATTAAGCCAAAACGGATTGGTGGGGTAAAGAAAAGAAATCGGCATGTACGCGCCCGTGCAAGGCTTCATGGTCATGGTAGTCTTTCTCGGGGTAAACACAGATGTCCCGGATTTGACTGCTACTTTTATCCCTTATTTGGGAGTGAGAGAGTTGGCAACCCTAGTGAGATGTCTGTCAGTAAATCAGCTCCTGTACTTAGATTTAATAATTTTCATTTGTGAAAATGCAGTTTCAAATAGATAAGTTGACCCGTTGTAGGCACTGACTTTTAGTGGTATAAAACCACGCGCACACTGAGCACTGCTGGGGCCCCATCAGTAGTAATTGCCACCAGTTTATGAATGGGGATGTCATTTTCACGGACATATTTTTTTAAACTCATTGTAAATATCCTCACCTCTCATTCTTTTCTTTAATTGCAAAAGAGTGAGGAGGTCCTCCATTGTTGTAAAATCCTAGAAAGCCATTCTGACAAATACAACATGCTGAGCTGTTATTATTCACAGAGTGACAAGTCGATCCACGTCCTCTGACAGTGACTCTACCCTCCTTGTCACTGTTGCAGGGCCAAGCGGTATATTATGTATTGCGGTTGTGATGCCGTTTTTGTTTTTAAAGTAATTAAAAACAGTCTCTGCGGTAATGACCATTGCTTCCTTGAATAAATTGCCATCTGTAAAAGGCTTCTTGTGTTTAGCGAAAAGATGACTTACACGAAATGATGCTTCAATAGCAGCCTTATTTTGAGCAGCATGTTTTGTGGAAAACGATTGCTGGGCCTTCAACCCTGATTTCAGCTCAACTTTCCAGGCACGAATTGCGCTCTTTGGGGGGTAGGTGTCTTTAAATTCCTGGTGGTTGGTGTTGCTGTGCCGCTCCAGATTCCCTCTTTCAGTCAGTGCTTGTGTTTGGTGGCACAACATACACACACACTTGTCTTTCACCAAGGTAAACAGAAATTCCTCTTCCCATTCTGGATGGAATTTGTACGTTTTTTGCCTTCTTTCGTGGAGCTTTCGCCATGCTATCAGGATATCACGAGTGATTGCCGATTGCATCGCATCTGATCTGGGCCGACATTTATGTGCCAGGCAGCACCTAATTAATTAGCTTGTTTATTTCGGCTATTTTTTCTTAAAGATGTGCTGTGTGCCTCCCGACTACCGCTGCACCCCTGCATGCTTCGCAGCCCGGAGGTTGGGGACACTGCCGAATACTGATGTTTGCGACAGTCTGTACTCTTACCTAATCTGATTGGTCACTTTGATGGAGCACAGGCTACGCTAAAAACACGGTGCATGGGGGGGATCTACAAACTACACACATGCGCACTCGGCAGAAAGAACGGAACTCAACCCCCGCAACCCAGAAACAATCTCTCTTTACAAACAGCTTTTTAGCGAAAATATTGCTATATTACCATTATCCTAGTTAGTATTACTTTTATAATGCTCACGTAACAGTACTTGTGAATTTATTTTTGATTTTTCTTCGGGATTTACTGGGAAAGTCTCGAAGATCGACCGGTCGATCATGACCCCTAATGTAAACAATGCATTTCTCTGTATTTTTCTATATGATTAAAAAAAAACTCACCTCCAACAAAATGTTGAGTAGAAGAATTTGTCAGTGAGGTAGCTATAGAATATGTTGTTATACAAGAAAATGCAGGCTGATGCAGTCCTTTGCCATGTATCTGATTATAAGCAAAATTTGTTAAATTACTTTAAGTGATCAGACAACAGAGCACTAAACAACTGAGGAGTTGTGTTTGGGGAAGAATATTATTACTGTTTTCGAACCGGTGGCAGTTTGGAATTGTCCCTGACCATTGATTTGATAATTACTGAGCAGTTTGCTACTGATATGTGGTAAACAGCATGCAGGGGAACTGTCACCACAAGCAGATAAATGCATGCCATTGAGCAACTTGTGACTTGTGTGTAATTAAAAACAATTAATGAATGGTGGGGAGGACAGAGAAAATTAAGAGTTTAGTTCTAGTGCACAGCATGACGATTATGAGATTCCTTTTGCAGAGAGAAGCCATATACACCAGCTTGTCCTATTTGCTGATGATAGTTTGGGAATCTTCCAAGTGCACAGTGAACGTAGCAGTAGGTGGTGGCGTTGGGGGGGGAGGGGTTACCAGCTTTCATTTTGTGAATTGGTTTGATAATTTAGTCATTAAGTTTTGAGACTTTGATTTCTGCAGCAGTGTAGGTGAGAACCTCAAAAGATTTCTTTGGCGACTGTCTTCCTTGGCGTTTCTATTTACGGTCACGTAGCCTGCAACATAATGGCATAAACACAGATATTATCCCCCTTCACCTTCCCTCTTCTGTTCGCACTCTGGCTCGCCTCTTATCTCTTCCCCTCATCTGCCTGTCGCCTCCCCTCCTTCCCTTTCTTCCATGGTGCACTCTTCCTTCTATCAGATTCCTCCTTCAGCCCCCTACTTTTTCCTGATCACCTTCCAGTTTCTCACTTCATTCCTCTCTCTCTTCCACCCTCCCCTCCATCATGAAGTTTGTTACACTTAAGGCCTCATTAATCTTCCAAGGCCAGAAATTTCTTAATGGGGGTGAAAATTTTCTTAAGCTATTTTCCCACATCTTCCTTTTCATGCCATACTGTTTGTTTATATGTTTATGTAGTCTTTATGTATAGTTTTTCATAAATTCTATTGTGTTTCTTTATTTTCCTGTAAATACCTCAAATTACAAGAAAATGAATCTATGGTGACAGGTACAACTTTGATAATAAGCAATATGATTTTGACTTTGACTTTATTTTCCTTCCCTGCAGTCGTTCCCGATCTGTTGAGAGGAAGTAAGATCTCTTGGTGGAGATGGCCTCTTCTCCACCCTAGCCTCTGGGAGATGAAGAACATCTACAATGCTCCTTTGATTCTACATCTGGTGACGATTTAAAAGCAGCAGGGTGGGATTGGGAGAGGAGGCTCTTCTTTCTTTTATTCTGGTTTGAAGGATGAGCTTTAACCAGCTCACTAATTTTTTTTGGAACTTTTTTTAAAAACAAAAAAACTTGTGTCATGCAAAATATATAAAATTTCATACTAATTATTGAAGAAGGGGGTCAGACCAATAGTAGAGCAGTAACAAGACATCTATTGTCAATCACTTGTAATTGTTTTTGCTTTTGTTAACCAACGATGTCAACTGTTATTCATTAAATCCCTTGAAGTGATTTTTTTAAAAGTTTCTCTTGCAATGAAAAGTTACTGTGTCTGAAAAAGGGCTGTTTTCACCGAGATGTACATACTGTTAATAAACTGCACCCCATGGTGTCTGACCTCAGTTCCCTTTATAGATGCTGTGAGTGAGGAATTGGGGGGGCATTTAGAGGTGAGCAGGAATGGGGGTACAGTTCAGAGGAGAGCAAGAATGGAGGTTCTGCTTTTGTCAGGTTGGTCTTTGTATTGAACTACGTGGATAAGAAGGATGTTTGTAACAGTGAGTCAGATCTGGTTTTGGGGAAGGGAACATCTTGTAAACAATGGTTTAAGCAGCTGTAGCGACAGTGGCCTTAACTCACTGATGCATAGCTAGTCGATTTTGATTAATGGGCCCATGGCTGAAATATGATGGGGACCACCTATTGTTTCTTTAACATTAAGGCGCCCAGACTGTGTTGGTAAATATTCATCCCTGTAACAGAGGAACCCTGTAAATGCTGCTGATTCAAAATTAGATGAAACATTGTACTGTAACAAAGTGCATTACAATAACTGACGACCCAGAGTGTGGGGGGGCTTGTCCATTTGGCTGGCACCCAATGGCCCAGGGGTGGGAGCTAATAGCCAACGGCCCGGAGGGAGAGCTTGTCCACCTAGCTGAGACCCAGTGGCCTGGGGTGGTGTGGGAGGTGGTGCAGGTGCTTGTGCTTATCTACCTAGCTGACAGCTAACAGAAATGTACTTGGGCTTTTCTTTATTTTGAAGGATTCATTCACCTTTGCAGCAAAACATTCCTATGAAATATGACATGATTTAGGGTGTGGAATAGATTGTGTGCAGTGCACCTCTGTTTTGAAGCTTTTTTTTCTTGTGGCTAATTTTTTTGTGAAAAGCATTGATTGTGCACAATTCCCTGCTTGAGGTGTTGCTGCTAACTCTTGTAGTTTATACTTTGTGTTATTGATGTAAGTGATGGCCCATAGAGGCTTACCCCAAAGGGCTGGCAACAAGCCTACAGCCAAATTTCCCTGAGCGCATCTGCATCTCTGACCTTGTCACTCTGTGAAGAAATACTTCACTTTGGGTATTGCAGCCAGTTAAGTCCATTTTGTCTTCAAGGAAGTGTTCACTGTTGCATTTTTTTGAAGGCACTGTGGACAGTGCTCTGGCAAAGTATCCGATCATCGTTCAACTACTGCTGACTCAGGCCGGGTGTACCTTGCCCTGTACAGTCGAATTTGATTTCAGTCATCTTTGCTTGTAGTGACTATTCTGTTGTGAACTCCTGCTTGCTGTATCTTTTCTAACTGGTAATATCTTTATGCTTGTATGGGAATCGATGCTTGCAAGGGAAGACCTCCAGTGCAAAAAATCATAACCCTTAGTGCACAATTACATTTATTAACTAAATAAATGCAATCCTGCACTATGGGATATGATTTTTAAATAAATATGGGAGATTTGGTGTTACATTATTTCCACAGGACATCTGAACCACCTACCTATTCTCCATCGGTAATGGAAGTGAGAAACATTCTTGCTAATATAACGTCCTTGGTGACAGAGCCCCCACAAATTATTGTTGCTCTCTGGCAAACAGATTTAGGTATTATAGGACATCACCTTTCTAACTAGCATCTCCAATGTTCTTGTGTTAATGTTCAAAAATGCTGAGTGAAGTGATTCGTCAAGGTGTCTGATGTGAGATAAAAGGGGTGTGGAAGTCACAATCTTGTTACTGTAACTAATGCGCTAGTTAGTTCTATTGCCAGGGGCTGATGTGTCTAATTACCAGCTAATTCTCCAGATGAATGAGAATTCCATTGATTTTCCCCTTTGGTCCAGCAGATGGTCTGTTTCATGTGGGAATATTCCTGGAACTATATCTGACAAAGTAATAAAATGGCAATATTTTTCTCCCTACTTGTTAGTCCAAATAGATGTCAATTCTGTCATGGGATATATTTCTGTTGGAGTTACTTACGGAATGGCAGCTGCACTTGTATTCGAGGATTAATCCCAAAACTTTGCTGATGTTGCAAGGTCACAATCAATCTACTATTCCTCAGTAACCTAACTTCAGCCAATAGCAGCAAGTATTAATAAAAGTCATTGGCTTCTCAGTGATGGGGACTGGTCACTAATAGTGACCAGGCATAAGACTAGAGAATTCTATCTTTCCTCATACAAGGACTAATAACTCTTCCTGGCTTTGCTAATATTACCCATCAGAGACAGCTAGAAATCCACCCTGATCCTCTGGAGCTTTTTACTGAGCATTCAGAGCCAGCTACACCTGCCATTCTGTTGTTTAATTTGGATTTCCAGTGCCACATTTTGCCGATCTAGTCATAAGATCCGCAGCCTATTCTAAAGGTTCTCTCACACACTGTGAAATGCCTACATTCCTGTGTAGTTTGCTTCACAAAAGCTACCAAAGGCCATTCTGTAGCTCCAAAGACACCGCTGTGCAATGGTTTAATATTTTCATGTAGACAGGATCTTAATAATGGAGTCTAAAAAGGATTGTTTACTTTTATGATTTCTTGGTGGGAAAATGGCATTTCTACAGCACTGTTGAAAGACTGTTTGGTACTACAGTGGAGCAGATTTGGTTCAAAAATGATTAATTGGAATGGAGTTCTGCTTGCAAGTGTAGTGCTACTTGTTTGCAGGCTTGCTTATCTAATACTTTTACAAAGAGCAGTGTTTGTCATGCTGTTTATTGTTGCAATGTATTTAAAGCACGCTCTATGAGAACTTAGAGGTTTCTGTTATACATGTTGCAAATTCCCAGTTAATAATGTATTTCAGACCTGTAACCTACACCTTTAACCTTGTTCTGAGAAGTTTTGAATATATCCAGGTGAATGTTTGCAAATCTTTTACTGTTGGACCAGTTGTACAGTTAATCTGAATCTCTTCATTAAGTTACTGCATTCTAATGCTCCTGCAAAGTTAACGACCCCTTGTGTGTGACATTAGTGCTAAGAAAATGATTTCAGATTGTCTAACTGAGAAAATGGTGTGGCATCCACAGCCAAACCCTTTTGAAGTCACTGTGGATAGCTGCAGTCACACTGTCAGGAACTGACTTTTTTAAGAAAAGACTTGATACTAGCTGGATTGATGTTTTGATTGTACTTTCTTTTGTTCTGTGTTTTTTGTCAGATTTCAATATAAAAGTTATTACAATCACATTTGTCTGAAATGGCATTGTTCTTTAGGGGCCAGTTACGCTTAACATTTTCATTCCAATGTTGTGCTGCCCAATCAGGAGATCCTGGGTTTGATCATCTGGAGTCGTACATTAAAGAGCAGAGAAACAGGCCCTTTAGACCAACTAGTCTATATTGTCCATGACCGATATCCCTCAATAGCAGGGGTTCCCAACTTTTTTTTTATATGCCATGGTGCCTTAAGATTAACCATGGGTCCATGGACCCCAGGTTAGGAACCACTGCCCTGGAGCTTTCCTCTATGTACCCATCCAAGAGTCTCTTGCCTCAACCACTTCGTCTGGCTGCTTGTTCCATAAACAGACCACCCTCAGATTTTTTTATATATCTTTCCTCTCCCCTTAATGCCACTAGTAGCTAGCATAATGCTATTATAGCGACATAGTTTGAATGTTGTCCCCATGATGACATGAGTTCCCTCTGGGTGCTCCGGATAGCTGCCAGATTCCAGAGACGTCAGGGTTAGTGAATTGTGGGCATGCAGTGTTACCGTCAGAAGCGTGGCGACACTTGCAGGCAGCCCAGTACAACCCCTGCTGATTTGATCTGACGCGAATGACACTTTTCACTGTTTTGGTGTACTTCTGACAAATAAAGGTAATCTTTCGTTCTCAATTTGCACTCCCTTTGGAAAGAAGTGTGCATTCACCCTGTGTCCATCGTGATTTTATAGGGTGGGTTTGATTTTAAAAAGTAGGGTACTTTTACCTCAGGAACAGCTGTAACACGCAGTGGGGGGAAAACGAGAAAGAGATGGTGATCAATGGTTCCATTTAATATCAGTGAAAATACAGTATACAACCTGGAATTCTTACTCTTTGCAGGCATCCACAAAACAGAAGAAAATAAAACCCACAGAATGACAGACAAAAAAAACGTTAGAACCCCCCAGATCCTTCTCCTCTTCACACACAAGCAGCAGCAAAGCATCAACTCTTCCCCCCCACCACTTGTTGCAGCAGAAAACATCAGCCCCCCCAACCACCATTCAAGCAATAGCAAAGCCCCAAAGAGACCATGATCTAGAGTCCATCAAAAACCACTGTTCATCTTAACAGTTTGACATGTCACAGGCGCTCTCACATGAACGAGGGAGAGTTAGCACTTCTGCCACAGCACAAGGGAGACCAACAGTTCACTGTTTTGATGTTAGTCTGCAGTGTCGCTTATTTCGACAGCAGTGTACACTGTTGTCTCAATGGCTTCATGTAGTTAATTCTCACTATTGTCACTAGTTAATACCAATAACTAGAATGAAACTGGACAAGATCCTGACTAAGATGGTGATGAACAGAATGTGATGATCATGGTGGGCAACGAGGGATGAGGCGGCTGTGGTGGCTGATGAACACTGGTGAGATCTGTTCTGACGTGAAGTGGTTAGATGAATCAATAAAAGCCTGTGTAGTACTGCAGCACACTGACAGACGATCTGGAGTATTTCCTTATGTTCTGGAACAGGGCTTTAACCCACTTTTGACTTGAGAAGAGGTTTGCAAATGATCACATGACTTGCTGCATACCTGTCCTGCAGACATGGCAAAAAGTGTCCCATCTTCCAACAAACGGAAGAAAATTAATGTAGAATTCTTCCGAGACGATTTCAAAGGATGGATTGGAAATGGCTATAGTTTCAGTTCTCAAGTTCAAAGTAAATTTAGCAAAGTATGCGTATGTCACCAGATACTATAACGAGATTCATTTTCTTGCAGGCATGCACAATAAACAAAGAAGTACAATAGAATTAATGACAGGCTATACACAAAGACTAACAAGCCACCCGTGTGCAAAAGATGACACTGCAAATGCAAAAATAATAAATACTGAGAACGAGTTGCAGAGTCTTAAAGTTACCTGGTGGGTAATATGCGATGTGGGAATTACTGGTGAATGCTTGGTGTTCATTTCTAAGTTCCTGGTAATCAGGAGATAATGAAGCCGTGCAATTTATTATCTCTGCATGGGTGGAATCTCTGTGAGCAAATAGCCCCAGCAATTCCCACTGGCATAGCGACTGAGCATTAACACATTTGGTGTTTTGCATTTGCGGTACAAAGTGTTTGCAGTGCATTTTATCAACGATTAAGGGTCAGATTTATTTATCGTATGTACATGGGAACAGTTGAAATATGTCATTTGTGTTAACAGCGCCTCGGTAGTGTAGCGGTTAGCATAATGCTATCCTTGCCCAGAGTTCAAGGTTCAATTCAGTATCCTCAAAGAAAGTTTGTCTTCTTCCCATGAGTGAGGGTTTCCTTCAAGTGATCCAGTTTTCTCCCATGTTCCAAAGACATTTCAGTTAATAGGTTAATTGGTAATTATAAATTGTCCTGTGATTAGGCTAGTGTTAAACTGGTGGGTTGCTGGGTGGTGTATCTCTAAATAAATACATTTTTAAAAAATACACAACCTAAGGATGTGCTGGGGTAGTCTGCAAGTGTCCCCACACATTCCAGCACCAACCAATGAATACTTAAAGCTATAAAGAACCTTGTCAGACCACTTCCTCCTTTGCTGAGATAGGTGTCAACAAGAAGATCTCAAACAAAAGAAAATCTGCAGATGCTGGAAATCCAAAGCAACACACACAAAGTGCTGGAGGATCTCAGCAGGCCAGTCATCAGCTACAGAAAAAATGTGAAGAGTGGATCTTTCAGGCTGAGACCATTTGGAGGACCCCCTTATTTAATAAATGGCCATCCCCAGGACAGTGCTGTAGTGGTTAGCATAACGCTTGGCAGCACCAGCAGAGCAGCAATGGCTGGAATTTCTGCTACAAATGAGGGAAGTGCAAGGCAGATATATTCCAAATAAGAAATTTTCAAAGGGAAGGACACTACCGTGGCTGACAAGTGAAATCAGAGCCAAAATAAAAGCAAAAGAGAGGGCATACAAGGAAGATAGAGGATTGGGAAGCTTTTAAAAACTTGCAGAAGGAAACTAAGAAGGTCATTAGGAAAGAAAAAATGAATTATGAGAGGAGGCTGGTGACTAATTATCAAAGAAGATACTAAAAGCTGTTAAGGGTAAAAGAGAGTCGAGGGTATATAAAGGACCAATACAAAATAACACTGGAGATTTTGTAATGAGAGATGCAGAGGAACTGAATGCGTATTTTGCATCAGTCTTCACAGTGGAAGACGTCCGCAGTATACCAGACATTCAAGAGTGTTGGAAGTGAAGTGTGTGCAGTAAAAATTACGACTGAGAAGGTGCCCAGGAAGCTTAATGGTCTGAGGGTGGATAAATTTCCTGGACCTGATGGAATGCACCTTTGGGCTCTGAAGGAAGTAGCTGGGGAGATATTGAGGCATTAATGATGATCTTTCAATAATCGATAGATTCTGGCATTGTACGGCATAACTAGAAAATTACAAATGTTACTCCACTATTTAAGAAGGGTGGGAGGCAGCAGAAAGGAAACTATAGATCAGTGGTTGGGAAGTTGTAGGAATCGATTGTTAGGGATGAGATTACGGAGTACCTGGAGGCACATGACAAGATAGGTCAAAGCCAGCACGGTTTCCTGAAAGGAAAATCCTGCCTGACAAACCTACTGTGATTCTTTGAGGAAATTACAAGCAGGGTAGACAAAGGAGGTGCAGTAGACATGGTGTACTTCAATTTTCAGAAGGCCTTTGACAGGGTGCCATACATGAGGCTGCTTAGCAAGATAAGAGCCCATGGAATTACAGGAAAGTTACTGCATGGGTGGACCATCGGCTGGTCAGCAGAAAACAGTGAGAATAAAGGGATCCTATTCTGGCTGGCTGCTGGTTCCACAGGGGTTGGTGCTGGGACCACTGCTTTTTACAATGTATGTCAATGATTTGAGACTGTGGTATTAATGGATTTGTGGCTAAATTTACCGATAATACAAAGATAGGTGGAGGAGCGGGTAGTGTTGAGGAAACAGAGCCTGCAGAGAGACTTGGGTAGTTTAGGGGAATGGTCAAAGAAGTGGCAAATGAGATACAACGTTGGAAAGTGTATGGTTATGCACCTTGGCGGAAGAAATAAACAGGCAGAGTATTATTTAGATGGGGAGAGAATTTAAAATGCAGAGATGCAAAGGGACTTGGGAGTCCTTGTGCAAGATACCCTAAAGGTTAACCTCCAGGATGAGTCGGTTGTGAAGAAGGCAAATGCAATGTTGGCATTCATTTCTAGAAGTACAGAATAGAAGAGCAGGGATGTGATGTTCAGGCTCTATAAGGCACTTGTGAGACCACACTTGGAATAATTGAATATTGGTCCTGACGAAGGGTCTCAGCCTGAAACGCCGACTGTACCTCTTCCTATAGGTGCTGCCTGGCCTGCTGCATTCACCAGCAACTTTTATGTGTGTTGCTTGAAATTCCAGCATCTGCAGATTTCCTCGTGTTTGCGTTGGAATATAGTGTGCAGTTTTGGGCTCCTTATTTTAGAAAGAATATACTGACATTGGAGAGGGTTCAGAGAGGATTCCCAAGAATGATTCCTGGAATGAAAGGGTTACTGTATGAGGAATGTCTGGCAGCTCTTGGGCTGTATTCCTTGGAGTTCAGGAGAATGAGGGGGGAATCTCATAGAAACATTCTGAATGTTAAAATGCCTGAACAGATTAGATATGGCAAAGTTATTTCCCATGGTAGGGGATTCTAGGACAAGAGGGCACAACTTCGGGATTGAAGGACGTCCTTTTAGAACTGAGATGTGAATAAATTACTTTAGTCAGAGGGTGGTAAATCTGGAATTTGTTGCCATGAGCAGCTGTGGAGGCCAAGTCATTGGGTGCATTTAAGGCAGAGATAGATAGGTTTTTGATTAGCCAGGGCATCAAAGGGCTAAGGCAGTGGAGTGGGGTTGGAAGAATTGAATCAGCCCATGATTGAATGGCGGAGCAGACTTGATGGACTGAATGGCCTACTTCTGGTCCTATATGTTATGGTCTTAAGATCAGGGTTCGATTCACATTCTTGTCTAAGGAGTTTGTGTGTTTTTCCTCCCACATTCCAAAGACATACGGCTTAGGGTTAGTAAACTGTACACGTTCTGTTGGCGCCAGAAACACGCCGACACTTGCATTAGTGTGTTGGTCATTGACACAAATGATGTATTTCACTGTATGTTTTGATGTGCATGACAAATAAAGCCAATCTTTTTTATCTTTGCAACTATTTGATCCACAACAAAAAAAAATCGAATTACTTGTGTATAACAGAGCAAGGATCTATTCATTCCTAACAGTTCTAGTCACTTTTGTAAATGTGCAGACACTGGATAAAAGAATATACTTTGCTTACATTTTCTGAAGACCTTTCACATAAACACACGGAAATGAGAGGTAGAACATCTGGACCCTGAAACCTGCCCAAATTCAATATGAATTTGATCCACAGCAGGCCTCAACTCCTCTTTTGTGTCAGATCCGCATGGTGCTCAATCACCCAGTCTTTCAAAAACGTGTCTACCTTCACTTTAAATATACTCATGACATAGCCTTAAACATAATAGATTCTAGAAATGCAGAACATCACACACAATGCTGGAGGAACTCAGCAGATGAGGCAGTACCTATGGAGAAATTTAAACAGTCCATGTTTTGGGCTGAGACACTTCATCAAGACTGGAAAAAGAGACAGAAGGTGGTGGAGACAGGAAGGAGCAAGTGATAGGTGAGACCGGGTAAAGGGTGGAAGTGGGTGGGTGGGGGAGAGAGGGTGACATAAGAAGTTGTAAGGTGCTAGGTAGAAGAGGTAACGGGTTGAAGAAGGAATCTAAAAAGGGAGGACAGTGGACTGTGGGAGAAAGAGGAGGGAACCAGAGGGATGTGATAGGTGAAGAGAAGAGAGTGGGAGCCAGAATGGGAAATGGAAAGGGGGGGGGGGGGAAGAAGGAATCCAAAGTTTGAGAAACCCTAATGCCATCAGGTTGGAGGCTACCCAGACAGAATATGAGGTGTCCCCTCCAGAAATGCTTCACTTCCCCCACCTTCTTACTCTGGCTTCTGCCCCATCCTTTCCAGTCCTGACAAAGGGTCTTGGAACAAAATGTCAACTCTTTATTCCTCTCAGTAGGTGCTGCTGGACTTTCCGAGTTCCTCCAACACTTCGTGTGTGTGTGTGTTGCTCTGGATTTCCAGCATCTTGTTTAAAATTCTCCACCCCACCTCATCTAGTTTTGAAGTTGACCCAGTGAAGCCTGACAACATCTCACCTCCGATGAAGGCCTGCTTCAGAAATCAATGCTGAATCACTTCACATGATAATCGAGTCGGCAATGAAGTACGACCATTGGCCCACTGAATCAGTGTAAGAGTAGGCAGTTGCGTGAGCGTTCAAAGGGTCAGCTGTCTCTATTGTTATGTGAAATGTTTTGAAATTGCAAAACTGGCAGCTCAAGCAGCCAGAATTATTTGTAACTTTTACTTTCTTGCTGTGCACAGCCGATTAAGTCAACCCTTGGGAAGAAATAACAGTGAGATCGGAAAAATATCAGAAACTTTAATCTAAAGTCTTCAACTAAACGTTCTCAAATCGGGAAGTGAAATCACAAAGCATCATGATCACAAGAGAGAGAAATAACTTTGGGCAAGCAGATGTAGTGGAAGTCAATGAAGAAATGCTCTGAACACAGTCAATTGAAAGACGAGGGTATCCACAGAATGGGTAAACATGCACCTCAAGTCAGGAGGGAAACATGGGGAGTGAGATTTGGCTTTTTCAATACCAAAAATAAATTAGATGTAAGCATTTTATTAGACATGTTTAAACACCCCGTTTCTATGTTTATGCTTCCTTGTTTTCTATCATTAACACATCCTTCATCAAACTGTTTTTCCACCATGTTCCTCACTGATGAATTCACATCTTTCTCCTTATCCCTTTTGGTCTTTGCTTGCTTTGTTTTGTCCTTCTGCTGCGACCTCTTCTCCTTTTCCTCTGTCCGGCTTTGTTTCCTCCTTCTCTCGCTGTTTCTTCTCCTCCTCCCCCCTCCGCTTAGCCTTCTTTTCCCTCCGTCTCTCTTCCTTTTCTCGCTGCCTCTCTTCCCTTTTTCGCCGCCTCTCTTCCCTTTCCTGCTGCCGCCTCCCCTTTTCCGTGCCCCCCTTGTCCTCCCTTTCTTTCTTTTTATCCTTTTCTTGTTGCCTCTTCTCCTCTTTCTCCTTCAACTGTTGCTCTCTTTCCTTCTGTTTTTCCATTTTCTCCTTCTTCTTATCTTTATCCCCCTGTTTCCTCTCTTTGCCCTCCTTGTCCTTTGATTTCTTCTTCTGCCTGTCCTTGCCTTCATCCGACTTCTTTCTGTCATCTTTCTGCTCACTCTCCATCTTTAGTTCCTCCTCATGGTCTTCAGTCGGAGTTGTCACTGGCGCCAACATCTGGTCTTCCTCTGGAGATTTCTCTTTAGAACCCTTGTCTTTCTTGAAGAAGTTGAAACCCATCGGCCCTGCCAAGAAAAGCAAAGGGATTACACCACAATCATTTCAGTTTACCTTTTAGTTTCAGTTAGCCAGAGCCAAAGAGAGGAGCACTTTCAGATTGAAAAGTGAAAATTGATTGGTTAATTAGTTAATTGGCAGCAGACAATTAAAAGATGTTAGGGTCAACAGAGTGGCCATTGTGGGAATGGTAGAGTGGGGGAGCTGTGGCTTTGTCGAGCAGAGGCGAAGATTAAGCTTAAGGTGAGATACTGGTTAGTTCACTTTTATTCTTTCTTATTGCACAGGTGAAAGCAGTGGGAATGACCGTCAAGGCCGTGGAGTGCTCCTTTTGCAGGATGTGGGAAGTCAAGCAGACCTCCAGTGTCCCTGGTGACAACACCTGCAAGAAGTGCATCCAGTTGTAGCTCCTTACAGACCGTTTTAGGGAACTGGCGCTGGAGATGGATGAACCCCAGACCATTTGAGAGACTGAGGGGTTGATAGACAGGAGTTCCAGGGAGAGGGAACGGAAATAAGGAGTCAGTGCGGAGTACCCCTGTGGGCATTCCCCTCAAAAGCAGGCATACCGTTGGGGGGAGGGGGGAGTGGGGGAAATGACCTACCAGGGAAAGCTGCAATGGCCAGATCTCTGGCATTGAGTCTGGTTCTGTGGCTCAGAAGGGAAGAGGGGAAGAAGAGGAGTGCAGCGGTGAGACGGAATTCAATAGTTAGAGCAGCAAACAGAAGGTTCTGTGGATATAATAGAGACACTCAGATGATATCTTGCCTCCCAGATTCCAGGGTCAGGGACATCTCGGATTGGGGCCACAGCATTCTATGGTGGTGGGGAGAGGGTTGGGGGGGGGGGGGTAAGGTGAGCAGCCCGAAGTCATGATACATAGTGGTACCAAGCCAGGGAAAAAGCTGAAAAGCAGAACCTCAAGAGTGGTAATCCTGCCTGTGCCTCATGCCAGTAAGGGTAAGAATATGATAATTTGGCAGTGATTGAGGAAAAGGTGCAGTGGGCAGGGTTTCAGATTCCTGGTTCATTGGGATCTCTTCTGAGGATCTGTCCAAAAGGGACAGGTTACACTCAAAAAGGACCAATGTCCTTTGGTTTGTTAGAACTGTTAGGGGAGGGCTTAAATGAGATAGGGAGAGGAATTGGAATTGGAGTGATAGGCCAGAGGTTAGGGCAGTTGGTAAATGTAAAGTGAGAGACTGAGAGACCATAAGAAATTTGTAGGGCATAAACTCATTCAGTTGTATGTGTTGAAATGTGTTTAATACGAGAAGTATTAAGGACAAAGGTGATGAACTTGGAGCATGGTTCAGTGGGGTTCAGCAGCAATCAGTTCTGGGACCCCATTCTTCACGATTATTATAAATGACTTGGATGGGGAAGTGGAAGGGTGGGTTTGCAGATGACACGAAGGTCGGTGCTGGTGTGGAGAGTGTAGGGGGTTGTCGAGGGTTACAACAGGTCATTGATAGGGTGCTGATGGAGTCCAATCCAGAAAAGTGTTAAGTTGTACACTTTGGAAGTTCAAATTAACGGCAGGATTCCTATCAGTGTGGAGGAACAGGAAGGTCTTGGGGTGCACGTCCATAGATCCTCAAAGCTGCCAACATGTTGTTAGGGTGGTTAAGTAGATATATGGTAAGTTGGACTTCATTAATTGGGGAATCAAGTTAAAGAGGTGTGAGATAATATTGTTTCTCTATAAAACATTGGTTAGACTACACACTTGGAATATTGTGTTCTGATCTGGCCATCTCATGTGGTAGCTTTAGATAGGGTGCTGAGGAGATTTATCAACACGCTGCCTGGATTAGATTGTATGCCTTATGAGGATAGGTTGAGCAAGCTAGGGCTTACCTCTTTGGCCCAAAGGAAGATGGGAGGCATAGAGAGAGTGGGCAGCCTGCGCCTTTTTCTCAGGGTGTGAATGGCTAATAGCAAAGGATATTCTTTTAGGTTAAATAGAGAAAAGTATGAGGTAAGTTTTTTTTAAAAAAAGAGTGGTAGATGAATGGAATGCATTGCTGGGGATGGTGATTGAGGCTGATACGACAGAGACATTTAAGAGGCTCTTAGATAGGCACATGGATGAAAGTTAAATTGAGCTAAGTTGTGGACTGTGTGGGAGGGAAGGATTAGATTGAGCGTGAAGTAGGTTTAGGTAGATCAGCACAATATTGTGGGCCAAAGGTCCTGTGCTGTGCTGTAGCGTTCTATGTTTTGTGTTTGGAGACCTTATAGATATGGCACCAAGTAGTTGGTCATCTCAACAAGGTATGAACGAGCAAAACTGGTTTGAAGCATAGCTTCAAGCAGACTTGGTCCACAGCCGGAGGTCAATTAAATACCATAGGCAAATTTTCACCACAATACAGGATCGCATGACATGCTTGTCTTCATTGGTAGAGCCATTGGGTACAAGGGTAAGGAGGTCATGCTACAACTGTATAAAACTTTAGTTAGACAGTACTTGGAGTGTTGTGTGTATTTCTGGTTGCCCCATTATAGGAAGGATGTGGAGGTTTTGGAGAGGCTGCAGAAGAGGTTCACCAGGATGCTGCCTGGATTAGAGAGTATGGCCGAGAAGCAGAGGTTAGACAAATTGTGTTTTCTCCAGTGCTGGAAGCTGAGGGGAGACCTGATGGAGGTTTATACAATTATGAGCCCCATAGAAAGCGTTGACAGTCAGAATCTTTTCCCCCGGGTAAAAATGTCTTAACCTCAAAGAATATGCTTTTAAGGTTGGGGGGTGTTTTTAAAGGTGATCTGAGGGGCAAGTATTTTTTTTAAAAACATACAGTATGGTCGGTGCCAAGAAGGAGTTAGCAGGGTAGTAGCAGACCAGTATGGCGGAGTTTCAGAGGCTTATGGATAGTCACAGGAATGGGAGGATATGGATGCTATACAGGAGGGCCTTTAGTATAAATTGGCATCAAGACTGGCCTGAGGTTGTGGGCCGAATGGTCTGTGCTGTGCTGTACTCTTCTATGTTCTAACATGCCGGGAAGTGTGTGTATTTATTGTCCATTCCATCTCCTGGCCTTCACGTGTGGCTTAGCTACTAAGCCCAGCAGACCTGTTTCTACTGACAGGAGAAGGGGCAAAGGTGGGTTACTGGCACCTTAAAACCAGTTGCTTCGGGCAGATGGGGCTCATCAGTCATGGTTGGCAGCTCATCTAGGAGAAGGAAAACTCTGATTTCAACCTCCACCACTTTGAGGCTATATCCACTCATGGGATATGGGAATAAACCCCTGAGGGAAAAATCCAGAGCTGTAGTCACTCAGGCAGTCCTACGTTGAGTTCAATGCTGACTGGCAACTCCTGCGATGCTGCTGGTACCAAACTGCATTGGTCTCCGCTGTTCCTTTGGGTTCATACGAAGAGGGGGAGCTTGCTACATGGGCAACAGCTTGCTCTCCATATCGTACTGCCCAGGCTTGCTTAACTAAACAGTTAGGTCGCTATATCCATGGTCAACTCTGACCAACAGAGGCCTCAACCAACTTCACTACCCCAGAGCTGAGGAGATAACCAACCTCAGTGCTGGATCATTGATTAAGGATTGCCTGAAGGACCAGATAGAATTTTAAGACATCCCCATCAGTTCATCATTACCCCACACCCCCAACACACTTTTTAACTCCAGAGGCATTTAATAACCAGAACTGAAGTTACCCAGGTGGCAAGGTGAGATGCAAGCTTTGGTCGGTGCACCGGAGTTCACCCACAAGCTTCCCTAATCCTTGAGCGTGCAGAAAATGATCCAAGAGACCAAAAGAATGTCAGCCAGCCTTTACACTTAGAGAGCCACAATGCAAGCAGAAAGGAGTTACGGTAGAGATATACAAAGCCCAGGTTAGACCTGGCAGATGTGTGTGCATGCTGGAAAATGGTATTTAATCTTGAAGGATGACTTGATTGAAGTTTCTCAAGGAATTGACAAGAGTGGCAGAAACCAAGGACTGAGAGGTTTAGTCCAATATTCAGAGCTACCCGAGCAGTCAACACCTCGACATACGGAGAGAGCAGCAGAGATTTAGAATGCTCTGAAAAATAGCAATTACTGTGGGGGCCAGTTGTTAAATTTGTATCAGAGATTGAAGGATCTCGTTAACCACATATGTGAAGACACATAGGGTCAGCGAGTTGTTGGTGGGTTCTGGAGTCGGAGCTCAGTGTGGGCAGGAGGAACGAGTTCCCATGACTCCTTGGGTTCAAGAATCGGTGAGACTGGAGGTCGACGTCTAGTGTTTGGTGATTGGCGAGTCCTCTGGCCGAAGCTGAGGATCGAATCGCAAGTCTGGAAGCCGGAGCCCTGGCTCTGCAAATCTGCTCGGGTAGTCAAAGGATCAACATCTGCATGTTTGCACCCAAATCCGGGTCGAAGAATACAGGCAGTCTTCGGATTAGAGGACTGCATATATGCATGGGTGGGAGGGAGGAACAGGGGATTGTTTTTGCTGTCGCTGCTTTGTTGCTTGTTGTTCAGTTGAGCATTGTGGGCATGCTACGTAGGGGCCGGAGTGTGTCCCGCCACTTGCAGGAAGGGGTACATGGAGTAGTACACTGCAGGTTGGGGTGCCGGAAGTGGAGGCTCATCGAGTGAAAGGCGAGGATGAGGGGTCTCTGCGTCTGTTGGGAGGAGGGGTCAGAGCAGGACGAGAAACTGAGGAGAAATCCTTCAGCAGACAGCACCAAGTTGCAATCTCTGTTGACGTCGGGGCTCGGACTCAGTTTAGTTTTAAGTTTGCAAGGATGGTTTTGTGGACAGAGAGCGGAGCTGGGGTTCAGGTGAAGGTTTAGGGACTGGGAGTGAGAGAGTTCGAGGTCAGGCCGGAGTGTTTTGTGGGTTGAAGGCCAGTGATCCCTGTGGACACAGATGTCAGGCCAGCAAAATGGTGTGGACGAAGTCTAGCAAGGGCGATGGCAGGTGACCCTTCAGACCGGTGGGTCCCAGCATCCAAGGTCCTTGCACATGGGGGGCCAGTGATACCACCCTCCCAAGTTGGCAAGTTTGAAATACATGCCCAGGAATTCAGGGTGCCATCATCAGAGAGTCCTGAGGTTGATAGCAGCAAAGATGGGAGTCTCGAAGATGAGGCCTGATGGCCAAAGACCTGGGTCTGCAAGTCTACTAGGCAAGTCGGAGGCCTGATTTCTGCAAGTCCACTGGAGGCTGGAGGCTGGGAGCTGGCCTCTGTCCTGGGGTTGAAGGCCTGTCTGCATGTGTGACTGGGAGAGAGGTAAAGGAGTTGTTGTCTTGTTGCTATATCGGCACCAGAAAGTGTGGCAACACTTGGCAGCTGGGCCCAGGTTGTTAACAGTTGTGTTGGTTGTCAAAGCAAACAATGCATTTCACTGTATGTTTCAATGTACATAACAAATGAATGTGAAATCAGAGAGGAAACCATGCTTCCTAACAAAGGGCGTTTTAGATGTCTGGAAGAGAAAGCCTCATCTTGAGAGCAGATGTGGTGGAGTCAGACACATTGGAAGAAGGGAATGGCAGCCTCACAGGAGATAGGGTGGGAAGAGGCGAAGTCTACGTGGTTGAGGGAGTCAGTGAGTTTATAGTAACTATTACTCGATGGTTTATATGCTGAGATGGATACAGCAAGATTTAGAAGAGTAGATAGATAGAGGTATGCCTGATTGAGTGGACAGCCCAAAGACTAAATTAGCCCAGAAATGGCAAATACAAGGGGCAGAATTTTAAAGTGATTATATTAATGTATTGGGGGGGGGGGGGGAGACGTCAGTGGTAAGTTCTATTTTTAAAAACATGAAGAATGGTGGGGGTGTGGAATGCACCATCAAGGGTGGTGGTCGAGGCAAATACTTCAGAAGCATTTAAGAGACTCTTAGGTAGGCACATGGATGATAGGAAAATGGGGGCTATGTAAGAGGAAGGGTTAGAGTGATCTTAGAGGTTAAACGGTCAGCACAACATCATGGACTGAAGGGCCTTTACTGTGCTGTGATGTTCTATGTTGTATGTGCTAAAACGAAGAGAAGTATCAGAAATGGTCCACGCGAGAGCAGGGTGAAACAGAGAAATCTGTTACGTTTCAGACTGGGCTGTTTTCCCGTTGGACGGTAGAATATGTCTGAGGGCCAAATGGGCTCTGCCTGTTCCTACAGAATGATCATCATAAATTCTAAAGGGGGAAGGTGTGCAGCCGGAGGTCATGGTAAATACTGGACTGTAAGTGTTATATTCGAATGCACATGGCATAAGAAACAAAATGGACAATCTTGAATCTCAGCTAAAGATTGGCAAGTATGACGTTGTGGCCACCTCTGAAACTTGGCTAAAGAATGGCTGCCATTAGGAACTGAACGTCCAAGGCTATATGGTTTATCGGAAAGATAAGTTAGTATGCAGAGGGGATGGTTGGCCCTGTGTATAAAAAATAATATTAAATCATCAGAAAGAAATGACATAAGATCAGAAGGAGTAGAGTCTCTATGGGTTGAGTTAAGAAATGGCAAGGCTAAAAGGACCCCAAAGGCAGTTGTAGACAGGCCTCCAAAAAGCAGCCAAGATGTGGATTACAAATTACAGCAGGAGATAGAGAAGGCACATCAGAAGGGCAACGCCATGATAATCGTTGGGGATTTTAACATGAAAGTGGATTGGGAAAACCAGGCCAGTACTGGACCTCACGAGAGAGAAATTGTAGAATGTCTAAGGGAGTGTTTTTAGAACAGCTTGTTGTTGAGCCCACTAGGGGATCGGCTGTGCTGGATTGGGTGTTGTGCAATGATCCGGAGGTGATAAGATACCTTAAGGTTAAGGAACCCTGAGGGAACAGTGATCACAATACGATTGAGTTCACATTGAAATTTGAGGAGAAACTAAATTCCAATGTGTCGGTATTTCAGTGGAATAAAAGAAATTACAATGAGATGAGGGGGGATCCGGCGAAAGTTGAATGGAAAGGGACACTAGAAGGAAGAACAGCACAGCAGCAATGGCTACACTTTCTGCAGGAAATGAGGGAAGTGCAAGAAAGGTATATTGGTGCAGGGGGGAGAGTTTCATATTTTGGGATCATTGGGATCTCTTCTGGGGAAGGTATGACCTATACAAAAAGAACGGGTTAAACTTGAGCCTAAGGGGGACCAATACCCTTGCGGGCAGGTTTACTAGAGCAGTTCAGGAAGGTTTAAACTAATTTGGCAGGTGGATGGGAATGGGAGTGATATGGCTAAGGATGGGGCATCTATACATTTAGGTGCAGTATGTAGTGAGATTGTGAGGAAGGACAGGCAAATGATAGGGCAAAATTGCTGTCAGTGGGATAAGTTGAACTGTAACATGGGGGCAAAAGCAAAAAGGGTGATGAATACAGGACTGAAGTGTTATATTGGAATGCATGCAGTATACAGAATAAGGTAGATGATCTTGTAGCTCAATTAGAGATTTGCAGATACGACGTTGTGGGCATCAATGAGTCATGGCTGAAAGAAGAACAGAATTAGGAGCTTAACACCCAAGGATACACATTGTATCAAAGGAACAGGCAGATGGGGTACCTCTATTGGTAAAAAATTAAATCAAATCCTTAGAAAGAGTGAGTGACATAGGATCAGAAAATGCAGAATCCTTGCGGGTAAAGTTAAGAAACTGCAAGGATAAAACAACCCTGATGGGAGTTATATACAGTCCTCCAAATAGTAGCCAGGATGTTGGCTACAAATTAAATTAGATTATGAGGACACGCAGTCCTCTTTTATTGTCATTTAGTAATGCATGCATTAAGAAATGATACAATATTCCTCTGGTGTGATATCACAGAAACACAGGACAGACCAAGACTGAAAAACTAACAAAAAACACCTAATTATAACATATAGTTACAACAGTGCAACAATACCATAACTTGATGAAGAACAGGCCATGGCACAGTAAAAAAGTTCAAAGTCTCCCGAAAGTCCCACATCTCACGCAGACGGGAGAAGGGAGAAAACTCTCCTTGCCATGCCCGACCACAGTCCGACTCTGAGTCGTCCGAAAACTTCAAGCTCTGATCAGTCCTCCGACACCGAGTACCGAGCACCATCTCTGCCGAATGCTTCGACCTCAGCCTCGGTCACCAGCAGCAGGCAAAGTCGGGGAGTTTGGGGCCTTCCCTCCGGAGATTGTCGATTGCACAGTAGCAGCAGCAGTGAACCTGGCATTTCAGAAATTTCTCCAGATGTTCCTCTGCTTCTCGCGTCTGTCTCCATCAAATCAGAATTGTGCACGGCGTCCTATTTACAAACACGATATCACTTACCAACTAGAGAGCAGGCTATTCTGGACTGGGTTTTGAACAATGAGGAAGGGTTAATTAGCGATCTTGTCGTGAGAGGTCCCTTGGGTAAGAGTGACCATAATATGGTGGAATTCTTCATTAAGATGGAGAGTGACATAGTTAATTCAGAAACAAAGGTTCTGAACTTAAAGAGGGGTAACCTTGAAGGTATGAGACGTGAATTAGCTAAGATAGACTGGCAAATGACACTTAAAGGATTGAGGGTGGATATGCAATGGCAAGCATTTAAAGGTTGCATGGACGAACTACAACAATTGTTCATCCCAGTTTGGCAAAAGAATAAATCAAGGAAGGTAGTGCACCCGTGGCTGACAAGAGAAATTAGGGATAGTATCAATTCCAAAGAAGAAGCATACAAATTAGCCAGAGAAAGTGGCTCACCTGAGGACTGGGAGAAATTCAGAGTTCAGCAGAGGAGGACAAAGGGCTTAATTAGGAAGGGGAGAAAAGATTATGAGAGAAAACTGGCAGGGAACATAAAAACGGACTGTAAAAGCTTTTATAGATATGTAAAAAGGAAAAGACTGGTAAAGACAAATGTAGGTCCCCTGCAGACAGAAACAGGTGAATTGATTATGGGGAGCAAGGACATGGCAGACCAATTGAATAGTTACTTTGGTTCTGTCTTCACTAAGGAGGACATAAATAATCTTCCAGAAATAGTAGGGGACAGAGGGTCCAGTGAGATGGAGGAACTGAGCGAAATACATGTTAGTAGGGAAGTGGTGTTAGGTAAATTGAAGGGATTGAAGGCAGATAAATCCCCAGGGCCAGATGGTCTGCATCCTAGAGTGCTTAAGGAAGTAGCCCAAGAAATAGTGGATGCATTAGTGATAATTTTTCAAAACTCGTTAGATACTGGACTAGTTCCTGAGGATTGGAGGGTGGCTAATGTAACCCCACTTTTTAAAAAAGGAGGGAGAGAGAAACCGGGGATTATAGACCGGTTAGCCTAACGTCGGTGGTGGGGAAACTGCTGGAGTCAGTTATCAAAGATGTGATAACAGCACATTTGGAAAGCGGTGAAATCATCGGACAAAGTCAGCATGGATTTGTGAAAGGAAAATCATGTCTGACGAATCTCATAGAATTTTTTGAGGATGTAACCAGTAGAGTGGATAGGGGAGAACCAGTGGATGTGGTATATTTGGATTTTCAAAAGGCTTTTGACAAGGTCCCACAAAGGAGATTAGTGTGCAAACTTAAAGCACACGGTATTGGGGGTAAGGTATTGATGTGGATGGAGAATTGGTTAGCAGACAGGAAGCAAAGAGTGGGAATAAATGGGACTTTTTCAGAATGGCAGGCGGTGACTAGTGGGGTACCGCAAGGCTCAGTGCTGGGACCCCAGTTGTTTACAATATATATTAATGACTTGGATGAGGGAATTAAATGCAGCATCTCCAAGTTTGCAGATGACACGAAGCTGGGTGGCAGTGTTAGCTGTGAGGAGGATGCTAAGAGGATGCAGAGTGACTTGGATAGGTTGGGTGAGTGGGCAAACTCATGGCAGATGCAATTTAATGTGGATAAATGTGAAGTTATCCACTTTGGTGGCAAAAATAGGAAATCAGATTATTATCTGAATGGTGGCCGATTAGGAAAAGGGGAGGTGCAACGAGACCTGGGTGTCATTGTACACCAGTCATTGAAAGTGGGCATGCAGGTACAGCAGGTGGTGAAAAAGGCGAATGGTACGCTGGCATTTATAGCGAGAGGATTCGAATACAGGAGCAGGGAGGTACTCCTGCAGTTGTACAAGGCCTTGGTGAGACCACACCTGGAGTATTGTGTGCAGTTTTGGTCCCCTAATCTGAGGAAAGACATCCTTGCTATAGAGGGAGTACAAAGAAGGTTCACCAGATTGATTCCTGGGATGGCAGGACTTTCATATGAAGAAAGACTGGATGAACTGGGTTTATACTCGTTGGAATTTAGAAGATTGAGGGGGGATCTGATTGAAACGTATAAAATCCTAAAGGGATTGGACAGGCTAGATGCAGGAAGATTGTTCCCGATGTTGGGGAAGTCCAGAACAAGGGGCCACAGTTTGAGGATAAAGGGGAAGCCTTTTAGGACCGAGATTAGGAAAAACTTCTTCACACAGAGAGTGGTGAATCTGTGGAATTCTCTGCCACAGGAAACAGTTGAGGCCAGTTCATTGGCTATATTTAAGAAGGAGTTAGATATGGCCGTTGTGGCTACGGGGATCAGGGGGTATGGAGGGAAGGCTGGGGTGGGGTTCTGAGTTGGATGATCAGCCATGATCATAATAAACGGCGATGCAGGCTTGAAGGGCTGAATGGCCTACTCCTGCACCTATTTTCTATGTTTCTATGTTTTTATTTCACTGGAGAGCTGCGCGCGCTGCATCGCGCTGCCATCTTCTCCTCCCTCCCTTCACTCTGTCCCTCCTTAAAGAGAGGAGTGACATTTGCGATTTTCCAGTCCTTCAATGGGACTGGAATCTCCCATTACAATGGGAGATAGAAAAGGCACGTCAAAAAGGCAATGTTACGATAGTAATGGGGGATTGTAACCTGGTGGTAGATTGGGAAAATCAGGTTGGTGCTGGATCTCAAGAAAGGGAATTTGTAAAATGCTTATGAGATGGCTTTTTAGGAGCTTCTTGTGGTTGAGCCCACTAGAGGAAAGGCACTTCTGGATTACTTTGTAGATGTTGTATAATGAACCAAATTTGATTAGGGAGCTTAAGGTAAAGGAACCCGAAGCAGATAGTGATCGTAATGTGATTGAATTCATCCTGCAGTTTGAGACAGGAGATGATAAAGTCAAATGTGTCAGTACTACAGTGAAGTAAAGGCATGAGAAAGGAGCTGGCCAAAGTTAACTGGAAGGAAACACCATCAGGGAAGATGACTGAACAGTAATAGCTGGAGTTTTGGGGCCAATTCTGAAGGTAAGAAACATCTCAAAGATGAAGAAACATTCTAAAGGGAGGCTCAGGCAACTGTTGTTGACACGTGATGTCAAAGACAACATATAAGCAAAACAGAGGGCATACAATATAGCAATAATTAGTGGGCAGTTAGAGGATTTGTAAAGTTTTAAAGACCAATGGCAACCAAAGAGCCATAAAGAGCGAACAGATTAAATATGAAGGGAAACTAGCTGATAAAATATAAGAGGACACATATGTTTTTATTCAAATAACTGCATAAAGAGTAAAGGAAAGGCAAGAGTGGATACTGGACCGCTGGAAAATGATGCTGGAGATGTGGTAATGGGGACAAAGAAATGGTGCACAAATTTTGCACCAGCCTTCACTGTGGAAGACACTAACAGTACACCAGAAATGCGAAGAGTGTCACAGGACAGAAGTGAGTGTATCTAAGGAGATGATGCTTGGGAAGCTGGAAGGTCAAGGTAGAAAAGTCACCTGAACCAGATGGACTAACCCAGGGTTCTGAAAGAGGTGGCTGAAGAGATTGTGGAGGCATTAGTAATGAGCTTACAAGGATCACTAAGTTCTGAAATGGTTCTGGAGGACTGGAAAATTGCAAATGTCACTCCTCGCTTTAAGGGGGGGCCGAGCCAAGTTAAGATGGCACTAAACAGCAACTCCTTTGCTTCCATCTTCAGAAATAGCCCTATTTCTACCTTTGATATCTCCTTTTTTTTTCCTTTTCAAGGTTCTTTTGAAGACCCTGACCTGGAGTTACACTCTGACTCTGGATCTTGCGGGAATGAAACCTGCTCTCAGGGCCTCACGACCGGCGCTTTTTGATATCCCAAGGACCTGCCCTGGAAGACTAGCGTGCCTTCAGGGTGCCGGATTTTCGTGGCTCTGGAGACGGGCTGATTCAAGGCCGGTGCCCCTGACACCGCGGGAGAACACGGAACATCGGCAGCAGCGAGTTAGCCGCTGCGGGCTGTGTCCAGAGACCCGAGTCTTTCTGGGGCCAAATCTCCGGGCACAGAGCTCGGAAAAAGCGACGCAACGGACTTTTAACATCATAAATCAGTGAGTTGTTTGTTATGTTTCCCCTCTCACTGCGAAACAGGGACACCTCTTTTTCCTTTATTAGGGAGAGAGAGAATGCCTGTGGTATGTCGAATTACCGGGTGAACGAGTAGTCTTTGGGGTACTGCAAGTCTATGTCTTTATTGATGCTTTGCTGCATGCCTGAATGCTCGGTTGAGGGCGCAAATGCTTTTTGCTGGTGGGGAGGGTGTGCTGTGGCCTTGCTGCTGCTTGTGCCTGGTAGGGAGAGTTGGTGGAGGGACTTCGGGGTTCTAACATTTAACTGTCATTCATTCTTTGGGGCACTCCTCTGTTTTCGTGGATGTTTGCAAAGAAAAGGAATTTCAGGATGTATATTGTATACATTTCTTTGACATTAAATGTACCTACTGACCTACTGAAAAAGCGAGGGAGACAGAAGAAAGCAAATTGTAGGGCAGTTAGCCTGACTTCCATGGTTGGGAAGAAGTTGGAGTCCATTATAAAGAATGAGGTTTCAGGGTACTTGGAGTCACATGATAAAAATCATGGTTTCCTTAAGGCCAAAGTCAGCATGGTTTCCTTAAGGGGAAATCTTTTTGGAATTATTTGAGGAAATAACAAGCACAATAGACAAAGGAGAGTCAGTGGATGTTGTTTACTTGGATTTTCAGAAGGCCTTTGACAATGTGCTGCACATGAGGCTGCATAACAAGAGCCCAAGGTATTACAGGAGAGATACTAACATGGATAGAAGATTGGAGGCTAAGAGTGGCTGCCTTTTCTGTTATATGTCAATGATTTGGATGACGGAATTGATGGCTTTGTGGCCAAGTTTGCGGATGATACAAAGATAGGTGGAGGGGCAGATAGTGTTGAGGAAGTAGGGAATCTACAGGAGGACACAGACAGATTAGGAGAATGAGCAAAGAAGTGATAGATTGAATACAGTGTAGGGAAGTGTATGGCCATGCACTTTGGTAGAAGGAATAAAGATATAGACTATTTTCTAAATGGGGAGAAAATTAAAAATCAAAGGTGCAAAGGGGCTTAGGAATCCTTGTGCAGGATTCCCTAAAGGTTAACTTGCAGGAAGCCAAATGCAATGTTAGCATTCATTTCGAGGGGATTAGAATACAAAAGCAAAAATGTAATTCTGAGGTTTTTTAAGGCATTGGTCAGGCTGCAGTTGGAGTATTGGGAACAGTTTTTGGCCTCTTATCTGAGAAAAGATATGCTGGCATTGGAGAGGTTCCAGAGGAGGGTCACGAGAATGATTCCATGAATTGAAAGGGTTAACAGTTGAGGAGTGTTTGATGGTTCTGGGCCTGTACTTGCTGCAGTTTAGAAGAATGAGTTGGGGGGGGTGGGGGAAGAGGGGGAATCTCATTGAAGCCTACCAAATTTTGAAAGGTCTGGATAGAGCGGATGTCTCGTATAGTGAGTGAGTCCAGAACGGGAGGGTCTCAAGACTAGAGGGATGTCCATTAAGAACAGAGATGAGGAGAAATTTCTTTAGCCAGAGAGTAGTGAATCTGTGGATTTGATTGCCATGGGTGGCTGTGGAGGCGAAAATCACTGAGTATATTTAAAGTGGAGGTTGATAGCTTCTTCATTAGTCGGGGAGTCAAAGATTACAGGGAGAAGGCAGGAGAATGGGGTTGAGAGGGATAATAGATCAGTCATGATGGAATGGCAGAGCAGACTCGATGGGCTGAATGGCCTACTTCTGTTCCTATGTCTTATGGATATTTCATCTATTCGCTGGATGCGGGCGAAGGGGGCCATCCATTAACAAATGTTCCTTCAGCTGCATTTAAAACCTCTCCAGCAATAGGGTGAAAGAACTGCATTGTTAAGATTAAACTCCTACTGTTGATGCATCACGGACACTTGGTTCGATACCTGCTAACGGTGCGAAGAAACAGGGCAAGTGAAGGGTGACATGAGCATCTGTTCGGGCCCCAGTTCTCTCAAGTGCCACAAAGTGCTGGAATTATTCAGTGGGTTTGCAGCACCCACGGAGAAGGAGAGTGATTTGTACTTTCACATAGTTGTCCTTCTGTCTCTTACAGGGCATAAAACAGGTTTAAGATTTAGGGGAAGGAGAGAAAAGAGGAATAGTGGCCAAGACTAGCTGGAAATGGGATGGGTGTCTAGATGTTTACACTGAACCCGCCGGTGGGCAACATGTTTCAATGTCAAACCATCATGGTCAACTCTGACATACCTATTAACGTCCCGGACTCTCCCCTCCCCTTAATCATTCTTACTTTACCCAAACAGCTCGATCTCCGTGCCAACCAAACATCATACCTCGAGTTTTCTTCTTTCTCTTAGGCCTGTTGGATAAAGTATGATGGCAGTTAGCGGGAAAGCGAATTGTGACAATGGCGCACATGCAGTGATTTGTATCACACTGTAACCATCGCGATCAAGGCGAAAGTCCAAAGCTCAAAGTAAAACTTATTACATACACGCCACCACATACTACCCCAAGAGTCTTATTGCTGCGGGCATACTCAGCAAATCTATAGAATGGTAACTGTAAACAGGATCAACGAAAGAGCAAGAACATAGAAGATAACAAACTGTGCAAATACAAATATAAATAAATAGCAATAAATAACGAGAGCATGTAATAACAAGATAAAGAGTCCTTAAAGTGAGATCATTGGTTGAGAGGGTATTTCAATAGATGAGTGTAGTTATCTTCTTTTGTTCAAGAGCCTGATATTTGCGGGATAGTGACTGCTCTTGAACCTGGTGGTGTGAGTCCTGAGGCTCTTGTACCTTCTACCTGAAGGCAGCAGTGAGAAAAGAGGATGGCCTGGGGGGTGCTGACGACCTTTGATGATGCTTTCCTACGACAGCACTTCATGTAGATGTGAAGTAGGGGGAGCCAGAGGGAGGGCTGGAGACAATCTCAAAGTTCAAAGTAAATTATCAAAGGACACATATGTGTGGCGGGGTGGCGCTGTGTCTCTACCAAAGGAGGTGTAAGGCACGCCTTCCCTCCACTAGCTTTCAGGTCACCCTTGGGCAAGGTGTAGCACCTGCTTAGCCCCACAATTAGGGTCACATAAAGCCATGGGAGTAGGTGGTGGATGGTCGGATGAGCAGCTGGTGCATATCACAAGTCCTGTTTATGCGACCACTGACGCCGGGCAGACAATCTCTGAAGAGCATTGATAATGGCTGGGGTCACCCATCTTGTAAAGACACTTCCCAGAGGAAGGCAATAGGGGCAAGACACTTCTGTTGAAAAATCTTGCAGGAACAATCACGGTCATGGAAAGACAATGATCGCCTACGTCACATGATACGGCACATAACGATGATGACACGTATGTCTTTTGCACATTGGTCATCATATACCATACAACCCTGAGATTAATTTTCTTGCGGGCATTCACAGAACAAAAAAAAACAATCGAATCAATGAAAAACTACACACAAAGACTGACAACCAATGTGCAAAAGACAAACTGCAAGTACAAAAAAAATAAAATAATAATAATAAAAATATAAAATAATACCAAGGAAATTAATTGTAAAGCCTTGAAGCTGAGTCCATAGGAATCAGATGAGAGTTGAGATGATTACACGATTGATCTACTGAATATTGGTCGATTCCAACAGCGCACAAGGAAATTTTGCAGCTTTTTCCACCCTTGGAAACTCTTCCAAGAGCTTTCTGACTGGAGCCAACCCTTCTACCATCACCCATTTCCCTACGCCCTCAACTCTAATCCATTGACATTCAGTAGCCACTTTATTAGGTTCCTCCTGTACCCACTTTATTAGAACCTCCTCTACCCAATAAAGCGGCCACTGAGCATAAGTTTGTGGTCTTCTGCTGCTGTAGCCCCTCCACTTCAAGATTCAGAGATGCTTTTCTGCACACCACTGTTGTAACACATGGCTATTTGAGTTAATGTTGTCTTCCTGTTAGCTTGAACCAGTCTGGCCATTCTCCTCTGATCCCTCTCATTAACAGGGCTTTTATGCCCACAGAACTGCCGCTCACTGGAGCATTAACTGTAAACTCTAGAGCAGGGGTTCCTAACCTTTTTTATGCCATGGACCAATACCGAGAGGTCTGTGGGCCCCAGGTTGAGAAGCCCTGCACTAGAGTTGTGAGCTGTTGTGTGTGAGAATCCCAGGGATTCAGCAGTTTCTGCTATACTCAAACCATCAACAATCATTCCAAGGTCAAAGTCACGAATATCATAGATCTTCCCCATTCTGACGTTTGGTCTGAACAACAACTGAACCTCTTGACCATGTCTGCATGCTGTTAAGCGTTGAGTTGCTGCCACGTGATTGGCGGATTAGATTAGCAGGAGGTGTACAGGTGCTCCTAATAAAGTGGTCACTGAGTATATGTTTCTAATCCATTCTCCAACTGTCCTCTATTATCCTCTGCATTTTGCAGTTCTCCACAAGTCTTCCCGGTAAATGAATTCCTCTTCAATTTCCCTGCTGCTTCTTTTGGCAATTCTCTTTGTGAAGTTGCCTCTGGCCAGTAGCTCTCACACGGTCCCCAGCCCTGCCCTAGCATCCTGAACCCATAGAACATCAGCATTGCTCCCACAATCCTAACCCATGCGAATCCTGTCTCCGTCACCCCACCCTCACCACCATCCACAGCCTCTCTCCCTCCCACCGTCCTTCGCCTTTTCAAATGGAACCGTTTACTATTAGTAAGAAAAAACCATCCTGTGGAGTTTAGAATTTAAAAAAAATATATAAAATATGCTCGAAACACTCAGCAAATCAAGCACCGTCTGTGGAGGAAGAAGCTGAGGTAATATTTCATCTACCTGAAATGTTAACTCATTTTTTTCCTCTCTTGTATCACTTATGAGGTTAGGTTGAGCGAGCTAGGGCTTTTCTCATTGAAGTGAAGGAGGCGTTGATTGTGGACAGCCAGAGAATCTTTCCCAGAGCAGCAAATGGCTAATACTGGAGTATTAATACATAAAGGTACTTTTAAGGTGAACAGAGGACAGTTTAGGGGAATGTCAAAATTGTAAAATTATTGATTTTTTTTTACACACACACTCACAGATCATGCTTGATCGTACTGCAGGGGGTTAGTCGTAGAGGCAGATCCAATAGGGATTCTTAAGAGGCTCTTAGACAGATACAGTCCATGGATATAAGAACAATAGAGAGTAATGGGCCAGCCAGGAGAGACAAATTAGATTAATGGTGGAATAGGTCAACAGAACATTATGGCCAAAGGACCTGTACTATATTTAAAAAACTGCGTTTGCGTAGAGCCTTTTAGAATCACTGAAGTACTTTTGCAATGCTGTATTGTAGGAAAAAGATTGTCAATTTGTACGCAGTCAGGCCCATATGGACAGCAATATTGGCCAGTGATTTGATTTTACCAATATTAATTCAAGGTTAACCATTCTGAAGGTTATCTGCACAACTCTTAAAACTGTTAGATGGATAGAGTGGAAACAAGCCCTTCACTTCATTGAGTTGATACTGACCATCAAATAGCCAGTTACAACAATCCTAGCTGATTCCATTTCTACCGAGCAACGTGGCCGTGCTACGTTGGTGACACTTGTGGGCTCCCCCCAGCACACCTTTCGGTTGTGTTGGTTGTTAACGCAAAGAGCACATTTCACTGTACTTTTCCACGTATTAATCCAAATTTGAATTGCAATGTCCGACTGCTGTTTGGGGTGTGGGAGGAAACCGGAGCACCCAGGGGAAACCCATGCGGTCGCGGGGTGAGTGTGCAAACTCCACACAGACAGTGCTGGACGTTGGAATTGATCCCGGAGCTCGGAAGCAGGGATTTACTCACTGCGCCGCTGTGGCGTAGAGGTGCGGCTTACTTGCCAGTCGGAAGCCGCTTTCGTGGATCGGTTAGTTTAAAAGCCGCAGGCGCCCTTCCCATTGTTGGCTTGCGCGCCACAGCACCTGGCGTCCAGTTTCAAACACCCCGGGTATAAAGAGTAACACACGTGCGAGAGGCTCACACTCTCTTTCCTTTTGTTCTCAGGGGGCGCCTCGCAGAACCGTCAGGAAGGTATGCTCCGCACGCACTTTTAACTAAGTGTCTATTGAATATTTAATTCTGTAGTTTGTGTAACTTGGAGGGACTTAAATGGTTGGTCAATTTTTTAAAACTATTTTAAAATAAATGATTAATATGCTTATTTGTAGTCAGTGTTTTCGGTCTCACTCACCAAACCTGTGAACCTGCTTCCACGTTACAGCCACGCAAATTTGGTCTGGCTGGGATTAATGGAGACCTTCTCAGCAGAGGCAGAGACGGTAGCCCTAGTCCATTCTATTGAATAACACTTCCCTCCGAGAGAGGAGATGGAATTTTGTTTCGATTCCACATCTACACCTTCTCTCCCTCCGTACCACAGTGATGTTGGACTTTCTCTGAGTAAGAGCCCAACTCCACCCACCCTGATCTATCACCCTACTCACTGCTGACCACACACACACACACACACACACACACACACACAAAACCTACAGCACCCAGAAGGGGGATACCTACGGTTCGATGGGAGGCCAGGGCTCCTGCTCCTGGCTGAAATCTGGAGTGCTCTCAGCCTCCTCCGCTTTGCCGGAGTCGCTCTTCCGGCTCCTGCTCCGGGTCCTTGTGCTGCAGTCTTCGGGCTTCTCGCTCATCTCGCTCTTCCTGCTCTTCCTGCTCTTGTCACTCTTCCCGCTGCCTGGGCGATTGGTCTCGTAGTACTCCCGCATGGCCTGGCGCAAGGAGGTGGGGTGGGGAAAGAGGGAGATCATTAGTTCAACATTACCGAGAGGTAGCAGCAGGGGTTAAGTCGGGTCGCCCCATTATAGGAAGGGTGTGGGCGCTTTGGAGACGGTACAGAAGAATCCCCTCGGAATGCAGCCCGCATTGGAGGGGCCACTTCCGATTGACCGATCAGGAAGACCACATGCGAACTAAGAGACAAGGCCACCAGGAGCAGATGTTATTCCCTTAAAATGCTGCAACTCAGCATCGTACCCCACAAATCCACAACACTGTTGTCCACGTTCATGGGCAAAGTAAGGGGAAAGTATGCAGTTAATGGCAAGACCTTCAGGAGCACTGAGGTACAGAGAGATCTTGATGCCCAAGTCTGTAGCTCCCCTGAAAGTAGCTATAATTGAGAACAGAGATAACGGTGGCGTTCGCATCCTTGCCTTTATTGATCAAAGCACCGAGTACAAGAGGAAAGATGTTATGTTGCATCTGTTAGATCACGTTTATTACTTTCTGTTGTTCTGGTTGTCCCACGACAAGAAGAATGTGGGGGCTTTGGAGAGGGTGCAGAGGATCATCTCCAGAGTGCCTTTGGGTCAGTACCTGCTGGAGTTTAGAAGAATGAGAGGGAATCTCATTTGAACCTACCAAATATTGGAAGGCTCAGATACAGTGGATGGAAAGAGGATATTTCCAATAGGGGTAGAGTTGAGAAACAAAGGGCACAGCCTTAGAATACAAGGGCATCTTTCTAGAACAGAGGTGAGGAGGAATTTCTTAAAGGGTGGTGAATCTGGAGAATTCTTTGCCGCACGAAACGAGGTCAACGGTGTATTTAAGGCAGAGGTTGGAAGATTCTTTACTGGTAAGGGGCTTGAGCATTACTTGGATTAGAGAGCATGTCTTATAGGATGAACAAACTGGGGCAAAAGAAGACAAGAGGTGACTTGATAGAGGTGTACATGATGATTGGAGGCATTGATCGATTGGATAGCCAGAGACTTTTCCCCCCAGGGTGGAAATGGATAATACAGGAGAATGTAATCTTAAGAAGATCGGAGGAAAGTTTAGGAAGTTTGTCGGAGGTATTTTTTTTTGCACACAGAGAATGTTGGGTGTGTGGAATGTGTTGCAAAGGGTGGTTGTAGAGACAGATACCTTAGGGAGATTTAAGAGACTCTTAGATAGGCAAATAGATGAAAGAAAAACAGAGGGGTTTGTGGGAGGGAAGGATTAAAAGTCAGCACAACACTGTGGGCTGAATGGCCTGTACTGTGCTGTAGTGCTCCATGCTGTATATTACAGTGAGAAGGTGGGGAAATGGGATTGACAGAATCAGCCAGGGTGGTCAGACTTGATGGGCCAAATGACCTAATTCTGCTCCTATATCTTATTGTCTAAAGGTCTGACCTTAAACAGTGATGCCGTAACCCCGCTGTCTCCCTTTGAAAGAGAGACTGAACCTACCGGTGACATGGCAGGTTCTTCCAGTTGCCAGTCAGAGAGCTCGGTGGCCAAGGTCTCAACGCTCGTCTGCTCCAGGATACACTCGATCTCAGGAGTGATGGCTTCGTAGCCGTACACGTTCTCCGGATTGTTGTGGAGGAGGGTCACAAGTTTCATCCAGCGCTCAAAAACCTCGTTCTCACAGTCCGGGTGGACGTACAGCTGGAGGTAAAAGGCGCGGCCATTGGCAAGTTTCAACCGTAGCTGCCGGTTGTAGACGTCGTGGATCGAAATGTTCACGAAGCAGAGAGGGAAAAGCCTGTCAGAGAAATGGAGAGTGAACCAGCAGTCAGCGACCTCCACGTGGAAAGGAAAGGAGAGCAGACATCAACCATCACCGAGCAAACAATGGCACAGATACAACACAGTGACCAGCAGAATACAGATAGGGAGAGGCAAAGAGGGAGGAACCAAAAGAAAACAGGTGGGGAGGGAAATGGGGAGGAGAGGGAGGGATTGGGGATAGGGAGGGGGTGGAAAGAGAGGGGTGGGTGGTGAGGGGGAGGGGCGGTGAGAGGGGTGTGGGCGCGGTGTGAAGTTCCGATTAAAGAAACCTTGATCTGAGCAAATGCTGTGTAAATGTTGTTCCTGCACAATTGTCGGTCGGTAGGAAATAACTTTCTCCTGATCCCACCATCCTGAACAGCTGACACGACATTCCCAAGTTAAACAACATGGCGTCTTATCTCGAGCCAAAGCCAAAACGTTCTACCAGCAGGACACACTGCTGAAAACAAATACCTACAGCAGAGCAGTATAAATCTTAACCAGGGCGTTATATTTGTCTCATGCTTACTCTCTGAAGAAGTTCAACACCGTGTACGGGTGTTCTAAATGCAGGCTGCGTAACTTGGCCCACGATTTTGTGCTGAACAAATTGAGCTAAAGAAATTACAGAGTTGTGGATTCAGCTCAGCATGCCACGAGAAGCAGCCTTCCCTCCACAGACTCTGTCTGTCTCGTTGCCTCAGTAAAAGCCGTCAGCATAATCAAACGCCCTACCCACCCACCCCAAACATCCTCTCTTCTCCCCTCTCCCATCCGGGAGGAAGTATGAAAGTTTGAAAGCGTGAACCACCGAGCTCAAGGACAGTTTCTATCCCACTGTTACCAGACTCCTGGACGATAAGATGGACTCCTGACCTCACAATGTACCTCATATCATCTTGCACTTTATTGTTTACCTGCACTGAACTCTTTCTGTAGCCGTTGCACTTTATTCTGCATTGTTACTTTGTTCTACCTCAATGCACTGTGTAGTAACGATCTGTATGAACTGAATGCAAACAAAAAATCACTGCGTCTCAGTTGATGATAAACCAATATCAATACCCAATTCCTGCTGTCTACACATGGTCAATATCCCTCTGCACGTGCCTATCTCCAAGAACATTTTAACTGTCTCTGTGATATCTGCCTCCACCAGTGTATTCAAGGCACCCACCACTCCCTGTGTCTTGCCCCACACATCTCCTTTGAAACCCACCCCCCTTTGAGGTCCTCCTTTGGTTGCAGTTGACCACGGATATCGCCTCTGAGCTTATTCCCGTTACTTTCTCCGGCTATAACATTCTGAAGGAACCTACGCCCACCCCCTCACCTTAAATTGATGCACTCTAGAATTAGATATTCCAACCCTGGGAAAACCTCAGGGAAAGGGCAATAAATCCTCACTTGCCAATTACACAGATCATAAGAAAATATTAAAAGAATCGAGTCTTAAAGTTGGACTAAAATACTGCAACATATCTGTGAAATATCAACGGGAACACACACCGAATAATTGATAGGTCACATGTCCCTGCCTTTGATGGTACCACAACAACCTCATTTTACATAGCACCTGTAGAAAATCCTGCCACAGGATTATGGACTAGAGGGAACAGCCTCGGAATAGAAGGACTTCCCATTAGAACAGAGATGAGGAGGAATTTCTTCAGCCAGAGGGAGGTGAATCTGTGGAATTCGTTGCCATGGACAAGTCATTGGGTATATTGAAAGCAGAGGTCAATAGGTTCTTGATTAGTAAGGGTTAAGCAGAGAAAGCAGGAGAATGGGGGTGGGGGGGGGAATAATAAGTCAGCCATGATTGAATGGCGGAGTAGACTTGATCGGCCGAATGGCCTAATTCTGCTCCCATGTCTTATGATCTTATAAAATGTTGGAGGAACTCAGCAGATCAGGCAGAAACTGGGAAGGGAAATGAACTTCCCAGGAATTAGGTATCGATGATTATAGTTTATCAATACCAGGGAAGGCTGTGACCCTTCATCAAGACTTGCAGAGGCTTCCTTCCACAGAGGCAGATGGACTGCAAGGTACTTTCCACATTGAATGTTAATACAACAGCAGGCGGATTGGTTAGTCACATGCATACAAATACATATTGATGTAATTGCAGTCATTATTAACGGCCGGTGTCAAGAGGCAACTATTTTATTTAATTTTATTGAGAATTAGTGCAGAATAGGCTCTACAGCTGTGACAAGCAGCAACCCTCAATTTAATCCATGCCTAATCATGGACAATTTACAATGACCAATTAACCTACTGGCCGCTATGTCTTTGGACTGTGGGAGGAAACCAGAGCACCCAGAGGAAACCCATGTGGTCACGAGAATATACAAACTCCTTATAGACAGTGGCAGGAACTGAACCAGGGTTGCTGGTACCGTAAAGTGTTGTGCTAACCACTATGCTACTGTACCAATGGTTTTGGGTCAAGAACGGTGGGGCGACAGAAGAGGAGGATACGTAAGAGGGATGAGCAATGGGAAGTCTTCGGAGAGTTGTTAGAGGCTGCCGAGAGTTGGACAGGGAAGGAGGAGGGGAGATGAAACACAACGGCAAGAACTGAGAGCTCAGTAAATCAGAGCCATAGGAAGCAGAGAGTAAGAGGACCTGGAATAAGCAGGGTATAGGAGGGACCCAAGCTCTTATTTTATTAAACTCTTCATTCTGAATCGGCAAGTATGACAATCCTGAACAGTAATCACCCTCTCCTCAGCCTGCATCATCCCTCACCCTCCCTTCCCATTTTAGAGTGTTTTCTGGTTTGACATTTGAGGCTTCACGTCTTGTCACAGTTCATTGCTGCCACCATGTGGTTGATTTGCACAGTGCAGCCAGGAGAGGATTAACAGAGAGTTACACCTGTGAGTTCAGCCTAACATTGTGGGCTGAAGGGCCTGTCCTGTTCTGTACTGTTTTATCTTCCAAGTGTTAACGTATTTGCCTTGACCACATTCTCTGACAGCTATACAGAGCACCCACTGTATAAAAAAAAGTTGCCTCTCAAGTTCCCTCTCACCTTAATTCCATCTCCTCTAGTTTTTGATTCTCCCTTGTTGGGAAACACACTGCGTATCCAGGCTCCTCACAACTTTATACACCTCTGTAGGATCACCCTTCAGTTTCCTAGCCTGTCTCTATAACCCATTCCCTTGAGTCCTAGCAACATCCTTGTAAATCTTTTCTGCATCCTTCCTACAGCAGGTGACCCAAGCAGGGCCACACCACCTCCTTTAGACAGAGGCCGGTGAATCTGTGGAATTCATTGGCTTAGATGGCTGTGGAGGCCAAATCATTCAAAGTGGAGGTTGATGGGTTTGTGATTAGTTCTCTCAGTTAGGCACAAGGATAATGGAAAAATGGAGGGCTGTGTTGAGGGATATTAGAGGAGGTTAAAAGGTCAGCACATTATGTCCCCCCCCCACCCACCATGGCATGAATGAAGTCACCAGAGAGAAGTACAGGTAGATATGAGGCAGACTCTGTATTTGACAAAGTATCACAAATAAACTGATAGCCTTTGGAGTCACAAGAGAGAAATAGAGAGAAAGAGAGAGCCCCTTTCGGAGCAAGAGGTCTGCCTGGCCTAACTTTACATGATATTTTATATGCTAAAGGTCAAAGGATTCAGGCTAAAGTTTAAAGGACAATTCCATATTTACAATGCTTCCTTTGAATTGCATGTAATAGTTTCAAATGCCTGGATCTTCCCACCATCACACCGCCCTGTTCGCACCTGTATTACAGACATCCAAGTACTTTCAAGTAATGAATCTAAATCAGCATTGTCTGTTCTTCTCAATTAACCTGCTACATGGTTCTTAGGAACCCATTGTTCAGAACTGCATTTTAGATTTCATCCACAATTCCTATTTGAATCTGAAGGCTAGTAGCTGATATCAGTAGAATATATTTGCTATATGTGCTAGCCCCAAACATCGCCCTAGTGGGACCTGTACTTTGCTGTAGTATTCTGTGTTCTACCGAGTCCAAATGGTTAGTTGTTGGTCAGTCAGACCCAACAGGCTGCAGGGCCTGTTTCCCTGCTGTGTGGCTCGTTGATTACCATGGCGATGACAGGAGCACCTCGGAGGCTGGCTATCCAGGAACAGCAGTTCACCACCATGGCGATGACAGGGGCACCTCGGAGGCTGGCTATCCAGCAGTTCACCACCATGGCGATGACAGGGGCACCTCGGAGGCTGGCTATCCAGCAGTTCACCACCATGGCGATGACAGGGGCACCTCGGAGGCTGGCTATCCAGGAACAGCAGTCCACCACCATGGCGATGACAGGGGCACCTCGGAGGCTGGCTATCCAGGAACTCCACCAGTTGGCTCAACACCATCCGGGTGAAAGCAATGTGACTGATTGGCACCCAGCCACCAGCCTAATCCCTCACTACCCCCTTCCCCCCACCACTGGCTGGACACACAGTGACCGCAGGATGGACCACGTACAAAGTGCCTTGTAGTTATTCGCTCGGGCTACCGTGACAACAGCTTACAAACCCACCAAGGACAAGGACAGTGGAACACAGGGGAATAAAGTTACCCTGCCATTTTCTGGGGCTTAGACGCTCTAACTCTCTGGAATATGGAGAGCTGTCATGACTCTTTTAAGGGTTCAGGACCGTCCTGCTAATTAGCAGTCATGGTTTGGGCACCAAGAATTGAGTATTTGAAGAGCCCCTGAACTGAGGTTCGGTGCTCTAACTAGAGATATTGTTTAGCATTGTGTTTTTGTTCAGTTCTCGTTCCAGCTTAATACTCCGTCTCAATTCTAACCTTGGATACTCCAGCCTTGGGTCCAAACCATTCGCGTCATGGTCTCTCGTCATAAATAAAGCCAGCGCCTACAGGTTGTCCTCAGACTCGCATACCATCCTGACTGGTAGCTGGACAGAGCTTTCGTCATTATACCAGAGATTCTGCCAATGCTCGAAATCCTGAATAACACACACATACACATGCGCGCACACATAGAAACATAGAAAACCTACAGCACGATACAGGCCCTTCGACCCACAATGCTGTGCCGAACATGTACTTACCTGAGAAATTATCTAGGGTTACCCATAGTCTTCTATTTTTCTAAGCTTCACGTACCTATCCAGCAGTCTCTTAAAAGACCCTATTGTATTCACCTCCACCACCATCACCGGCAGCCCATTCACCACTCTCTGCTTGAAAATCTTAACCCTGACATCTCCTCTGTACCTACTTCCAAGCATCTTAAAACTATGCCCTGGGAAAAATCCTCTGACTGTCCATACAATCAAAGCTTCTCATCACCTTATACACCTCTATCAGGTCACCTCTCATCCTCCGTCGCTCCAAGGAGAAAAAGCCAAGTTCACTCAACCTATTCCCATAAGGCATGCTCCCCAATCCAGGCAACATCCTTGAAAATATCCTCTGTCCCCTTTCTATAGTTTCCACATCCTTCCGGTAGTGAGGTGACCAAAACTGAGCACAGTACTCCAAGTGGGAAAAGGTCAGCAGGTTAGGTGGCATCTACGGAGGGAAATAAGTAGTTAATATTTCCGGCTGAGAACAGTGACCATTTAATCCTCTGATAAGTTCCTCCAGCATTTTGTCTACGTGTTACACTTTCATCGTTACTGGGTCCAAATCCTATGATTCTCTCCGCAACAGCACCTTCACCAGAAGGACTGCAAAGGTTCAAGAAGGCAGCTCACTGCTAGGTCCCCCAGGGTCAGTTAGGAACGGGCCTTGTTCATGTCTATATCCCCCCCCCCCACACACAAAAAAAATTAAAAGCTACCCACTTAGGGTGTCCCTCCATCTTGGTCTCCTGATGGATCTGATTCTAACTGGATCACTTCTGAAAGTCCGGAACTGTGTCAACGAGATGTTGAGAGGTGAACAATGGGATACAGGGAGTGGCATGGTCGTGTAGTGGTTAGCATACCACTATGACAGCCTACAGAGGACACCCTGACACAGTGGTGCCAAGATAACAACCTCTCCCTCCATGTCCAAAAGCCTGAAAAGCTGATGGTGGATTACAGGAGGAACGGAGACAGGCTCGCCCCGATCGACATCAATCGGACTGCAGTTGAGAGGGTGAACAATTTCAAGATCCTCGGTATTCACATCACTGAAGATCTCACCTGGACTTTACACACGGGCTGTGTGGTTAAAGTAAAGCACAACAGCCTCTCTTCTACCTCAGGCGACTGAAGAAGTTCAGCATGAGCCCCAAATCCTCAAGACCTTCTACAGGGGCACTACTGAGAGCATCCTGACTGGCTGTATCATCATCTGATGTGGGAACTGCACCAGCCTTAATCGCTGGGCACTGCAGAGAGTGGTACGGACAGCCCAGCACACCTAGGATGTGATCTTCCCTCCACTGAGGACATTTACAACAGCAGGTGTGTAAAGAAGGCCTGGAAGATCATCGGGGATTCCAGTCACTGCAACCATAAACTGTTTCAGCTGCTTCTGTCTGGCAAACGGTACCACAGCATTAAAGCCAGGACCAACAGGCTACAGGAGGAGCTTATTTCTGCAAGCCATTAGGCCTTTAAATTCACGTCTGCACATTGCAATGGAGTCATAATGCAAAGAGTTTTACTCCGTCGCATTGTGGGTTGGGGGATGTAAGATTTAAATAAATTCAAATTCAAATCAATGCAAATTACTGCACCAGCAACTCGGGTTCAATTCCTGCAGCTGCAGGTAAGGACCTCCTACGTTTCCCCCTCGTGCTCTGGTTTCCTCTCACATCCCAAAGGCATTTGGGCCAGTAGGTTAATTGGTCACGTGGGTGTAATTAAGCAGCCTGGGCTTGTTAGGCTGGAAAGCACAGTTACTGTGCTGAATCTCTAAATAAAATAAAAAGATTTAGTGTCCCAAGATGGAGACATTCTTGAGACATTGTAAGTGTTGCTTACTTCAATGTACTCGTGTTAATTTTGGATAATAATAATAATAAAAAGATTTGAAAAGAAAGAAAGAAAGAAAAGATTTAGTGTCCATCTATTCCCATTCTCCACTGACATTACCAACTTCACATGGACCAGTTTACCTCGCCTTTCACCCCAACCCGTGGCAGTCTGGATACTGAATGCTTCTGCGACTCCTCAAGTGAGGTTCCCTTGTGCCCCCACCCACCTTACCTGGTGAGCTCCATGGGGCATCTATCGGTCGAGATTCGGCAGTTGCACACCATCTCCTTCAGGCTGTCGATCGGTCGGGCAAGTAGCATGACATTCGGGAGGGAAAAGCTCGGGCTTGTGGATGTCACTCCCACAGTCACCACGGTGATATCCTTATGTATGCTCAAGACCTCCCCCTTCTTTGTCACCTGTGCAAGACAGAGACCAGTGAATCCTGGTGCTCGACACCTCAGTCCATGCGGCTCGTAAGCATGACATTCTGCTGGGGCTGGGATTCCACAGCCGCACACACAAAACGCTGGGGGAGCTCGGCAGGTCAGGCAGCAGCTGTGGAGTTAGTTGGAGCACGGAATCACTGGGGTACAGGGGCACGGAAAGTTGAGGTGCCAAGTTCAAAGTAAACTTATCAAAATATAATCATATCGAGATGCCAAGGATGCAGCCTGGAAGACTAGTGAGCCTTCAGGGTGCCCGATTTTCTTGGCTCTGGAGGCGGCGGATTCAAGGCTGGTGCTGCCGCCTGGCGTGTCATGGGAGTATACGGAAGATCAAAAGCAGCGAGCTGGCTGCCGGCTGTGTGCCCAGAGACTCGAGTTCTTTGGGCACAGAGCTTGGGAGAAGCAATGCAACAGACTTTTAACACCATAAACCAGCGAGTTGTTTTGTTATGTCTCCCCTCTCACTGTGAAACAGGGACATCTCTTTTTCCCTTATTAGGGGGAAGAGAGGGAGAGAGAGAGAGCCTGTGGTATGTTGAATACTGGGTGAACTAGTAGTCTTCAGGGTACTGCAAGTCTGTCTTTATTGATGCTTTGCTGCACACTTGAGTGCCCGTTGGGGGAGGGGTCATTGTTTTGCTGCTGCTTATGCATGGGGGTGGGCTTTGGGATTCTAACATTTAACTGTCATTCATTATTTGTGGCACTCCTCTGTTTTTGTGGATGTTTGTGAAGAAGAAGAATTTCAGGATGTATACTGTATACATTTCTGACATTAAATGTACCTATTGAAACATATATGCCACCATATACAACCCTGAGATTTGTTTTCTTATGGGCATTCATAGTAAATCCAACAAACATGATAGAACGAATGTTCAAAAGACAACAAATTGCAAATACAAAAGAGAGAAAAAAGAGACACTAAAAGAGAGATTAATAAGTATTAAATATCAAGAACATGAGACAAAGAGTCCTCATAATTGAGTCCACAGATTATGGAAGCAGTTAATTAATTAATTAATTTAGCAATGCAGCACAGAGTCATGTTGCCCCTGACAACCAGATTAACCCTAACCTAATCACAGGACAATTTACATTGCCCAGTGAAGTGACCCAGTATGTCTTTGGACTGCAGGGGGAAACTGGAGGACCAGGAGAAATCTCACGCATTCCACGGGGAGGACTTACAGAGACTTCTTACAGAACGGTGCTGGAATTGAACTCTAAACTCTGGAATGCCCCGAGCTGTAATAGTGTCCCAACCACAGTGTCCAGTTCAGTGGTGGGGCGAGTGAAGTTACCCCCACTGGTTCCAGAGGCTGATGGTTGACGGGCAATAACTATTCCTGGCTCTGGTGGTGTGGGTCCTGAAGCTCCTCCTCCCTGATGGCCTTAGGTGGCTGAGCAGGTTAACGAGAACCAGCAATAACTTGATTGTTTCAAACAGTAAGTACATATATGAGAAAGGAGTTGATTTCAGCCTGTGAAATCAAAGCAAAGTCTGAACAGTTTACAAAGAAAAGTGTAAAAAGGTGCCTCATGAGATGATTGACATCAATAACTCTGGAAGACCACAAGTCTACAACACAGGAACAGGCCATTCGGCCCACAATGTTGTGCTGAACCAGCTAAAAAGCAAATCAAATAGACCCAAACACTAATCCCTCACATCTACACAATGCCCATATCCCTCCATCTTGCTTACGTTCATCTGCCTATCTAATGTATTTGCCTCTACCACCATACTAGGCAGTGCATTCCAGGCACCTACCACTCTGAGTAAAAAACCTACCCCTTACATTCCCTTTGAACCTACTCCTTCTCACCTTCAATGCACGCTCTCTGGTATTAGACATTTCAACCCTGGGAAACAGATACTCTCTGACCACTCTATCTATGGCTAGCATAATCTTGTAAACCACTATCAGATCTCCCCTGTGTCTGACGCTCCAGAAAAAACAACTCAAGTTTATCCAGCCTCTCATGATAGCCCATGCCCTCTAAACCGGGCATTCTGGTAAACCTCTTCTGCACCCTCTCCAAAGCCTCAATATCCTTCCCATAGTGGGGCGACCAGAACTGTATCAATACTCCAGTTGTGGCCTAACCAGAGTTCTATAAAGTTGCAACATAGCCTCATGACTTTTGACCTCATTGAAAACAAACATTCTATAAGCCTTCCTAACCATCTTAACGACTTGTGTAGCCACTTTCAAGGAGCTGTGAACTTGGGTCCCAAGATCTCTCTGCTCAGCAACATTGCTAAGAGTCTTGCCCTGAACAGTGTACTGTTTCTTCGCATTTGCCACACCAAAGGTGCAACACCTCACATTCAAGCAACACACATCAAAGTTGCTGGTGAACGCAGCAGGCCAGGCAGCATCTCTAGGACGACGTTTCAGGCCGAGACCCTTCGTCAGGACTAACTGAAGGAAGAGTTAGTAAGAGATTTGAAAGTGGGAGGGGAAGGGGAAGATCCAAAATGATAGGAGAAGACAGGAGGGGGAGGGATGGAGCCAAGAGTTGGACAGGTGATTGGCAAAAGGGATATGAGAGGATCATGGGACAGGAGGTCCGGGGAGAAAGACAAGGGGGGGGGGAACCAGAGGAAGGGCAAGGGGTATAGTGAGAGGGACAGAGGGAGAAAAAGGAGAGTGGAAGAAAGAATGTGTGTATAAAAATAAATAACGAATGGGGTACAAGGGGGAGGTGGGGCATTAGCGGAAGTTAGAGAAGTTGACATCTCTAACCTCTGCTAATGCCCCACCTCCCCCTCGTACCCCATCCGTTATTTATTTTTATACACACATTCTTTCTCTCACTCTCCTTTTTCTCCCTCTGTCCCTCTGAATATACCCCTTGCCCTTCCTCTGGTTCCCCCCCCCCTTGTCTTTCTCCCCGGACCTCCTGTCCCATGATCCTCTCATATCCCTTTTGCCAATCACCTGTCCAGCTCTTGGCTCCATCCCTCCCCCTCCCACTTTCAAATCTCTTACTAACTCTTCCTTCAGTTAGTCCTGACGAAGGATCTCGGCCTGAAACGTCGACTGTGCCTCTTCCTAGAGATGCTGCCTGGCCTGCTGCGCTCACCAGCAACTTTGATGTGTGTTGCTTGAATTTCCAGCATCTGCAGAATTCCTGTTGTTACACCTCACATTCATCTGGGTTAAACTCCATCTGCCATCTCTCTGCCTATATCCACAAATGATCCATATCACGCCACATTCTTTGCCAGTCTTCTACACTATCCAGAACTCTGCTAATTTTGGTATGACCCATAAACTTACTAAGCCAGAGACTCGCAGCTGGAATGCTGCACCCATTATCAGTGACTTGCTGCCCTGATGTGCCCAGACAGAATACGATCTTCTGTGCAGTGACTAAGAACTGGTAAGGTTCAAAAGAGACATGCTGAGTTTCCTTAGCAATTAAACCAAAGTAAATGCAGAACCAGAGTACAACTTGGCCCATTGACTGCATCTCTTCATTAATGGCCATTAGTTCAATCAACTTAAAAGTTCATTAACTCTTCGCTTCCACATAAACAACTTTCTTTCAGCAGTTTCATAGCCTTCAAAACTCACTATTACTTGCTCGAGATGAATCTGGCTGGGGTTCAATGTGGTGAGTTCCCTTCCGTGTTGGGAACTTCAAAGTAAATTTATTATCAAGGTACATATATGTACTTTGTTAAGCAATTTACTATTTTTATCATTAAAATTTTCTCGCGGGCATTCACAGTAGATAGAAAGAAAAAAAAAAGGATCAATGGAAGAACCACGCACAACAAGATGGCCAAAAAAAAAAGTCATGGTAACATAGTAGTTGGCACAATGCTTTACAGTACAAGCAATCGGGAATCAATTCCCACCACTGCCTGTAAGGAGTTTGTTTGTTCTCCCTGTGACCACGTGTTTCCTCCGGGTGCTCCAGTTTCCTCCCACAGTCCAAAGACAGACGTACTGGTTGGAAGGTTAATTGGTCATTGTGAATTGTCCCGTGATTAGGCCAGGATTGGGGGATTGCTGGGCCGTGTAGCTGGAAGGGCCGAAAGGGCCTTCTCCGTGCTGTATCTCAGTAAACAAATACGCAAATAATCAGCGTGCAGAAGACAACAAAATGTCCAAGGACAAAAAAGGATCAATACAGTAATAATAAATATGCAAGCAATAAATATTGAGAATGTGAGAGGAAAGGCCCCTGAAAGAGGGTCCACAGGTAGTGGGAAAAGTTCTCATCACAGCTCGGTATGCCATCTGCTCTGCGCATGATCGTACGAAAGTGAAGCTTAGAACATCACATGAAACCAGCTACCCCTCTGTGGAATCAGTCAATGATTCTCGCTGTCTCAGCAAAGCAGCCAGTGTAATCAAAGACCCCACCCACTCCAGATATCCTCTCTTCTCTCCTCTCCCAGAAGAAAAGGAAGCCTGAAAGCATGTTCCACCAGGGTGAAGAACAACTTCTACACCACTGTTATCAGACCCTTGAATGGATCTCTCGTACACTTGGCTCCACGGTGCGCCTCACTCTGATCTCGCACTTCGCCATTTACCTGCACTGCACATTTTTGGAAACGTTCACAGTTTATTCTGCATTGTTATTGTTTGACCTTATTCTAGCTCAATGCACTGTGTCACAATTTGATCTGTACGAATAGCATGCAAGTCAGCTTTTCATTGTATCCTGGTAAGAGGAGCAGATTCGGGAAAGGCTGGTCTCTTTGGACTGTGCAGGCATGGAAAGTGTCGGAGCCACCTCAGCTGCAAGTAAAAGGAGGGTAGGCTCGGGTGGAGCGGCCATTGTGGGAGTGTGCCAGTGACAGAGCGTGAAGGCTTTGGCTCAACAGGCTTCAGCGTGCACAGGCGGAGGTGCAGTTAAGAAAGGGCAAGGCTTTTTGATTTTTGGGACAGGGCAGCCAGGATGGAATGCTCCTCCTGTCGGATGTGGGAATTCAGGATACCGGATGACTAAATCTGCGGGAAGTGCACCCAACTTCAGCTCCTGACTGACCGGGTCAAGGAGTTAGAGCTGGAGTTGGACATACTCAGGATCATTGGGGAGACCGGAGACGTTACAGATGAGACTTTTGAAGAGCTGCTCACGCCCAGAGTACAGTAGATGGGTGACCACCAGGTGACGTAATGGGAATAGGAAGTCAGAGCAGGGTTGCCCCTGTAGCCGCTCCCCTCAGCAACAAGTGTACTCCTTTGGATACTGCTGGGGGACGGGGTGGGAATGACCCATCAGATCACAGTGACAGCTGCCAGCTTGTTGGCACTGTGGCTGGCTCTGACCCTCGGCTGGGAAAGGTAAGACCAGGCAGTGTGGTAGTTACACGAGACTCGATAGTTAGGGGGAGAGAATGGAAATTTTGTGGAGGCAAAAGAGACACCAGGATGGTGCATTGTCCCCTGGGTGCTGGAATCCATGATATATTGGTGCGGCTGGAGGATATTCTCAAGGGAGAGGGGAACAACCAGAAATCGTGCTGTGTGTTGGCACCAAAGACATAAGCAGAAAAGGGGAAGAGATCCAGTGCAGTGAGTATAGGAAGTTAGGAAAAAGGCTGGAGAGAAGGACCGACAGGGTTGTAATCTCCGGATTGCTCCTGGCGTCATGGGCTAGTGCAGGTAGGAATGGGGTGATAGTGTAAATGAATGTGGAGATGGTGCAGAGGACAGGGTTTCAAGTTCTTGGATCATTGGAACCTTTTCTGGGGAAGGGGTGACCTGTATAAAAGGGATGGGTTGCACTTGAACTGGAGGGGAACCAATATCCCGGCCGGGAGTTTTGCTGATGCTACTCAGAAGAGTTTGAATTAGTTTTGCAAGAGGTTGGCAACCGGAGCCCCAGGGCAGTCAGGTAAGGATTGGACCAGAAGGTAGATGTCAGGAAAAGATTTGAAGGTAAAATCGAAATAACAGGTATGATGGGTCAGAGGGTTTGAAGTGTGTATATTTTAATGCTTGGAGATTATGGGTACAGGTGATGAACTTGGTTGAGAGAGGGGAAGGATGGGTGAATGCATGTACCAGGTTTTCGAGGTTTTAGGAGGTTTTCGAAGGTAGGGGAGAAGGTAAATGAGGGGGCAGAGTTGCACTACTAATCAGGGACAATATCATACCTTCACTCAGGGAAGACATAACGGAGAGGTCAGACACCGAGCCCATTTGTGTGGAACTCAGGAACAGGAAGGGTGCAATGCTGGGATTGTACTACAAACCCGCCCAGTAGTCACCGGGACACTGAGGAACAGATACATAATCAGATTGAGGGAATATGCAAAAAAAGGGGGGGGTTTTGTCATGGGGGATTTCAACCTCCCTAATATAGACTGGGACCTTCTTAGTTTAGATGGGGCTGAATTTGTTCAGTGTATCCAGGAGGATTTCTTAAATCAATGTGTGGCCGGTCCAAGGAGAGGAGGGGCCGTACTGGACCTGGTGTTGGAAAGCCTGGCCAAGTGACTGACCTTTCAGTGGGTGAGCAGTTAGGGAACAGTGACCACAGCTCCTTATCCTTCAGGATAGCTCTACATAAGGAGAGGTATGGTCCTTGTGGGAGAGTTTTAAATTGGAGTAGGGCAAATTATGAGATCATTAGGTAGGAACTAAGAAGCGTTTATTGTTTTTCTGGTAAGTCAACATCAGGCATGTGGAGGGTGTTTAAAGACCAATTGAACAGAGTACAGGAAAGGTATGTTCCTGTTGGAAGGAAGGATGAGGATCAAAAGACAAGAGAACCTTGGATGTCCGGAGAGGTGATGAATTTAGTAAAGAAAAGAAAAGGTATGTAAAGCTTTGGAAGTTAGGGTCAAACGGAGCACATGAGGAGAATAAAGAAACCAGAAAAGGACTAAAAAGGGGAATTGGGAAAGCCAGGAGGGGCCGTGAAAAGTCCTTGGCAAGTAGGATTAAGGTGAACCCCGGCATTTTATACATACATCAAGAGCAAAAGGGGTGGCTAATGTAACCCCACTTTTTAAAAAAGGAGGGAGAGAGAAACCGGGGAATTATAGGCTGGTTAGCCTAACGTCGGTGGTGGGGAAACTGCTGGAGTCAGTTATCAAGGATGTGATAACAGCACATTTGGAAAGCGGTGAAATGATCGGACAAAGTCAGCATGGATTTGTGAAAGGAAAATCATGTCTGACGAATCTCATAGAATTTTTTGAGGATGTAACTAGTAGAGTGGATAGGGGAGAACCAGTGGATGTGGTATATTTGGATTTTCAAAAGGCTTTTGACAAGGTCCCGCACAGGAGATTAGTGTGCAAACTTAAAGCGCACGGTATTGGGGGTAAGTATTGGTGTGGGTGGAGAATTGGTTAGCAGACAGGAAGCAAAGAGTGGGAATAAACGGGACCTTTTCAGAATGGCAGGCGGTGACTAGTGGGGTACCGCAAGGCTCAGTGCTGGGACCCCAGTTGTTTACAATATATATTAATGACTTGGATGAGGGAATTAAATGCAGCATCTCCAAGTTTGCGGATGACACGAAGCTGGGTGGCAGTGTTAGCAGTGAGGAGGATGCTAAGAGGATGCAGGGTGACTTGGATAGGTTGGGTGAGTGGGCAAACTCATGGCAGATGCAATTTAATGTGGATAAATGTGAAGTTATCCACTTTGGTGGCAAAAATAGGAAAACAGATTATTATCTGAATGGTGGCCGATTAGGAAAAGGGGAGGTGCAACGAGACCTGGGTGTCATTATACACCAGTCATTGAAAGGGGGCATGCAGGTACAGCAGGCGGTGAAAAAGGCGAACAGTATGCTGGCATTTATAGCGAGAGGATTCGAGTACAGGAGCAGGGAGGTACTACTGCAGTTGTACAAGGCCTTGGTGAGACCACACCTGGAGTATTGTGTGCAGTTTTGGTCCCCTAATCTGAGGAAAGACATCTTTGCCATAGAGGGAGTACAAAGAAGGTTCACCAGATTGATTCCTGGGATGGCAGGTCTTTCATATGAAGAAAGACTGGATGAACTGGGCTTGTACTCGTTGGAATTTAGAAGATTGAGGGGGGATCTGATTGAAACGTATAAGATCCTAAAGGGATTGGACAGGCTAGATGCGGGAAGATTGTTCCCGATGTTGGGGAGGTCCAGAACGAGGGGTCACAGTTTGAGGATAGAGGGGAAGCCTTTTAGGACCGAGATTAGGAAAAACTTCTTCACACAGAGAGTGGTGAATCTGTGGAATTCTCTGCCACAGCAAACTGTTGAGGCCAGTTCATTAGCTATGTTTAAAAGGAAGTTAGATATGGCCCTTGTGGCTACAGGGGTCAGGGGGTATGGAGGGAAGGCTGGGTTCTGAGTTGGATGATCAGCCATGATCATAATGAATGGCGGTGCAGGCTCGAAGGGCCGAATGGCCTACTCCTGCACCTATTTTCTATGTTTCTATGTTTCTATGATAACTAGGGAGAGGGTGAGACCACTCAAGGATAAAGAGGGGAACACATGCTTGGATGCAGAGAATGTGAATAAGGTACTTAATGAGTACTTTGCTTTGATATTTACCAAGGAAAAGGATATGGAGGACCAGGGGGTCGGTGCTGAGTGTATAAATACATTAGGGCATTTAGATGTCAAAGAGGAGGAGGTGCTGGGCCTCCTAATGAGCATTAAGCTGGATAAGTCCCCAAGACCTGATGGGATTTTCCTCAGGTTACTGAAGGGGGTAAGAGGCGAGATTGTTGGGCTCTCGACCAGTATCTTCCTGTCCTCTCTATCCACAGACAAGATCCGGAGGACTGGCGAATGGCTAATGTTGCACCCCTATTTAAGAAGGGAATAAGAGAAAATCCTGGGAACTATAGGCTGACGAGTCTCATGTCAGTTGCAGGGAAATTGCTGGAGAAAATTCTCAGGGATAGGATATGTGAGCATTTGGAAATCCGTGGCCTAATTAGGGAGAGCCAGCATGGCTTTGCGCGGGACAAGTAGTGACTTACCAACTTGATTTGAGTTTTTTGACAGGGTGATAACAGAGGTTGATGAGAGTAGGGGAGTGGATGTTGTCTACATGGACAAGGCATTGACTTCAAAATTCAGGAGATTATGTTGCAACTTTGTAAAACTCTGGTTAGGCCACATCTGGAGTATTGTGTACAGTTCTGGTGACCCCACAGGAAGGATGTTGAGGCTTTGGAGAGGGTGCAGAAGAGGTTTACCAGGATGCTGCCTGGTTTAGAGGGCATGTACTATCAAGAGAGGCTGGATAAACTTCGGTTGTTTTCTTTGGAGAGCCAGAGGCTGAGAGGAGACCCGATAGCAGCTTACAAGATTATGAGCGGCATAGAGTAGACAGGGCGTATCTGTTTCCCAGGGTAGAAATGTCTAATACCAGAGAGCATGTGTTGAAAGTGAGAGGTGGTAAGCTTAAGGAGGCTGTGGGAGGCAAGTCTTTACTCAGAGAGTGGTGGATGCCTGGTGTGGTGGTAGAGGCAAATACATTAGCGACATTTGAACAGGTACGAGGATACAAGGAGGATGGAGGGATATGGACATGGTGTAGGTAGGAGGGATTAGTGTTTGGGTGTTTTTGATCTGCCTTTTAGCTATTACAGCACAACATTGTGGGCCGAATAGCCCATTCCTGTGCTGTACTCTCCCATGTTCTATGTTCTAAATGTGACAATAATAAAGCAACACAAATCAGTAACAATGGAATGGGTCAGGTCCAAGCAGAAATGTGCGTAAAGGGAAGCCTGCTGATTCTGAGGGTAATGTGTGTGTTTGGGCTGAATAGCCTATTTCTATCCAGCTGCCATGTGCCGGCTTCATGGGGGGAAAAGGCAATGAAGGAGGCCGCAGCGGATGCTAAATAATTTCTTGTCACCTGTACGAAATCGCTCTCGAAGATGGGGGCGTACTTGAAAGGGCTGTACTCTCCGTAGAAGAGGTGTTGCTGGAGGGCCCCAGGAACGGGAAACTTGGAGCAAATCTTCTGCTTGGCAAGAGGACTGCACAGCTTTGTGCCTTCTGTGTCCGGGAGGACCATTCTGAAACCTGGCCCAACAGAGACACAAAAATGAGAAAGGCTGGAAAGCGATCCCTCCAAAAGTCAACATGAAATAAAAAGGTAAGTTGAAATGCAGGAAACACTCGGCAGGTCAGGGAATATCTGTGGAGAGAGGAACAGAGTTAATGTCTCAGGTCTCTAGCCTTAGATCAAGAACCAAAACATTAACACTGTTTTTGCTCTCTCTCGCATTATGATCTTGCACGTTTATCTGTACTGCATTTTCTCTGTAGTTTTTACACTCTATTCTGATCTATATGAACAGTGTGCAAGACATCCTTCACACTGTATATCGGAATGTTTCTTTGTTATGTGCTAAGTCTTATGACGTGGGCATTTATGGTCTTTTCATGACCATGATTGTTCCTGGCAAATTTTTCTACCGAAGTGGTTTGCCATTGCCTTCTTCTGGGTAGTGTCTTTATAGGACAGGTGACCCCCCCCCCCCCACCCCACAGCCATTATCAGTACTCTTCAGAGACTGTCCGCCTGCGTTAGTGGTCGCATAACCAGGATGTGATATTCACCAGCTGCTCATACGGCCGTCCGCCGCCTGTTCCCATGGTTTCATGTGACCCTGATCGGGGGCAGGGGGGGGGCTAAGCAGATGCTACACCTTTCCCAAGGGTGACCTGCAGGCTAGCAGAGGGAAGGAGCACCTTAGACTATATTCGACTTATCTCCACCCCACCACCCTATTGGTTCATTGCTGTCAGATGTCTCAGTGCACATGACAATAATAAACCAATTGCGATTCTAGTTCCGATATGGAACCAGCCATTTTAAGTTCAGTCAGGTAAAATAACATTTAAAAGACATTCGGAATAAGTATGTGGAGAGGGAAGGGTTGGAAGGATGTGTGTGAAATATGGGCAATTAGTTCTAGATGGGTATAGATCTGGCCTGGACTAGATCAGTAAGATGTTAGAGTCGATTGTTAACGATGAGGTTTTAGGAGTACTTGGAGGCACATGATAAAATAGGTCAAAGTCAGCATGATTTCCTTAAGGGGAAATCTTGCCTGAAAAATCTGCTGGAATTCTTTGAGGAAATAACAAGCAGGATAGACAAAGGAGAATCGGTGGTGCTGCTTATTTGAATTTTCAGAAGGCCTTTGACAAGGTGCCATTAAACAAGAGCCCTGGTATTACAGGGAAGATATCACCATGGATAGGAGGTTGGCGAGGAGGCAAAGTGTGGAAATAAAGAGGGCTCTACTGATTGGCTGCCGGTGACTAGTGGTGTTCCGCAGGGGTCAGTGCTGGGACTGTTATATGTTAATGATCTGGATGACAGAATTGATGGCTTCGTGGCCAAGTTTGCAGATGATACAAAGATACATAGAGGGATAGTTACGATTGAGTCTGCAGTGAGTCTGCAGAAGGACTGAGACAGATTAGGAGAATGGGCAAAGAAGTGCCAGATGGAGTACAGTGAATGATCATGCAATTTCATAGAAGGAATAAAGGCATAGGCTATTTTCTAAACGGGAGTAAATTCAGAAATCAGAGGTGCAAACAGGCCTGGGAGTCTTTGTACAGAATTCCCCAAAGGTTAACTTGTAGGGTGAATTGGTGGTAAGGAAGGAAGGCAAATGCAATGTTAGCATTCATTTCGAAAGGACTGGAATGTAAAAGTGAGGATATAATGCTGAGGCTTTATAAGGCATTTGCCAGAATGGAGAATTTTGAGCAATTTTGGGCCTTTTATCTCGAAAGGATGTGCTGGTATGGGAGGGGATTCAGAGGAGGTTCACACAAAATAATCCCAGGAATGAAAGGGTTAATGTATGAGGAATATTTAATGGCTCTGGGCCTGTACTCGTTGGAGTTTAGGAGATTGAGGGGGGGGATCTCAATGAAACCTATCAAACGTTGTAAGTCTTAGAAAGAGTAGATATGGAGAGGATGTTTCCTATAGTTGGGGGAGTCCAGGACCAGAGAGCACGGTCTCAGAATAGAAGGTCCCTCCAGAACAGAGATGAGGAGAAATTTCTTCAGCCAGATGGTGGTCAATCCATGGAATTTATTGCCGCAGATGATTGCGGAGCCAAATCATTGGGTATGTTTAAAGCAGCTGATAGGTTCTTGATTAGTCAGGGCATCAAAGATTATGGGGAGAAGTGAGGAGAATGGGATTGTGAGGGAAAATAAATCAGCTATGATGGAATGGCGGAGTAGACTCAATGGGCCGAATAGGCTAATGATGCTCCTATGATTTATGATCTTATGGCATCTTGGTTGGCATGAACTAGTTGGGCTGAAAGGCCTGTTTCTATGCTGTATGACTCTTAGACTATTTACCAAAGCTGCCCAATCGACATCTTTTACACGAGCCCTGGTGACTAGTGTGCCTTTCTGACAGTGTCTAGACAGCTACATCTGTTCCTGTGGGGTTTAACTCACAAGTGGCATTCTTCCCTCAATTACTCGTTGGCTTCCTTGATCTTGGTGGTAACTTCTCCTGGGGATGGAATGAAATGCGGCCACGGAAGACCCCCCCCCCCCACCAACCTTATATACATTTAAAATTGGTGTGCCACCTTAGCCAGATTATATAAAACAAGGAAGTAGACCCACAGGCCCAACACACCTCTGCCTACCAAGATATTTACCTGAGCTATCTATCTGCACTTGGCCCATATCCCTCCAAACCTTTCCTATCCCTATACCTACCCGAATATCTTTTAAGTGTTATAATTGTAACTACCACACCCATTTCTTCCATCAGCTCGTTCCATATACGTGCCACTTGCTGTGTGAAAAAGTTCAATTTCATGTTCCTTTGAATTTTTCCTCCCCTCCCCCATCTTAACTCTATGCCCTCTAGATTTTGAGTTCTCTATCTTGAGGAAAAGGCTGTGACCATCTACCTTAACTAAGTTCCTCGTGACTTTTTACATGTCTGTAGTGTCACCCCTCAACCTCCTAGGCACCAGGTAAAACAGTCCCCACCCTCCAGTCCTGGTAACATCCTTGTGAAGCGTTTCCGTGGCCCTTTCCAACTTAACGACATCCTGACTATAGCTGGGGGACCAGAACTGCACACGTTACTCCAGGTGTGGTTGTAATCTCAGCCAGCGCCACCAGGGGCACTAGCCTCCCCAGCATCGAGGACATCTTCGAAAGGTGGTACCTCAAGGAGATGGAAATCATCATGAAGGACTCTCACCATCCAGGACATGCTCCTCATTACTACCTTCAGGGAGAAGGTACAGGAGCCCGAAGACTCACACTCAGCACTTTAGGAACAGCTTCTTCCCCACTGCCATCAGACTTCTGAATGGGCAATGAACCCATACAGTACCTCACTATTTTTGTTTCTTTTCACACTACCTTTCTTCCCCGTGTGTGTGTGGTGGAGATACGTCTCTATCAAAGGAGGTGCAAGGTGCTCCTTCCCTCTGCTAGCCCGCGGTCACCCTTGGGCAAGGTGTCGTACCTGCTTAGCACACCTCCACCCCCCAATCAGGGTCATGTGAAGCCATGGGAACAGGTGTTGGATAGTTGTATAATCCTGGTTACGTGACCGCTGACGCCAGGCAGACGCTCTCTGAAGGTAATTGATAATGGCTGGGGTAATCCGTCTTGTAAAGACACTGCCCTGAAGGTGGCAATGGCAAACCACTTCTGTCAAAACATTTCTCTGGAACAATCATGGTCATGATCACCTACACCATACAACACGGCACGTAATGATGATGATTCTGATGATGTGTGTACATCTTATTGTATAGCAAATTTTACATATTGAACTGTGCTCCAGCTGCAGAACAACTAATTTCATGACATACCTCAGCGATAATAAACCCGATTCTGATTCAGTGAATGTGGGAGAGGGGGCTGGTTGAGAAAGGCTACCGTGAGTAGATGGGAGTGTGGACGAACCCATAGTTTCATCAGTGGTTTGCACGAACTGTCCCACTAACCAAGGAAAGCACTAACAGAGAAAATCCTAAACACGAGAGAATCTGCAGATGCTGGAAATCCAGGGCAGCACACACAAAATGCCGGAGGAACTCAGCAGGTCAGGCAGCATCTATGGAAATGAATAAATGGTCGACGTTTCCGGCTGAAACCCTTCTTGAGGACTGGAAGGGAAGGGGGAAGAAGCCAGAATAAGGTGGGGGTGGGAGGTGAAGGAGTACAGCTGGCAGGTGATACAGCCCCCCCCATACCTTTTCCATCCAACTACCTATCCAAATTTTGCTCGTGCTGAAATCGACCCTGCATCCACCACTTGTGATCCACACTCTCACAGCTCTCTGTGAAGCTGTTCCCCCTCTAGATCCCCTTTAACATTTCACTTTTCACCCTTATCCCATAACCTCTAGTTGTAGTGTCACACAAATTAATACCTATCTATACCCCTTATAATTTTCCATACCTCTGTCAAATCTCCCCTCATTCTTCTACATTCTAGGGAATAAAGTCCTAACTTATTCAATCTTTCACTATAACTCATTTTGGGCATCGAGGGAGAGAGGAAGAGGAGAGCCATCCACAGTACCACCGATGTGGCAGAGAGGGCCTCAAGATGGCTGTGGCTCAAAAGAGGGGAGCCATGGAGTCATAAGTAACTGGCCATCTGGACACAAGCTGGGGTCTGATCAGCCCCCGCTGGGTCACCTGGAGGAGGTTGTATGATGTTGAAAGACCCAAAACACCTGATGATTCCAGGAGCATCACTGAAGATGTGTCCAGAAGCATCGGTAGATGTATGTACACAGCAGGTCCTCAAATCCCAGCAACAGCTTTGTAAATTTGCTTTGCACTCTTTCAACCTTATTGACATCTTTCCTGTATGTAGGTGACACAGTACTCGAAATTAGGCCACACGACATCTAATACAATTTCAACATAACATCCCAACTCCTGTACTCAACACGTTCACTTATGTAGGGCAATGTGCCAGAAATTCTCTTTACAACCCCAACTACCTGTGATGCTACTTTCAAGGAATTATGGACCTATATTTCCAGTTTGCTTTGTTCTGTGGCACTCCTCAACACCTTACTGTTCACCGTGTAAGCTCTAGTCTGACTGGTCCTCCCAAAGCGCAATACATCACACTTGTCTGCATTAAATTCCATCTCCCATTTTTCAGCCCATTTTTCCAGCTGATCCAGCTGCAAGCTTTAACAACCTTCTTCGCCGTCCACTACACTCCCTCTCTTGGTGTCATCTGCAAATTTGCTGATCAAGTCTACTAAATTATCATCCAGATCACTGATAAAGACAACAAACAGAAAAGGACCTAGCACCGATCCCTGCGGCACATCATTAGTCACAGGCCTCCAGTCAGAGATTTAACTATCTACTACCACTCTCTGGTTTCTCCCACAAAACCAATGTCTAATCCAATTTATAATCTCATCTTGAATACCAAGCAACTGAACCTGCTAGACCAGCCTCCCATGTGGGACCTTGTTAAGCACCTTACTAAAGACTATGTAGATAACATCCACTGCCTGGCCTTCATAAACTTTCTTGGTAACTTCCTTGAAAAATTCTATAAGATTGGTTAGACACAATCTACCAAAAAGCCATGTGACGATCCCTAATCAGTCCCTGTCTATCCAAATAATTATGTATCTGGTCCCTTAGAAAACCTTCCAATAACTTTCCCACTACTGATGTCAGGCTTACCAGTCTTTGATTTCCTGGTTTATTCTTACAGCTTTTCTTAAGCAGCAGAACATTAGCTAATCCTCCGACATCTCAGTTGTGGCCATGGATGTGGAGAACAAGAAGGGGGTATTGATATTGGGTAATAAGGAAATGGCTGAGGCTTTGAATGACTATTTTGTGTCGGTCTTCACGGTGGAGGACGCATCTAACATGTCAAAGAGAGACGTTGTGGATGCAATGGGAGGTGAGGACCTCGATACAATAGCTATCACTAAAGAACTAGTGCTGATCACGCTTGTGGGCTTAAAGGTAGACAACTCCCCTGGTCCCAATGGAATACTGAAAGAAAGGACAGCAGTTACAGTCGAGGCTTTGGTGATAATTTATCAAAATCGTCTTGACTCTGGGCAGGTCCCGGCAGATTGGAAGAAGGCAAAAATCTTGCCTCTGTTCAAAAAAAAAGGCAGGTAACTTTAGGCCAGCTAGTTTAACATTTGTAGTCGAGAAAATGCTTGAAGCTATCATTAAAGAAAAAATAGCGAGGCATCTGGAAAGAAATGGACCCATCAGGCAAACGCAGCATGGGTTCAATAAAGGCAGGTCCTGTTTGACAAATTTATTGTTCTTTGATGATATAACAAGCACAGTGGATAGAGGAGAACAGATGGATGTTATTTACTTGGAGTTCCAGAAGGCGTTGATAAGGTGCCGCATAAGAGACTTATCCGTAAGATAAGGATGCATAGAGTGGGGGTGATGTATCAGCATGGATAGAGGATTGATTAACTAATAGAAAGCAGAGAGTTGGGATACATGGGTGTTACTCTGGTTGTCAATCAGTGGTGAGTGGTGTGCCACAGGGGTCGGTGCTGGGTCTGCTACTGTTCACCATATACATAAACGATCTGGAAGAGGGGACCAAGTGTAGTGTATACAAGTTTGCTGATGATACTAAATTGAGTGGAAAAGCAAATTGTGCAGTAGAGATGGAGAGTCTGCGGAGAGAGATATATAGGTTTAGTGAGTGGGCAAAGGTCTGGCAAATGGAGTACAATGTTGGTAAATGCAAGGTCATCCACTTCGGAAGGAAAAATGGAAGATCAGGTTATTATGTAAATGATAAATCAATTGCAGCATGCTGCTGTGCAGAGGGACTCGGGAGTGCCTATGCATGAATCACAAGAGGCTGGTTTGCAAGTGCAGCATGTTATCAAGAAGGTAAATGGGATGTTGGCCTTCATTGCTGGAGGGATTGAATTTAAGAGCAGGGAGGTTACGTTGCAACTGTACAGGGTACTGTTAAGGCTGCACCTGGAGTACTGTGTGCATTTCTGGTCTCCTTACTTGAGGAAGGATATACTGGCTTTGGAGGCGGTGCAGAGGAGGTTCACCAGGTTGATTCCAGAGCTGATGGTGTTAGACTATGAGGAGAGATTGAGTTGCCTGAGACTGTACTCGCAGGAATTCAGAAGGATGAGAGGAGATCTAATAGAAACATATAAAATTATGAAAGCTATCTATCGCTTAGAGGCAGGAAAATTGTTTCCACTGGTAGATGAGACTAGAACTAGGGGATATAGACTCAAGAATTGGTGGAGTAAATTTAGGACGGAGATAAGGAGGAACTGCTTTTCCCAGAGAGTGGTGAATCTGTGGAATTCTCTGCCCAATGAAACAGTGGAGGCTACCCCAGTAAATATATTAAGACAAGGTTGGATAGTAGGGGAATTAAGGGTTATGAGGAAAAGGCAGGCAGGTGGAGATGAGCCCGTGGTCAGATCAGCCATGATCTTATTGAATGGTGGAGCAGGCTCGACGGGCCAGATGGCCGACTCCTGCTCCTATTGCTTATGTTCTTATGTAAATATATCTGCTAGGGGCCCCGGCAATTTCTGAACTAGCCTCCAACAGGGTCCGAGGGAACTCCGTCTCAGGCGCTGGGATTTATCCACCCTGAATTGCCTTAAGGCAGCAATCACCTCCTCCTCTAATCTGTACAGGGTCCATAACCTCACTGCTGCTTTGCCTCACATCTATAGACTGTATCTGTCTCCCGACTAAGTGCTAAAAATTAATATAAGATCTCTCCCACCTCTTCCAGCTCCACGCTTAGATGACCACTCTGATCTTTCAGAGGGCTGATTTTGTCCCTTGCTCTCTCTTTGCTTTCAATACATCTGTAGAAACCCTTAGGATTCTCCTTCACTTTATCTGCAAGAGCAAGGTCATGCCTCCTTTTTGCCCTCCCAATTTCCTTCTTGAGTGTTCTCTTGCATTTCCCATACTCCTCGAGTATCTCTGGAACAGTGAGTGGAGAAGTTGTGGAGACAGATGTTCTTTAGACCCCAGACAAAGTCAGGAAACAAAAGGTTGAGCGTGATGTGACTAATGTTCTGAGCTGAAAGAAGTATCGTAAGAAAGGCAGATGAGCTCCGGACATGGAACAACACCTGGAATGATGATATTGTAGTCATTGGTGAGACTTGTTTGCAGGAGGGGCAGACTGGTAGCTCAATATTTTGGAGTTCTGCTGTTTTAAATGTGACAGAGCGGGAGGGTGTAAAGGAGAGGTGGCATTATTGGTCAGAGAAAATGTCAGGGCAGTGCTCAGTCAGGACAGACGGGAGAACTTGTTTAGGTCTTATGGGTGGAACTGAGTAATAAGAAATGTATGACCATGGGCTAAATGACAGACCATCCAACAGTCCAAAGGATTGAGAGGAACAAATTTGTAGAGATCTCATCGACTGCTGCAAGAAACCTAAAGGTTTTATAGTAGGTGATTTTAACTTCCCACATATTGTCTGGGATTCCCATACTGTAAAATGACAAGATGGGATGTAATTTGTCAAATGTGTTCAGGAAAGTTTCCTTAATCAGTACGTACAAGTCCAAATGAGAGAATGTGTGATTCTTGACGGGAAAGAGACACGACAGGTGACAGGAGTTTGTGTAGGGGAACACTTTGCATCTAATGATCACAATGCCGTTAGTTTCAAAGTAAACATGCAAAAATATAGGTCTGGTCCACGGGTTGACATTCTAAATTGGAGAAAGGCCAATTTTGATGGTATTGGAAGGGAATTTGCAAGTGTGGATTGGGACAGGTTGTCTTCTGGCAAGTGTGTACTTGGTAAGTAGAAGGCCTTCAAACGTGAAATTCTGAGAGTGCAAAGCTTGTATGTGGCTGTCATAATAAAAGGTAAAGATAAGTGGTGTAAGGAACCTTGGTTTTCAAGAGATTTTGAAGGTCAAGAAAGAAGAAGGAGGCGCACAGCAGGTATAGACAGGTAGAAACAAATGAGGTGCTGATGGTGTATAAGAAATGCAAGAGAATGCTTAAGGAAATCAGGAGGGCTGAAAGGCGGCATGAAGTTGCCCTAGCAGACAAGCTGAAGGGGAATCCTATGGGATCTTGCAGTTATGTTAAGAGCAAAAGGATAGCAAGGGACAAAATTGGTTCTCTGGAAGACCAGAATGGTAATCCATGTGTGGAGTCAAAAGAGATGGGAGAGATCTTAACTGGATTTTTTGTGCATCTGTATTACTCAGGAGATGGACACAGAGATTGCAGAACTGAGGCAAACCATTATCAACTTCATGGATCCTATGGCGATACCAGAGGAGGAAGTGTTTGCTGCCCTGAGGCAAATTAGGGTAGATAAATCACCAGGGCCTGGCAAAGTTCCACTTGAATCCCGTGGGACGCAAGTGCAAAAATTGCTGGGGAACTAGCAGAGATATTTAAATCCTTAACAACAGATGAGGTACCAGAGGATTGGAGGATAGCAAATGTTGTTCCACTGTTTAAGAACGGCTCTCAAAACAAACCAGGCAATTATAGGCAAGTGAGACTGACGTCAGTAGTGGGAAAGTTATTGAAGGGTATTTGAGGGGACCTGATATATGAATACTTGAACAGACATGGACTGATTAAGGATAGTCAGCATGGCAGAGTGTGTGTTAGGTCGTGTCTAATTAATCTTATAGTTTTTCGCTGAAGTTACCAGGAAAGTTGATGAAGGCAAGGCAGTGGATGTTGTCTACATGGAGTTTAGCAAGGCATTTGACAAATCCTGCATGGGAGGCTGGTCAAGAAGGTTCAGTTGCTTCGTATTCAAGATTGGACACTGGCTTTGTGGGAGAAGCCAGAGAGTGGTAGTAGATGGTTGCCTCTCTGACTGGGGGCCTGTGACTAGTGGAGTGCCACAGGGATCGGTGCGGGTTCCTTTGTTCAACGATCTGGATGATAAGGTGGTTAACTGGATCAGCAAATTTGTGTACAACACCAAGATTGGGGGTGTGGTGGACAACAAGGAAGACTATCAAAAGGTAGAAAACTGGCAGATGGATTTTAATGCAGACAAATGTGAGGTGTTACACTTTCAGGGCAAGACTTGCACGGGGTGCAATGGGGCACAGAGGAGAATGGAAGAACAGAGGGATCTGGAAACACAGATCCCTAATTCCCTGAAAGTGGCTTAACAGTCAAATATGGTTGTAAAGAGAATTTTTCGTACATTGGCCTTCATAAATTAAAGTACTGAGTACAGGAGATAGAATATTTTGTTGATTTTGTATAAGATGTTGGTGAGGCTTAATTTGGAGTACTGTGTGCAGTTTTGGTCACCTACCTACAAGAAAGATGTAAATAAGGTTGGAAGAGTACAGAGAAAATTTACAAGGATGTTGCCAGGTCTGGAGGACCTGAGATATAAGGAAAGATTAAATAGGTTTTTGCCAGCCGGTGGTGTAGAGGCAGTCACACCCGAGGTGAGTGGTTCCAGGTTCGAATCTGGCCGGCTCCTTGCATGCTTTCCATGCGTGCTGGGCTGAGCGTCGAGCTAGCAAATGGAGCTCGTAAAAAACAGACAAATGGTAAAGAAATGGCAAGGTTGCCACCCGATGTGCCACAAGGCATGGAGAGGAACAATAAATAGGTTAGGACTTCATTCCTTGGATTGTAGACGATTTGCAAAGGGGTTTAACAAATTATGAGAGGCATTGACAGACTAAATGCAAACAGGCTTTTTCCCCACTGAGGTCGCGTCTGACTACAACTAGAGGTCATGGGTTGAATACGAAAGGTGAAAAGTTTAAGGGGAACATGGGAAAGCTCTTCACTCAGAGGGCTGTGTGAGGAACAAGCTGCCAGCACGAGCGATGCACGTGAGCTTGATTTCACTGTCTTAGAGCAGTTTGGATGGGTACATGTTTGATAGGGGTATGGAGGGCTATGGCCACAGAGTACGTCGATGGGAGTAGGCAGTTTAAATGGTTCAGCATGGACTAGATGGGCCAAAGGACCTGTTTCTGTGCTGTACTTCTTTTATGACTCTACCTCATTTGTTACTGCTTGTCTATACCCATGACGCACCCCCTTCTTTTCTTACCCAGTCCTTAGTAACTCTCGAAAAATAAGGTTCACTAAACCTATTATCCTTGCCTTTTATTCTGACAGGCACATACAAGCTTTGTACTCTCAAAATGTCACTTTTGAAGGCCTCCCACTTGTCTGGTACACATTTGCCAGACAACAACCTGTCCGGTACACCTTTGCCAGACAACAGCTTGTCCAAATCCACACTTGCCAGATCTTTTCTGATATTATCAAAATTGTCCTTATTCCAATTTAGAGTCTTAACCCAAGGATCAGACCTATCTTGTTTCACAATTACCTTGAAACTAATGGCTTTATGATCATTAGATGCAAAGTGTTCCCCTACACAAACTTCTGTCACCTGTCCTGTCTCATTCCCTAATAGGACACCTAGTATCACACTCCCTGTAGTTGGGAGGACTTTGTATTGACTAAGGAAACTTTCTTGAACACATTTGACAAACTCTTTCCCATCCAGCCCTTTTACAGTATGGGAGGGAGTCCCAATCAATAATTACTTAATTTATTATTTAAAAAAGTCATGCAAATATACTGTAAATTACAATACTTATCTATCTTATTATTTCTTACTATAATTTAGAATACTTTTTATGCATTGCAGTGTACTGCTTCGTGACATATATCACTGATAATAAACCTGATTCTGATTCTAACCTTTTGAAACCAGTTGGGTGCCACCATCCAGTACCTGTGCTGCCACCCCCACCCGCTTCTCTGTCCAGGCCTTGCTATCAAATCCCAAACCCAGCTGCTCCCTCCACTGGTAGTTGCTTTGTGTGTGGAGGAAGGAAGGAAGTTCAGCGGGTTCACTGCAATGCTCTCCATAGCAGAATAACCCACTGAGCCGAATGATGGCATGTTATTATGGGACGGGACCACCACACGGATCCAGAACCACCCATGTGGTGGAACAGAGGGATCTAGGGGGCCACATCCATTGATTCTTCGAAGTTGCCACACAAGTTGATAGGGTGTTTAAGGCGGCCTATGATGTGTTGACCTTCATTAGTTGGGGGCTGAGTTCAAGGACCATGAGACAATGTTGCAGTGTAAACGTAACTTTGCTGGATCAAATAACGACAGCACAAAAAGATCGTTACTTATCTTTTCACCCATTTATTTCTTCCAGCTCAGCCAGCGAGTGAACTTAGACCCGACATCAGGGGGAGAAACTTTCTCATCTCCCCAGCAGTTCAACAGGTTCACTGCCTGATGTCAGAATTGTTAGAAGTTATACAGCCACCGATACAAAGAACAATCAGTTTGATAACCATTCTGGTCAAGTCAATGGACTATTGATACAAAGAATAATCAATTTGTTAGACACTCCAGCCACCTTAATTAAAGAAAGAATGTCCTACCTGATTTGCTGGAGCCACAACTTAATTACGAAGATAAGAACATCCGTCAAATTTATGCTTTAATTAAAAAGGAATGTTCTGTCTAATTTCCATCAGGTACTGCTTTTGTCAAAATCAAAAGGTTTGAAAAGCCCAGAGACATCTTATGTGGAGCTGGGTGAACTTTAACCCTTATCTTGCTCCTAAGAAAGCAGCTGTGAGACATTATTCAAACACACTGCAGTCACAGACATAGTCAGTACTGAATCTATTGTTTACGGGAATCTGAGAATCCCCCATTCCCCTAAAGTTTATCAGCAGCTTTATAAGACCCTGGTTAGACCACACTTGGAGTATCGTGTTCAGCTCTGGTCACCTCATTATAGGAAGGATGGGAAAGCTTTGGAGAGAGTGCGGAGGAGATTTACCAGCAGACTGCCTGGATTAGAGAGTTTGTTTTATGAGGATAGGTTGAGCGGGCTAGGGCTTTTCTCTTTAGAACAAAAGAGGGTTGACAAAGGTGTACAAGATGCATAGAGTGGACAACCAGAGATGTTTCAGGAGTAGAGTCATCACCACAGAAAACGGTCCTTCAGTCCATCTAGTTCGTGTCCAACTGTTATTCTACCTAATCCCATGGACCTGCACCTGGACTACAGCACACCATAACACTCCCATCCATGTACTTATCTGAACTTTAGTGTTGGAGTAATGACGGTTAGTACATAACTGTTTCGGGACCTGGTGGTGTGGGACCCAAGGCTTCTGTAGTTCCTGGCCGATAGGTACTAGCGAGAAGAGAGCATGGCCTGGGTGGTGTGGGTCTTTGATGATGGATGCCGCTTTCTTGTGGCAAGTTTGCTTAATAGTGGGGAGGGCTTTTCCTTCGATGTGGGGAGGGCTGTATCCACTGTGATGTAATTAAAATTTCAATAATATTTGAGCAACCTTGTGTATATATTGGTTGATTAGATATTCTTGTTCGTTTAACTTATTAACTACGGGTTATAGTAAAAGTACATTAAATGCGTACATCGTCACGCTACCACGTGATACGTGCGCGGCTCGCTTAAAGAACGAACTAGTCCGTATTCTCAGACTCGCGTGTATTTCTTAGAATTAATGTTTTGAAGTTACAAAACATTAAATTAATTCAAAGGCACGCGATGTTACGAAACATAACATCCACCACTAATCCCAATGAAAACTTGGTAATTACCATTCACAATCCGTTTACAAGAGGTCACCGCACACTTGGGCAGGTACTTACGCTCTTAATGGAACCGCCCCGACCGGCACATGCAGCGTTAGGGAGAGCCAGTAGCTGCCTTGCCCGTGCCTCTAGCAGCTCCGTAGCGGACCATCAACAGCGGTGAAGGGAAGGGCAAAAATCATCGATTATTGTTAATCTCCGAAAAGTCCAAAGTCTGCGGGGAATCCCCAAAGCCTGTCGTCATCGGGTTGTGACGTCACAGGGGCGCCCCTTTACTCTGTACCATTAATCCCGTTGAAGGTTAAGAACTTTATCTCCTCCCGGAGGGGGCAACTCCCTTGCAAAGCTCTTCTCTTCTCTCCCTCTCCCTCTCCTCAAAGCCGGAGCACTACGCAACTGTCTCCCATAATTTCAACGCCTGTCTCTCTGTCATTATTATGTCATTTTACTAATCATTCATAAACCTCTGATATATATAAAAAAAATTAACTTGCTCCCCCAAATCCCTTTAGCACTCACCTGTTTCGTTTTGTTAATTTGCCACGGGTCTACGTGTCTGTTATCTCTTAAAAAAGAAACAATTTTTATATTTTTCGACATCTGGCGCAGGATGGTTCAAGAAATCACTGTCGCAGAATTAATAATATGTAAATTAGAAAACGATGATGTCACCATGAACTGTCACAAAGTATTATCAGGGGCTTTGGCTAAACTTTTTTCCTGCAACCCCCCACCTCCGCCATCTAGTGGTCATTTAAGGCACCACACGCATTTTCGCAATAAGGCAAAGATGTAATACTGAAGCTTTATAAGGCATTGACCAGACCGCTCTTGGGTATTGAGCTGTTTTCGGTCGCATATCTGTGATGGGATGTGCTGTCACTGGAGAGAGTGAAGAGGAGATTCGTGAGAATGGTTCTGGGACTGAAAGGGTTAATGTTTGAGGAGTGTTTGATGGCTCTGGGCCTGCACTTGCTGGAGTTTAGAAGAATGAAGAGGGATCTTATTGAAACCTATCAAATATAGAAAGGCCTGGACTGGATGTGGAGCAGATGTTTCCATTAGTGGGTGAGTCTAGAAGCAAAAGGCACATCCTCAGAATAGAGGGCAAACACGAGGAAATCACCCTACTAGGAATAGGGTTTCCCCTTGTCCTCACCTACCGCCCACCAGCCTCCGGGTCCAACATATAATTCTCCGTAACTTCCACCACCTCCAACGGGATCCCACCACTAAGCACTTTCCCTTCCCCCTGCTTTCCGCAGGGATCGCTCCCTACGCTACTCCCTTGTCCATTCGTCCCCCCCATCCCTCCCCACCGATCTCCCTCCTCGCACTTAACCTTGTAAGCGGAGCAAGTGCTACGCATGCCCTTATACTTCCTCCCTCACTACCATTCAGGGCCCCAGACAGTCTTTCCAGGTGAAGTGACACTTCACTTGTGAGTCGGGTGGGGTGATATACTGCGTCTGGTGCTCCCGATGTGGCCTTTTATATATTGGCGAGACCCGACGCAGACTGGGAGATAGTTTCGCTGAACACCTACGCTCTGTCCCCCAGAGAAAGCAGGATCTCCCAGTGGCCACACATTTTAATTCCACATCCCATTCCCATTCTGACATGTCTATCCACGGCCTCCTCTACTGTAAAGATGAAGCCACACTCAGGTTGGAGGAACAACACCTTATATTCAGTCTGGGTAGCCTCCAACCAGATGGCATGAATATTGACTTCTCTAACTTCCGCTAATGCCCCACCTCCCCCTCGTACCCCATCCGTTATTTATTTATATACACACATTCTTTCTCTCTCTCTCCTTTTTCTCCCTTTGTCCCTCTGACTATACCCCTTGCCCATCCTCTGGGTTTTTTCCCCCCTCCCCCTTTTCCTTCTCCCTGGGCCTCCTGTCCCATGATCCTCTCATATCCCTTTTGCCAATCACCTGTCCAGCTCTTGGCTCCATCCCTCCCCCTCCTGTCTTCTCCTATCATTTCGGATCTCCCCCTCCCACTTTCAAATCTCTTACTAGCTCTTCTTTCAGTTTGTCCTGACGAAGGGTCTTGGCCCGAAACGTCGACTCTACCTCTTCCTAGAGATGCTGCCTGGCCTGCTGCGGTCACCAACAACTTTTATGTGTTGCTCAGAATAGAGGGACTCCCTTTGGGACAGAGATAAAGAATTTCTTTAATCAAAGTATGTTGAATTTGTGAAGTTCATCGCCAAATATGACTGTGGAGGCCAAGAAATTGGATATATTTAAATTCGGGTTCATGGGTTCTTGATTAATAAAGGTGTCGAAGGTTAAGGGGAGAAGGTAGGAGAATGGAGTTGAGAGGGATAATAAATCAACCATGATGGAATGGTGAAGCAGACCTGATGGGCTGAATGGTCTAATCCTGCTCCCATGTCTGACGGTCTTATGGTCTTAGTTCAGTATTAGAGATACAAAAGACTGCAGATGCTGGAATCTGGAGCAATGCACAATCTGCTGGAGGACCTCAGGGGCTAAGCCGCATCTATGGGGAGGGAGGGAAATCGTTGAGGCTCTAGATTGATCCCTGTGTCTGCAGTCCCTTGTGTCTCCATTTTCACCCTCCATTTGAGTGTCTGTCAATCCATGAGTCTGACGTTGGCCTGTCCTGGGGTTGGAGGAATGTGTGTATGTCTGGGTGGTTGGATGGGGGGAGGGGAGGCTTGTTTTGCTGTTGTTGTTGTGTTCTGCGTTGTTCCACCGAGCACGGTGGGCACGTTACAGTACATCGGTGCTGGAATGTGTGGTGTCACTGTGGGCTGCCACCAGCCCATCGTTGGGCTCTGTCGGTTGCTAACACTCTATCTTTCGACGTGCATGTGATAAATACATGAATCTGAGTCTGAACGCGGTCCGAAGTCTGTTCAAGGCAGAGCAACTTCGAAAAGGTTCGTCTTCAATCCAGATGCAGGGCTTTGACGATTCCTTTCCAACCCCTCCCACAGATGCTGCTCAACCTGCTGAGTGGCCTTCACTGCTGGGACAGGGACTCTACAGACACTGAGGGGGGAGTCGCTGAGCCAACTGTCCTAATCAACTGCCAGACAAGCACCCAGACCTCACTTAGCCGGCAGTGAGAGAAGCCCTCAGATCCTTTCTGTACAGATGACACACCTTGCCCAAAGCTCACCCACTCGCGGGACGGCTGAGATGGGGAGGAGATGCTGGTGTGCTTTCCTCCTGGTGGTTCTTGGATTCATGATCTCTGGTAGTTAGAGTGGTTCAAGTGGTGTCATCACAGACCTTATCACTTTAACTGATGGATGTCTGGAGAAAGCAGGAGAGCAGAGCGAACGTGCCCTTGTGGCACAGCAGCACTGAGTGAACAGGATGTGGAGATATTCTTACTGAGTCTGACACGCTGCCTCCTGTCAGAGAGCAAGCTTGTGATCCACCTGCAGATGGAACTTGGAAAGTTAAGGGAAGGACTACCCCTCACTAAATCAAGTCAAGCTGGGGTCAAATAATTAACACGGGAGTCCGCCGACGTTGGGAGTCCAGAATTATACATACAAAATGCTGGAGGAACTCAGCAGGTCAAGCAGCATCATTGGAGACGAACAACCAGTCAAGGTTTCTGGCTGAGATCCTTCATGAGGGCTGGAAAGGAAGGGGACAGAAGGCAGAATAAGAGGGATGGAGAGGGTGGAGGGCTACAAGTTGGCAAGTGATCGGTGAGACCAAATGAGGGAGAACATAGGTGGGGTATGAAGTGAGAAGCTGGGACATTATTTGTGGAGGAGTTAAAGGACTGAAGAAAAAGGAACCTAATAGGACTCCCCCCTGGATACAAATAATTTTATTACACTTGTTTGAAGAAGAGATGGCTTTGACAATGTTGATAAAGTAGATTATCTAGTTGTTTGTTGCTTATACTCGTGAATGTTCTGTGAAAGCAAGTTGGCCACTGCATTTAGTGCGTGCTGTGGGAGTGACCTACAGTATGCTGTCCCCAGATGTTGTTTCAGCAGCTGCCGGTTTGCTGAGCAAGGCACTGTATAAATGTAGAGTTTTCACTCTAATTATTGTAGTTCAAATCCACCATTAATATTCGCTTGTTAACCTGTGAAGTAGATTGTCCACAGTCGGAGAATCATTGAAACTTACAATTGACAGGAGACCATTTGACCTGCTGTGTCCACGCTGGCCACACATGGAATCACACTTCCCAACTGTTTTTAGCTCTGTAAGACACAGTTCTTCAAGCTATTCTCTGAAATTAGACTTCTACCACCATCTGGACCACCACCATTTATTGAATGAAATATTATTTTCTTTTAATTTTAATTTTTTATTTTGAGCTGCAGCATGGTAACAGGTCCTTCCATCCCACTGAGCCCCCACTGCCCAATTACACCCATATAACTAACCTACAAACTTGTTCGTCTTTGGATTGTGAGAGTAGCTGGAAGAAACTCATGTGGTCATGGGGGGAACGTACAAACTTCTTACCAACTACAGTGGGAATTGAACCTGGGTCGCAGGAGTTCTAATAGCATTACACTAACCACTAAGCCCTGTCCGCCAGAGAAAGCAGGATCTCCCAGTGGCCACACATTTTAATTCCACATCCCATTCCCATTCTGACATGTCTATCCACGGCCTCCTCTACTGTAAAGATGAAGCCACACTCAGGTTGGAGGAACAACACCTTGTATTCCGTCTGGATAGCCTCCAACCTGATGTCATGAACATTGACTTCTCAAACTTCCGCTAATGCCCCACCTCCCCCACGTACCCCATCCGTTATTTATATACGCACATTCTTTCTCTCACTCTCCTTTTTCTCCCTCTGACTATACCCCTTGCCCATTCTCTGGGTTCCCCCCCCCTTGTCTTTCTCCCTGGGCCTCCTGTCCCATGATCCTCTCATATCCCTTTTGCCAATCACCTGTCCAGCTCTTGGCTCCATCCCTCCCCCTCCTGTCTTCTCCTATCATTTTGGATCTCCCCCTCCCCCTCCCACTTTCAAATCTCTTCCTAACTTTTCCTTCAGTTAGTCCTGATGAAGGGTCTCGGCCTGAAACGTTGACTGTACCTCTTCCTGGAGATGCTGCCTGGCCTGCTGCGTTCACCAGCAATTTTTATGTGTGAAGCTACTGAGCTGACCCAATTTTCTTTCAACTATTCTGGAAGCTTTAGAGAGGGCGTGGAGGGAGATTTGCCAGGATGCTGCCTGGATTACAGAGCATGTCTTGCGAGGATAGGTTGAGTGAGTTGAGGCTTTTCTCTTTGGAGTGAAGTAGGCTGAGTGGTGATGATAGAGGTGTACATGATGATAAGATTAGATCGAGTTGACAGCCAGCAACTTTTTCCCAGAGTAGAAATGGCTAATGCGAGGGGGCATAATTTTGAGGTGATTGGAGTAAAGTATAGGGGGGGAGACGTCAGAGGTATGGTTTTTTTTTACACAGAGAGTGGTGGGTGTGTGGAACGCCCTACCAGTGGTAGTGGTGGAGACAAATAAATTGGGACATTTACAAGACTCTGAGATAGGCACATGGCTGAAAGAATAGTGCAGGGCTGTGTAGGAGGGAAGAGTTAAGTTCAGTTTAGAGTAGGTTAAAAGGTCAGAACAACATGGTGCGGAAAACGGCCTGTATTCAGCTGTACTGTTCAATGGTCTATAAACCTTCTGCCAAGAAACTTGATTTTCTGCCCCAGCACCCTCACTCCAGTCTCTCCTCTCTCCTCCCATCAGGAAGAAGATGCAAAAGCGTGAGAACACATAGCACCAGACGCAAGGACAGCATCTCTCCGACTGTTATCTCTTCCTCATATTGCTAAAGATGAACTCTTGATCTCCCAATCTGCCTCACCGTGACCCTTGCACTTCATTTGTCTATCTGCACCGCACTTTATCCGCAGCTCGAATACTATATTCTGCTTTCTTTTCAATATCTCATACTTGCGTATGGAACGATCTGACTGGCTAGTAAACAAAAGCTTGATAAATTGGTAAATTGTTTCATCATTGTCTCATGTACTAAGGTACAGTGGAAAATTTGTCTTAAATACTATCGATACAGTCTTGAGGGCTGATTTATGCTTCTGCGTCAAGTCGATGCCATAGGTACGGCGTCACTGCGAACCCTACGCAGATCCCTACGTCGTAGGCTGACGCCCACCTCTCCCAAAATGTAACTACACATCGCGGCAACGCAGACCGCAACAACTGTGATTGGTCCGCTTAGTAGCATCACCTTTCCTCCTACGCTGCAATAGCTTCCCATTGGGTGACTGAAGGGCAGGGAAGAAACTCTGGCTGCAATGCTTTCCATAAAGCTTTACAGACCTCCGAAATTATGGAGGACACATTTCACTTCTACGAAAAAAGACGCTCCCTTTAAACTTGCTTACCCTGAGAAAGACTACCATGACCATGAAGCCTTGCACGGGTAGGTGTGTGTGCATGCGTGCCATGCGCGAATTGCAGAGCGACGCAGATGCACCAACACACAAGTATAAATGCTCACAACGCGCGAAGGCCACTTGCGTAGGTTACAGCGTCCATTTGACGCACAAGTATAAATCAGCCTTCACACCTCTCACCTTAAACATATACCCTCTAGTTTTAAACTCTACTACTGTCTTATTTACCCCGTTATGATTTAATAATACTGAATAAAGTTACCCCTTAGAAGCCACCTCTCTAGCGAAAACAGTCCTGGCCTATTCTATCTCAGTCTATATTTCTTGCTGCTTCAGTAAAGCAGCCAAAGACCCCATCCACCCCAGGCATTCTGCCTTCTCTCCTCTTCCATTGAGTGGGAGACACAAAAGCCTGAAAGTGTGCACCACCAAGGTCAAGAACAGCTCCTACCCTGTTGTTAATAAGACTATTAAATTATCACAAAATGCTGAAGGAACTCAGAAGGTTAGGTGGCATCTATGGAGATGAATAATTTCTTCCAGCATTTTCTGTGTGTTCCTCAAATTTTCCAGAATCTGCCAAATCTCCTGTGTTTATTAAATAGTCCCCTAGTACTGTAAGGCAGACTCTTGACCTCATTATGATCTTGCACCTTGTTGTTTAGCTGCACTGAACATTCTCTGTAGCTGTTAATTTATTCTGCATTCTGTTATTGTTATCTTCCTCAATACACTGTATTGATTTGATCTGTATGAACAATATGTAAGACAAGATTTTCACTGTGTGTCAGAACATGCGACAATGGTAAACCAAATCCAATACCAACTCGTAACTCAAGCCCTCAAATTCAAGCAACGCCCTTGTGAATCTCTTCTGCAACATCTCCAGTTTGCTCATAAATACAAGAGATTCTGCAGATCTGGCAATTCAGAGTAGCACACACAAATACTGAAGGGATTCACCAGGTCGGGTAGCATCTTCGGAGAAAAATGAAGAACGGCGAGTTTCAGCCCAAAATGTCACTTCGTTATTCCTCTCTATAGATGCTGCCTGATCAGCTGAGTTCCTGCAGCATTTTATGTGTGCTACTCCAGCTTAACCTTATCTTTCCTGTAGTTTGCCAAGCAGAACTACACATACAGTAATTCTCCCGATGCAGTTGTACTACTGTCTGATATGGTTGTAACATGATGACATTCTAAATCCTGTAATTAATGCCCTGACAGGATAGGGTGTCGTCACCCACCAACTGGGCACTGAAAACACACTCGTTCCTCAACCGCACTTTATTTACTTGTGCGGGGTGTATGGGGTGTCAGGGAGGGGTAGCACCTCTGGTGGGGGAACATGTTGCGTCACACGCTAGTCACGACACCATCATAATGGTGTCAAGGTCCTCATCGACGTTGACGATGGACGAACACAGATTTACTTGTGCACGAGGAGAACAGCACGGCCCCCGTCACCTACACTGTTCTGAAATCTGAAAAAAGAAGTGCCATTTTTATACAGGTATTGTCTAGTGGATACAGATATTGGTCAATTGGTAAGCTGGTGTATGTTCAAATTCATTATTTTCATAATCAATCACCAATCCCACTGGCCGGCTGGTGGCGCAGTGAGATCAGTGCCGGATTCCAGAGCAAAGGTTCCTGAGTTCGAATCCAGGTCGGGCCACCCCCGAGCGCACTTTCCATCCGTGCCGGGTTGAGTGTCGAGCTAGCCGCTCGGCCTCGTAAAAAATCCAAAAGTCGAGCAGGAACGTTCATAACGTGACCCGGTTAATCCTGACACCACGTGCCAGACAAGAATGGCTGAATGTCTGGTATGACACGCTTAAAAAAAACCAATCACACTATGATAATGCAGATGTTAATAGCCAATGGAATCTCCACGTTAAATACCAATGATACTTTGGAATTAGTAAAGGAATAGTAAGTGTCACCACAGAATTCTTCATTTGCACCCTTACCTTGTCTCCGTGAGCCAAATGGCTCTGGTCCCCAGCTGTTAAAAGGGAAGTTGTGCTCTTCAAAGACTTCTCTTGCCTGGGCTGTCTGCACATTATCCATAGACACCCCTTGCCAGGGCATGACCTTAATCCGTGCCTTGTTACTTCCACAAAGTCCAGTGTGCCAAGTGCCACCTTCACCACCTGAGTCACCTCTTTCAGGAACTTGTACCCCTGGGAGAATATTATGGAGATACAAGATGGGGATTGGAGTTGTGGGACTCTTCTGTAGAGAGCTGTGCAAAACCTTTGGGCTGAATGGACTCCTGAGTTAAATCACACACATTGATTGGGCCATACTTCAGGTCCAGGCTAATGGCACACATCCCAAACACCAAAACTATCAAGTAAACAAAAATTTTGAATTAAACTCTTAAATCATTACCCAGCTAATGATTCCTCTTCCTTTTCTCCCATGGTCTACTATCCTCTTCTATTAGATTCCTTCTTCAGCCCTTTATCTCTTCCACCTATCGCAATCCAGCTTCTCATTTGGGTCCCTGCTCCTCCACCCACCTGTTATGTATTTGATGTTTCAGTAATATTTGAGCAATATTGTAAATATATAGCTTTATTAAGCATTCTTGTTTATTTAAATAATTCATTGTGGGTTATATGTAAAACTATGTAAATAGCATATGTTATCATGCCACCACATCATATGTGGTTGCTTTGCTTATAGTAAAAGTGAAACCAAAGTATGTTTATCTCCCAGCTCCCTTGTTTTCCTTTCCATTTGATTTAATGACTTGGAGTTACAAAACACAATAATGCCTACATAGCCCGGTCTACCTTCTCCCTCACCTGGTCTCACCTGCCTGCTTACACTCCTACCGCACCCACCCCCACCTTCTCATCCTGGCTTCCTTCCCTTTCTTTTCCAGTCCTGATGAGGGGTATCAGCCCAAAACAATGACAGTTTATTTTTCTCCATAAATGCCGACTGACCAGATGAGCTCTGCCCAGCATTTTGCATTTGTTCCTCTGGATTTCTGGCATCTGCAGAATCTCTTGTGTACTGGAGGATTGGCGGATTATTCACTGTTTAAGAAAAACAGCTAAAAATAAACCAGGAAATTATAGGCTGGTGAGCCTGACATCAGCAGTGGGAAAATTACTGGAAGGTATTTTAAGGGACCGGATATATGAGTATCTGGATAGACATGTACTCATTAGGGATAGTCAGCACGGCTTTCTGCGTGGCAGGTCATGTCGATCCAATCTTATAGAGTCTTTTGAGGAAGTTACCAGGACAGTTGATAAAGGCAAGGCAATGGATGTTGTCTACATGGACTTTAGCAGGGCATTGACAAGGCCCCACATGGGAGGCTGGTCAAGAAAGTTCAGTTGGTTGGCATTCAAGATAAGGAAGTAAATTGTACTAGAGTTTGGTTTTGTGGGAGAAGCCAAAGAATAGTAGTAAATGGTTGCCTCTCTGACTGGAGAACTGTGACCAGTGGAGTTCTGCAGGGATCAGTGCCCAGCCCAGTGATGTTGGTCATCTCTATCAACAATCTGGATGATAATATGGTGAAAGAAATGGGAGAAGTTATAGTAGAGGCCTTGGTGATAATTTACCAAAACTCTGGACTCTGGGGAGGTCCTGGATAATTGGAAGGAGGCACATGTCACACCACTGTACAAAAAAAGAATGTAGGCAAAAGGCAGGTAACTATAGGCCTGTCAGTTTAACGTCTGTCGTTGGGAATCTATCATTAAAGAAAAAATAGCAAGGCATCTGGAAGCAGCATGGATTCAGAAAAAGCAGATCCTGTTTGACAAAAATTGCTGGAGTTCATTGAGGATGTAACGAGCGCAGTGGATTACGGGGAACAGATGAACGTTATTTACCCGGATATTCGGAAGGCGCTCGATAAGGTGTCACGAAAAAGACTTAATCATAAGATAAAGATGCATAGAGTTGGGGGTGTTGTATTAGCATGGATAGAGGATTGGTTAACAAATAGAGAGCAGACAGTTGGGATACATGGGTGTTACTCTGGTTGTCAATCAGTGGTGAGTGGTGTGCCGTGGGGGTCAGTGCTGGGCCTGCTACTGTTCACCATATACATTAACGATCTGGAAGAGAGGACTGAGTGTAGTGAATCCAAGTTTGCTGATGATACTGAATTGAACGGAGAAGCAAATTGTGCAGAAGAGACGGAGAGTCTGCAGAGAGATAGAGATAGGTTAATTGAGTGGGCAAGGGTCTGGCAGATGGAGTACAATGTTGGTATATGCGACGTCATCCACTTTGGAAGGGAAGATAGAAGATCAGATTATTATTTAAATGGTAAAAAATTGCAGCATGCTGTTGTGCAGAGGGACTTGGGAGTGCTTGTGCATGAATCACAAAAGGTTGGTTTGCAAGTGCAGCAGGTTTTCAAGAAGGTAAATGGAATGTTGGCCTTCATTGCTGGAGGGATTGAATTTAAGAACAGGGAGATTATGCTGCAACTGTACAGGGTACTGGTGAGGCTGTACTTGGAGTACTGCATGCAGTTCTGGTCTCCTTACTTGAGGAAGGATATACTGTCTTTGGAGGTGGTGCAGAGGAGGTTCACCAGGTTGATTCCAGAGATGACAGGGTTTGACTGTGAGGAGAGATTGAGTTGCCTGAGACTGTACTCGCTGGAATTCTGAAGAATGTGAGGAGATCTTATAGAAACATAAAAAATTATGAAAGGAATAGATAAGATAGAGAGAGGAAAGTTGTTTCCGCTGGTAGGTGAGACGAGAACTAGGGAACATAGCCTCAAGATTCGGGGGAGTAGATTTAGAATGGAGATGAGGAGGAACTGCTTTTCCCAGAGAGTGGTGAATCTGTGGAATTCTCTGCCCAATGAAGCAGTGGAGGCTACCTCAGTAAATATATCTAAGACAAGGTTGGATAGATTTTTGCATAGTAGGGGAATTAAGGGTTATGGGGAAAAGGCAGGTAGGTGGAGATGAGTCCATGCTCAGATCAGCCATGATCTTATTGAATGGCTGAACAGGCTCGATGGACCAGATGGCCTACTCCTGCTCTTATTTCTTATGTTCTTGTGTGGTTAACAGGATTAGCAGATTTGTGGATGGCACCAAGATTGGGGGTGTAGTGGACTGGTGCGGGGTGGGGGGAACTATTGGAGCTTGCAGTGGGACCTGGACCAGTTGGAAAAATGGGCTGAGAAATGGCAGATGGAATTTAATGCAGACAAGTGTGAGGCTTTGCTCTTCGGAAGGACCAACCAGTATAGTTTTTACACATTGCATGGTAGGGCACTGAGAAGTGTGGTAGAGTAAAATTCTTTGAAAGTAGTGTCACAGGTGGATAGGGTCATAAGGAAAGCTTTTGGCACATGGCCTTCATAAATCAAGGTACTGAGTGCGGGAGATGGGACGTTATGTTGAAGTTGTAGAAAACATTGGTGAGGTCTGGTTTGGAGTATTGTCTGCAGTTTTGGTCACCTACCTACAGGAAACATGTAAAAATGGTTGAAAGAGTACAAATAAAATTTACAAAGATGTTGCCAGGACTGAAAGACCTGAGTTATAAGGAAAGATTGAAAAGGTTAGAACTTTATTACTTTATTACTATCTCGTTATTATTCTTATATTGATCCAATATGTGATAGATATCATTTCGAGATAGCTTCTTTAACTCACATGTTTTAGTCATGTCCTTTGTTGGAACAATATTGGAAAGATATTTTTGATATTATTTCAACGGTTTTGAATATGGATTTACAACATCACCCAATTACTACTATCTTTGGATTACCAATGATAGATTCAAATTATTAAACCTCTTCAGCACGCTGGATGATTGCATTTCTTACCTTAATGGCTAGAAGATCCATTTTGCTGAATTGGAAAGAGATGTATTTCATTGGTTTTCACAAACTATGGTGTGTTTGAATTTGGAAAAAATTAGAAGTGTGGTTTATGACCCTTCCATTAAATTTGAAAAAACTTGGAGGCCATACATTCAGCATTTTCATTTGATGCAATTTGATCATTTCCAAACTTATTTTATTTCTCTGTACTGTTGGTTGAGAGGAATGGAGTCGTCGACACTACGGTTTTCTTCTTTCCCATTTTTAAGTTGTTAGAATTGCCCAAGTCTTTTAGCTTAGTTGACTAATCTGTTTAGTTTGTTTTTTTTTTGGGATGGGGGTTTTTTTTCCTATTTTTTTTTCTTTTTCATGATTTTTCTTCAGTTTTTTTTTGCCCTGTATTATTCATTGTTATCCTACACGATCGGGAGCTTTGTCAATTTATACTATTTGGTCTTACAATTACTCATTTTAAGTGCAACAATGTATCTCCTACTATTTGTATTATTGCTATGTTATGTCTTCATTCTATGAGATTAATAAAAAGATTGAAAAAGAAAGAAAGAACTTTATTACTTGAAATGTAGAAGTTTGAGGGGAGATTTCGATGGAAGTATACGCAGTTATGAGAGGTATAGATAGGGAAATGCAAGTGGGCTTTTTCCACTAAAGTTACTACTAGAGGTCATGGGTTAAGGGTGAAAGGTAAAAAGTTTAAGGTGAACATAAGTCCATAAGATATAGGAACAGAATTAAGCCATTTGGCCCATCGAGTCTTCTCTACCATTTCATCATGCTAATCCATTTTCCCTCTTAGTCCCAATCTCCTGCCTTTGCCCTGTATCCCTTCATGTCCTGACTAATCAAGAACCCATCAACCTCTGCCTTAAAAGTACCCCATGACTTGGCCTCCACAGCTGCCTGTGGCAGTGAAGTCCACAGATTTACCACTCTCTGGCTAAAGAAATTCCTCCTCTTCTCCGTTCTAAAAACACCCCTCTATTCTGAACGCAAATACGAGGAAATCTGCAGATGCCGGAAATTCAAGCAACACACACAAAATGCTGGTGGAACACAGCAGGCCAGGCAGCATGTATAGGAAGTAGTACAGTCGACGTTTCGGGCTGAGACCCTTCGTCAGGAATAACCGAAAGAAGAGTTCAGTTCGTCCTGACGAAGAGTCTTTGCCCAAACATCGACTGTACTTCTTCCTATAGATGCTGCCTGGCCTGCTGTGTTCACCAGCATATTGTGTGTGTTGCCTCTATTCTGAGTCTGTGTCCGCTGGTCTTAGACTCCCCCATCATAGGAAATACCCTCTCCACATCCACTCTATCAAGGCCTTCCACAATTGATAGGTTTCAGAGGTCACCCTTCAATCATCTGAATTCCAGTGAGTAGAGGCCCAGAGCCAACAAACACTCCTCATGTGACAAGCCATTCAATCCTGGAATCATTTTCCTGAACCTCCTTTGAATCCTTTCCAGTTTCAGCACATCCTTTCTAAGATAAAGGACCCAAAACTGCTCACAATACTCCAAGTGAGGCCCCACCAGTGCTTTATAAAGTCTCAACATTACATCCTTGCTTTTATATTTTACTCCTCTTGAAAAGAATGCTAACATTACATTTGCCTTCCTCACCTCCAAACCAACCTGCAAAGTGACCTTTAGGAGATCTAGCAAAGAGGATTCCCAAGTCCCTTTGCACCTCAGATTTTAAAATTTTCTCTCCATTTAGAAAATAGTCTACTCTTTTATTTCTTCTACCAAAGTGCATCTACCAAAACCATCAATTCCGCCATCCAAATCATTTGTTCTCGGCCTGAAACGTCGACTGCACCTCTTCCTAGAGATGCTGCCTGGCCTGCTGCGTTCACCAGCAACTTTTATGTGTGTTGCTGTTCTAAAAAGCCATCTCATAGGCATTCTATAAATCCCTAACTTGGGATCCAGCACTAACTTAATTTTACCAATCTACCTGATATCGTATCTGTTAAATAGGGGCCGTGGACAATTCTGATTTGATGGAGACGGACGTGAATGTACAGAGGAACATCTGGAAAAATTTCTGAAACGCCATTTCGCTGCTGTTGTTACTGTGTGGTTGGGAATCTTTCAGAGGGAAGGCCTCAAAATCTCCGGCTTTGCCTGTTGTTGGCGACCGAGATGGAGGTCGAATCGTTTGGCTAGAGATGGCGCTCAGTACTCGATGTCGGAAAGCTGATCAGAGCTTGAAGTTTTCAGATGACTCGGAGTCGGACCGTGGTCAGGTATGGCAGGGAGAATTTTTCTTCCTTCTCCCATCTGCGTGAGATGTGGGACATTTGAGAGACTTTGAACTTCTTACTGTGCTCATGGACTTTTTCATCAAGTTATGGTATTGTTGCACTGTTGTAACTATATGTTATAATTATATGGTTTTTGTTAGTTTTTTTCAGTCTTGGTCTGTCCTGTGTTTTGTGATATCACACCGGAGGAAATATTGTATCATTTCTTAATGCATGCATTACTAAATGACAATAAAAGAGGACTGCGTGTCTTCATAATCTAAATCTAAATGATATGGAAATCCCCATGAGTATCATTGCCCTTTTGACATGCATTTTCTATCTCCCATTGTAAACTTTAGAGTATATCTTCACTACTGTTTGAGGGTCTGTATATAATTCTCATCAGGGTCTTTTTACCCTTGCAGTTCCTTAAGTCTACCCACAACAATTCAACACTTTCCGATCCTATGCCATTTCTTTCTGATTATTTGCTTTCATTTTTTATCAATATGTAGGGAAGCTTCTTCACTCAGAGGGTCATGAGAATGTGGAATGATCCAGTGCAAGTAGTGCAAATGAGTTTGATTTCAACATTTAAGAGAAGCTTGGATAGGTACATGGATGGCACGATTATGTAGGGCTATGGTCCAGGTGCAGGTCGATGGGACTAGGCAGTTTAAATGGTTTGGCACAGACTAAAACTGCTGAAGGGTCTGCTTCTGTGCTATACCTTTCTATGACTCTATGTAAAAATGCCCTTTTAATTTTTAAAAACTTTGTTATAAATTCTCAAGTTTCCTGCTATTTTCTTCTCCCTCTTGCAGATGGCTGACCCAGGCAGGTTTAAAACAAAAGACCCATCTCAATTTTATTTGCTGCAATCCTTCTCCAGCCTGTAGGTTGTGAGAGCCTTTCCCCACCAGCAGAGGGCAGTGCTGACCAGCACATGGATATAGGACTTGCCCTGTAGGATTATGCTCATCCTGATATCAAGCAGGGGTCTGATCAAGAGCACTTAATGTATTCATGTGCATAATAACATAACTGGAGTGAATTACAGACTGGAATCTAACTGAGGGTGCCTGACCGTTTATATAGTATATACTCGTGGCCATTTTAATAGGCACCTTCTGTACATAGTGAAGTGGCTACGGAGTGTACTTTTGTGGTTTCTGCTGCTGTAGCCCATCCATTTCAAGGTTCGATGTGTTGTGCGATCAAAGATGCTCTTCTGCACACTACCATTATAACGTGCGATTACTTGAGTTACTGTTGCCTTCCTGTCAGCTTGAACCAGTCTGGCCGTTCTCCTCTGACCTCTCTCATTAATAGGGCATTTTTGCCACTTACTGGATGTTTTTATTTTGTTTTTTGCACCATTCTCTGTAAACTCTAGAGACCGTTGAGCATGAAAATCCCAGGGGATCAAGAGTTTCTGAGATACTCACCCCACCCCGTCTGGCACCAACAATCATCCCACGGTCAAAGTCTCTTAAATCACATCTCATCCCCATTCTGATATTTTGTCTGAAAAACAACCAAACCTCTTGACCATGTCTGCATGCTTTTATGCACCAACTTGCTGCCACATGATTGGCTGACTTAGATATTTGCAGGAATGAGCAGGTAAACAGGTGTACCTAATAAAGTGGTCACTGAGTCTAAAATAAAGTTGCCCCCAAGTAACTGCGTCTAGATCCTGATGTGAGTTATATAAGGAGTTCAACGGAGCGGCTGTGGGGTCTTTACTTATGGAATCACGGATACTGTGGTTCAGGGGTTCCCAATCATTGTTTATGCCATGACCCCTACCATTAACCGGTGGAGGGGGGGTCCGTGGACCCTGCGTTGGGAATCCTTGCTCTAGTCTGGGTTATAGCTGGGCTTGCACTGAGGAGACTGGGTGGTCTGTACAGTAAGTAACAGATCCCCAAAGTTTTACACTTGGAATATAACAGAGGGACTCGGGTGGTTTGTATACACACTAACGAATGTCTTATCATGAGGGACAGGTTAAAGCGGAATTGAGAGACTCATCTTGTGTGAAGGTGACTGGACAAGATGGAAGGTGATCACGAACGGTTGGCGGGCTTGGTAATTGGGAAATGGTTTATTATTGTCGCATGCACCAAGATACAGTGAAAGGCTTTGTCTGCATCCCCTCCAGACGGGTCATTCCATACACTGAGGTAGTACAAGGGAAAGCAATAACAGAATGCAGAGTAAAGTCTTAGAGTTACAGTGTAGATAGACAATAAGGTGCAAGCGCCACAACGAGACATATTGAGAGTTCAAGAGTTCAGTGAGCAACTGGGAGCATTTCTGCAGACAAAGAGATGCTCTGCAGACTTCTTATCCAAAGCTTTGGCAACTTATTCCTACTCTGGTTCTGTGGAATCTATCACTTGTGTTACCCTGAATCTTGGTTCGACTGATGAGATGAAATTGGAATAAGATCCTACTTTCACAATAAAATCAGTGATTCTGATTCTGACTGCTACAAAACTACCAAATAGTTGTTAAACTTTTGTCCTCTGTACCCTATCATCATCATTATTATGTGCCGTCTTGTATGATGTGGGCGAATATGGTCTATGACTATGATTGTTTTTGGCAATTTTTTTTCCCAGAAGTGGTTTGCCATCGCCTTCTTCTGGGCAGTGACTTTACAAGACAGGTAACCCCAGCCATTATCAATACTCTCCAGAGATTGTCTGCCCAGCATCAGTGATCACATAACCAGGACTTGTGATCTGCACCGGCTGCTCATACGACCATCAACCTCCTGCTCCCATGGCTTCACGTCACCCTGATCATGGGGCTAAGCAGGTGCTACACCTTGCCCAAGGGTGACCTTCAGGCTAGGGGAAGGAAAGAGTGTCTTACACCTCCTTTGGTAGAGACGTATCTCCACCCCACCACCCATCAGTACCCTATAGCGATATTAAATGGCTTCTGAAATGGGTGGACAGGACAGAGATGGGGTGAAGAGTCTGAGTTTTTTCGGTAGAGTTGCAAAAACTTACACACACAGAAGATCTGTTGCCAATTAAACCTGGGCTTTCTTAGCATTTTAATGTTATATGTAAAAATAAACTTTATTCACAATGAATTATTTACAAGAATAAATCTTGCATTCATAGATAATGTGTTAAATAGTGTTCTATGAAATTAAACTCAATTGCACCATTGACAATCATGTGGCTCTCTGGGCTGGTACACTACTACAATAACCGAGGCGATTCCTCACCCAAACCACCCCCTTCCTGCCCAGTAGCAGAAGAACCCTATACTGTCAATAGAGACACTGCCAAATGGTTGGCACGAGATTGGCACTCCCCATGGAAGGACTGAGTTCCAGCTGTCGCTCTCCTCGATGCTGACGGAGGATGCTTATTGAAATTCCGAGACTTATGTAACTGTTGGTGCGGACTGTAGTTTACATGATCTCATTCAGTTTTCTGTGTTTTCTCTCTTTTTGCCATTTTCTGGCTGGGCAGTGTGCTAGTTTTTGTGCGAGGGAGGGGTTGGGGAGGTGGGTTTTGGGTTTGATATTCCAGCTGCCATTTTCAGGTGGGCGATTGGTTAGTTTTTGTGCGAAGGAGGGGGTTTGGGGTTTGCGTGTTTTGATTCTTTTTCACGCAAGGGAGAGGGGTGCTGATGTCTTTTCTTCCAACAACTTGAGTTGAGCTGCTGATCAGGGACAATATCACAGCTACACTCAGTATCTGGAGGGGTCATTTGGGTGGAGCTCGGGAATAGGAAAGGTGCGATCACACTGATGGGATTGTACTACAGACCCTCTAATAGCCACCGGGATATTGAGGAACAAATATGTAATCAGATTAAGGTAAAAATAATCGGGTTGTTGTCATGGGGGATTTCAGCTTCCCTAAAATACACTGAGTCCTTCTTAGTGTAAGGGGATTAGCTGGGGCAAAATGTGTTAAGTGTATCCAAGTGAGTTTCTTACACCAAAATGAAGATGGTCCAATGAGAGGAAGGGCTGTCCTGGGTAATGAGCCTGGCCAGGTAACTGACCAGGGTGAGAAGTTAAGAATCAGTGATCTCAACACCTTAACTTCCAGGGTAACTATAGATAAGGATAGGTATGGTCATTATGGGAGAGCTTTAAATTGGAGTCAGGCAAATTATAAGGACATTAGGCAGGAACTAAACAGGGTTAATTGGGAACACCTTTTCTTCCAGGCAAATCCACATCAGATGTTTAAAGGTCAATTGCACAGAGTACAAGAAAGGTATGTTGCTGTTAGAAGGAAGGACAGGGATGACAAAATAAGAGAACATTGGATGTCTGGAGAAGTAATGAATTTAATCAAGAAGAAGAAGGAAAAGTATGTAAAGCTTCAGAAGTTAAGATCCAACGGAGCACATGAGGAGTAGAAAGAAGCCAGAAAAGAAGTAAAGACGAGAATACCTACAAAATGTTAAAAGGACCAGATAGGGTGGATGTGGAGAGGACGTTTCCTAGTGGGGGTATCCACAGCTGGAGGGCACAGCTTCAAAAGTGACGGGGCAGCCTTTTAGAATGGAGGTAAGGAGGATTTTTTCTTTATCCAGAGAGTAGTAAATCCATGGAATGCTCTGCCACAGATTGCGGTGGAGGCCAAGAATGTGGGTATATCTAAGGTGGAAGTTGGAAGTTTCTTGATCGGCCAGGGCATTAAAGGATATGGCGAGAAGGCAGGTGTATGGGATGGAGTGGGATCCGTGATCAGCCATAATGGAATGGTGGAGCAGACTCAATGGGCTGAATGGCCTAATTCAGCTCCAAATGCCTTACGGAATTAGGAAAGCCAGGAGCAGTCACGAAAAGTCGTTGGCAAGTAGGACTAAGATGAATCCCAAGGCTTCCTATATATACATCAAGAGCAAGAGGATAACTAGGAAGAGGGTGGGACCACTCAGGGATAAAGAGGGCAACATTTGCTTGGACGTGGAGAATATGAGTATCTTGCTTCAATGCTTACCAAGGAAAAGGATATGGAGGACGAGGATATCAGTGCATTAATGTGTTAGGGTGTTTAGAGGTCGAGGAGGAGGAGGTGTTGGGTCTCCTTGGATGTATTAAGGTGGATGTCCCCAGGACTCGATGAGATTTACCCCAGGTTATTGAGGGAGGCATGAGACAAGATTGACAGGACCTTGACCAGTAACTTCATGTCCGCTTAAGCACAAGTGAGGTCCTGGAGGACAGGCGAATGGCTAATACTGTACTTGTATTTAGATTATGAGGACACTCAGTCCTCGTTTATTGTCATTTAGAAATGCACGCATTAAAAAATGATACAACATTCCTCCAGAATGATATCACAAGAAACACAAGACAAACCAAGACTAAAACTGACAAAACCACATAATTATAACATATAGTTACAATAGTGCAAAGCAATACCGCAATACCATGGGCACTGTAAAAAAAAGTCTCAAAGTCCCAATAGACTCATCATCTCACGCAGGCAGCAGAAGGGAGAAACTCTCCCTGCCATGAACCTCCAAGCGCCGCAAACTTGCCGATGCAGCACCATTGGAAGCACCCGACCACAGCGGACTCTGAGTCCAGCCGAAAACTTCGAGCCTCCGACAAACCCCTCCAACACAGCCTCTCTGAGCACCATCCTCTGCCGAGCACTTCAACCCCCCCCCCCCGGCCACCGAGCAACAAGCAAAGCTGAGGACTTGGGGCCTTCCCCTCGGGAGATTCTGGACCACACAGTAGCTGCAGCAGCGAAACAGGCATCTCAGAAGTTTCACCAGATGTTCCTCCATGCTCTCACGTCTGTCTCCATCAGATCAGGATTGTGCACGGCATCCTACTTGACAAATAACAGACATCACCACTGGAGTGGCCGCTGCGAGCTGTGTTACGCTGCCATCTTCTCCTCCCTCCAGAAGGGAACAAGGGAAAGTCCTAGGAACTATCGACCGGTAAGTCTCACGTCAGCTGTAGGGAAATAGCTGATGAAAATTCTTAGGGGTAGGGTATATGAGCATTTGGGAACTCATGGTCTAATTAGGGAGAACCAGCATGGCTTTGTGCGGGGGCAAGTCGTGCCTTACAATTTTATTGAATTTTTTGACAACGTGAGAGAGATTGATGAAGGTAGAGCAGTGGATGTTGTCTACATGGATTTATTAAGGCGTTTGATGAAGTCCCTCATGGGAGGCTAATCCAGAAGATTAGGATGCATGGGATCTGCAGCGAATTGGCTTTTGTATTCAAAACTAGCGTGTGCGTTGAAGATGGAAGGTAGTGGTTGAAGGGATTTGTTTAAGCTGGAGGACTGTAATTAGCCGAGTTCCGCAGGGATCTGTGCTGGGACTCCGCCGTTGGTGATGTACATAAGTAACCTGGATGAAAATGTGGATGGGTGGGTTAGTAAGTTTGTTGATGACACCAAGATTGGTGGAGTTATGGGTAGTGTAGAAGAAATACAGCACGATATAGATATGGGCAGAGAAATGGCAGATGGAGTTTAACCCAGATGAATGTGAGGTGTTGCACCTTAGTAGGGGCAAATGACCCTTAGCTGTATCACTGAGCAGAGATATCTTGGGGTCCAAGTTCACAGCTCCTTGAAAGTGACTACACAGGTTGATAAGGTGGTTAAGAAGGCTTATGGAATGCTTACTTCTATTAGTTGAGGCATTGAGTTCAAAGGTCAAGAGGTTATGTTGCAACTTTATAAATCTCTATTTAGGCCACATCTGGAGTATTGCGTACGTTTCTGGTCACCCCACTATAGGAAGGATGTTGAGGCTTTGGAGAGGGTGCAGAAGAGGTTTACCAGGATGCTGCCTGGTTTAGAGGGCATGAGCTATCACGAGAGACTAGATGAACTTGGGTTGTTTTCTTTGGTGTGGCAGAGGTTGACGAGAGATCTGATGGAGGGTTATAAGATTATGAGAGGCATAGACAGAGTAAACAGGGCACCTGTTTCCCAGGGTAGAAATGTCTAATACCAGAGGGCATGCATTGAAGGCGAGAGAGTGTAGATTCAAGGGGAAAGAGAGGAGCGAGTTTTTTACTCAGAGAGTGGTGGATGGCTGGAATGTGCTACCTGGTATGGTGGTAGAGACACATACAATAGAGGCCTTTAAGAGATGTTTAGATAGGCATATGAATATGCAGAAGATGGAGGAATATGGACACGTGTAGGTAGGAAGGATTAAGTTTTGGAGATTTTTTTGATTTACTTTTTGGCTGGTTTGGCACAACACTGTGGGACGAAGGGTCTGTTCCTGTGCTGTACTGTTCAATGTTCTATTAAAGAAAAAAATAACACTGAGAGAATGAGTTGCAGAGTGCACTCTGACTGCGCTGGGGATTTGAAATTCACACAATTAAATAAATGTGGAATTACAGAAGCAAAAGCTTGTCTCAATAAGGTAATCACAAAACTTGCCTTACTGTTGGCAAAGATCATCTAGTTCTCTAATGAAGGAAATTTGCCTCTCGTATGCATGACCCCTGACCCACCAACATCGTTCTATCAGATTCCGCTTTCAAATTCAGACTTAATAATTTCTCACGTGTAAATGGAAACACACTGTGAAATGTGTAATTTGCGTCACCAACCAACACTGTCTGAGGATGTGCTGGGGGCAGTCCACGAGGGTCAACACCCAGGCGGCATCACTAGAGCACGCCCACGCCCACCATGCTAGAACAGCGCCAAGCACAGCAAGCCGCAAAACAATGGCAACAAAACACCTTAACAAGGTTTAAAAGCCATCTACTGTAGATAGGTCCATGGGTAGGAGCGGTTAGAGGACCGTGGGCCAAAGGTGGGCCGATAGGATTAGCTCATTGGGCAATGCTGTTGGCAGGGTCTTTTTCTTCACAGTGCAACTCTACAGGTCTGCGATGGTTGGCTTCTTTGCCCAGAGGCAAGCAGAGAAATTCCACCCTCCATAAGCAAATTTTAAAAAAAAGTATAATTAGTGCATAAAGAGCTGTTCGACACAGTTGCTCCTTGCCTGGATTTGCCCAAAAAAAAAAGTGGTCCCTTCCATGTGCTTGACTCCCTCCAATTCCACCTCAGATTCTTGGAAGCACTTGTTTAAGCAGGCTAGGGAATTCCCAGCACTGCATATAGCAGAGACTGAGGATTAAAACCCTTACGAGGGGAATCCTGACTCACTCTGTGACTCATTGCTCAATATTGCTTGGCTGAACTTTGGTGAGGGAAGGCGAGCTGGTGGATTATGGAGATGAGTGTGTGTGTGTGTATGTGTGTGTGTGAGAGAGAGAGAGAGGGAGAGAGGGGAAGCCTTGTCTTGGGATGAGTCATTGCCATATGCCTGGAGTTTTGTCAGAGCCAGCCACTCTGTCAGACATCAACACACAGCAACGGAGATTGGGATCGCCCTGCCGACACTGGGGTTAGGATTGAGGGGCTGGGTCAACAATGAACTGGCAAATTTGATGTGTCCAATGCACTACATTTCATTCCAACCAAGCGCCTCACGTTCCACCTAATGATTTTGCCTTGACACTTTTTCTATGTTTATTTTAGTGAGTTGTGATCTAGCCCATCATCAGTTGTCTTCGAATGGTGGGGGAAGGGAAGGAGAAGATGGCTGGGTTTTTTCTGAGGGCACTTAAGGGATTCAGCTCTGCCTGACCTGCTGAGTTCATCCAGCACTCTGTGTGTGTGTGTTGCTCAAGATTTCCAGTGTCTCCACAATCTCTAGTTTTTAGATTAATATATCGTTTTCTTTGGTGGGTACCTGCATTTTTATTCATCACACCAAAGCTTTTATGACTTTCCAGCAAATATAGAAGTCAGCCAATCCAGATAGCAAGGGTGACATGTATTCACGAGTGACGACTGATCCTGGTGGGCTTTTACAATAATCTGACAGCTTCATCATCACCAGTAGTGGGGCTGATTTTATTTGTAGTCACACATCATGAAAATAGGCCCTTCAGCCCATCCAGTCCCTGCTGACCATCAAGCACCCGTTTTGCACTGAGCCTACAATAATACAGTGACCTGTCCTCATTGAGAGGTCACTGGTGGAAGGGGTGAGCAGCTTAAAGTTCCTCGGTGTCAGCGTCCATCCCGGGCCCAACACATTGATGGCATTATGGAGAGGGCTTCCTACTTCATTAGGAGTTTGAGGAGATATAGTGCGTCACCGAAGACTCTAGCAAGCTTCTACAGATGTGTGGTGGTTCTGAATGGTTGTATCTCCACTTGAGGCTCCAATGCACAGGATCGAAAGAGGCTACAGAGAGCTGCAGACTCAGCCATCTCCATCAGCGGCACGTCCCTCTCCACCATTGAGGACATCCTCAAGAAGGCAGCATCCAACACTAAGGGCCCGCACCACCCAGGACGTACCCTCTCCTCAGTTCTACCACCAGGGTAGAAATGGAGCTTGAAGACACATATCCAATGTTTTCTGAACAGTTTTATCCCCTCCATTGTCAGATTTCTGAAAGGTCCATGAATCCATGAACACTACCTTGATATTATTGTTTTGCTTTATCTATCTATCCATTTATTTATCTATCCGTCTATCTATTTACTACAACTTAAGAGTATTTTTAGTAAATTGCACTGTACTGTTGCCCCAAAACAGATTTCATGATATGCCAGTGATAATAAACCTGATTCCGATTCTGGTCCCGTTTCTTTTAGTTCTCCCCTCATTCCTATCAACCACCCTACTCCCTCCCCCCGAGATTGTACACCTCACCTACACACCAGGGAAAACTTTCAGTGGCAAATTAGCCCACCAACCCGCCCGCCATTGGGGTGTAGGAGGAAACCGGAACACCACGTGGTCACGGGGAAGAAGTGCAAACTCCACACCTCAGTAGTGCTGGAGGCTGGGATTGAACCTGGGACTCTAGAGCCGAGAGGCAGCAGGACGATCTGCTGCACCAGTGCACTGCTAGTAATTGTAGGTGTATCGGTGGGATCGCGTGGGATTATCGCACAGTAACATTAAGGCCTACAGCACAATGGGTAACATTCCTTGTCCTAGTCCATCTTGCATTCCATTGCCCCTCCCTCTTCCCCACTGGCTGCTGTGCTTTTAGTTGGCAGGGAGTGGGGGGAATCTAGTTGCTCTCCCTAAGCCCTCCCTGCCTCTCCAATTCCCACCCCCTCGCCATAAAACCCACCACAGAGGTGGATCCACAGTCCCCACGAGCCCAGCGTTGCCAAGTGATTGAGCTCAGTGGTGGACAGAAGTAAAGAAAGAGTTGGCACTCATTTCACCCTTTCAACATCTTCATAAAGTGCAGCACTCTTGATGTGTGAGTCCAGTTGTGACATCCAAAGGAGACAGCCGATGTGTACACAGGAAGCTCCCACAAGCACCAATGTGACGGCCACAATATGATCATTCGGAGTTCAAAGTTATTATCAAGGTATGTACAATACTGAGCAAAAGTCTTAGGCACATGTAAAAAAAATCTGTAAAGCGAAGGTGCTTTCAAACACAATGAAATGACATTTCCTAAATATCAAAAAAATTGCTACAATGAGCATTAAACAGTGAAAAAAAACAAGGGTCTCGGCCTGAAACGTCGACTGCGCCTCTTCCTACAGATGCTGCCTGGCCTGCTGCGTTCACCAGCAACTTTGATGTATGTTGCTTGAATTTCCAGCATCTGCAGAATTCCTGTTGTTTAAATCAAATCAATAGTTGGTGTGCCTTTAAAACCGCATCAATTCTCTCAGGTACACTATCGTGCTGTTTTATAAGAAAAGCGGCTGGCAGGTTGTTCCAAACATCTTGGAGAAGTTTAGAAGTTTCACAGTTCTTCTGCAGACTCCGCCTGTCTCGCTTGCTTCTGTCTCTCCAGGCAGACTCGATGATGTTGAAATCGCGGCCGAGCCATCAGGAATCGTATTAAAAACCTAGGGTGCCTTGGCACAGTACTGTATGTGTTACCATGTGCTAACTTCAGATTCATTTTTCTTGCAGGCATTTTCAGGAAAAAGAAATACAATAGGATTTTGATAAAAACTATACATAAGCAGACAGACTGAGAAACAACCAATGTACAAAAGAAGACAAACTGTGTAATATAAAAAATACTGAGAGCATGACTTGCAAAGAGCTCTCGAAAGTGAGTCCATAAGTCGTAGAATCAGTTCAGAGTTGTAACTGAAATTATCCACACCAGTTCAGGAGCCCAATGGTTATAGGGTAAGAACAGTCCCTCAGCCTAGTGGTGTGGGACTTAAAGCTTCTCTACCTCCTTCCTGATGGCAGCAGTGAGAAGAGAGCATGGCCTGGACGATGGGAGTCCTTGATGATGGATGCTGCTTTCTTTTGGCCAGCTCTCCACGTAAGTGTGCTCAATAGTGGGGAGGGCTTTTCCCGCGATGGACTGGGCAGTGTCCCACCACATCCTTTTCTTGCTGCTTCCATCAGGAAGAAGCCTCAGGACTCACACCACTAGGTTCAAGAACAGTTACTACCCCTCAACCATCAGGCTCTTGAACAAAAGAGGATAACTGCACTCACCTATTAAGATATTCCCACAACCAATGATCTTACTTAAAGGACTCTTTATCTTGTTATTTCATGCTCTCATTATTTATTGCTGTCTATTTACATTTGCATTTGTACAGTTTGTTGTCTTCTAAACACTTGCTCTTTCGTTGATCCTGTTTACAGTTACTATTCTATAGGTTTGCTGAATATGCCCACAGGAAAAAGACTCTCAGGGTTGTATGTGGTGACATGTACGTACTCTGATAATAAATTTTGCTTTGAACCTTGAACATCCTAGATTTTAGGAACAACCTACTATCTGATTTTCTTATAAAACTGCACGCCAGCGTACTGTACCTAAGAGAACTGATGCAGCAGGACTATCCAGTGCATTATTGCACCACAAGTGGACATTTCCTTCCTGGCCATTGGTGTTTCTATACCCGGCCGTGACGCCTAAGTGAGGGATAAATATTGTCTTTGACAAGTTGCCTGCCAGCCCTTTTTCAAGGTGACTCTGTGCGAGAAGGGATGTGGCCTTGATTTAATGGTCCTTGGTAGCTGGTAAATCAGTTTATTTCTTTCACAAGTTGAAAAATACAGCGAAAAGCTTAATTTTGCTTACTGTCCATCCAGATCATTTCACAGCAACAGTACACCCAGGTAGTATAAAGGGAAAACAGTAACAGAATGCATCAAGAGTCCATCAAGAGGGAGGAGAAGATGGCGGTGCAATGCAGCGTGCGCAGCCTCTCCGGTGAAATGATATCATATCTGTTAAATAGGGGCCGTGCACAATTCTGATTTGATGGAGACAGCTGTGAGAGCACGGAGGAACATCTGGAGTAACTTCTGAAATGCCCGGTTCGCTGCCGCTGCTACTGTGCGATCGAGAATCTCCGGAGGGAAGGCCCCAAAGTCCCCGGCTTTGCCTGCTGCTGGCAACTGAGGCTGGGGTTGAAGCGTTCGGCAGAGATGGTGCTCGGTACTCAGTGTCAGAGGACTAATCGGAGCTTGAAGTTTTCGGATGACTCAGAGTTGGACTGTGGTCGGGCATGGCAGGGAGAGTTTTCTTCCTTCTCCTGTCTGCGTGAGATGTGGGACTTTCGAGAGACTTTGAACTTTTTTACTGTGCTCATGGCCTGTTCTTCATCAAGTTATGGTATTACTTGCACTGTTGTAAATATATGTTATAATTATGTGGATTTTGTCAGTTTTTCAGTATTAGTCAGTCCTGTGTTTCTGTGATATCACACCGGAGGAATATTGTATAATTTCTTAATGCATGCATTACTAAATGACAATAAAAGAGGACTGCATATCCTCATAATCTAATCTTATCATCAAGGTCTATTCAATAGTATTATACAGCAGGATAGAAGCTGTCCTTAAGCCCGGTGAGATGTATCTTCTGTCTGGTAGGAGGGAGAAGAAGAGAGAATGACAGGGGTGAGAGGGGTGTTTTATTACTTTGCTTTTATGAGGCTGCAAGGAACGTAGAGGTTGGTTGGTTGGGAGGCTGGTTCCATGATGCGCTGGGCTGTGCACGCAGCTCTCTGCAGTTTCTCGTCTTCTCAGGCAGAGAAGTCGGCACGCTGCAGCCAGACAGGAAGCTTTCTATGGTGCATCTGAGGGTGAATGGGGACATGCCAAATTTGCTTCGTCTTTTGAGGAAGTAGAGGTGCTGGGGTATTTTCCTGGCCTTGGCATCTACCTATTCACCTGAAAGACAATGTAGCATTCTCCCCGCCCTACACCATGGTGTGAACTTGTCTCTAAGGCTTGAAGAATTCACGGTGAAAGTGGAGATGAGCTACAACCAAAACAACTCCAAAGAAGCCGGGGTCGTTGTATTTGGTTACCCAGACGTTAAGCTCACCACTTCATCAGGTCATGTGTCACGTGTCCAGTGTCAGTGGTGGGTTAAGGGTGGCATGGTGAAAATCCTCAAGCCTACCACGGGGGAATCCACAGGGAATGCTCGACTTTGATGCCATCACGGGGCTCTGCGAAAGAATTAAATCATCGAGGAACAGAACACTGGAAAGAGCGAGCAGTGATTAAAACAATCTCAGGCTGCTGTTTTTGGCAGCCGATACCCTGCCTCTTGACGGGAGTGAGGGTAACAGGGAACGCCTTCCCCACGTTCTGGGGCCTTCTCTGGTGGGACCAGCTCCCCGGGGGTAGGGGAAGTACGCTGTCACACGGCGGAGTTAGATAGAGAGTCATAGGAGAGCTGACTCTGAGTGTGTGTGTTTGTATGTGCGGGTATGTGTCTGGGGGGGGCTGGTGTTCTCCCCTCTCCGCTCTCTGTGCTCTCCTTCCGCTGGACAGAGCAGGTGCAGCCAAAGTGAGCGCGGATGGACTCCCGGCACCGTGTGTACCCTGCATCTCCCTGGCAACAGCTGTGCCCTCAGGGGGCTGTTTCAGGATATTAAGGAATGTGGAGAGAAGGGGAGAGGAGCTGCGAATGGGAACAGAGGATTCAGAGGGGCTCTTTGTAAGTTAATGCAGGGACACAGCGGATCCGGGGAGAGGAATGGATGTTTGTACACAGCAAGGAAGGTGAGAGTAAGCGTACGGCCCGGACTAGAAGGGCTGAGATGGCCTGTTTCTGTGCTGTAATTGTTATATGGTTATAAGGAAAGGGATGGGGGGGGGGGAGATGTGAGGTAGCAGAGGGGCAAGTAGTGAATGAAGTATTATAAGGGGAGATTGATTCGTGACTCAATCAGTTCGCACCCTGGAGTGGGAAGGTTGTACATTCCGATCCCACTTTATACCCAGTGTCGCAGTTAAGTGCTGAGGGAGTTCTGTACTGCTTATAATAAAGATAGATTAACTTTATTTGTCACGAGTACATCAAAACATGCAATGAAATGTGTCGTTTGGACTGTGGGAGGATACAGTCATGGGGAGAACGTACAAACTCCTTCCAGATGGCAGAGGGAATTGATGCCCAGTCTTACAGCTGGCATTATAAAGTTTTGCACTAACTTCTACGGTACCGTACCGCTCTTGTTTTATACCACAACACGTCACTAGCCCCAGCCTACGTGCCACCAAGGACAGAAGGATGCCAGGAAAAGGTCAGCAATACCAAGAAGCATCCCAACCACCCTGCTCGTGGACTGTTTGTCCCACTCCCGTCAGTGAGGAGGCTACGTAGCATCCACATCAGGACGATAAGGCTCAGAAACTGTTACCCTGCCCCCCGGCACCAAGCTGTCAGGCTGATCAACACCTCCAGCGATTAACTCACCCCACCACCCTCCCTTCACCACTACATCCACATCAGCCATTCCCCTTCACAGATCCTCAGCACCCTTCATCTCCCCAGACGCGGCCACTTTACAGTTGCAGTCCACACACACAGTCACTGTCCTACTGTGTTTCCACGTGTCCTGTTATACCTAGAAGAGATTCTCAGGACAAGAGTCACTTTGTCACTTTATCATTTCCTGTCAGAGTCACCTTATGTACAGATACTCCTGCACCTCACATCACTTTGTCTACAGTCTATCAGTCTATGTACTGTATATCGTTTGTTATGTACTGTGTCATATGATGTAGGCGATCAAGGTCTTTCTATGACCATGATTTTTCTGCAGAATTGGTTTGCCATTGCCTTCTTCTGGGCAGTGTCTCTACAAGATGGGTGACCCCCAGCCATTACCAATATGCTTTGGAGATTGTCTGCCTGGTGTCAGTGGTCACATAACCAGGACTTGTGATGTGCACCAGCTGCTCATACGACCGTCCACCACCTGCTCCCGTGGCTTCACATGACCCTGATTTTTTTTGGGGGGGAGGGGGTTAAGCAGATGCTACACCTTGCCCAAGGGTGATGTGCAGGCGGGCAGTGGGAAGGAGCGCCTTACACCTCCTTTGGGAGAGACGTATCTCCACCCCACCACCCACCACCTATATTATGTATACACAGTATAGCCACTCTCAACAGTTAATCGTACATTATGTTGTATAGAAATGCTTTTATATTTATTGTCTTTCTTATGCCATGTCAGATCGGGAGTAACAATCATTTTGTTCTCCTTTACACTCATACTGAAGTATGACAATAAACCATCTTGAATCTTCATAAGGATTCTTAAGACTCTGGTGTGGACTGGAAAAGAGCAATAACAATCTGACCCCTCAAACAACATGGGCTGAGCAGCAGGAATGGGTAGGGGAAGGGGTATGTTGTTTGTGATGTATATACAGTACTGTGAGTGGGAGGGGTGTGGCAGAGAAGGGGTGCCAGGGGTGAGAGGGGGATGGCACGGGTGCAGACACACCCAGCCCTGAGACACTGGACAAAGTCATTTGATTACAAATAATTGGTTTATTGATCGTTACAGAATGTCTCTCAGGTGCTTCGCTCTCCCTTCGCCTTTTCCCAACCATGATTCCCCTCTCCCTGCCCCTTTCCCGTTTTCAGTCCTCAATAGAGACCCTTATCAGAATCAGGTTTATCATCACTCACATATGCCATGAAATTAGTTTTTTTTTGTGGCAGCGGTACAGTGCAATGCATAAAATTACTACAGTACTGTGCAAAACTCTTAGGCACCCTAGCAATGTATATGTGCCCAGGAATTTTGCACACTGCTGTATATATGCAACTTGGACAGAAATGTGGATGGGCTGTTTGTAGATGACACAAAAGGCTTTGTAGAATGGTGGACCAGAAACAAAGTTATTAAAGGATTCGTCAGGATACTGACCTGGATAGAGCAATGGCAGATTGAGCTTAATCCAGGCAAGTGTGAAGTGTTGCACTCTGGGAGGTCAAATGTAAGAAGAGAGGATAGAGTAAATGACAGGACTCTTAGTAGCACCGATGTGCAGAGGAATCGCATAACTCTCTGAAAGTGGCATCACAAGTAGATCAACCGGTAAAGAAGGTGTATGGTGTACTTGCCCTCAACCGTCAGGGCACTGGGTACAGAGCAGATTAAATGCTGGAGGAACTCAGCCGATCAGGCAGTATCTATGGAGGGGAATAAGCCAGTCAACGTTTCAGGCTGAGACCCTTCATAGGGTCTTGGCCGAAACATCGATTTTTTTTATTCCTCTCTGGTGAGTATCTCCAGCATTTTGTGTGTGCTGCTCTGGATAAACAGCAGAGCCTACTATGTCATTGAGGAGAAGGGTCAGGAAGTCATCTTGTAGGTTATAGAAAATTATTTGGGCAAAATTCGGAGTAATGTGTGCATTTCTGGTTGCCCTATTACAGGAAGGATGAGAGGGTGCAGGAGAGAATTGCTGCCTGAATAAGAGGGAATGAGCTATAAGGAGCGTTTGGACAAACTTGTGTTATTTTTTATATAGAGGTATATAAAATTATGAGTGGCTTCCACAGGATAGAGAGTCTTCTTCCCAGGGCGTAAATGTCAAGTGCCAAATGCCAAATGCCGGAGAGCATAGCTTTAAGGTGGGAGGGGGAGCCCTAAAGACTTGTTGGGTATGTCTTTTGCACAGAGAGAGGCAGGTGCCAGGAAAGTGTTGCCCTGGAAGGTGGTGAAAGCAGATACAATAACGGTGTTTAAATGGCATTTAGACAGCCACATGAACAGTCAGAGAGTGATTCATAGTTTCATTGAGTTATATACCACGGGAAAATGTACCTTGGCCCATTTTATCCATGCTGACCAAGTTGCCTACTTGAGCAGGTTCCCATCTGTCTGTGTTTGACCCATAACCCTCTATACCAGGGGTTCCCAAACTTCTTTATGCCATGGACCCCTACCATTAACCAAGGAGCCTGTGGACCCCATGTTGGGGACTCCTGCTCTAAACCTTTCCTATCCATGCACATGTCCAATTGTCTTTTAAATGTTATTAATGTACTTGCTCCATCTGGCAGCTCATTCCATATGTTCACCACCTCTGTGTGAAAAATGTTGCCTCTTGAGTCCCCTTTTAATCTTTTCCCTCTCACCCTAAGACCATGCCCCCTAGTTTAATACTACTCTACCCTGGGGAAAAGAGTATTTTAATCATCTCTGTAAGGGGGATCCTCATTCTTCTACATTGCAAGGAGTTAAAAAATCAGAATAAAGTTTATTTTCACTGTTCTATACAGCACGAACTTTATTGTTTTGTGAGAGCAGTATAGTGCAAGGTATACTAATTACTCGGTGGCCAATTTATTAGGGACCTACTGCACCCAGTAAAGTGGCCACTGGATGTATATTTGTGGTTTCCTGCTACTGTAGCTCATCCAGTGCTCTACATTGCTCTACTCTCTCCGCACCCACGCTGTGTGGCTAAACTCAGCTCAAACACCATCTATAAACTTGCCAAAGACACAACTATTGTTGGCAGAATTTCAGGTGGTGAAGAGGAGGTGTACAGAAGTGAGATAGATCAGCTGGTTGAGTGGTGTAGTAAGAACAAACTTGCATTCAACATCAACATCAGTAAGACAAAGGAATTGATTGTGGACTTCTTGAAGGGGAAGTCAAGGAAACACACATCCATTCTCACCGGGGGAATCAATAATGGAAAGGGTGAGCATTTTCAAATTCCTTGGTTATCATTATCTTTGCAGATCAATCCTGTGTCCAACATATTGATGCAATCACAAAGACAGCGGCTATATTTCATTAGGTGTTTGAGGAGACTTGGAGCTTGAGGAGGCTTGGTATGACGCCAAAGACTCTCGCTGATTTCTACAGATGCACCATGGTTGCATCGCAGTCTGATACGGAGGGGCGATGGCACAGAATCGGAAAAAGCTTCAGGACACTGCACACTCTGCCCGTCATGTCCCAGTCACTAGCCTCTCCAACATTGAGGACGTCTTCATAAAGCGATCAGAAAGGTGGCATCCCCCATCACACAGGACGTGCATTCTTCTTGTTGCTACCATCAAGAATGAGGTACAGGAGCCTGAAGGCACAAACTCAATGTTTTAGGAACATCTTCCCCTCTCCCACCAGATTTTTGCATGGACAATGAACCTACATACGCTACCTCGATATTTTTTCTTTCTTTTTGCTCTCTTTTTGCACTACTTACTTAATTTAATTTTTATAATAGAACACTTACCGTAATTCACAATTTTTATTATTATGTATTACAATGTACTGCGGCTGCAAAACAACAAATTTCATGACATATGCCAGTGAATTTAAACCTGATTCTGATTCACTTCGACATGTTGTGTATTCAGAGATGCTCTTCTCTACACCGCTGTTGTAACACGGGGTTATTTGAGTTACTGTCACCCTCCTGTCAGCTTGAGCTAGTCTAACCATTCTCCTCCGACCTCTCACGTTAACAAGGCATTTTTGCCCACAGAACCGCCGCTCACTGGATGTTTTTTGTTTTTCGTACCATTCTCTGTAAACTCTGAACACTGTTGTGTGTGAAAATCCCTGGAGATCCCAGAAGGTTAACAGTTTCCGAGATAGTCAGACTAGCCCCGTTTGACACCTACAATCATTCCACGGTCAAAGTCACTTAGATTTCATTTCTTCTACATTCTGGTGTTTGGTCTGAACAAGAACTGAACCTCTTGACCATATCTGCATGCTTTTATTCTGTCACATGACTGGCTGATTAGATATTTGCATTAACAAGCAGGTGTAGAGCTGTACAAGTGGCCACCGAGTGTTCAAAGATTCAAAGCATATTTATTATCAAAGAACGTATAAATTATACACCTTGAAATTTGCCTGCTTACAGGCAGCCACAAAGCAAGAAACCCGAATAACCCAACTAAAAAAAAAGACCAAAAACCACTGCGCAGAGAAAGAGAGAGAACAAAAAACACACACACATCATGCAAACAATAGAAACAAGCCAACAGCATCCCAAATCAGAGTGAGTCCCAGATCTGCTCCCGGAGCAACTGAATTGGCCCAAGCCTCTGTCCCCAGTTTGTCACACCAGTGCAGAAATGAACTCCCCTTCTAACTTGGGCCCTCTGGTCCTGACAGCATCCTCATAAATCTTCCCTGCACATTTTTTCCAGTTTAACTATCATGTCTTTCCTATAACAGGGTGAACTTCTTTGAGAAACACGTTTTGGAACCCACCTGAGAACAGGCTATTTCAGATTTAATCATGACCAGTGAGGAAGAATCTTGTGCTTAATGAGAGTTAGTGACCACAATAATGATGTTCTAATTTGACAGCGAACACCACAGAGCCAAACCCTGTGTCTCTTCAACTTAAATAAGGACAAATTAAATGAATGAAGGTGGAGGTGTCTGAGGTGCACTGGGGAGATAAGCTGAGACGCAAGTTAGTAGATGAGCATTGGCACGTGGGCAGATGTTCAAACATCTGGTATATAGTGCTCAGTAGGAATTGATCCAAGTTAGGAAGAGGGATTTCATGGGAAAGAGGCTCATGAAGTTAGGAAAGGAGGTCAAGTTTAACAGTATATTGAGAAGGAGGTCATACAATGTGGTAAGGGCTGGTGGTAACCAGAGTTCTTCTTCAGATTCATATTCAGGTGTGTTCATCACATGCACATCAATGCTTACAGTGAAATGCACCATTTTCACCAACAACCAACACACCCCAGGATGCGCTGGGGGCACAAGTGCATTTATGATCAGGTGCAATGAAAGACTTATTTTGCTTCTGTAACCCCTGCCCGATGATAGCTGTGAAAAGATGGCATGGCCCAGATGGCGGGGATTAGTACTGATGGATGTTGCCTTCTGTAGATACAATTGATGGTGGGTGTTGAAACGTGAACAAAGTCACCAGAGAGACACTCTGAACTTAGTGAATACAAAAGTTTTTTATTCCTCAAAAACAAGCTATAGGCATCGTATTGAGACACTCTTGGAAGAGGAGGCCTCCCAACCCAATATTACATGACACTTTTATATGCTAAGGATCAAAGGTAGCAGCAGGACAATTCTATAGTTACAATGTAACTACAATGCTTCCTTTAAATTACATATAGTTTTCACATACGCCTTCTTCGCAGCCACACCCCAGACACCTAAAATGAATGTTAATCAGCATTGTCTGGTTTGCAATCAGCTCCAGGAAAGTGGACAGATCAGGTCTGCATTTTAAATTCAGTTTGCAATTCACGTTCGTGTCTGCAGACTGGCTGCTGATGAAGTAAACATTTACTGTATACCCTAACTCCAGAATATGCCCTTACAGTGCAGAGGGATGTGACTGTAATGTATTGGACAGAGTCCACGACCGTGAAAGTAAATGACATGTTGGCCTATATTACACAGGAGTTGAAGATTATAACAGGGAAATCTTGTTACAGTTGTATGGGCTGTTGGTGAGGTTTCACATCAAGTATTGTGCATGGTGTTTTAGTCATCTTACCAAGAAAAATAATGTAGTTATATCAGAGCTAAGGAGAGACAATGGCACCTAACGGCAACTTCTTTGTTTGCATCTTCGGAAACAGCTCTATTTCCAGCTTTAATATCTCTATTTTCCCCTTTCAAGGTTCTTTTGACGACCCTGACCTGGAGTTACCTCATTATAGGAAGGACGTGGAAGTTTTAGAGAAGGTGCAGAGGAGATTTGCCAGGATGCTGGCCTGTCTCGAGAGGACACTCTGAATGATCTAGGGCTTTTCTCTTTGGAGCGAAGGAGGGTGATCACATTTGGAGTGTTGTGTTCTGTTCTGAGCGCTTCATTATAAAAAAATGATGTGGAAGCTTTAGTGAAGGTGCAGAGGAGATTTGCCAGGATGCTGTCTAGACGAGAGAACATGTCTTATGAGGATAGGTTGAACAACCTGGGGCTTTTCTCTTTAGAGCGAAGGACAATGAGAGGTGATTTGACAGAGGTGTATAAGATAAGAGGCATAGAAAGAGTGGACAGGCAGAGAATTTTTCCCAGAGTGGAAATGGCTGACACAAGTGGCATAACTTTAAGGTGATTGAATACAAGAATGGGGGAGGGGCGAAATATCAGAGGTAAATTTTTTTACACAAAGAGTGGTGAGTGCGTGGAATGTGCTACTGGGGTGGTGGTAGACACAGACACATTAGGGACATTTAGGAGACTTTTAGATAGGCACACCCTCCAAGAGAACCACAAACTTGTCGTAGGGTTTGGAGGCTTGCATGCCTCAGTGACCCAGAGAGCTACACTGGCTGGAGTCAAGGCCTCGTGCTTTGGCTCTTGGTAGGGTCACCCACGCCAAACAGGTCAAAGGGTAGAGGACAGACCAAGGGAGGTCCACTGGTCCTCCAGGTTCAGGGGTTCAGCTCAGGGCTAACAACCCTGAGTGGTTAAAAAACAACTGTTGTGGAAACAGCAATAAAGAATCCTTTTATACAGAGACGGAGGACCTTCATTGCTACCCTAAACGTCAGCTGCGTAATGAGCAGTAGGTAAGAGCAGCACATCAATGAATAAAACTGGAGGGTTTTGTCGGAGGAAAGGGATAGATGGATCTTCAACTCATTAAGTTGCTCCAGATTCCAGCCTCTACAGTCACGTGTGTCTCCAGGTGTAGTTTTGAATTGAAAACGTCTGCATAGGAGCGTGGAGAAGACTGCACATCATATCTACCTACAGCCACTGACTCTGTTTCAGAGTACAAGCCAGAGTCACCCTACACCAGGACCAACTTTCAATTGTAATGAGTCTGAACATCAGACAACCGAGCAATATGAGGACAGGGGGACAGCAACGTGCTCACTGGGTGAAGGCAAACTCCCCCTGCAGAGTCAGGCAGTTGGGCCCCGAGGTGAGGGGAAACCTCTTCACTCCAAAAATCACGAGTCTTTGAAATTCCCTGTGTACTTGGCTGCTGATTATAACACAGATCGACTGCCGATGTCCATCCCACCTTCTAAGGATGTTCATCAAACCCCAGTCTTTGTAAGGAAAGGGTGACAAGTTGGGAGCTTTAGAGTCATGGAGTATTATAGCAGAGAAATAGGGCATTTGGCCCACCAAGCCTATGCTGAACACGATGCCAAATTAAACTAAATCCCTTCTGCATGTGCATAATCAATATCTCTCCATTCCCCGCATATTCTCTGCTTCCATCTAAACATTATTTGAACACCACTGATACAGTATATCTGCTTCCACCACCATCCTCGGCAGCCTATTCCAGGCTCCCATCACTCTCTACATAAAAATCCTCCTTCTTATTCCCCCTCCCACTTTAAATGCATGCTATCTAATTGTTGACGTTTCTACCTCGGGAGAAAGACCCTGTCCTCGGCTCTCAGAATTTTATAAATTTCTATCAGGTCTCCCCTCAGCCCCTGACGCTTCAGAGAAAACTTTGTCCGACAATCCAAGTTTGCCCAATTCCGATGATTCGGTTCAAGAGCTGATGAGGGGCATTCAACCGGAAACTTCAATGTTCGTTTCTCTTTCCACAGATGCTGCCAGACCAGATGGGTGTTTTTATTCCCCCCACCCCAGCATTTTCTGTCTGTATTAATGTGCATTCAGTGCTGGGCGGGAAAGAGTTAACTGGTTAACCCCCGATGTCCAATAGGAGAGTGGTCTTCTGTGTGGAGGCTGCTGCTTTTTCTAGCCTGGTTACCCATTGCTCAGCTCTGCTTTGCAGCTGAGAGATTACGCACGAGCCTCCTGTTCATCAGTCCGTGCACGACCAGCGTTGCTTCTATTTCTGGCACTGCAGGGTCGCTGACTTTAAAACACGAACCTGCTCTATTTTTAAACATTTCGAAGCTTCACAGGCAGACAGACCTGGGAAGACTGCAGAGTTAACTCACGGTGTGCCAGCTTCCTCCCAACACACCCCTTTACCCCAGCCTCCCTTCACTTTGCGGGGAGCCGGAGGGGGGTGGAGAGAAAGTCCAGCCCATCTGCTGGGGCAGAAATAAGGGGGAAGGAGGAAGCAGGAGGGGCCATTTGCTTCACATTAAATCTGCCTCCTTTTACCCTCATCAGTGCTAGAAACAAGAGGGCACTGTTCTGAGATCAGAGGCGAGAGATTTAAAAGGGACATCAGGGGCAGCTTTTTTCACGCAAAGGATGGTGCATATTTGGAATGAGCTGTCATAAATAATGGCTGAAAGGCATATTAGTGATACTTAAACGTCATCTGGATAAGTACATGGATAGGAGTGGTTTATTTAAAAACAATTTTATTTTAGACGTACAGCCTGGTGACAGGTCTTTCCACCAGTCCAATGAACACATATCACCCAGTTACACCCAAATGACTAATTAACCACCACCAGGTTCAGGACTAGTTATTACCCCTCAGCCATCAGCTCTTGAACCAAAGGGGATAACTTCTCTCGCCCCATCACTGAACTGTTCCCACAACCTATAGACTCACTTTTGAAGACTCTTCATCTCATGTTCTCAAAATTTATTGCAAATTTACTTATTATTATTTCTTTATTTTTGTATTTGCACAGTTTGTTAACATTTGCTCACTGGTTGAATGCTCAAGTTGGTCCGGTCTTTCATTGATTCTATTATTGAGTATGCCCACAAGAAAATGAATCTCAGGGTTGTATATGGTGACATGTATGTACTTTGATAATAAAATTACTTTGATCTTTGAACTTTGATCCTACTGACCCGTACGTGCTTGGAACACATCATCTCAATGTGTTCCAGTCTACCTGTGTCAGTTGGGTCAATTTCAGGTTGCTTCGGAAGACAGGAATATCCCGGGATATATATTTTTAGAGATACAACGCAGAACAGGCCCTTCCGGCCCGACAAACTGCACCACCCATCGACCCACCTATTTATCCCAAGCCCAATCACAGGGTAGTTAATTAACCTGCTAACCGGTATGGAAACCCACAGAGTCATAGGGAGAGCATGCAAACTCCTTACAGATGGCAGCGGGAAATGAACCCGGGTCGCTAGTGTCACAATAGCGTTAGGCCACCGACTACGCTCCTGTGCCGTCCCACTTAGAGGGGTCTGGGGCCAAACACTGGCAGGTGGGGCCAGCTTGTTGGGCTGCACCATCGGCATGAACAAGTTGGGCCGAAGGTGTCCCTGCCGTATAACCCTATAGTTGTAATACTTGCCCAGCACAGAGCCCTGAAGCTAACTCCTCCATTTCACTTGATCTCAGCAGTCTAAACACTTACCTATCTACTGTGAAATTCTTCCCATCCAGCACTTCCAGGGTATAATCCCACTGGCTGAAACTCTTTTCAATATCTGCCCAGTGTGCAGATCTCAAGACAAAAGGATCAATCTCCCAGTGAACTCTGAAACCATTCCACTCTACTAGGAGAGGTTTGGGTTACGGGCCAAGCGTGGATAGCTCACTGTGCAGTGCATGGATGAGATGGGACGAAGGGCCTGTTTCCATACTGTAAGACTCTATGACTATGATTAGCTCCGTGGAAACTTGCTGGACCAGTCTGTCATCACCGGGCACTTCCACTGTCCCAGGCATGTAGACGGTGTCCCTTCACGATGAGCCCACTCACCTGTTTTGTGTTAGGGATAGGGCAGCTGACCAACAGGGACTTAGAGTGGTACTCTCCAATCCTGAGGGCAACTCACAATCCTTGCACCTCCAGCCTGCCACCCCCCCCCCAACCTCCAGCAGCCAATGCAAAGACAGAGTCTCCATTTCGTCATGGCAGCTGTTGGCACCTAAATCAGGAGGCTCCAGGTTCAAATTCCACTCTGGAGAGACCATAAGATTCAGCAGAGTACAGAGGGAGTGCTGCACCATCAGGGGTGTGCCCCATCAACTGAAGTGTCACGCCCGTACCCTCAGTTGTTCATCCAGAGCAGATCAAGAGAATAACCCCGGAGTTCTGACCACATTGTTGCTCTCACAATGAGCAGGCTGTCCAGTGACTTTTGCGTGGCCTCTCATGGGAGCTCGTGACTGACAACCTACTTACATTGCAAGACAGGATGCACCTCAAGCAAAATAAACCAAGGATTCTGCTGATACTGGACATTTTGAGCAACATGCACAAAATGCTGGTGGAACTCAGTGGGTCAGGCAGATCTATGGAGGGGCTCACCATTTTGGTTTGAGTGATGAGGGATCTCAGACTGAAATGTCACCTGTTTATTCCCCTCCATAGCTGCTGCCTGACCTGCCGAGTTCCTCCAGCATTTTGTCTGTATTAGTCTGGTGTAACCACGAGAACCATTTTAAAGATTTATTTGTCACATGTTACAGTAGTGTGCGAAAATCTTAGGCGCATATATATAGCTGGGGTGCCTAAGATATTTGCACAGTACCGTAGTAATTTTATGTATTGCTCTGTACTGCTGCCACAAAAAAATTCATGATTTATGTGAGTGATGATAAACCTGATTCTGATATGGGTCTCTATTGTGGACTGAGAGTGGGAAGGGGGCAGCGAGAGGGGAATCATGGTTGGGAAAAGGGGAAGGGAGAGGGGAGGGAGTGGAAAGTGCCAGAGAGACATTCTGTAATGATCAATAAACCCAGAATCAAATGACCTTGCCTGGTGTCTCAGGGCTGGGTGTTTCTGCACCCCCACCACCCGTACCCTTGGTGCCCCTTTGCTGCCACCTGCCCTGCACCCCTCCTTCAGCGCTCCACTCTCGCCATTCCCAACATCATTTGCTCCCACTTAGCCTAATCATGGGACAACTTACAATGACCAATTAGCCTACCAACAGGGAAGTTTTTGGACTGTGGGAGGAAACTGCAGCACCTGGAGGGAACCCATGCAGTCATGGGGAGAATGTACAGACTCCTTACAGGCTGCGGTGGGAATAGAACCTGGGTCACTGGCACTGTAAATCATTGTGCTAACTACCACACTAGCATGCTGCCGTATCCCTCGAAACACCATTCTCCTGCCTTTGACGCCCTTACTAATCAAGAACCTATCAACCTCCGCTTTAAATATATCCAATGACTCGGCCTCCACAGCCTTCTGGTGACAATGGATTCGACCAATTCACCACCCTCTGGTTAAAGAAATTCCTCCTCATCTCTGTTCTAAAGGGACGTCCTTCTATTCTGAGGCTGAGGCCTCTGGTTCTAGACTCTCCCACTATAGGAAACATTCTCTCCATATCCATTCTATCTAGGCCAGAGGTTCCCAACCCGGGGTCCATGGAACCCTCGGTTAATGGTAGGTGTCCATGGCATAAAAAAGTTTGGGAGCCCCTGATCTAGGCTTTTCAGTGTCAAAAAGTTTCAGTGAAATCCCCCCTCACTGTCTGATGAGGTACCATGATAAAACTCCAGGAGAAAATCCTCACCTCATGACAAAACACTTTGCAAAAGATCAAGGCAGAATAATGCTGGTTCTCAATAACAAGTAACTGCAAACAACAATGTCCTCTGAACATTACCTTGGGTATCCGAAAAAGAAACTGCTGCCAACTGATCTACAGCAACAGTAGCCTCCATTTACATAGTACCCGTAACACAGCAGAAATATCCCAAGGCATTTCACAGAGGCGGCAGATAAAGTTCTGCCTGGAAAAATATGAAGGTCGATTTTGAAGGCAAAATGCAGGAGGATTCTTAGCAGACTCGTCCAAAGTTGCAGTGCACATCGATATAGTGGTTAAGAAGGATTCTGGTATGTTAGCCTTCATTAGTTGGGGGATTGGATTTCAAGAGCTGTGAGGTAATATTGCAGCTCTATAAAACCTTGGTTAAATCACACTTGGAGCATTACCCTCTAATTCAGGATGCTGCTTGGATTAGAGAATATTTTGATGAGGATAGGTTGAGTGAGTTTTGGTTTTTTCCTTTTAGAGCGAAGGAGGATGAGAGGAGACTTGCTAGAGATGTACAAGATAATAAAAGGCACAGAACAAATGGACAGCCAGAGAGTTTTTCCCAAAGTAGAAGATGATTAGAGTAAAGTCTAGGGAAAGTCAGAGGTAAGTCATTTTTTACACAGTGGCTGGTGGGTGCGTGGAATGTGTGTGGGTGGTGGTAGAGGCAGATACATTAAGGACATTTAAGAAACTTTTGGATAGGGACATGAATGACTGAAAAAATGGAGGGCGATGAGGAAGAGCTTAGCTGACTGGTGGTGTAGTGGCATCAGCACCGGATTTTGAGGTGAATGGTCCCGGGTTCGAATCTGGCTGGTTCCTTGCACACTTTCCATCCATGCTAGGATGTGTGTTGAGCGAGCAACTCCGCCTCGTAAAAAACAGACAAATGCTAAGGAGATGGCAAAAATGCTGCCTGATGCGCTACAAGGCATGAAGAGGAACAGCAACAATGTGGGAGAGCAGGATTAGATTGATTTTAGAGTAGGTTAAGAAGTCAGCAAAACATCATGGATCAATGGTAAACACAAAATAAACTGCAGATGCTGAGGTCAAAGCAACACTCAAAACACGCTGGAGGAACTCAGCATGTTGGGCAGCATCCGTGGAAGCAATCAGTCAACCTGTTGAGTTCCTCCAGCGTGTTGTGAGTGCTGGGTCAATGGGCCTGGTCAAACATCATGGGTCAATGGGCCTGGTCTATGTTTTATATGAGGCATCAGGGCAGATGGGCAACGGCTGGACAGTCTTGGCTGTAAGATGCATCTTAAATGTGGAGCAACAGAGAGGCGGGGGTAAATTTGTTTATTATTGTCACATGTACAGTGAAAAATCTATCTTGTGTACCATTCATAGACATCAGTTCATTACACAGTACAAGATAAAACAATAACAGACGCAATATAATGTGTTACTTTTACAGAGAATGTACAGTGCACGTAGACAATGAGGTGCAAGACTGTGAGATTAACAGTCCATCTTATCATACTAGGTGACCATTCACCAATCTTATAACCTTGAGCCTGGTGGGACATGCTTTCAGGCTTTTGTACCCTCTGCTGGAGTGGCGGGGTGGTGGTGAGAAGAGAGAATGTGGGTGGTTGTGGTCTTTGAAAGATGCTGCCTGCTTTACTGAGGAAGCAGGAAGTGCAGACAGAATCTGTAGATGGGACGCTGTTTCTCATGAAGTGCTGAGCTGTGTCCACGACTCTCTGCAGTCACAGGCAGAGCAGTCGCCGTACCAAGCCAATGATGGATGCTCGATGCGGTGTGTCAATGAATATTTGTCCAGAATTTGAGAGTTCAGCATCCAAAGGTAGAAGCAGCAGTAGTGGGGTGGTTAAATTCATGGACAAACAAGAACCCAGAAATGGAACGTCGGTATGTTGGGGGGCTCGTGTGAATGGAGGACATCACGTTCACGGGGAGTTATTGAGTCATACAGGATTGAAACTTGTCCGTGCTAGCCAAGCTGTTCATCTAAGCTAGTCCCATTTGCCTGTGTTTAAACCAATATCACTTTAAACCTTTCTGACCCATGAAGATCCTCCAAGACAAACACAACCTTGTTGTAGGGTTTGGAGGCTTGCGTGCCTGAATGACCCGGGAAGCTATGTTTGATGGAGTCAGAGCTTTATGCTTTGGCTCTTGGTAGTATCACCCAGGTCAAACAGGTCAAAGGCTAGAGGGCAGACGAATAGAGACCCACTGGTCCTCCAGGCTTTGGTCTGGGGGTTTCAGCTCAGGGCCAACAATCCTGATGGATCAGACAAAACTGTTACGGAAGCAGCAATGAAGAATCCTCCTACATATGAGTGTGCTGATATTCTTGAGTCCTTGCCCGGAGCTTGCATGACTGACAGTAGTGAAAACCGAGCTACTGACGCGATGGAGGAAGTCCTGAACTCCACCAGATGTGGAGGACGTTCATTGCTCCCCTAAACTCCGGTGGCGCAATGGGCAATAGGTAGGTGGGATCCACAAACCTGTGTAAGTGTCTTTTCATGAGAAGGTGAAGAGCAGGAAAAATGGATAAAACCTTTAAAATTGATAACAACAAGATTCTGCAGACGCTGGAAATCCAGAGTAATATACACAAAATGGTGGCGGAACTCAGCAGGTCAGGCAACAGCTACGGAGAGGAATAAGGGGTTGATGTTTCAGGCCAAGACCAATTAAGAAGTGTATTTTTGTAATTCAAATTTTTAGTATTATTTATTCATATTTTACAAAGCAGCACAGCATCTCATAGAGCAGATAGAGTACAGCATATTTACACAGCCATCCCATGACAGGAAAACAAATAAAACTCAGAAACAGAAAGAAGTTCTAATTTAAGTTTAAATTAACATGCAACCAAAATTGATCCCACGCGTCTTGCACTTTTCCCTCACTGTTAATTCTTCCCAACATGTGTTCATATGATGAAATCTTAATCATTTCCTCAGTCCATTCCTTCACAGTGGGATATCTGGGTTTTTCCCAGTTTTGCAATGTAATTCTTGCAGCTGTGATGAGACCCACCTCTAAAATAGTAAATTTGTCATTGTTTACATTAGGTATCATTGTCCTATCACCCAAGAGACAAAGCCGTGGGCACAAGGGCAGTGTGGAACCTGACCAACTCCCCAACTAATCAAGAACTTTACACCAAAATGGACGAACTGTGGAACACTCCCAAATCATGTGAAAATACGTGCCCACCTCATTTTTACATTTCCAGCATAAATTACTATCAACAATCCCCATTTTGTAGAGTCTAGTTGGTGTCCAATAATTTCTGTGTACTATCTCATACTGAATAAGTTTCCCTTTCACTTCCCTAATATGTCTACCCACATTTGATAAAATATTAGACCACTCATTATCTTCAATATCGCTTCCAAGATCCTTCTGCCATACTGCTTTGAGATTGTTACACGATTCACCCACAGAATGCTTGAACATTTTATAAAACGCTGATACTTTATGAACTTCCTGTGGTAATGTAAAGTATTCAGTTAAAGAGTTACTTTGTGGGTCATCGTTCTTGAATATGCTACTAACGCAATGTCTTATTTGTAAATACTTCCATCTACAAAGTTATATTTCCTCTGCAAATCCACATATGACATAAAAATCCCATTCTCATAGAGATCACCTACTCTATTTACACCTTTAATCTTCCATTCTTTCCAATATACCATTCTTTTTCCAAGGCGTATCTCAGGGTTATTCCAGAGTGAGGAGTATAACTGGTTTAAATGTGACATTCTACAAGCTTTATGAATTGTACTCCACATACTTCTTGAGTGAAATAGTATAGGATTTAGATTAAGCAACATACATCAAAGTTGCTGGTGAACGCAGCAGGCCAAGCAGCATCTGTAGGAAGAGATGCAGTCGACGTTTCAGGCCGACTGATTCAGGCCGAATCATGTTTGCCAACGGTTCCAAAAGAATCGTAAATATCAGTGGGGAGAGGGGGCAGCCTTGGCGTGTACCCCGTGAGATGTTGAAAAATGGGGATATGATACCATTTGTAATAAGTGCAGCCTTAGGGTTTTTATACAAAATTCTAATCCATGATTTAAGGCTGTGGTTAACAATCTGCACTCAACCTCGTCAAAGTTTTTTTCGGCTTCCAGGGAGATGGCAGTAACTGGGATACAACGTGAGGAGTTCAGCCATGTTAAGTGTAGTAATCTCCTTAAAATGTCAGTTGGGGATCTGCTTTTAATGAAGCCAACCTAGTCAGTATTAATTATAGATGGCAATACTTTCTCTAATCGCAAAACCAGTATTTTAGTCAGTATCTTACAGTCCACATTAATTAAGCTTATAGACCTATAATTGGAAGGATCTATTGCATCCCTGTCTTTTTTTGGGATCAATGATATTAATGCTTCATTAATTGTATGAGGTAAAGATCCCAAATTAAATGCTTCTGAATAGATTTTTGTTAGAATGGGAGCCAATATGTCCAGAAATTTCTTATAATATTCAACTGGGAAGCCATCCATACCTGGAGATTTCCCCATTTTCATAGCTGCAATAGCCCGTCTGACCTCATCCTCAGTAATTGAGACTCAGCTTGTTGTGGGGATAATGTAGGCAATTTTATGTTAGCAAAAAACCGATTCAGCTCCTCCTGGTCATAATTAAATGGTGGAGAAGTTGTTTAATTTGAGATCCAGGGATGAGGGTGACTTACAAAATGGACAATTGGTTAGTCAGAAGCAACACGCACAAAATACTGGAGGAACTCAGCAGGTCAGGCAGCATCAATGGAAATAAAGGAACAGTCAATGTTTCAGGCTGAGACCCTTCATCAGGACAGTCGGATTTACAAAGAGGAGAGATCATGGCCATGTTACACTACAGAACACTTTCTAATTTGTTCTGATCTGTTTTATTTGAATTATCACGTTTATCAATTGATGCTGACCACAAAAACTCACATCAGTAAAGGAAATCTGCAGAAAATTATCTTCAATGAAAAATTATTTTTGGCAGCAATCAAATACGTGATTTCCAGAAGACATTCAGTACTCATGCGACTTAATCTGAATTGTTTCATCCCAGTAATTTTTTTTCTTCGTCCCTTGAGAACGTGGCTGATGACGATGACAGTTGTAAAGCGGGAGTGCTACAAAGTTGGCAGGGCTGCACGAAATTTAGCCATGATGCACTCACAGAGCATGCCTGCATAAGTTATATTGCATTCAGATGTTAAAGCAGACTGATGGAGAGACACAGTTGTAACATGAACTCTAACTAAAAAGTCAAAAATTATGAACTAGTAATAGATTGGAAGGGAAAATTGCTACAAATGAACGTTGGTTGATGTCGATGGTGAATATGTGTGTATGTGTGTCTCTCTCTCTCTCTCTCTCTCTGTATCTCTGTGTATGTGTGTGTGTGATAGATAGATACTTCATTGATCTCAAAGGAAATTACAGTGTCACAGTGGCATTTCAAGTTCACAGATATACAATATTAGATGATAAGTAAGAAGAATAAATTAAAAGTTACCACAAACAGTCTAACAGGAGGGGATCATCATTTCCCTGGCTATAGGTTGACTCATTATAGAGTCTAATGGCCAAGGGTAAGAATGACCTCATATAGCGCTCTTTGGAACAGCACAGTTGTCTTAGACTATTACTGAAAGTGCTCCACTGTTCAGCCAAGGATTGCCAGGATTTTCCGTAGGGTCCTTTGTTCTACCGCAGCCTCCAGTGTGTCCAGTTTGACTCCTATAACAGAGCCAGACTTTCAAATCAGTTTAGTGAGCCTGTTGGCATCACTCGTGTTGATGCCATTGCCCCAGCACACCACCGCATAAAAGATTGTACTGTGTGTGAGTGTGTGTTTGTGTGTGTGTGCATGTGTCTGTGTTTATGTGTATATTTGCATGCACCAACAGCAGACTCGTGCACATCTTTCACTTGTGTTTTACATGTGCCAATATATGCATGTGCTTGTGTGTGCACTGTACGTGAAATAGTTGAAATAGTTGGATGCATGTTTGTGAGTGTTTATGCGTGCATGTTTCTGTATGCTTGTAAGTAGTTTTGTGCGCATGCCTGTGAGATGATGTACGTGTGTGTGTTTGTTTGTGAATGTCGATATTTCTGTTTGTGTGTGGGTGCCTGTGTTTTAGTATATTCGTTTGCGCGTATGTCTTTTAGCTGGAGTGATTGTGTGCACATGTTTATATTTCATAAGGTCCAATAACCCCCTGGGTTCATGAATCGGTGAGACTGGAGTTCGAAACATGGCATTTGGTGATCGGCAGGTTCTGGGAGTGGTGCCAAGGATCGCTTCGGAATTCCGGAAGCCGAGGCCAGTAGGCCGGAGTCAAGTCTGCAAATCTCTGTGAGTACACTGAGGCTTTGTAAGGCATGGGTAAGACCCACACTTGGAGTATTGTGAGCAGTTTTGGGCCCCTTGTGTAAGATGTGCCGGCCTTGGAAGGGTGCAGAGGAAGTTCATGAGAATGATACCTGGAATAAAAGGGTTAACATATGAGGAGCTTTTAATGGCTCTGTGCCTGTACTCGCTAGAGTTAGAAGAATGGGGGCGGCGGGGGAGGTAAATTTCATTGAAACCTATCAAACAGTGAAAGGCATAGATGGAGCATATGTGGAGTGGATGTTTCCTATAGTGGAGGGCTAGGGTGAGAGTCTAGGACCTCAGAATAGAGGGATGTTCATGTAGTGGAATTTCTTGATCCAGAGGGTAGTGAATCTGTAGAATTCATTGCCACAGTCGGTTGTGGGGGCCAAGTCATTTGGAATATTTAAAGCAGAGGTTGACAGTTTCTTTATTAGTCGGGGCGTTAAAGAATATGGGGAGAAGGCAAGAGAATGGGGTTGGGAGGGATAATAAGTCAACCATAATGGAATAGCAGAGCAGAAGGGCCTAATTCTGCTCCTATATCTTATGGTCTCATGGCCTTATGGGAAGTCGGAGGCCCGAGTCTGAGCCTGAGTCCGCTGGAGGCTGGTGTCCAAAGACGGCCTGTCCTGGGGTTAAAGGACTGTGTATGTGGATGGGCGGGAGGGAGGAAGGGGCTTGCTTTTGCTGCCGTTGTCTCGTTGCTTGTTGTGTTCTGTGTTGTTCTGCCAAGCATTATGGGCTCGTTACGTCAGCACCGGAAGTGTGGCAACTCTTACGGGCTGCCCCCAGCACATCCTTTGATTGTGTTGCTCATCAAAGCAAATGACGCATTTCACTGTATGTTTTGATACACACATGATAAATAAAGGTGCACTTTGAATCTCCATGCGGGTTTGTATGTATGTGAGTGTATTTCTAATTATCTTTGTATGTACATGCTTGTGGTTCTGCGTTACTTTGAAGTTTGAGATTTGTAAGTTTATCAGGGCCTGGGGAAAGACTGACTAGGTTATGACTTTATTTTCTGGAGCACAGGAGAATGAGGAGAGATTGATAGAATTATGAGGAGTGTAGTCAGGGTTAATGTAAGCAGGTTATTTCCACTGAGTTCGAGTGAAACTAGAACTAGAGGTTTAAGGGTGAAAGGTGAAATATTTAAGAGGAATCTGAGGGGGATCTTCTTCATTCATAGGGTGGAGCGAGTGTGGAACAGGCTGCCAGTGTAAATGATGGATACGGGTTCGAGTGCGACGTTTAAGAGAAGTTTGGCTAAGTACTTGGATGGGAAGGGTCCAGGTGTAGGTCAATGGGACTATGCAGTTTCGCATGGACTAGATGGGCTGAAGGGCCTGTTTCTGTGCTGTAGTGTTTGATGACTCTACGTATGCACATGGCGTGTTTATGTATGTTTGTATTTGTACATGTGTCATCTGTATGTTTGTAGATTTTTGGTACCTATAAGCATGCACGTTGCATGTTTGAACACACATGTCAATGTAACGGGCATTTCCAGGATACAGTGCTGCAAAACTCTCTATAGGTGAAATTCCTGCCAATTACACCTCCCAGTGCAACACACACAACATGCTGGAGGAACTCAGCAGGTCAGACAGCTTCTATGGAGAGGAACAGTCAGTCAACGTTTTGGGCCAAGAGCCTCCATCAGGACTGGAAATGCAGAGGGAAGAAGCCAGAATACGGAGGTGAGGGGAGGGGAAGGAGGACAAGCTGGAAGGTGATAGGTGAAGCCAGAAGTGAGAAGCTGGGAGGTGATAGGTGGCAGGAGTGAAGGACTGAGGAAGAAGGAATCTGATAGGAGAGGATAGTGGACAATGGGAGAAAGGGAAGGAGGAGAGGCTTGAGAGGGAGGTGAGAAGGGAGCCAGAGTGGGGAAAGGAAAGAGAGGGAAGGGGGAGTGGGAGAAATTATTAAATGTTAGAGAAATCGATGCTCATGCCATTGTGTTGGAGGCTACCAGGACAGAATATGAGGTGTTGGTCCTCCAACCCACCCAGCTCACGTCTGAGGTGAAACCACACATGGACAAAAGTGTAAGCCCGCCAACAGGCCATGAGAGATAGGGAGCAAAAAGGAAAGAAGATATAACATTTAAAACAGGGGGAGAAAACGAAAGCAAAAAAAAAAAACAGGGCGAGCTGAGAGATGGAGAGCGATCATGCCTGTGGAATCCTCATTCAGAACTGGGAATGAAAATTGAGAATAGCAAAAAAATCTGAGGTGGAAAATGCTAGCTGGAAGGTTAGTAAACTGTGTTCTGTGAGTGAAACACGGAACAGTGGTTCATTTACATGGCCGTACTGCAGGATTTTTGCTTTGGCACTCAAACGGTTAATCATTGAAATTCTGAACACAGAGTCTATGTCAGGGGTCCAAGATTTATCAAAGGGGCTCACGTGCCGAATTGCGTCAGCACCCGCCCCCTTGAGAGCTTCGAGTGTTCTATAAACAGAATGAAAGGAGTCGATACTAACCCAAGGCATCTCGGTCTGAGGGTTTTATATAGACAGAAAGGTACCAAAAATAGAAATGAGCCTTGAGACAGCAGGCTCTAAAGAGACAGACAGACTGAGAGACACAGAACAGACAGATAGACAGAAAGAGACAGATGTGTAGGGAGAAGATAGAGGGACTCACCAGAAAATGAATGAAACTCACCACTATGAATAAAAAGCAAAGATTCATTCTTAAAAACCTGACAGAAGAGGTACTTCTGAATGAAAAATGTAATCATTCAAATGGATCAATTTTCATTTATTTTTCTCTTCAACGTGCCCAGTCTATTCCTATTCAACCCCTCTCCATTTCGTTACCTTCCTCTTCTGGTTCATTCAGTCATCCCCTCTCTCTCTCTCTCTCTTGCTCACTGTCTCTCTCTTGCTTGCTCCCCCTCCCTCTCTTGCTTTCTCTCTCTCTCTCTCTCTCTCTCTCTCTCTCATTCTCTCTCTCTCTCTCTCTCATTCTGCTTTTCATTTTGCTGGCTTATTTTACTGTTTTCGCTCACTGGTTCCTTCAGTATCACTTTCCCGGTTTTCGCTCTACTCTCACTCTCTCTCTCTCTTTTTCTGTCTCTATCTCTCTCTTCATCTTACTCTTTCTCTTTCTCTTGCACTCTCCCTTTCCCCTGTCTCTTCTACACTCTCTCTCCCCTCCCCTCTCTTTCTCTGTCTCACCCTCACCCCTCTTCTCTCTCACACTCTCTGTCCTTTCCTTATCCCCACTCTCTCTTATTCTTCCTCTCTCCCTCTCTTCCTTGCTTTCTCTTCCTCTATCTCTCTTTCTCTCTCATTCTCACTCTCCTTCTCCCTCTCCTTCTCCCTCTTTTTCTCCTCTTCCACCCCTCTCGCTCCTTCTCTTTTTCTCATGACCTACTGTCTCCCTCTTTCTCTCTCTCTCTCTCTCTCTCTCTTTTGTTTTACATTCTTTATCTTTTCTTCATTTCTCTCTCCCCCCTTGTGTTCAGTTTCCCTCACCCTGTTATAGGAAAGAAAGTGTTCCTAAAAGATTTATCAGGATGTTGCCAGTACTTGGGAGCCTGAGATATAAGGAGAGGTTGTGTAGACTGGGACTTTATTCCCTGGAACGTAAGAGATTGAGGGGTGATCTGATATACGATCATGAGGGTCATAGACAGGGTGAAAACACATTGTCCGTTACCCAGGAAGAGACTGCAAAAATAAGAGGGCATGGTATAATATCAGAGGCAAGGGGTTTAGAGGGATATCAGGGGCAGCTTCGTTACACAAAGGGTGGTGTGTATTTGGAATGAGGTGCCAGAAATTGTGGCTGATGTGGGCACATTAAGGATATTTTAGAGCCATCTGGGGATGTACATGGTTAGGAAAGGTTTGAAGGCCTATCACAGAGAGAGGGACAAAATCATGGGTTTTAGATTGGGGTGTAGAATTGTGGGTCTTTTGGAGCCTAACTTTCCTATGTTTGCTTGTATTTTTATGTAATCACCTCTATACACGTGATCGTTCAGTGAATTTTACAGCAATTATGGTATCATTGCTTCTATATTTTTCCAGAAGCTTTTTAGCTTTCAGTATCAGGTATCACACCACTTGAACCTGGCAATTTTATAAGTTAATTGTTATCCCTGGAATTTTTGTTATCACTAGTCAGAGTATGAGACTACCACAACTTCTTGTCCCTTTACTTTGTTCCCTCAGCTCCCCTTCTTCCTCCGATTTCCATTCTTGTAAAACACTTAATAAAATGATGGTAAGCAATAAGTTTTATGCTTCATTCCTGACTTAAAACACTTGATAAAACAAGGGTAAGCAAAAAGTGTTATGCTTCATTCCTGACTTCCTAAAAAACTTTGGATCACAGAAATATCAGGATCCAACACTGTTTATCTCCCCGCTTTTGCTTGGACCTCCTTTCTCTGGCTGCCTCATTGTGGAAGTTCCCTTCATTCCAATGCGTCCACTCCATCTCGCCTCCGTCTACAAGTTCAAGGAAATGGTTACACCCAACTCAATCCCTAAGAGTGTTCATGCTTCAGGACTACACGTCTACTCTACTCAAAGTGTACTGATATAAGCAAAATCAGAGCACATTCATTCAATCCTTCCAAGGATCAAGGATCAAATTTAATCACCATATACTGTACCTTTATGTGTATTAAGAATTTGCTGTGGTGTGTTGGCCCAACATGCAACAAAAAAAAATCACCAATTATAAAGTATAAAGAATATTGTAAATAAAACATATACAAAAAAATAAAGTTAGAAGTTAAAGGATGGATATGGTATGAAATGTTCATAAATAAACACTTCGTGGCCACTTTAGTAGGTACACGCATACACCTGCTTGTTAATGCAAATATTTAACCAGCCGATCAGGTGCCAGCAACTCAATGCATAAAAGCATATAAACATGGTTAAAGGGTTCAGTTATTGTTCAGACCAAACCTCAGAATGAGGAGGAAATGTGATTTAAGTGACTTTGACTGTGGAATGATTGCTGACGCCAGATGGGGTGGTTTGAGTATCTCAGAAACTGTCTCTAGAGTTTATAGAGAATGGTGCAAGAAGCAAAAAAACATCTAGTAAGTGATAGTAACATCTTGTTAATGTGAGAAGTCAGAGGGGAATGGCCAGACTGTTTCAAGTTGACAGGAAGGCAACAGTAACTCAATAATCATGCATTACAATAGTGTGCAGAAGAGCATCTCTGGATGCACAACACATTGAACCTTGAAGTGGATGGGCTACAGCAGCAGACGATCTTGATTGTACAGAAATATACTAAGTATAGGTATACAAGCATGTATTTACAGTGCAAACAGTGTTATAAAATGTGGTTTAAAGAGTTTACAGTGCAGCGACTGGGGCAATAAACTTTGACAAGCCTGGAGAAGAGTACTTGACTGGAAGTCCCATCCCTAATCCCACAGAAAAGGTGGTAGATAACCACTCAGACCAGTCTAAAATAGATCAACGAAAATCAGAAAATACAGGAAACACTCAATGGGCCAGGCAGCATCTGTAAAGAGAGAGAAACAGAGTTAATGTTTCGGATCCTAGACGCTTTGTCAGAATCCTTTCTGAATCTTGTTCCAATTGGATCTGAATCGTTAATCTCTCAAAGGGAAAGATAGAGATTAGGTTTATTTGTTACATATACATTGAGACATACAGTGAAATGTTTCAAATCAAATCAGTGAGGTTGTGCTGGGGTCAGCCCCCAAAGTGCCGCCACGTTTCCAGTGCCAACATAGCATGTTCACACTCACTACCCCTATATGGTACACCTTTGGAATGTGGGAGGAAATCAGAGGAAACATGTGCGGTTACGGGGAGAACCTACAAACTCCTTACAGAGAGCGGCGAGAATTGAACCCTGATCTTCCCGCTGGTGCTCTGAAGCATTGTGCAAACCGCTTCGTACAGATCTCTCTCCGCAGTTGCTGCCTGACTGACTGTGTGTTTCCAGCATTTTTATGTTTTTATTTCAGTTTGCAGCATCTGCTGTTTTTTTTTTTGCTTGCTTATTTATTCTCATTCGTAATGGCATGGATTATGTTTTCTCTGGGATATGACTAAATAGCTTGCAACGCCTTTTCAGGGAAAGTTCTGAGACAACTGTGGTGCCGTTGGTCTGAAGTCACAAATGCCATTGTCAAGGACATTACAGAACCTGTAGCTCAAACAATAGTGACAACAAGTCACTATTAAGGGTGACATACATCAAAGTTGCTGGTGAACGCAGCAGGCCAAGCAGCATCTGTAGGAAGAGGTGCAGTCGACGTTTCAGGCCGAGACCCTTCGTCAGGACTAACTGAAGGAAGAGTGAGTAAGGGATTTGAAAGCTGGAGGGGGAGGGGGAGATGCAAAATGATAGGAGAAGACAGGAGGGGGAGGGATAGAGCCAAGAGCTGGACAGGTGAATAGGCAAAAGGGGATACGAGAGGATCATGGGACAGGAGGTCCAAGAAGAAAGACAAGGGGGGGGGTGACCCAGAGGATGGGCAAGAGGTATATTCAGAGGGACAGAGGGAGAAAAAGGAGAGTGAGAGAAAGAATGTGTGCATAAAAATGAGTAACAGATGGGGTACGAGGGGGAGGTGGGGCCTTAGCGGAAGTTAGAGAAGTCGATGTTCATGCCATCAGGTTGGAGGCTACCCAGACGGAATGAGGCTTTTCATTCTAGGATGAGGGAGATGTCTTCATTTTTTAAAGAAAGGGGCTTCCCTTCCTCCACTATCAACTCTGCTCTTAAACGCATCTCCCCCATTTCACGTACATCTGCTCTCACTCCATCCTCCCACCACCCCACTAGGAATAGGGTTCCCCTGGTCCTCACCTACCACCCCACCAGCCTCCGGGTCCAACATATTATTCTCCGTAACTTCCGCCACCTCCAACGGGATCCCACCACTAAGCACATCTTTCCCTCCCCCCGCTCTCTGCATTCCGCAGGGATCGCTCCCTACACAACTCCCTTGTCCATTCGTTCCCCCCATCCCTCCCCACTGATCTCCCTCCTGGCACTTATCCGTGTAAGCGGAACAAGTGCTACACATGCCCTTACACTTCCTCCCTTACCACCATTCAGGGCCCCAAACAGTCCTTCCAGGTGAGGCATCACTTCACCTGTGAGTCGACTGGGGTGATATACTGCGTCCGGTGCTCCCGATGTGGCCTTTCATATATTGGTGAGACCTGACGCAGACTGGGAGACCGCTTTGCTGAACGTCTACGCTCTGTCCGCCAGAGAAAGCAGGATCTCCCAGTGGCCACACATTTTAATTCTACATCCCATTCCCATTCTGACATGTCTATCCACGGCCTCCTCTACTGTAAAGATGAAGCCACACTCAGGTTGGAGGAACAACACCTTATATTCCGTCTGGGTAGCCTCCAACCTGATGGCATGAACATCGACTTCTCTAACTTCCGCTAAGGCCCCACCTCCCCCTCGTACCCCATCTGTTACTCATTTTTATGCACACATTCTTTCTCTCATTCTCCTTTTTCTCCCTCTGTCCCTCTTAATATACCTCTTGCCCATCCTCTGGGTCACCCCCCCCCCTGTCTTTCTTCCCGGACCTCCAGTCCCATGATCCTCTCGTATCCCCTTTTGCCTATCACCTGTCCAGCTCTTGGCTCTATTCCTCCCCCTCCTGTCTTCTCCTATCATTTTGCATCTCCCCCTCCCCCTCCAGCTTTCAAATCCCTTACTCACTCTTCCTTCAGTTAGTCCTGACGAAGGGTCTCGGCCTGAAACGTCAACTGCGCCTCTTCCTATAGATGCTGCCTGGCCTGCTGCGTTCACCAGCAACTTTGATGTATGTTGCTTGAATTTCCAGCATCTGCAGAATTCCTGTTGTTTACTATTAAGGGTGCAAGCCTTTTATTCTAGATCTTTATCAATATAAACTAAATTTAAATTTATCAACTGATGCAGACAGGATTTGACTTCATGAATCCAGATTTCATTTCCGGACAATTCTAAAGTTCAAAGTTCAAAGTTCAAAATAAATTTATTATCTAAGCAGCTATACATTCAGTGGCCACTTTATTAGGTATAGGAGGAATAGTAAGTCTTCTGCTGCTGTAGCCTATCCACTTCAAGGTTCGACAAGTTGTGCATTCAGAGATGCTTTTCTGCACAGCACTGTTGTGATGACGAGGCCTCTGTCAGTCAGTGTCGACCATGGATGTTGCGTCTAATCTGTCTAGATATGCAAGCCTGGAGAGTACGATATGGAGAGTGAGCTGTAGCCCATGTAACAACCTCCCCCTCTCCACGCATCAGATGAACTCAAAGGAACAGCAGAGACTGATACAGTTTGGCACCAGCAGCGTCACAGGAGTTGCCAGTCAGCGTTGAACTCAATGTAGGACTGCCTTAGGGACTCCAGCTCCGGATTTTTCCCTCAGAGTTTACTCCTGAGTCCTTCCTCATGAGTGGGTACAGCCGCAAGATAGCAGAGATTTGAGATCAGAGTTTTTCTTCTCCTAGATGAACTGTCGACCGTGGCAGTTCAAACGTAGGATTGCCTTAGGGACTCCACTTCTGCAGGCTTCCTCGGAGTTTACCCCTGAAGCATTCCCCATGAGTGGATATAGCCACAAGGTAGCGGAGATTTGAGATTTTCATCTCCTAGATGAGCTGCCAACCATGGCTGACGAGCCCCAAATGCACAAAGTGACTGGTCTTAAGGCACTAATAACCAGTCTTTGCCCCTTCTCCTGTTCGTAGAAACGGTTCCGCTGGGCTTAGTAGCTAAACCACACATGAAGGCCAGGAGCTGGACTTGGTTGTCAGCGGCTATTTGAGGCGCATGCCATTGGGAGCATTTATTAGGTAGAAGGAGCTTGTCCCCATTACCACCCCCGTCTGTAATAGCCTTAAGGAATCGCCAATGCTGTAACGCATGGTTATTTTAGTTAACGTCACCTTTCTGTCAGCTTGAAGCAATCAGGCCATTCTCCTCTGACCTCTCTCATTAACAAGGCATTTCCACCCACATACTAGCCGCTCACTAGATTTTATTTTGTTTTTTGCACCATTCTCTGCAAACTCTAGAAATTGTTGTGCGTAAAAATCTAAGGAGATCAGCAGTTTCTGAGATACTCAAACCGCCCCATCTGGCACTAACATTCATTCCACGTTCAAAGTCACTTACATCAAACTTTGCCCCCATTCCGATTTTTGGTCTGAACAACAACCGAACTTCTTCACCCTGTCTGCATGCCTTTATGCATTGAGTTGCTGCCACACGATTGATATTTGCATTAATGAGTAGGTGTACCTAATAAAATGGCCACTGAGTGTATGTTACCACATTCTACCCTGATATTCCTTTTCTTGAAGACATAAACAGGAAAATAAAGAAATAAGGTTTACAAAAATAACTGAAGGTTGTGTGATCTTTCTTTATGACTCGTACCCTCTAATCCAGACAGCATCCTGGTAAGGCTATCCTGCACACTTTCCGAAGCCTCCACATCTTCCAATCATGGGACAACCAGAATAATACTCAATAACTACTTTACCAAAAACATTTTCTCAACTCCCTGATCTTCTTTCTCCCTGTTATTCTGATTCTCTGTTCCATTCTCACCTCTTTATTATTAGCATCCAATACTTGGGAGTACTGTGTCCAATTCCAGTCACCTCATTATGGGAAAGATGTGGAAGTTCTAGAGAGGGTATAGGGGCGATATACCAGGATGCTGCCTGGATTAGAGAACATGTCTTAAGGGCATAGGTTGAGCGAGCTAGGGCTTTGCTCTTTGAAGAGAAGGAGGATGAGAGGTGACTTGATTGAGGTGTACAAGATGATATGAGACAGAGCTAGATACTTTTATCCACAGTGGAAATTGCATAATTTTAAGGTGATTGGAGGAAAGAATAGTTTGGGGGATGGTGGAGGATTGTCAGAGGTAGGTTTATTACACAGAGAGTGGTAACACACTACCAGGGTGGTTGTAGAAGCAGATGCATTAAGGACATTTAAGAGACTCATAGATAGGCATATGGATGAAAGAAAAATGGAGGGTTAAGTGGGATGGAAGGGTTAAGTTGCTCTAGGAGTAGGTTAAAGGGTTGGCACAGCATTGTGGGCCTCTAGGTTTTTGAAAATAAAAACAGTGGAGGCGTTTTATGTTTAAGAAAAACCATAGCAACTCATCTATTGTACTGCCAACACTGAACACAAAGCACGTTAAAAGTACTTTACATAATTACGTAATCACGTCAGGCCTGCCTCTTAAAGTGAACCCCAACTCAATGTCGGTGGCTGTGAATTATGAACACTTTCACCTACAGGCCGAAAGTCCTGTATTCTACTGTAATGTTCTGTGTTCTATGTTCTCCCTCAAATGTTCTTCCTTTTTGATGCTCCTATACTATCTTGTTCAGTCGCTCCCTATGGAGGTGAGGTCTATAATGTCACCATTATTGGTTTTTGGTGATTGTCTGATGCTATCAGCCTCTGGTTTCCCCTCCTCCATATGTGGAATCATTTTCTTCACATTAAAAACTCTTTGCAATTGTAGAGATCTCTAATAGGTCAACCTTCAAAGAGAGAGAAACAAGGCCAAGTCTGTTCACTCCCTTTAGTATCATTGGTGTAAATTCTGCCTGCACCCTCTCCATCACCTTGACATCTTCTATAAAACAGGCTCAGCAGAAATGCACGCTGTGATCTAAGTGTGCTCCAACTAAGTTTTGTAAAAGGTTTAGCATCTCTTCCTTACTTTGCATTTCCACCCCTCTAAAAATTTATTTATCTTTACTTTTGAGATATGGCACGGAACGGGCCTCTTCAGCCCAATGAGCTCTGTTGTCTATTTACTTAACCCTAGCCCAATCATGGGACAATTTACAATGACCAATTAATCTACTCAGTCTTTGGACTAAGGGAGCAAACTTGACCACTCAGAGGAAACCCGCGCAGTCACGGGGAGAACATACAAACTCCTTACAGAATTGAACTTTGAACTCTGATACCCCCCCACCCGAATTGCAATAGCATTGCACTAACTGCTACATGAAAGTGGCACCTAGTAATAAACCCAACCTCGTGGTTTGCCTTTTTTTTTAATGATTCTTGCTTGCTCAGCAACTGTGCATTTATGTTCCAAGATGCCTTTATTTCTCAATCACACTCATGTTCAACATCAAGTGGCTATAATTTCAGAATAATGATTGAGATGGAGTTCAACCCAGATAAGTGTGAGGTGGTTCATTTTGGTAGGTCAAATATGACGGGAGAATATAGTATTAATGGTAAGACTCTTGGCAGTGTGGAGGATCAGAGGGATCTTGGGGTCTGAGTCCATAGGACGCTCAAAGCAGCTGCTCAGGTTGACTCTGTGGTTAAGAAGGTGTGCGGTGTATTGGCCTTCATCAATCGTGGAATTGAATTTAGGAGCCGAGAGGTAATGTAGCAGCTATATAGGACCCTGGTCAGACCACACTTGGAGTACTGTGCTCAGTTCTGGTCACCTCACTACAGGAAGGATGTGGAAGCCATAGAAAGGCTGCAGAGGAGATTTACAAGTTGCCTGGACTGGGGAAGCATGCCTTACGAAAATAGGTTGAGTGAACTTGGCTTTTCTCCTTGGAGTGACGGAGGATGAGAGGTGACCTGATAGAGGTGTACAAGATGATGAGAGGCATTGATTGTGTGGATAGTCAGAGGCTTTTTCCCAGGGCTGAAATGCTTGCCACAAGAGGACACAGGTTTAAGGTGCTGGGGAGTAGATACAGAGGAGATGTCAGGGGTATGTTTTTTACTCAGAGAGTGGTGAGTGCGTGGAATGTGCTGCCGGCAAAGGTGGTGGAGGTGGATACGATAGGGTCTTTTAACAGACTTTTAGATAGGTACATGGAGCTTAGTAAAATAGAGGGCTATCGGTAAGCCTAGTAATTTCTAAGGTAAGGACATTTTCGGCACAACTCTGTGGGCCGAAGGGCCTGTATTGTGCTGTAGGGTTTCTATGTTTCTATGTTTCTGATAATGGGTTAGCCTCTTGTATTGGAATGAAGAAACATTTCTTCACTCAGAATATTGTGAATATTTGAAGTTCTCTATTCAGAGCAGGAGTTCCCAACCTCACTTATGCCATGGACCACCCGCCGTTAATTGAGGGGTCCATGGATCCCAGGCTGGGAACCCCTGACTTACACGACCGTGGATGGTCAGCATCCTCAAAGCTCAAGGCAACGATTTCCACCATCCAAAGAATGAAGGGTTATGGGAATAAGATGAGTGGTGGACCAGGCTTAAATACCAGTGCGACCCTTTCCTGTTCCACTTAGACTCAGAGAGTTATAGAAGAATGCAGCATGGCTACAAGCCCTTCAGTCCAACCAGCCCATGCCAACTATGGTGCCCAACTAGCTTGTGTTCGGACTATATCCCTCTAAGCCATGTCCCTCCATGTACGTGTCCACGTCCTTCTCAAATGATATTTGTGTACCCACCTCAACCACTTCCTTTGGGATATATTCGTCACCCTCTGCATGAAAAAGTACCTTTTAAATATTTCCCCTCTCATCCTAAACTTATGCCCCCTAGTTCTGGACTCCCCTACTGTGGGGGAAAGACTCTTGGTGTCCATTTTATCCGTGCGTCTTATCATTTTAAACACTTCTAGACGGTTGCTCCTCATTCTCCTGCAATCTAAGGAATAAGGAACCAGACGCAGAATCAGAATTAGCATCATTTTTGCTGTCTTATACGACATGAAATTTGTTGTTCTGTGGCAGCAGTACCATGGAAAACATACAAATTACTATAAGTTATAAAATTACTCTGTTATAAAAATATATAAATCGTGTAATAGGTCTCTTTTGAATGTTTCCCCTTTCACCCTAAATCTTAGTCGATGCCCCTGAGTTTTGTTCTCTCCTATCCTACAGAAAAGGTTATCATCCATAGTATGTATTCCTTTCATAAACTTGAACATTTCTATATGGTCACCCCTCATTCTTCTGCATTCCAAAGAATACAGGTTCTTTTGTCATTTGGTGGTGGATTAGTGCAATTCATTGCCACAGACAGACTCAAACGCCGAGTCATTGGGTATATTTAAAGGGGGATACCAGGGAGCTGAGGAGAAGAGAAGGGTAAGAGGGGATCCAGAATGGGGAATAGATAAAGTTGCGAAGGGCGAGAGGAGAATTACCGGAAGTTAGAGAAATCACTGTTCATGCTTTCAGGTTGAGGCTATCTAGACAGAATATGAGGTCTCCAACCTGAGAGTGCAGAGGAGGCCATGGACCGACACATGCCCCAATCTGCTATGCAGGTTGACTCTGTGGTTAAGAAGGCATACGGTGCATTAGCCTTCATCAATCGTGGGATTGAGTTTAGGAGCCGAGAGGTAATGTTGCAGCTCTATAGGACCCTGGTCAGGCCCCACTTGGAGTACTGTGCTCAGCTCTTGTTGCCTTACTACAGGAAGGATGTGGAAACTATAGAAAGGGTGCAGAGGAGATTTACAAGGATGTTGCCTGGATTAGGGAGCATGCCTGATGAGAATAGGTTGGGTGAACTCAGCCTTTTTTCCTTGGAGCAACGGAGGATGAGAGGTGACCTGATCAAGGTGTACAAGATAATGAGAGGCATTGATCGTCAGAGGCTTTTTCCCAGGGCTGAAATGGCTAGCATGAGAGGGCATAGTTTGAAGGTGCTTGGAAATAGGTACAGTGGCGATGTCAGGGGTAAGTTTTTTTACACAAAGAGTGGTGAGTACGTGGAATGGCTGCCAGTGACGTTGTTGGAGGTGGATACGACAGGGTCTTTTAAGAGACTCCTGGATAGGTACATGGAGCTTAGAAAAATGGAGGGCTATGGGTAACCCTAGGTAATTTCTAAGGTAAGGACATGTTCGGCACAGCCTTGTGGGCCAAAGGGCCTGTATTGTGCTGTAGGTTTTCTATGTTTCTATGTAACCTATATTGATAGGTTCTTGATTAGTAAGGGTAGGGGAAGAGGCAGGAGAATGGGGTTGAGGGAGATAATAAATCAGCCATGATGGAATTGCAGAGCAGACTCGATGGGCTGAATGGCCTAATTCAGCTCCTACGTTTTATGGTGAAGTTTGTGATGCACATTAGCATGTTATAGAGAAGTGTGTGGGGTTTCTCAAAGTGTTAGAATGATATTCATGGATAAATTGTGTTGGTTAAACAGAGGAGCATGGCCTCAGAGTGAAAAGTGTGGAGCTCTTCAGAGTTTTGGAGTGAGAGGTACTGAGATGTGAAGAACATGGAGCTTAGTGTGTTAGAGTGAAAGCTATAGGGTATATCAGAGTTTGCTACAATGAGGTGTGTTGGGTATACTAGAGAGAGTTTATACACTGTAAGTGTGTGTGACATAGTAGAGAATATTTGTGATGTGTAACAAGGTGGGTGATGACCTCAACATTACAGAGATACAGTTTTGTTAAAGGGTCTACAACCTGGAAGGTTAACCATTTCTCTTCCCACAGACGCTGCCCGACCTGCTGAGTGTTTCCAGCATTTTCTGTCTTTATTTCCGATTTGCAGAATATGCATTTTTCCAATTTACTTCCTGCCCATTACACCACTGGCATTTAGGGCATCAATGAAGGTCCTCCATCACTGGTGGAGCTCAGGGCTTCCTTTGCCATGTCAGGAGCTTCCTCTCGGTTTTCACTAGTCAGTCATGCAAGTCCCGGGTGGAGACTCAGGAATATCATCACACTCAGATGTAGATGGATTCTTCAGTGCTGTTTCTGTAACAAGTATGACCAGTCACTGAGATGAACGCCCAAACCTGAAGGACCAGCGGACCACTCTTAGTCTAGCCTCCGCCCTTCGACTTGTTTGGCATGGGTGAACCTACCAAATGGTGTGGCTCTGTTGGTAAGAGATGCAATTACATCTTTGGAAAGAGGTGGCATAGTGACAAAGAACATTGAATCTTTCTGGGTAGAGTTAAGAAACTGCAAGGGTAAAAAAAAACAATATAGGAATCATATATAAGCCTCCAAATAGTAGTCAGGATGTGGGGTTGAGATTGCAAAGGGAGCCGGAAGTGGCACGTAATAAGGGTAATGTAAATATTGTAATGGGGGACCTCAATACGCAAGGGGATTGGGATTGCAAGAGAGGGAATTTGTTGAATGCCTACGAGATAGTTTTTTGAGAGCAGCTTGTGCTTGGGCCTAATCAGGGAAAGGCTATCTTAGGTTGGGTGTTGAGTAATAATCCAGCTTTTATTAGGGAGCTTAAGGTAAAGAAACCCTTAGGAGACTGTGATCATAATGCAGCTTGAGAGGGAGAAGCATAACTCACATGTATCAGTATCACAATGGAATAAAGGGAATTGTGGAGCCACGAGAGAGGAGCTTGTCCATATAGATTGGAGGGGGGCTAATGGTAGGGCTTGACAACAGACCAGAGGTGGTTGAAGTTTCTGGGAATAGTTCACAAGGCACAGGATAGATAGGTCCCACAGAAAAAGAAGTTTTTCTCAAATGGCAGGGCAGGCAACCATGGCTGACAAGGGAAGTTAAGGACTGCATAAAAGCCAAGGAAAAGGTATATAATGTAGCAACAGTGAGTGGAAAGTTGGATGATTCAGGAAGTTTTAAAATCCACCAAAAGGCAACTAAAAAAGCCATAAGAGGGGAAAAGATGAAATATGAGGGCAAACTAACTAATAATATAAAGCAGGATATAAAGGTTTTTTCAGTTATATAAAGAGTAAAAGGGAGGTGAGAGTTGATATTCAGCCACTGCAAAATGATGCTAGTGAGGCGGTAAGGGGGGCAGAGAAATGGCGGATGAACTTAATAAGTACTTTGCATCAGTCTTCTCTCTGGAAGACACTGGCAGTGTACTAGAGGTCCATGAGTGTCAGGGAGCAGGAGTGAGTGTCATTGCTACTATGAAGGAAAAGATGCTAGGCAAACTGAAAGGTCTTAAGGCAGATAAGTCACCTATACCAGGCGGACTACATCAGAGTTCTGAAAGAGGTCGCTGAAGAGATAGAAAATGCATTGGTTGTGATCTTTCAAGAATCACTTGATTCTGGCATGGTTCCAGAACAATGGAAAAGACCAAATGTCACTCCGCTCTTTAAGGAGGGAGGAAGTCAAAAGAAAGGAAATTAAGGGCTACTTAGCCTAACCTCTGTGGCTGGAAAAGTGTTGGAGTCCATTATAAAGGATGAGGTTTCAGGGTACTTGGAGACTAATGATAAAATAAGTCAAAGTCAGCATGTTTTCTGTAAAGGGAAATCTGCCTGACAAATCTATTATAGTTCTTCGAGAAAGTAACTAGCAGGATGGACAAAGGAGAGGCAGTGGATGTCATTTACTTGGATTTTCAGAAGGCATTTGATAAGGTGCCACAGATGAGGCTGCTTAAAAAGATAAAATCCCATGGTATTACAGGGAGGATACTGACATGGATAGAGGAGTGGCTGACAGGCAGGGGACAGTGAGTGGGAATAAAGGGGGCCTTTTCTGGTTGGCTGCCAGTGACTAGTGGTGTTCCTCAGGGTTCAGTATTGGGACTACTACTTTTCACATTGTATGTCAATGATTTGGATAATTCCAAATGGCTTTGTGGCAAAGTTTGTAGATGATATGAAGAGAGGTGGAGGGGTAGATTGTGCTGAGGAAACAATGCGATTGCAGCACGACTTAGACAAGTTGGGAAAATGGGCAACAAAGCAGCAGATGGATTACAGTGTTGGGAAATGTACGATAATGCATTTTGGTAAAAGGAACGAAAGTGTAGACTACTATCTAAATGGGGAGAGAATTCAAACATCAAAGGTGCAATGAGACTTAGGAGTCCTTGTGCAAGATTTCCAAAAGGTTAATTTACAGGTTGAGTCCATGGTAAAGAAGGTAAATGCAATGTTGGCATTAATTTCAAGGGGAATAGAATATAAAAACAAAGATAATGCTGAGGTTTTGTATATCACTAGTCAGGCCACACTTGGAGTGTTGTCAACAGTTCTGGGCCCCATATCTCAGAAAGGATGAGTTGTACTTGGAGAGAGTCCAGAGGGGATTCAGGAGGATGATTCCAGGAATGAAGGGGTTAACATATGAGGAGCATTTGGCGCCTTTAGGCTTGTACTCAGTGAAATTTAGAAGAATGTCGGTGTGGGGGGGGGGGGACTCATTGAAAACTACTGAATGTTGAAAGGACTAGATAAGGTGGATGTGGAGAGGATGTTTCCTATGGTGGGGGTATTCAGAACGAGAGGGCACAGCCTCAGAATTGAGGGGCGACCCTTTAGAACGGAGGTAAGGAGGAATTTTTTTAGCCAGAGAGTAGTGAATCTGTGGAATGCTCTGCCACAGACAGCTGTGGAGGCCAAAATCGTAGGTATATTTAAAGAGAAAATTGATTGTTTCCTGATTGGTCAGGGCATCAAATGTTATGGCGAGCAAGCAGGTATATGTGGTTGAGTGGGATCCGGGATCAGCCATGATGGAATGGCAGAGCAGACTCGATGGGCTGAATAACCTAACTCTGCTCCGATGTCTAAGGGAGAAAGCATAAAGCTCTGACTCCAGCCAACATAGCTCTCCGGGTCATTGAGGCATGCAAACCTTCAACCCAACAACAATGTTGTGGTCCCCTTGGAGGCTGGTGGATTCAGCAATTTAAACAAATGTCTTTGCATCAATGATCTGCAACTCTGAACCATTAGATCAACTACTATGCTACAATGCTACCATACCAGTGCTGGATTTAGTATAGGGAATAAATGGTGCTGAGAAGGCATGTAGTATGTTGGCATTCATTAGTCAGGGGATTGAGTTCAAGAGTGGTGATGCAATGTTGCAACTCTATAAAACTCTGGTTAGATCACACTTGGAATATCGTCACAAAATGCTGGTGGAACGCAGCAGGCCAGGCAGCATCTACAGGAAGAGGTTGCCTGGCCTGCTGCATTCCACCAGCATTTTGTGTGTGTTGCCTGAATTTCCAGCATCTGCAGATTTCCTCGTGTTTGGAATATTGTGTTCTGTTCCGGTCACCTCATTAAAGGAAGGATATGAGGGCTTTACAGAGGATGCAAAGGAGATTTACCAGGATGCTGCCTGAATTAGAGAGGTAAGTGAGCTAGGGATTTACTCTTTGGTATGGAGAAGGATGAGGGGTGTCTTAGTCGAGATGTACAAAATCATAAGATCAAGTGGACAGCCAGAGACTTTATCTGAGGGCATATATGGCTAATATGCTGGGGCATAACATTAAGATGATTGGAGGAAAGTATAGGGAGATGTCAGAGGTAAATTGGGTTTTACACAGATTGTGGCAGTTGCATGGAACGTACTGCCAGGAGAGATGGTAGAGGAAGATGCACATTACAGACACTTAAGAGATTCTTAAATAGACACATGGATGAAAGAAAAATGAAGGTCTATGCGGGAGGGAAGCATTAGAATGATCTTGGAGTAGGTTAAAGGGTTAGCACAACATTGTGGGCTGAAGGGCTACACTGTGCTCTACTGTTCTATATCCTGTGGTCGAACATGGCCAGGACATCCTCTCCCACTGTCCATTCAAACTCTTCAATGATTTTGTTGAGGTTCTGTTTTGTGATAAAGGGCCACCAGATAATTCTCCATTGCTTCAGTGTGCCCCTCAATTGGAGTGGTCTTCTGGTCAGATCTTCCCGTTCCTTCAGTGATGTCCTGCCTTGCCTGGTTGTTGCTTTAAATATTAATTCAAGTGTTAATTCTTCTTGTGTTTCCTTTGGGTGACATCATCCTTTCTCTGCATGGGTAAAAGATATTTTTATTAATAAGGAAATAAGTGCAAGAAATTGAAAAAATCTTTCTTGAGCTGCGGGTGATTGTTCACTGCCCAGTTCATTTCAGAGGATCTTTGTGGGTCCAGCATGTAAGTGCCATCACAAAGAAGGGGTGGCTACTTTCCTGGAAGTTTCAGTAGATTCAGCATGTCTTCTAAACTTGACAAACTGTAAACGCGCAGTGAAGAGTATCCTGACTGGTTGCATAACGGTCTAGTACGGAAACACCAATGCTCAGGAAAGGAAACTCCACAGAAAATGGCGGATACAGCCTAGTCCATCACAGGCAAAGCCATTGAGCCCATCTACAAGTAGCACAACCCCAAGAAAGCATCATCCATCATCAATTTCCCCCACCATCCAGCACCATGCTCTCTTCTGGCTGCTGCCATCTGGGAGGAGTTACAGGAGCTTTAGGTCCCACACCACCAGGTTCAGGAGCAGTTATTACCCTTCAACCATCAGGCTCCTGAACCAACGGGGATACCTTCACTCACATCAACTCTGAAATGATTCCACAACCAACAGACTCGCTTTCAATGACTCTTTACAACTCATATTCTCAGTATGTAGGTAGGTACAGTACTGTTGGGCACCCTAGATTTTTTATCTGGATTAGGACAGCATCGCCTCCACAGAGCCCTGATCTCAACATCATCGAGGCTGTCTGGGACTTCCCCAGAGAGACAGAAGCAAGCAAGACAACCAAAGTCTACAGAAGAACTGTAGCAAGTTTTCCAAGATGTCTGAAACAATCTACCAGCTGACTTTCTTATAGAACTGCATGGCGGTGTACCTAAGAGAATTGATCCAGTTTTAAAGGCAAGTCACGGTCACACCAAATATTGATCTGATTTAGATTTTACTGTTAACTGCTTTTTATAGTATTTAAAAAAAAATTATAAACTTTTCATTTCATTATTTTTAAAAGCATCGCCACTTTACAAATTATTTTACATGTGCCCAAGACATTTGCACAGTACTGTGTGTGTTTATTTATTAATTATTTGCAGAATCTGTCACCTTTTGCACATTGGTTGTTTGTCAGTCTGTGTATATGTTTAAGTTTTCATAAATTCTGTTGTATTCCTATACCTTCCTGTAAAGGCCTACAAGAAAATGAATCTCAAGGTAGTATATGGTGACATTCAGTACATACAGTATACTTTGATAATTAAAGCAACACATAAAAAATGCTGGTGAACGCAGCAGGCCAGGCAGCACCTATAGGAAGAGGTACAGTCAACGTTTCGGGCTGACACCCTTTGACAGGTCCCTTTTGCCAATCAACTTTCCAGCTCTAGCTCCATCCCTCCCCCTCCTGTCTTCTCCTATCCTTTCAGATCTCCCCCTCTCCTCTCACTTTCAAATCTCTTACTAGCTCTTCTTTCAGTTAGTCCTGACGAAGGATCTCGGCCCGAAACGTCGACTGTACCTCTTCCTATAGATGCTGCCTGGTCTGCTGCGTTCACCAGCATTTTTTATGTGTGTTGCTTGACTTTCCAGCATCTGCAGATCTCCTCGTGTTTGCATACTTTGATAATTAATCTACTTTATCTTTGACTTTATTCATTGACTCTCATGAAGGACAGAGTGCCACCATTAAGCCACAAGTGACACTGAAGCTGAATTTCTCCTCTAACTATCCCCACGTTCTTTAGCTGACAGCTTTAAATGTACAGTCTGAGTACACACTTAGATACCAGGTCCACACAGTGCGATTGATTTAGTTTTGCGATACCCTGTGGATAAAGTTTGACCTTTATAACTGAATGATCCATCTGATAGGAAGTCGATTGATCAGGCTGTCTTATCAATTAATGGCATCTGGTCGGGGCTGGAGGAAAGGGACGGGCCAGCATTCAGCTCACTGCTCCACGACGTTTACTCGTTTATTCGTCTCTGTGCTGAACTGAGGCCGTGGCCTGCAACTACCAGGCTCCTGTTTCAGCTGCGATCGGCTTCGTGACTGTGAACTCACTTTCGTGAGCTTCAATTCTGAATGTTACTTGCTTACTTTTATTGTTTGCACGATTTGTGTTTTTTTCTGCACATTTGCTGCTTGACGATTTTCTTTTTTAATGGATTTTACTGGGTTTCTTTGTTTTGTGGCTGCCTGCAAGGAGATGAATCTCAGTTTTGTATACAGAATACATATGTCGATAGTAAAAGTACTTTGAGCTTTGAATTTAACAATTTGGATTATCCTCCCTCATCAGGAGGTCATGACTTTTAATTCTACATTTGGAATTAATTGCCCACAATTTTCCCTTGAACAGAAGAAGCCATTAAGAGTCAACTACACTGGTGGGCTGGAGTCAGAGGAAGACCAAACTAGACAAGGAGATGAGAATTCCTTCTTAGGAAGAGTGAAGCAGAAAGGCCACGATGAGGCATCCCTTAGGTTGGAGGAGCAACACCTCACATTCCGTTCGGGTAGCCTTCAACCTGATGGAATAAATATCCATTGTTCTAACTTCTGGCAATTTCTCCCTCCTCCTTCTCTCTTTTTCCATTTCCCATTCTGGTTCTCCTCTCACCCCTTGTCTTCTCACCTGCCCATCACCTCCTTTCTGGCTCTCCTCTTTCTCTCTCTCCCACGGTCCACATTCTTCCTTCTTCAGCCCTTTACCTCTTCCACCTATCACCTCCCAGCTTCTCCGTTCGCCCCTGACACTCCAACAAGCCACCTTCCCTCTCACTTGGTCTCACCTATCATCCACCAGCTTGAATCCCACCACCCCTCCCTGCACCTTCTTTTTCTGGCTTTTTCCCACTTGCTTTCCAGGGTCTTGGCCTGAAATGTTGACCGTTTATTCCCCATCGATAGATGCCGCCAGACCTGCTGACTCCCTTCAGCGTTTTGTGTGCATTGATCTGGATGTCCAGCATCTGCAGAATCTCATGCTTGTGCCTGTACCTTTATTTCTCATTGAATATCATGGTATCTTTCCATGGACTCATAAGATTCATCTCTGTATAAACATAACACCTTACAACCTTTTCAGTCCTTCACTTTACAACCCTCAACCACTCCCCCTGCCCCAGTTCTGTCTCCCCTGCTTTTCTCCAAATCTCTCTCTTGGTAAATCAAACAGAAAACATTCACAAGATTTGCGTAGGATTGAGCTGCACAGGGGGTTGAGCAAGCCAGGACTTCACTCATTACAGTAGGGCAATGGAGGGTGACCTTATGGAAGTGTTGAAAATGTTGATGGACACAGATAGAGTCACAGAGTCAGAGAGCAACATCAGGCCGACAGGCCCTTCAGCCCATCCTATCCATGCTGACAATGGTGCCCAGCCAGCTTGTCCTAATTCCCTGTATTCGGCCCATATCTCTCTAAGCTCTGCCCCTCCTTGTGCCTATCCAATCACTTCTCACACCACAAGACCGTAAGGCATTGGAGCAGAATCAGGCCATTCGGCCCATCGAATCTGCTCCGCCATTTCATCATGGCTGACCCATTTTCCCTCTCAGCCCCAATCTCTTGCCTTCTCTCCATAGCCTTTCACTCCTTGACTAATCAAGAATCTATCAACCTCTGCCTTAAATATATATAAAAACTTGGCTTCCACAGCTGGCTGTGGCAACAGATTCCACAGATTCACCACCCTCTGGCTAAACAAATTCCACCTCATCTTCACTCTACATTGACATCCTTTTATTCTGAGATGTAGGCCATCTAATTCAGGTGACTTATCTACCTTCATACCTTTCAACTTCCTAAAGCACATCTGGCACACTGCTAGTGTCTTCCTCAGTGAAGACTGATGCAAAATACTTATTCAGTTTGTTATATTCTTAAATACTATTGTACCTGCCTCAACCTCTTCCCCTGGCAGCTCGTTCTATATACTCAGCTCCCTCTGCATGAACAAGTTCCTCCTCCAGTACCTTTTAAATCTCACCCAAACCTATGCCCCTTGTTCTGGACTCCCCTACCATTGGGAAGACTGTTACCATCACCTTATCTACGCCTCTCATAATTTTTAAGCATTTCTATATTTCGTCCCTCAATCTGGTCAGCCTCTCTCTTTTTTTTACTGAATCCCTGAGTCCTGGCAACATTCATATAAACCTTTTCTGCACTCCTTCCACTTTAGCTACATCTTTCCTAGAACAGGGTAACCAAATGGGACACAGGGTGAACGAAGAAAGCCCGACTATAACTGCACAGGTGGTCGGAGAGACAACACCACTGCCAGTACAGAGCTGTTTAAAGTTCAAAGTAAATTTATTATTAAAGTACATACAGTTTCTATAAAAAGCATTCACCGCCGCCCCCCCCACCGGAAGTTTTCATGTTTTATTGTTTTACAACATTAAATCACAGTGGATTTAATGTGGCTTTTTTGACACTGATCAACAGAGGACAACTGTTTCGTGTCAAAATGAAGACACATCTCTACAAAGTGATCTAAATTAATTACAGTTGTAAAACATAAAATAAGTTTTCACCCCCCCCCCCGTTCTTTTTTTGCAGCTGAGTGCGGCTGGGTGGCGGCGGCTGCTGCTGAGGCAAGGGTTCCGGTCCGAGGGGTGACCGAGCGAACTGCTGGGGTGTTGTGGGGGACATTCTGTGGGAATATTGACCGGCGACCTGGATCGGTCCGGAACGATATTTGTACACGGTCCCTTGCAAACTCTGATAGGATGGCAGGGAGGGAGACTGATGGTGACAGCAATAGCACGGAGTGTGAGTGGGAAGAGGTAGGGAGAGGGACTAAGAACAGGAAGATGATGGGTTGGAAGAGAAAGAAAGGAGGTGGGTCTAGTGTAGGTGGATTGGAAAGTGAGGGAAGAGAAGTTGAGGAGAAGGGTCTGAGGGCAAAATTGCTAAATGTAGTGGTAAGATTTGAGGGGGAAGGGGGAGTAAAGAAAATGGATCCACTTAAGCTGACAAAAATCATCAGAGGGCAAGTAGGGGAAGTGAACCATGCGAGAATTTTGGGAGATGGAAACGTGCTGATAGGATGTAAAACTGAAGAGCAGATGGGGAAGGCAATGAAAGTGACTACTGCTGGGAAAGTCAGAGTGTCCAGCATGGTAAGAGTTGGTGCACAAAGGGACAATGGTTGCAAGGGGGTGATCTTCAGGGTTCCCCTCAGTGTTAATATGAAGGAGCTAGTGGAGAACTTGAGGGTGAGGAATGGTTCAGTGAAGAGTGTGAAAAGAATGACAAGGGGAGCAGAGAAAAGGGAGACTGAAACCATTCTGGTAGAATTTGAGGATAAGGTGCCTCCAAAGGAGTTATATTTTGGATTTCTAAGATACAGTGTAAAAGAATATATATATCAAAACCTATGAGGTGTTTCAATTGCCAGGAGTTTGGGCATGTGGCCAAAGTGTGCGAAGGACAGAGAAGATATGCAAGGTGTGGTGGGGAACATGAAAATGGAAAATGTGAAGAGGGAGTGAGACCAAAGTGCTGTAATTGTGGAGGTAACCATAGTGTAGTGTACTGGGGATGTGAAGTGTTGAAAAAGGAGGTGGAGGTGCAGCAGATAAGGGTGATGGAAAAAGTCTCATATGCTGAGGCAGTCAAGTTGGCAGGACAGAAGAAAATGAATGAGGGAGGGTGCAGCAAAGAGCAAGCGGCAGCTGAAGAAAGGCAAGATAAGAAGAATGCATGGATAGAGAAGAAATTGGTGACCTTTATAGCAGGAGTGGTAAACGCAACGTATGAGATCAAATCTAAAACTGAAAGGATTCAGATTATTGTGAAAGCTGCAGAGCACCATTTGGGTTTGATAGGATTAAAATGGGAAGAAGTAAACGATGAACTCAGGGTACAGTCAAGTCAAGAGACGGTATGTGTGGGTTGATATTACTAATAATGCTACTTCTTCAATGGAATGCAAGCAGCCTGATTGCTAATGAACAAGATTTCAAGCAGTTTATAGCTAGTAGGAGAGAAAAGCCAGATATTGTGTGTATCCAGGAGACCTGGTTAAAACCTAATTTGGATTTTGTTTTATATGGTTATATGGCAGTAAGACAGGAGAGAGAGGGGAGGAGGAGGATGTGCAACTTATGTAAAGCAAGGTATTCCTTATAGAATACTAGGTATAGGAAGTGAACAAGAGTATGTGGTAGTAAAAGTATGGGCTGTAAGGAAAGAGTTAGTGATTGTGAATTATTATAATCCATGCAAATGACTAGAGTTAAACAAGCTTGAGGAGATAGAGGGGCAGAATAGTAGTAACGTTGTTTGGTGTGGTGATTTTAATGGACATAATGTATTATGGGGGAGTGACAGAACAGACATCAATGGTTAGGTAATAGAGGAGTTGCTAGATGAGAAGTATTTAGTGTGCCTAAATGATGGCAGTAGTACTAGAATCGATGTTAATACAGGTAAAGAGTCTGTGCTTGATCTTACATTAGTATCAAACTCCATTGCATCAGTGTGTGATTGGTTAGTGTACCAAGAAGGAACTGTAGGGAGTGATCATTACCCAATCTGGTGCAAGATAAATACTTCTGCCTCATTGGTCACAGAGAATACAGGTGGGAAATGGACCCTTGAGAAAGCCAATTGGGAGAAATTTCTGGAAAAAAGTGATAGATATCTAAGTCAAGTCAGTGATGGAATGGACGTAGAAACACTTGACAGCATATTAAAACAAGGTATAATATCAGCTGCATTAGAATCCATTCCTAAAAGTAAAGGAAGAATAAAGAAGAGAATAATACCATGGTGGGATGATAATTGTAAGGAAGCAGTGAGAAATAGAAATAAGGCATTTAAACTGGTTAAAAGAACTCATAACTTCCAACATATGATTCAGTACAAACAAGCTCAGGCAGTAATAAGGAGGACAATAAGACATGCTAAAAGGACGCACTGGAGAAAGTATCGTGATTCAACCGGAAACACAACTCAAGTAGGAGAGGTGTGGGGGATGATAAAAAGGATGGGAGGGGACAGGAGAGACTTGAGGTATCCAGTTCTGGTTGATGGAAATGTGACTGCAGTAACAAATAAGGAAAAAGCAGAGTTGTTGGCAAACACTTTTGTTATGGTACATAGTTCCGATAATTTGTCTGAGAAGGGAAGAAGAGGTAGAGAGAGAACAAAAGCTGAAAATATAGAGGCTTTATGTAGGAAAACTAACCTTGACAGTGTACAAGATGTCCCTTTCAGCATGAGAGAATTAAGAAAGGCACTAGATAAAACAGGAAAGACTGCGCCAGGTAAAGATGAAATATGTTATAGTATTTTAAAACAGGAGTGAAGGAAGTCTGGAGAAACTACTGCTTCTGTATAACAAAGTCTGGGATGAAGGGAGAATACCAGGGAGTTGGAAAGAGGCAATAATTATTCCAATAAGGAAACCTGGGAAAGATGCCAGCAGACCAGGAAACTACAGGCCAATTGCCTTGACGTCACATGTATGTAAACTTATGGAACGTATGATAAATGAGAGGTTAGTGTACTTCTTGGGAAGTAGAGGTCTGGTGGCTATGTATCAAAGCGGGTTCAGGAAAGGAAGGAATACTATGGATCCAGTGTTGTGTCTAGAGAATGAAATAAGAAAAGCTCAAGTAAATAAAGAAACAGTGGTTGCAGTTTTTTTGATGTTGAGAAAGCTTGTGATATGTTATGGAAAGAGGGGCTCCTAATCAAACTACATTTAATGGGAATTGTGGGGGCAATGTTCAATTGGGTTGAGGACTTTTCAAATGGGAGAACTACTCAGGTGAAGATAGAATCAGAGCTATCAAGCCAATATGTTGTAGAAAATGGGACACCTCAGGGGAGTGTAGTGAGTCCAACTTTATTCTCCATTTTGATGAATGATATATTAGTAAATATTCCAACAGAAGTGGGGAGGTCATTGATTGCAGATGACGGGGCTTTGTGGAAAAGAGGGAGAAATATTGAACATATAGTTACGAAAATGCAAGATGGAATTAATCATGTTGAAGAGTGGGGGACAAAGTGGGGTGTTAAATTTTCAGTGGAGAAGACAAAAGCCATGTTCTTTACAAGGAAAAAGCTCAGGGGACTTAATTTAAATCTGTATGGAAGTAACCTGGAGAGAGTTGAAAGTTTTTGGTTTTTGGGAGTGCACTTTGACTTGAGATTAACATGGAGAGAACATGTTAGACATGCAATTACTAAATGTAAAAATGTGATAAATGTCATGAGGTATCTTGCTGGATTGGAATAGGGTGCTGATTTTGCATCACTGAAGTATATTTATGTAGCATTAATAAGATCAAGATTAGACTATGGAGGTATTGTATACAGGTCAGCAGCAAAATCTGTGCTGGCAGAACTGGATATTGTGCAAGCTCGGGCTCTAAGGGTGTGCTTGGGAGAGGTTAGAACTTCCCCAGTGTGTGCACTCCAAGTTGAGGCAAATGAAATGCCATTGGGGCTGCGGCGTAAACAGCTGGAGGCCAATTACTGGATCAATTTAAGGGGGCATGGTGATAGCCATCCTACAAAAAGGGTGTTGCAGACATGCTGGAAGAAGGAGAGGACACAAAAAGAAAGTTTTGGCTGGACAGGAGAGCAAACAGCAAAAGATATGGGTGTATACGATAAAGAGTTTTGTCCAAGTGTGGTGTGGCCTGTCAGACCTTTCTGGGTCTTAGAAAATCCCTCTGTAGATTTGGAATTGCTTAAGATTAAGCACAGTAATAAGACGGCTGATATACTCAGTGAATATCATAGTTATAGGGAATGTAAATATAAAGGCATACAGATTTTTACGGATGGATCAAAGGATCCAGAAACAGGTGCAACAGGGTCTGCAATTGTTGTACCAAGTTATCGAGTGGAAATTAGCAAGAGAACACCTGATTGCTTGAGTGTATATGCAGTTGAAATGTTTGCCATATTGTTAGCACTAGAATGGAGTGAGCAGGTTGATTGTAATAATATTGTGATACGTAGCGATTCCGTGTCGACCCTTGCAAGCATTAAGGCTGGTACAGCTAGAAGTCACCAGGATCTGCTTTATGAAATCCTGTTTGCAAATTCAAGACTGGCTAGACAAGGCAAAAATATCTCATTCATGTGGGTTCCAGCACATTCGGGTATTATGGGAAATGAGACAGCAGATAGGCTGGCAAAAGCAGCAGCAAAATAGGATCTGTAGAGGTCAATATTAAACTATCAAAATCAGAGGGGAAGAGCATAGTGTGGAGAAGGATAAATCAACAGTGGCAGCAGCATTGGGATAGAGCAATAAAAGGAAGACATTTACATTCAATTCAGAACAGAGTAGATATGGGAAGAAGTAGGGGAGTAAAGCGGAAGGAGCAAGTAATTATAAGTAGACTGAGAATTGAGCACAACAACCTTAATCACACTCTGGCCATCATAAATAAGCATCCAACAGGTTTTTGCGATCTACATCAGGAGACTGAAACAGTAGAGCATATCCTTATTTCATGCAGGAAATTTGCGCAGGAAAGGCAACAAATGTTACAACAATTACGCAAAATAGGACTGGTAGAGAACAGTGTTAAACGTTTATTGGAATATGGGGAGAGTGATCAGGGGAGGAAACGGTCGTTTAGTTTTTTAAGGGCGTTGGGACTGGAAAGACGGCTTTAAAGTGAATCGACAATGAGGGACAATAATTCCTGAAGATGGTAGTAATGCAACAGTGTGGATGCCAACTGCCATAAAATCTCAAAAAAGAAGAATAAAGACGAAGGTCCGAATGCTGGTGAGTCAGTGTCCTGGTGAAAACTACAGCATGAAGGCAAAAGAACACTCCAAGCAACTCAGAAAAAAAGGTTATTGAAAAGTGCAAGTCACGAGATGGATACGAGAAAATTTCCATCACTGAATATCCCCTGGGGTACAGTTAAGTCAATCATCAAGAAATGGAAAGAATATGGCACAGCTGTAAATCTGCCTGGAGCAGGCTGTCCTTAAAAACTGAGTGATCGTGCAAGAAGGGAACTAGTGAGGGAGGCCACCAAGAGACCTATGACAACTCTGGAGGAGTTACAAAACTTCAGTGGCTGAGATGGGAGAGACTGCACATACAAGAATCGTTGCCCGGGTGCTTCACCAGTTGCAGTTATCGGAGAGTGGCAAAGAGAAAGCCACTGCTGGAAAAAAACTCACATGAAATCTCAGATAGAGTTTGCCAGAAGACTGAAGTCAGCTGGAAGAAGGTTCTATGATCTGATAAAACCAAAATTGAGCTTTTTGGCCATCATTCTCAAAGTAAGCCAAACACCACATGTCATCAAAAGCACACCATCCCTACCGTGAAGCGTGGTGATGGTCGCTTCATGCTGTGGGAACGCTTCACTGCAGCAGGCCCCAGAAGGCTTATAAAGGTACAGGGTAAAATGAATGCAGCAAAATACAGGGAAAACCTGATGCAGTCTGCAAGAGAATTGTGACTTGGGAGAAGATTTGTTTTCCAACAAGACAAAATGACTCTCGGCATAAAGACAAAGCTACACAGGAATGGCTTAAAAACAACAAAGTTAATGTCTTGGAGTGGCCAAATAATAGTCCAGATGACAATCCATTTGAGAATTTGCGGCTGGACTTGAAAAGCTGCTCACTCATGATCCCCATGCAATCTGACAGAGTTTGAGCAGTTTTGTAAAGAAGGATGGGGAAAAATTGCAATGTCCAGATGTGCAAAGCTGATAAAGACCTATCCACACAGACTCAAGGCTGTAATTACTGCCAAAGGTGCCTCTACTTAATGGTGACTTGAAGGGGATGAATACTTATGAAATCAATTATTTTGTGTTTTGTATTTGAAATTAATTTTGATCACTTTGACATGAAAGAATCTCTTTCTGTTGACCAGTGTCAAAAAAACCAAATTAAGTCCCCTGTGATTCAACTTTGTAAAACAATAAAACATGAAAACTTCCAAGGCAAGTGAATACTTTTTATAGGCACTGTACATGTCACTATATGCTACCCTGAGATTAATTTTCCTGCAGGCATTTACAGTAGAACAAAGAAGCACAATATAATAAATGAAAAACTGCACAGAAAGACTGACAAACAGCCAATTTACAAAAGAAGATAAATGTACAAATATATAAAAAATTATTATTATAATAAATAAATAATACATTGAGGATATGAGTTGTAGAGTTCTTGAAAGTGAATCCACAGTTTGGGATATCAGCTCAGTGTTGGGGTGAGTGATGTTATTCACAATAGTTCAGGAGCCTAATGTTTGTAGGGTAATAATGGTTCCTGAACCTGATTGTGTGGGAGCTAAGTTTCCTGTACCTCCTACCCAATGGCAGCAGCAAGAAGAGAGCATCATACTCTGCAGAGTATTCCCAGGTCTTCCTGCTTTTACCCCAGATTTCTAGAGTCTACAGTATTTTGCTTTTGCTGCAAGTTCAGGTTGGTAAATTGGCAAAGTGGTTTATTATTGTCATGCCTACCGAGATACGTTCAAGCACACCGTTTTGCATGCCATCCATAGAGGTCACTTCATTACATCAGTTCATTGAGGTCGTACAAGGAAAAACAGAATGCAGAATAAAGTGCTTCAGGCTGGCCAGGTAAAGTGTGAAAGTTGACTAAGTTTTGGAGATTTGAAGGGACAGGAAGAAAGACTACAAAAAATAACTTTGTGCAGAGGTCAAGTAGGGAGCTGGAGCTAACCTGGTAATTGCAAGATATTTTCAAATGCAGGGTTCACGAGAATGATAGTGGGAATGAAAGGATTATGTATGAGAAGCGATTGATAGCTCTGGACCTGAACTTCCTGGAGTTTAGAAGAATGGGGGTGGGGAAGATACCACTTAAACCTGTCAAATGTTCAAAAGCTCAGACAGAGTGGATATGGAGAGGACGTTTCTTATTGTCTAGGCGCAGAGGGCACAACTTCGGAATACAAGGATGTCCCTTTAAAACAGAGATGAGGAGATATTTCTTCAGCCAGAAGGTGGTGAATCTGTGGATTTAATTGCCACTAATGGCTGTGGAGTGCAAGTCATTGGGTTTATTTACAGTGGAGGTTGATAGGCTATTGCTTAGTAAGGGTGTCAAAGGTTACAGGGAGGAAGCATGACAATGGGGTTGAGGGGGACTAATAAATCAACCATGATGGAATGGCACAGCAGACTCAATGGGCCAAATGGCCTAATTCTGCTCCTATATTTTATGGTCCAATGGCCTTAATTTAAACCCTCTCATAAAGAGAGAAGTTATGAGATATAAGACAAGGAAAGATACCTAAAAGCAAGAGAATTTGGAATTCATAGAGAAGAATTAAGCCAGATAAACTCAGTCGATGGAAGAACTACAATGGCTGTGGAAAATAGGAAGGAAAGCATGGAAAATCAGCCTAACTGGTCTCATAATTCGCTCCCATAGTAGTGCGATCACTCGAGTCTAGTATGATAGTCTCCAAAAGGGGTTGTGTATTGGTGGCTGTAGAGGCTGAACTGAGATCCAAGTAACCAGGATATTAGGGTGAGTTCTCTTAATGGAGAAGGCCTATGCATGACTCTGTTTAACGTGGGGAGGCTGAAGCACGGGCAGCCACCACATGGTCCTTGACAGATCAGGGTCAGGGTTTAGAGGCATGGAGTGCAAGGTGACTGGGGAACCTTCACCACTGCAGCCTTCCTCCGCCTTCACTGCCATAGTGATGTGTCATCATCTTCCACGATTTCCACTGCTGAGGTCTTGGTTGGATCGCTCTTTGTCTGGACCGACCCCCTTGACCTTGCAGGGCCAGGAGCTAGGCACCAGATGGCTAAACTCCAGACAGCATTGCTCACAGGGTAAGCTGACAATCCTCATTTAAAGGATTTATTTAAAGTATTTAAAGGATTCATTTCACATATACAGTGAGTGGTCACTTTATTAGGTACACCTGTACACCTATTCATTAATGCAAATATCTAATCAGCCAATCATATGGCAGCAACTCAATGCATAAAAGCATGCAGACATGGTCAAGAAGTTCAGTTGTTGTTCAGACCCAACATCAGAATGAGGAAGAAATGTGATCTGAATGGCTTTGACCTTGGAATGGTTGTTGGTGCCAGATGGGGTGGTTTGAGTATATTTGAAACTGCTGATCTCCTAGAATTTTCATGCACAACAGTCTCTGGAGTTTTCAAAGAATGGTGCAAAAAACAAAGAAATGACAGTTCTGTGGATGAAAACACCTTGGTAATGAGAGGTCAGCCAGAATGGTTCAAGCTAACAGTAACTCAGATTACCAGACATTGCAACAGTGGCATGCAGAACAGCATATCTGTATGCGCAACACATTGAACCTTGAAGTGGTTGAGCTGCAGTAGCAGAAGACCACAAACATATACTCAGTGGTCACTTTATTAAGCATAGAAGGTACCTCTTTTGTATTTAATTGATGCCTCTTTAGAGAGGGCAGGGTTGACAGGTATATCCTCACCAGGAATGTACTGCAATGATAAAAAACTACAAGTCTATTTCTTATGTGGCATGTTTGTCCCCAGCAATGATGTTGCTTCTACTTGTAGCTTCATGGAAATATTCTTCAATGTTAGACAGTGAGCATTGGGAACAGTACTGTAACATTAACACAAAGCCAGTCTCATGATAAATCTTGCATCGACAAACCTTATATTTATTTTTATTCTCTCTCACTCCTGGTTCATTAAAGAAGAACTATCCTAGTAAACAGAATTTCCGTCTAGCCTTGGATGTATTCATTAATTCTCTTTGCTACAGATGTTGTATTATGTTATAGCTCAGAGAGAGCCCATTCAATCCAATGTATCTGTTCCAGCTTACTCAAAGAGCACTCTAGTTAGACTTGCATTGTGTTTTCATTCCAGCACACACAATTCTCCTTTGAAAACCATCATTTTATCTATTTCCAGCATCAAGGGCCAGGGCTTTCTAAGCTCTAACAACTGGCTGGTGAAATAGTGAACAGCTAGAGACTTTTCCCAGGGTGCAAATGGCTGATACCACGGGACATAATTTTAAGGTGACTGGAGGAAAGTATAGGGGAATGTTTGAGGGCAGTTTTTTTACACAGAGTCAGGGGTGCTTTGAACTCCCTGCCATTAGTGGTGGTACAGGGAGATACATCTAAGAAGCTGTTATGCAGACATATGGATAAAAGAAAAATGGAGGGCTATCTGGGACGGAAGGGTTAAAGCATAGAACATACAGTAGAATACTACAGCACAGTACAGGTCCTTTGGCCCACAATATTGTGCCGATCTTTTAGCCTAATCTATGATGAATCTAATACTTTCCACCTACACAACCCTCCATTTTTCTCTCATGACCTTAGAGTAGGGCCTGCACTGTGCTGTAGTTTTCTATGTTCTATCACCCAAATCATTACGTTCTCATCCAAATCAATGTAATAACGATGTACAAAATCATGAGGGGCATAAATGGGGGGGGGGGGTGCACTCAGTCTTTTTTCTACGGTTGGGGATTCAAAAACTAAAGAACAAAGTTTCAAGTGAAAAGGGAGAGATTTAACTGGAACCTGCCAGGCAACTTTTTCCACCCCCGAGGGTGGTCAGTGTATAGAGAGAGCTGCCAGAGGAAGTGGCTGAGGCAGGTATTCAGAATCAGGGCTATCATCATTGCCTTATTTCAAAGTGAGGTTTGTTACCTTGTGATAAAAGTACAGTCCAAACACAAAACTTCTATAGATTTACTGTGGAGAGCATTCTGACACTGTCTGGTATTGGGGGTGGGGGGTGCTATTGCACAGGCTGGAAAGAAGCTGCAGAGGGTTGTAAATGTAGTCGGCTCCATCTTGGGTACTAGCCTACAAAGTACCCAGGACATCTTCAAGGAGCGGAGTCTCAGAAAGGCAGCACCCAGGGCATGCCCTTTTCTCATGGTTACCATCAGGTAGGAGGTACAGAAGCCTGAAGCACTCAGCAATTCAGGAACAGCTTCTTCCCCTCTGCCATTCGATTCCTAAATGGACATTGAACCCCTGAACACGACCTCACTTCTTTAATATATATTATTCCTGTTTTTTGCACAATTTTAATCTATTCAATATATGTATACTGTAATTTATTTATTTATTTATTCTTCTATATTGTGTATTGCATTGATTGAACTGCTGCTGCTAAGTTAACGAATTTCATGACACATGCTGGTGATAGTAAACCTGATTCAGACAAAATGACTACGAATTGCAAAACAATTAAATAGAATGTAAAAAGGAATGCCAAGGTAGTGTTCATAAAATTCATGACTGCTAAAAGAAATTGGACAGGCTTATGGATTAGAAAGGTTTAGAAGGTTATGGGCCAAATGAGACAGACATGAATGAGACATGTTGGTCAGCATAGACTGAAGCTGAAGGATCTGTTTATATGCTGTATAAATGGTTAGTAGGTTAATTGGTCATTGTAAGTTGTCCTGTGATTAGGCCAGGGTTAAATAGATGGGTTGCTAGGCAACACAGCTCATTGGGGCAGAAGGGCCTGTTCCACGCTGTATCACTCATTAAAAATAAAAATAAATGAAATAACTCTGCAACTCTCTATTACCCTATCAACCCTGGTTCTGTAGGAATTCTGAGTACCCATATTAAAACTCTGACGAACATTTTCTCACCTCAGAGAACAATCACAGCATCTCCAGCTCCTCCCACATGAGCAAACCCAGCTGGTCACGGAGACACAACGACTGCCTCACAGTTCCAGTTACCTGAGTTCAATCCACACCTCGGGTGCTGTCTACACACATTCTCCCTGGGACCATGTGTGTTTCTACCAGGTGCCCCCGTCTTCTCCTGCGTTAGAGGGGTAAATTGACTACTGTAATTTTGCCAGTCTCTACACACGGACAATGCCGGAGGAGCTCAGAAAGTCAGGCAGTATCTATGGAGGTCAATAAGCAGTCAATGTTTGGGGCCCAGATCCTTCATTAAGAGTCCAAAGTAAGGTGTGGGGGGTTGTGGAGGGGGCAAAAAGCCGAAATTGTCAACTGTTCATAAGGAGTAAGGAGTCTGTATGTTCCCTCTGTGACCGCATGGGTTTCCTTTCGGTGCTCCGGTTTCCTTCCACATTCCAAAGATGAGCGGGTTAGTCGGTTAAATTATCACATGGGTGTAATCAGGGGGCTCAGTCTCCTTGGGCCAGAGGGCCTGTTACTGTGCTAAATCTCTACTACTAATAATAAAGAATGCTGGAAGAACTCAGCAAGTTGAGTGGAGAGATCGCTTCTGGCGCAGACCCTTGATTAGGACATGAAAGGAAGGGTGGCTGAAGCCAAAATTGCCGATTGCTTTTTCTCCCTTGAAAGTTTGCACCACATCCTATTCACCCATCATCCACCATCAAAGACCCCCACCATCCAGGCCAGGTTCACTTCTCACTAATACCATCGGGCAGGAGGTACAGGAGCCACACCAATAGGTTCAGCAACAGTTATTACACTACAACCATCAGATTCCTGAACCAGCGTGGATAATTTCACTCACCTCAACACTGATACAATTCCACAACCTACAGACTCTCCCTCAAGGACCCTACAACCTACAGACCGCTCTCAAGCACTCTCCAGGTGCCAGGGTCTGGGATGTCCAGGAGCCAGGGTCCGGGATGTCCAGGTGCCAGGGTCCGGGATGTCCAGGTCCCAGGGTCTGGGATGTCCAGGAGCCAGGGTCCGGGACGTCCAGGTGCCAGGGTCCGGGACGTCCAGGTGCCAGGGTCCGGGACGTCCAGGAGCCAGGGTCCGGGACGTCCAGGTGCCAGGGTCCGGGATGGCCAGGTGCCAGGGTCCGGGATGTTTCTGATCACATCCATGACATCCTGAAATGGGAAGGTGAACAGCCAGAGGTCGTGGTACATATTGGTCCAATGACATAGGTAGGAAAAGGGAGGAGGTCCTGAAAGCAGACTACAGGGAGTTAGGAAGGAAGTTGAGAAGCAGGACCACAAAGGTAGTAATCTTGGAATTACTGCCTGTTGCACGCAACAGTGTGTATAGGAATAGAGTGAGGTGGAGGATAAATGCGTGGCTGAGGGATTGGAACAGGGGGCAGGGATTCAGATTTCTGCATCACTGGGACCTCTTTTGGGGCAGGAGTGACCTGTACACAAAGAACGGGTTGCACGAATCCATGGGGGACAATATCCTGGCAAGGAGGATTGCTAAAGCTATTGGGGAGAGTTTAAACAAGTTTGCTGGGGGTGTGGGAACTGAACTGAAGAGATGGAGGAAGTGGTGGTTGGCTCACAAATCGAGAAAGCTTGTAGACAGTGTGAGAGGGAGGATAGGCAGGTGATAGAGAAGGGATATGCTCAGTCTGATGGTTTGAGATGTGTCTATTTTAATGCAAGAAGTATCATGAACAAAGCAGATGAGTTTAGAGAGTGGATCAGTACTTGGATCTATAATGTTGTGGCCATTACAGAGACTTGGATGGCTCAGGAATGGCTACATAGAGTGCCAGGCTTTAGATGATTTGGAAAGGACAGGGAGGGAGGCAAAAGAGATGGGGGCATGGCAGTGCTGATCAGAGATAGTGTCACTGCTGAAGAAAACAAGGAAGTCATGGAGGGATTGTCTACTGAGTCTCTGTGGCTGGAAGTTAGGAATAGGAAGGGGTCAATAAATCTACTGAGTGTTTTTTATAGACCACCCAATAATAACAGGGACATTGAGGAGCAGATAGGGAGACAGATTCTGGAAAGGTATAATAACAACAGTTTTGTCGTGGTGGGAGATTTTAATTTCCTCAATTTTGATTGGCATCTCCCTGGAGCAAGGGGTTTAGATGGGGTGGAATTAATTATGTGTGTTCAGGAAGGTTTCCTGGTACAATATGTACATAAGCCCACAAGAGGAGAGGCTGTACTTGATCTGATTTGGGGAAATTAACCTGGTCAGGTGTCAGACCTCTCATTGGGAGAGCATTTTGGAGATAGTGATCATAATTCTATCTCCTTTACCATAGCATTGGAGAGGGATAGGAACAGACAAGTTAGGAAAGTGTTTAATTGGAGTAAGGGGAAATATGAAGCTATCAGGCAGGAACTTGGAAGCATAAATTGGGAACAGATGTTCTCAGGGAAATGTATGGAAGAAATGTGGCAAATATTCAGGGGATATTTGCGTGGAGTTCTGCATAGGTACATTCCAATGAGACAGGGAAAGGATGATAGGGTACAGGAACAAAGGTATACAAAGGCTGTTGAAAATCTAGTCAAGAAGAAAAGAAAAGCTTATGAAAGGTTCAAAAAACTAGGCAATGATAGAGATCTAGAAAATTATAAGGCTACAGGAAGGAGCTTAAGAATGAAATTAGGAGATCCAGAAGGGGCCATGAGAAGGCCTTGGCGAGCAGGATTAAGGAAAACCCCAAGGGATTCTACAAGTATGTGAAGAGCAAGAGGGTAAGATGTGAGAGAATAGGACCAATCAAGTGTGACAGTGGAAAAATGTGTATGGAACCGGAGGAGATAGCTGAGGTACTTAATGAATACTTTGCTTCAGTATTCACTAGGGAAGAGGACTTTGGCAATTGTAGGGATGACTTACAGTGGACTGAAAAACTTGAACATATAGACATTAAAAAAGAGGATATGCTGGAAATTTTGGAAAGCATCAAATTGGATAAGTCACCGGGACCGGATGAGATATACCCCAGGCTACTGTGGGAGGCGAGGGAGGAGATTGCTGAGCCTCTGGCAATGATCTTTACATCATCAATGGGAACAGGAGAGGTTCCGGAGCATTGGAAGATTTCAGGTGTTGTTCTGTTATTCAAGAAAGGGAGTAGAGATAGCCTAGGAAATTATAGACCAGTGAGTCTTACTTCAGTGGTTGGTAAGTTGATGGAGAAGATCCTAAGAGGCAGGATTTATGAACATTTGGAGAGGCATAATATGATTAGGAATAGTCAGCATGCCCCTGTCAAAGGCAGGTCGTGCCTTACGAGCCTGATTAAATTTTCTGAGGATGCGACTAAACATCCTCAAATGGTAGGACACTCCCACCTCAGAAGGTAGAGCAGTAGATGTAGTGTTTATGGATTTCAGCAAGGCATTTGATAAGGTACCCCATGCAAGGCTTATTGAGAAAGTAAGGAGGCATGGGATCCAAGGGGACATTGCTTTATGGATCCAGAACTGGCTTGCCCACAGAAGGCAAAGAGTAGTTGTAGATGACTCATATTCCTCATGGAGGTCGGTCACCAGTGGTTGTGCCTCAGGGATCTGTTCTGGGACCCCTTCTCTTTGTGATTTTTATAAATCACCTGGATGAGGAAATGGGATGGGTTAGTAAATTTGCTGATGACACAAAGGTTGGGGGTGTTGTGGATGGTGCGGAGGGCTATCAGAGGTTACAGCAGGACATTGATAGGAGGCATAACTGGGCTGAGAAGTGACAGATGGAGTTCAACCCAGATAAATGAGAGGTGGTTCATTTTGGTAGGTCAAATATGATGACAGAATATAGTATTGATTGTAAGACTCTTGGCAGTGTGGAGGATCAGAGGGATCTTGGGGCCTGTGTCCATAGGACACTCTAAGCTGCAGCATTGGTTGACTCTGTGCTTAAGAAGGCATACAGTGTATTGGCCTTCATCCACCGTGGGACTGAGTTCAAGAGCTGAGAGGTAATGTTACAGCTCTATAGGACCCTGGTCAGTCCCCACTTGGAGTACTGTGCTTATTTCTGGTCACCTCGCTATAAGAAGGATGTGGAAACTATAGAAAGGGTGCGCAGGAGACTTACAAGGATGTTGCCTAGATTGGGGATCATGCCTGATGAGAATAGGTTGAGTGAACTTGGCCTTTTCTCCTTGGAGCGACGGAGGATGAGAGGTGACCTGATAGAGGTGTATAAGGTGTGTAGTGTGCATAGTCAAAGGCTTTTTTCAAGGGCTTAAATGGCTAGCATGAGAGGGCACAGTTTTAAGGTGCTTGGAAGTAGGTACAGAGGGGATGTCAGGGGTAGGTTTTTTATGCAGAGAGTGGTGATTGCGTGGAATGGGCTGCCTGCGACTGTGATGGAGGTGGATACAATAGGGTGTTTTAAGAGGCTCCTGGATAGGTGAATGGAGCTTAGAAAAATAGAGGGCTATGGTAACCCAAGGTAATTTCTAAAGTAATACATGTTTGGCACAGCATTGTGGACTGAAGGCCCTGCATTGTGTTGTAGGTTTGCTATGTTTTCCAGAACTGATGTACTCAGTATTATTTATTAATTTACTTTTTTTTTGTATTTGCAGAGTTTCTCTTGTTTTTCATATTGGTTGTTTGTCAGTCTTTGTTTGTGTGTAGCTTTTCATAAGAACATAAGAAATAGGAGCAGGAGTCGGCCATCCGGCCCATCGAGCCTACTCCGCCATTCAATAAGATCATGGCTGATCTGACCATGGACTCATATCCACCTACTTGCCTTTTCTCCATAACCCTAAATTCCCTAAGTATGCAAAAATCTATCCAACCTTGTCTTAATTATATTTACTGAGGTAGACTCCACTGCTTCCTTGGGCACAGTATCCCACAGGTTCACCACTCTCTGGGAAAAGCAGTTCCTCCTCATCTTGTCCTAAATCTACTCCCCCAAATCTTGAGGCTATGTCCCCTAGTCCTAGTCTCACCCACCAGTCGAAACAACTTTCCTGCCTCTATCTTATCTAACCCTTTCATAATTTTATATGTTTCTGTAAGATTTTCTCTCATTCTTCTGGAATTCTAGCAAGTACAGTCCCAGGCAACACAATCTCTCCTCATAGTCTAACCCCCTGATCTCTGGAATCAACCTGGTGAACCTCCTCTGCACCGCCTCCAAAGCCAGAATATCCTTCCTCAAGTTAGGAGACTAGAACTGCACACAATACTCCAGGTGCAGCCTCACCAGTACCCTGTACAGTTTCAGCATAACCTCCCTGCCCTTAAATTCAATCCCTCTAGCAATGAAGGCCAACATTCCATTTGCCTTCTTGATAGCCTGCTGCACCTGCAAATTAACCTTTTGTGATTCATGCACAGGCACTCCCAAGTCCCTCTGCACAACAGCATGCTGCAATTTTTTACAATTGAAATAATAATCTGCTTTTCCATTTTATTCTTCCAAAGTGGATGGCCTCGCATTTACCAATATTGTACTCCATCTGTCAGACCCTTGCCCACTCACTTAACCTATCTATATCTCTCTGCAGACTCTCCATGTCTTCTGCGCAATTTGCTTTTCCACTCAATTTAGTTGATCCCTGCGGCACACCATTCACCACTGATTGACAAGCAGAGTAACACCCATGTATCCCAACTGTCTGCTTTCTATTTTATTTGTTAACCAATCCTCTATCTATGCTAATACATTACCCCCAGCTCTGTGCACCCTTAGCTATGGATAAGTCTTTTATGCAGCACCTTATTGAAAGCCTTCTGGAAATCCAAGTAAATAACATCCATCTGTTCCCTCTATCCACTGTGCTCATTATAGCCTTAAAGAACTCCAGTACGTTTGTCAAACAGGATCTGCCTTTATTGAATCTACGCTGCATCTTCAAGCATTTTCCCAACTACAGATGTTAAACTAATTGGCCTATAGTTACCTGCCTTTTGCCTACATCCTTTTTTTAAACAGTGGGCATGACATTTGCCATCTTCCAATCCACCGGGATCTGCCCAGAGTGCAGAGAATTGTGGTAAATTATCACCAAAGCCTCTACTATAACTTCTACCAATTCCTTCGGTACCCTGGGACCTTATCTGTCTTCAAGGCCCACAAGTTTGCTCAGCACTAGCTCTGTAGTGATAGCTATTGTATTGAGGTCCTCACCTCCCATCGCATCCATAACATCTCTCTTTGGCATGTTAGGTGCGTTCTCCACCATGAAGGCCGACTCAAAATAGCCTGTCAAAACTTTGGCCGTTTCCTCATTACCCAATACGAACTTCCCCTTCCTGTCCTCCAAGGGACCCACATTCACTTTAGCCATCCCTTTCCGCTTTATATAGTTACAAAAACTTTTACTATTCTTTTTTATATTTTGTGCTAGTTATGTTCATAATCTAGCTTCCCTTTTTTATTGCTCACTTATTGATTGTTTGCTGCTTTTTAAAGTTTTCCCAATCTTCCAGTTTCCCACTACTCTTGGCAACTTGGTATGCATGATCTTTTAATGTGATGTCTTCTTTTATTTCCTTAGTTATCCAAGGCTGGCTCTCCCCACCCTTACTGCCCTTACTTTTAGCTGGAATATACTTTTGTTGAGCACCGTGGAAAATCTCTTTGAAAGTCTTCCACTGTTTCTCAACTTTGCCACGTATAGCCTGTGTTTCAAGTCTACACTAAATCCTCCCTCATCCCATTGTAGTCTTCATTGTTTAGGCATAATATGCCGGTTTTAGATTAAACTATTGCACCCTCCATTTGTATAAGAAACTCAGTCATGCTGTGATCACTCTTTCCAAGAGGATTCCTAACTATAAGTTCGGTAATTTTACCTGTCTCATTGCACAAGACCAGATCTAAGATAACATGTTCCCTTGTAAGTTCAGTAACACGCTGTTCAAGAAAGCCATCGCGGATGCATTCTATGAAGTCCGCCTCAAGACTACCTTGACCAACTTGATTCACACAATCTATGTGCAAGTTAAAGTCCCCCATGAAAACTGTTCTGTTCTTCCATGTCTCAGAAATTTCTCTGTTCATTTCCTGTGCCACTGTAATGTTATTACAGTGATTTTTTTTCCCTTTACTATTCCTAATCTCCACCCAGATGGATTCAACATTCTGCTCCTTAGATCTTACATCCTCTCTCACTATTGCCCTGATCTCATCTTTAAAGATTTTACTGTAATTTCTTTGTTTTACTGTGAATGCCTGCAAGAAAATGAATCTCTGTGTAGTATATGGTGACATATACAGTACTGTGCAAAAGTCTTAGGCACACTTATAGACATATAGCTTGGGTGCCTGAGACATTTGCTCAGAACTGTAGTAATTTTATATATTGCACTGGACTGCTGCCACAAAAACTGCGAGAAAATGAATCTCAGGGTTATATATGGTAACATATACAGTACGTACTTGGGCAATAAATTTCCTTTGACTTTGAGATCTGAAGGGCAATTTCTTCATATGTGTTTATGGTATGAGATGACAGAGAAAGTGGTTGAGGCATGTACAATACCAACATTTACAAACTGGACGTTTGCATGGATTAGAAATGTTTAGAGGGATATGAGCTATACTTGGGCAAATGGGACTTGTTCGGGTGGGCACCATGGATGAGATGGGCCAAAAGGCCTGCTTCCTTGTTGTATTACTCCATGAGTCCAGGACTCTATTTTTAAAGTGATAGTTTAAAATATCGAAGATGGAGGAAGAAGAGAAAAATAAAAAAAAACAATTTGAAGCAGGAACATGTTCCAACATTAACACACACACAATGCTGGTGGAACTCAGCAGGTCAGGCAGCATCTATGGAGAGAAATGAGCAGTCATTGTTTCGGGCCAAAAGCACTTCATCAGGATCCTGCAGAGAATAAGATGTAGTTTATTAGGATGAAGGGTCGCAGCCCGAAATGTCGACTGTTTATTTCCCTTCATCGATACTGAGTTCCTCCAGCATTTTGTTTGAGTTACTCTGGATTTCCAGTACCTGAACCATTTCTGTGTTTACTCGTTCCATCAAAGTAGAACAGAGGACGTTAGGGTGAGGAGGAGCATTACTGTGACATCAGAGATAGGAAGTGCATGTGGTACGGCACGCAGATCATAACAGACTACAAGTCCACCTTGTATGTCAACAAGAGAGATGCTGCTCTTCCTGATAGGCTAAGTGTCCTTTATGCACAGTTTGATGTACGGAGGAAGCCACCCCCATCCCCCGAGGAGCAATCACTCTCTCTGGCCACAGCTGATGTGAGGAAGACCCAAACCAGAGTCAATCCACATAGAGCTGCTGGACCTGATAACATAATAACATACCTGGTTGGGTGCTGTGTGACTGTGCAGCCCAACTAACAGAGGTTCTAACAGACATCTTCAATATCTCTCTGGAATGGTCCATTATCCCCACAGACCTCAAGGTGGTCACCATCACCCCAGTGCCCAAGTGGACGACCATAACCTGCCTCCACAACTACCGCCCGGTGGCACTAACTTCAATAATAATGATTTGAGCGGCTGGTTAAGATTCGCATTGAGTTGCATCTTCCTGCTACATTGGGCCCTTTCCAGTTTGCTTATTGCTCAAATCAGTCCACTGATGATACCATAGCCTCTGTACAACACTCCATCCTGTCCCACCTGGAAAATGATGCCTCATACGCTAGGATGCTGTTTATTGACTTCAGCTCAGCGGTTAATATGATCATCTCTCAGAAGCTTGTGCGTAAACACTTCTCTCTGCAACTGGATATTGGACTATTGGCGGAAAGGCCACAGCCAGTCTGCGCTGGCGGAAACATCGCTAGCGCCATCATGTTGAGCACCTATACACCCTAGGGCTGCGTGCCCAGTCCACTGCTGTTCGCACTCCTGACGCATAACTGCACTGATAGAGACAGTTCAAACTGAATCAGGTTCAACGATGCACAGTGGTTGGCCTCATCACAGCAACTTGAGTCACAACGCGGACAAAGCCAGGAAGATGATTGTGGACATCGGAAAGGTGCAGGCTGACCACTCATCATTGTACATAAATGGTTCCTCCACAGAGAGTGCTAGGAGCACCAAGGAGCACATCGCAGACAATTTCACCTGGTTCCTCAGCATCAACACTTTTAGTCAAGAAAGCACATCTGCATCTCCACTTCCTGAGCGGACTGAGGCGAGCAAGGATTCCCTTCCCCCATCTTAACCAATTTTTACAGAAGAACCACTGAGCGTGTCCGTCTGGTTCGCATTTGACCGCTAGTCTCTTCAAAGGATTGCGGGGGAATCATTGAGATCTCTGTTCCACCCATTCGAAATATTTGTCAGGAGCAATGTATATGCGGGGCCCTTAACATTGTCAATGATCCCTCCCATCTGTCTAACACTCTATTTGACCCCCTAACATTAGGCGGCAAGTACCATAGCATTAGGACAAGAACTGTTAGGGTGGAAAACAGCTTCTTCTCCCAGGATGTAAGACTACTGAACTCCCTGCCACCACCCAGCTCTCAGTAGCATAATACTATTTACTTAAGTTGTGTTGCAAATGCACCTTATAATTTGTTAATTTATTAATTTGTGCTAATATTACTTTATGTGTTGTGTGTGTGAGTTATATGCACTGTATTGAACACCTTAGTTGAATGATAATAGACTGAACTTGAACTTGAAGAAATTAATTCAGGAGGGAGGAGGAGACAGGCAAAAGTGTTTTTTGGGTGGGTCTACAAGAATCAGAGTCAGATTCAGGTGTATTATTCAAGAGAATATATTTAAAAGTTCTGGAGTAAATTAGGAAACACTTCAATTTGGTATGGTGCAAAATCTGACAAACAGTAATTACTTTGGACTTCATTATTAATTGTAATTTGAAGATTGATCAGATTTAACCTGAGTATTTAAGAGATCTGCAAAAAAGACAGGAATATGGAGTTGGGACGGATCAGCTGTGATTTCACTAAATAATGGAACAAGTTCAAAAAACTCTTTTGGTAATCATCACACACCAAAATCATATTTGCTTTCATCACCACTGACTCAACCCGTAAATTAACCTTCAGGGAATCTTGCAAAAGGACTCCCAAGTCTCGTTGCACCTCAGATTTTTGAGTTTTCTCTCTATTTAGAAAATAGTCTATGCTTTTATTTCTTCTACCAAAATGCATGACCATACACTTCCTGACACTGTGTTTCATCTGCCACTTCTTTTTCCATTCTCCTAATCTGTCTAAGTCCTTTGGTAGCCTTTCTACTTCCGCAAAACTATCTGCCCATCCACCTACCTTCGTATCGTCTACAAACTTGGCCACAAAGCAATCAATTCCATCATCCAAATCATTGACATATAATGTAAAGAGAAGTTGTCCCAACACAGACCCGTGGAACACCTCTAGTCGCCAACAGCCAACCAGAAAAGGCTCCCTTTAATCGCACCCATTGCCTCCTGCCAATCAGTGAATGTTCTTTCCATGCTAGTATATTTCCTGTAATAGCATGGGCTCTTATCTTGTTAAGTAGCCTCACGTGTGGCACCTTGACAAAGGCCTTCTGAAAATCCAAGTACACAACGTCTACCGATTCTCCTCTGTCTATCCTGCTTGTTATTTCTTCAAAGAATTCCAACAGATTTGTCAGTCAAGAACCATTGCAGAATCAACTGATTCTTGAAAGATCATTACTAATGCCTCCACAATCTCTTTAGCCACTTCTTTCAGAACCCTGGGGTGGACTAGGTGACTTATCTATCTTCAGACCTTTCAGTTTCCCAAGTATCTTTTCCCTAGTAATGGCAGCTTCACACACTTTTGCCGCCGACACTCTCAACTTCTGGCATACTGCCAGTGTCTCCACAGTGAAGACTGATGCAGAACACTTATATGGTTCATCTGCCATTTCCATGTCCCTTATTACTACCTCTCCAGCATCATTTTCCAGCGGTCCAAAATCTAATTCGCTTCTCTTTTACACTTATATTTTTGAAGAAGCTTCTGGTATCCAGTAAAATGCTGGAAATCTCTCCATGTTATTATCCCTGGACATCCTTCATGAGAGTGACTGCAGCAATTCAAGAAGGTAGCTCTCCACCTCCCTTGTGGAGGGTAATAAGGGACACACAATAAATATTGCCCTTGTCTGTGATGCCCAGATCCAGAGTCTTTTTCAAGATGGTGCCAAGCTGCAGTCTCTGTCAGGGTCACACCTACAGCGTAGTTGTTTTAATTTTTTTTTTCATTTGTAGGGATGATCTTGGGGACAGAGTGGGGGGTTAGGGGTCAGGTTAGGGTTTAGGGACAAAGGTGCGGGGGAATTAGAGGCCAGGCTGGAGTCTAAGCCTCCACTTAACGTTTGGAGGCCAGCAACGTGGATGTGGTCAGTTGCTGGGTGGACAGACCAGCAAGGACGGAGGGCCTCTAGGTACACAAGTTAACGAGACTGGAGTTTGAAGCCTGGTGTACGGGGTCCCATCATTGGCGAGCGTGGAGCTCAGGGCTTGGAATTCAGAACCTCTTCCATCATCATTGGTGAGTCCTGGGTTGATACTAAAGATCGTAGCCCGAAGGTCAATTGGAAGTCCAGAACAAAGCCCAAAGATCGATTGAAAGTCCAGAAGTTCTTAAAGAACTTGTGAACTGAGGCAGCACATCTGTGTTGGTTGTTAACATAAATGATGACTTTCACTGTATGTTTTGATGTACACATGATAAATAAATCTAAATCAGAATCAGAATAATTTCATAAACTGTGAGGCATATAGCTTTTAGCGTGGACCACACATAGAGGTAACATTCTCCTCAGGGTGTAGTGTTTGTTATGGGTGAAGTCATACAGTCAGAGTAATACTGTACAGAAACAGGCCCTTTGGCCCATCTAATTCATGCTGAACCAGTCTCATCAACCCGCACCCAGACCGTAAGCCCTCCATACCTTCCCATCCATGTAGCTATCCAGATTTCACTTAAATACTGAAATTGTTATGAGCACCACAAAGCATAGCAGTAATGCGACACCATTACAGATCGGGGCGTCCCGGAGTTCAGAGTTCATTTCTAGCGCCATTCTGTAAGGAGCCTGTATGTTCTTCCTATGGAATGCATAGGTTTAATCGGGGTCCTCCTGCAGTCTAAAGATGGGTAGGTTAATTGTCATTGTAAATTGTCCTGTGAATAGGTTAAGGTTAGTTGGGTTTGTCAGGGTTTACTGGGCTGATGTGGCTTGTAGGACTGGAAGGGCTGCTCCACACTGCAACGCTAAATAAATACAGACATTGAACCCGCATCCATCACTTCCTCCAGCAGCTTTATCCTAACTCTCACCACCCTCTGAGTGAAAAACTTCCCATCAAATGTTTCACCCTTAACCCATGACTTCTAATTCTAGTCTCGCCCAACCTCAGAGGAAAAAGCCAACTTGCATTTACCCTATCTATACCTGTCAAAGGATATGATGACAATGATGACATTGGAGAAGGTTCAAAGCAGGTTCCTGAACATTATTCCGGGATTGAAAGGCTTATCATATGAGGAGTGTTTGATGGCTCTGGGCCTGTACTCGAGGAGTTCAGAAGAATGAGGGGATCTTATTGAAAGCTACCAAATTTTGAAAAGCCTAGATAGAGCGAATATGGAGAGGACGTTTGCTACGTTGGGAGAGTCTAGGACCAGAGGGCATAGCTTCAAAATAGAGGGATGTCCATTTAAAATGGAGATGAGGAGGCATTTCTTTAGCCAGAATGCGGTGAATCTGCGGAATTTGTTGTTACAGATGGCGACGAAGGACAAGTCATTGTGTATATTTAAGGTGGAGGTTTAGATTGTTGGTAAGTCAGGGCATGAAAAGTCATGGGGAGAATGCAGGAGAATGAAGTTGAGAGGGAAATAGATCAGGCATGATCAAATGGCAGAAAAGATTCAATGGGCTGAATGGCCTAATTCTCCTCCTATGTCTAATGGTCATAAGGTCTTATGATCATAATTTTGCATACCCCTATCAATTCTCTCCTTATTCTCCTATGCTCCATGGAAAAAAGTCCTAACTTATTCAATCAGGTCCTCCAGATCCAGCAACATCCTTGTGAATTTTCTTGGCACTCTTTCAATCTTATTGATATCTTTTCTTTAGGTAGGTGACCAAAACTTGACACAATACTCCAAATTCAGCCTCACCAATGTCTTCTACAATTATAATAACATCTCAACTCCCGTACTCAATACTTTGATATGTGAAGGTCAATGTGCCAAAAGCTCTCTTTATGGCTCTATCTACCTGTGATACCACTTTCAAGGAATTATGTATCTGTATTCCCAGAACCTTCTGTTCTACCGTACTCCTCAGAAGTCACCATAGAAGTCCTACCCTAGTTTGTCCTCCCAAAGTACAACATTTCAAATTTCTCTGCATTAAATTCTACCTGCCATTTCTCAACCCATTTTCCAGCTGCTCCAGATCCCAATGCAAGCTGTGATAGCCTTCCTCGCTGTCCAATGCACACCCAGTCTTGGTGTGTCATCCGCAAATTTGCTGATCCAGTTAACCGCAATGCCATCCAGATTGCTGATAAAGATGACAAACAGCAATGGACCCAGCACCGATCCCTGCGGCATTCCACCAGTCACAGGCCTCCAGTTAGATAGGTAACCATCTACTGCCACTCTCTGGTTTCTCCAACAAAACCAATTTCTAATACAACTTACTGCCTCATCTTAATTACAATTGATCCAGATATTATGGGTTTTAGAGTTAATCAGGAGGAATATAAAATTAATCTTTTTGCCGATGATGTTTTGATCTATTTAACAAATCCACAACATTCGTTACATAAATTATCTTCTAGATTGGATGAATATGGGAAGGTATCAGGTTACAAAATAAATTGGGATAAAAGTGAAATTTTACCTCTTACTAAAGGAGACTATAGTCAATATCGATTAGTAACCCAATTTAGATGGCCGGTAAATGGTATAAAGTATTTAGGTATAAGACTTGATAATGATCTAAAGAATTTATATAAATTTAACTATTTACCACTATTAAAAAAAATTCAAGAAGATCTTGACAAATGGATGATATTACCAATAACATTAGTAGGTAGAGTCAATGTTGTAAAAATGAATATATTTCCTAGATTACAGTATTTGTTTCAAACATTACCAATACAATTGCCACAGAAATTTTTTCAAGAGTTAAATAATTGTGTGAGAAAATTTCTTTGGAAAGGTAAAATGTCAAGAATATCATTGGAAAAATTGACATGTAAATTTGGGTTAGGAGGGTTACAACTTCCAAACTTTAAAAACTATTATAAAGCAAATCAACTTAGATTTATTGCATCTTTCTTCGATGATCGAAAACCAGCATGGATTAAAATAGAACTAGACAAGATAGGAGAAAATAGACCTGAAGATTTTATATATAAATGGGAATTTAAATCGATACGGGAAAAGAAAGAATCTCCTATATTAACACATTTGATTGATCTATGGAATAAGATAAATGTTGATAATGAAACACAGAAATCTCTATTAGCAAGGAGACCTTCGTTCCAAAACAGACTTATTCCTTTTACAATGGACAATCAACTTTTATATAATTGGTACCAAAAAGGGATTAAATTTATAGGAGATTGTTTTGAACGAGGTATATTGATGTCATTTGAACAATTAAAGGATAAATATAAAATATCTAATAATACTTTCTTTTGTTACTTTCAATTAAGGGCTTACTTAAAAGGTAAGCTGGGTCAAACAATGTTTTTGCCAAAACCTAATGAAATTGAAATTTTAATTCAAAAAGGGAAAATTAAAAAATTTATTTCTTGTATGTATAATTTGATTCAAGAACAGACAATTAAACAAGGAACCCATAAGTCAAAGCAAAAATGGGAAACAGATCTGAATATTATTATTGATGAAACAAATTGGTCAAGACTTTGTCTTGACAGTATGACAAATACAATAAATGTTCGACTTAGATTAGTACAATATAATTTTTACACTAATTATATATTACACCGCAAAAAATAAATAGATTAAATTTAAATCTATCTGATAAATGTTTTCGGTGTAATCAAGAAATTGGTACTTTTTTACATTCTTCTTGGTCTTTTTTTAAAATTCAACCCTTCTGGATAAATTTAAGAATCTTATTGGAACAAATTACTGCAACTCAACTTCCACATAACCCTGTATTATTTTTATTAGGTGATATTGAAGGGATAAAACCGAAACTTAAATTGAATAAATATCAGAAAGAATTTATAAAAATTGCATTGGCAGTAGCTAAGAAGACTATAGCAGTTACTTGGAAATCTGATTCGTATTTAAGTATGGATCATTGGAATAATGAAATGGCTAGTTCTATTCCACTCGAAAAAATTACTTATAATTTAAGAGATAGATTGTAACATTTTTGAATATTTGGCACCCTTATTTACAAAAGATAGGATGGCATATTTAAGTGCTCTGATAAAGACTTTGGTCACTTGGGAAAAGTAACGAATAATTATACCAAATTTATTTTGAATCCCATGGAGCATGTGGAAACCTTCCAATACCCAGGCGGTTCTTTTCTTTTTTTTTCTTTTTTTTCTTTTTCTTTCTTTTTAGGTAGGACTATATATGGGGGGGGGAGGGTTAAGGGGAGAGGGGAGGGTAGATTCTTTTTTTTCATGTATTCTTTTTGAAAATTCAATAAAAATTATATTACAAAAAAAAAACAACTTACTGCCTCATCTTCAATGCTAAGCAACGGAATCTTCTTGACCAACCTCCAATGCGGGAGCTTGTCAAAGACCTTGCTAAAGTCCATGTAGCCAACATCCACTGCCTTGCCTTCATCAGCTTACCTGATAACTTCCTTGAAAATTTCTATAATATTGGTTGGACGTAACCTGCCATGCACAAACCCAAGATGACTATCTGTAATTAGTCCCTGTCTATCCAAATACTTATATATCCGGTTCCTTGGATTACCTTCCAATTACTTTCCCCTCACTGATGTCAGGCTTACCAGCCTATAACTTCCTGACTTATTCTGAGAGCCTTTCTTAAACAATGGGAACAACATTAGCTATCATCCAATCCTCCAGCAACTCACCCATGGCTAAGGACACTTTAAATATCTCTAATTATGCATTGGGAACTTTTGTAAACTAGGAACAGATGTTCTCAGGGAAATGTACGGAAGAAATGTGGTAAATGTTCAGGGGATATTTGTGTGGAGTTCTGCATAGTATGTTCCAATGAGACAGGGAAAGGATGGTAGGGTACAGGAACCGTGGTGTACAAAGGCTGTTGTACATCTAGTCAAGAACAAAAGAAGAGCTAATGAAAGGTTCAAAAAACTAGGTAATGATAGAGATTGAGAAGATTATAAGGCTTGCAGGAAGGAGCTTAAGAAAGAAATTAGGAGAGCCAGAAGGGGCCATGAGTAGGTCTTGGCAGACAGGATTAAGGAAAACCCCAAGGCGTTCTACAAGTATTTGAAGAGCAAGAGGATAAGATGTGAGAGAACAGGACCAATCAAGTGTGACAGTGGAAAAGTGTGTATGGAACTGGAGGAGATAGTAGAGGTATTTATTGAGTACTTTGCTTCAGTATTCACTACGGAAAAGGATCTTAGCAATTGTGGAGATGACTTACAGTAGACTGAAAAGCTTGAGCATGTAGATAATAAGAAAGAGGAGCTTTTGGAAAGCATCAAGTTGGATAAGTCACCGGGACTGGACAAGATGTACCCCGGGCTACTGTGGGAGGCGAGGGAGGAGATTGCTGAGCCTCTGACGATGATCTTTGCATTATCACTGGGGACAGGAGAGGATTGGAGGGTTGCGGATGTTGTTCTATTATTCAAGAAAGGAAGTAGAGATAGCCCAGGAAATTATAGACCAGTGAGTCTTAATTCAGTGGTTGGTAAGTTGATGGAGAAGATCCTGAGAGGCAGGATTTATGAACATTTGGACAGGCGTAATATGATTAGGAATAGTCATCATGGCTTTGTCAAAGGCAGGTCATGCCTTATAAGCCTGATTGAATTTTTTGAGGATGTGACTAAACACATTGATGAAGGTAGAGTAGTAGATGTAGTATATATGGATTTCAGCAAGGCATTTGGCAAGGTACCCCATGCAAGGCTTATTGAGAAGGTAAGGAGGCATGGGATCCAAGGGGATTTTGCTTTCTGGATCCAGAACTGGCTTGCCCACAGAAGGCAAAGACTGGTTGTAGACAGGTCATATTCTGTATGGAGGTTGGTTACTAGTGGTGTACCTCAGGGATCTGGGACCCCCACTCTTCGTGATTTTTATAAATGACCTTGATGAGGAAGTGGAGGGATGGGTTAGTAAGTTTGCTGATGACACAAAGGTTGGTGGTGTTGTGGATTGTGTGAAGGGCTGTCAGAGGTTACAGCGGGACATTGATAGGATGCAAGACTGGGCTAAGAAGTGGCAGATGGAGTTCAACCCAAATAAGTGTGAGGTGGTTCATTTTGGTAGGTCAAATATGATGACAGGATATAGTATTAATGGTAAGACTCTTTGCAGTGTGGCGGATCAAAGGGATCTTGGGGTCTGAGTCCATAGGACACTCAAAGCTGTTGCGCAGGTTGACTCTGCGTATAAGAAAGCATACGGTGCATTGGCCTTCATCAATCGTAGGATTCAGCTTAGGAGCTGAGAGGTAATGTTGCTGCTAAAAAGGACCCTAGTCAGACCCCACTTGGAGTACTGTGCTCAGTTCTGGTTGTCTCACTGTAGGAATGATGTGGAAACCATAGAAAGGGTGCCAAGGAGATTTATAAGGATGTTGCCTGGATTGGGGAGCATGCCTTATGAGAATAGATTGAATGAAGTTGGCCTTTTTTCCTTGGAGCGATGGAGGATGGGAGGTGACCTGATAGAGGTGTATAAGATGATGAGAGGCGTTGATCATGTGGAAAGTCAGTGGCTTTCTCCCAGGGCTGAAATGGCTGCCACAAGAGGGCACAGTTTTAAGGTGCTGGAGAGTAGGTACAGAGGAGATGTCAGGGGTAGGTTTTTTACTCAGAGAGTGGTGACTGGGTGGAATGGGCTGCCGGCCACTGTGGTGGAGGTGGATACGACAGGGTCTCTTAAGAGACTCCTGGACAGGTAAATGAAGCGCAGAAAAATAGAGGGCTATGGGTAACCCTAGGTAATTTCTAAAGTAAGGACATGTTAGGCAGAGCTTTGTGGGCTGAAGGGCCTGTATTGTGCTGTAGGTTTTCTATGTCTCTATGTTATATCTGCTGTGCACCTCCTTCTTCTTCCTAACCAGAGCCTCAATATCTCTCAAATACCAAGGTTCTCTAAATCTATCATCCTTGCCTTATTCTGACAGGAACGTACAAGCACTGTACTCAATACTTCACTTTTGAAGGCCTTCCACTTACCAAGTACTGTACATCTTTGCCAGAAAGCAACTGTCCCAATCCACACTTGCCAGATCCTTTCTGGTACCATCAAAAATTTGTCTTTCTCCAATTTAGAACCTTAACCCAAGGACCAGACCTTTTCCCTTTCCATAATTACCTTGTAACTAGGGGCATTATGATCACTCGATGCAAAGGGTTTCCTTACTCAAACTTCTGTTACCTGCCCAGACTCATTCCCTAATAGGAGATCCAGTATCACACTTTTTCTAGTTGGGACTTCTAGTTGAAACTTTCCTGAACACCTTTGACAAACTCAATTCCATCCATCCTTTTTACAGTTTGGAAGTACCAGTCAATATGTGGAAAGTTAAAATCATCTACTAACACAAACTTATGTTTCTTCCAACACACATAAAAGTTGCTGGTGGGCGCAGCAGGCCAGGCAGCATCTCTAGGAAGAGGTACAGTCAACGTTTCGGGCAGAGTCTCTTCCTAGAGACGCTGCCTGGCCTGCTGCATTCACCAGCAACTTTTATGTGTGTTGCTTGAAATTCCAGCATCTGCAGATTTCCTTGTGCTTATGTTTCTTGCAACTGCCTGCGATCGCTCTACAAATTTGCATCTCTAAATCCCTCACTGTTGGGTGGTCTGAAGTATAATTTAATTAATATGATTATCCCTTTCTTATTCTTCATTTCTACCCATAAAAGCACAATAGATGAGCTCACCCGTCTATTCTGGCTGAACACTGCCTTGATATGTTCCCTGACCAATAGTGCCACCCCTCTCCCTTTAATCCCCTCCCTCCACCACTCTATCACATCTAAAACAACAGAACTCTGGAATATTGAGCTGCCAGTCCTGCCCCTCCTGCAACCAAGTCTCACTAATCACTACAGTATCATAATTCCAGGTGCTGATCCATGCACCAAGCTCATCCACCTTTCCTACAATACTCCTTGCATTGAAATATACACAACTCAGAACACTAGTTCCACCATGTCCAATCTTTCAGTTCCTGACTTGGTATGCAGGCTTAACAACATCTTTCCCCAGAATCGCTCCTCTATCTGCTCTGGTACTTCGTAATCTATCCTCTGCAACCCCAACCCCAACCCCCATGCAGTACTAGCAAACCTTCCCACAAGGATATTTGTCCCCCTCCAGTTCGGGTGGAAACTGTCCCATCTATACAGTTTCTACCTTCCCTGGAAGAGAGCCCAATGATCCAAAAACCTGAAGACTTCCCTTTTGCACCAGCTCCTAAGCCACATGTTAAACAGCATGATCTTCCGATTTATGCTGTCACTAGCACGTGGTATGAGTAGCAATCCTGAGATCACAACCCTGGAGGTCCTGTCCTTTAACTTAGCCCCTAACTCCCTGAACTCACTCAGCAGAACCTCATCAGCCATCATACCCATGTAACTGGTACCAACATGGACCAGACCTCTGGCTGCTCACCCTTCCACTAAATAATACAATGAATTTGATCCAAGGTGTCCCTGACCCTGGCATCCAGGAAGGAACATGCCATCCAGGAATCTGGTTTTTGTTCTCCTGTCTGTTCCCCTAAACATTGAATCCTCTATTACTACAGCTCTCATCTTCTCCCTCCTTCCTTTTGAAAGCACAGAGCCAGGCCCAGTGCCAGAGAATTAACTGAATTGAGTTGACTTTATTTCTTACATCCTTCACATACGTATGGAGTAAAAATCTTTACATTACATCTCTGTCTGAATGTGCAATGTGCAAATTATAGAAATTGGTAATAAATAGTATGTACAGTCAGATATACAATAGGACAGTCAATATCACTTAGAAATAAAATTGTGTCAGCGTCAATTAATCAGTCTGATGGCCTGGTGGAAGAAGCTGTCCCGGAGCCTGTTGGTCCTGGCTTTTATGCTGCGGTACCATTTCCCGGATGGTAGCAGATGGAACAGTTTGTGGTTGGGGTGACTCAGGTCCCCAGTGATCCTTCGGGCCTTTTTTACACATCTGTCTTTGTAAATGTCCTGAATAGTGGGAGTTTCACATCCACAGATGCGCTGGGCTGTCCGCACCACTCTCTGCAGAGTCCTGTGATTGAGGGAAATACAGTTCCCATACCAGGCAGTGATGCAGCCAGTCAGGATGCTCTCAACTGTGCCCCTGTAGAAAGTCCTCAGGATCTGGGGACTCATGCCAAACTTCTTCAACTGTCTGAGGTGAAAGAGACGCTGTTGTGCTTTATTCACCACACAGCCGGTACGTACAGACCACATGAGGGTCCTTGGTGATGTGTATACCGAAGAACCTAAAGCTGTTCAAACTCTCAAACCCCAAATCCATTGATGTCAATAGGGGTTAGCCTGTCTCCATTCCTCCTGTAGTCCACAACCAGCTCCTTAGTTTTTGCAACATTGAGGGAGAGGTTGTTTTCTTGACACCACTGTGTCAGGGTGATGACTTCTCTGTAGGCTGCCTCATTATTATTTGAGGTAAGGCCAATCAATAAGCATCATCTGCAAATTTAATTAGCTGATTGGAGCTGTGGGTGGTGACACAGTCATGAGTGTACAGAGAGTAAAAGAGGGGGCTTGGTACACAGCCCTGGGAGGGGTGGGCTCCTGTGTTGTGGGTCAGAGGGGCAGATGTGAGGGAGCCCACTCTTGCCACCTGCCGGTGATCTGACAGGGAGTCCAGGATCCAGCTGCACAAGGCAGGGTGAAGGCCGATGTCTCTGAGCTTCTTGTCGAGCCTGGAGGGAACTATGGTGTTGAATGCTGAACTGTAGTCCAAGAACAGCATTCTCACATAAGCGTCCTTCTTCTCCAGATGTATAGGGACGGTGTGTACAGCTGTGGCTATTGTGTCATCTGTTGTTTGGTTATGTCGGTAGGTGAATTGTAGAGTCCAGTGTGGGTGGTAGCAAGCTGCAGATGTAGTCCTTGTCCAGCCTCTCAAAGCATTTGTTTATTATTGAGGTGAGTGCGACAGGACGCCAGTCATTCAGACATGTTACCTTGGTCTTTTCAGGTACAGGGACAATGGTGGACGTTTTGAAACAGGAGAACACTCTACACAGGGAGAGGGAGAGACTAAAAATGTCTGTAAACACACCTGCCAGTTGGGCCGCGCACTCTGAGTACCCGCCCTGGGATGCCGCCCGGTCCCGCAGCCTTGTGACTGTCCATTCGTCGGAAACACTTGCGTACTTCAGCCTCAGAGATGACTAAGGGGCATATTACTTCGGGGGTTCACTGTAGGCGATATCGAACCGAACGTAAAAAAAAATTTAGCTCATCTGGGAGAGAGGCAGCGATGTCGGCAGCACCACTGCATTTAGCTTTGAGGTCTGCAATGGTGTGCAGACCTTGCCAGAGACCTGACTGCTGTGACTTTTCTCTGTTAAATCTACCCCACAAACAGTATCCAAAGCGATATGTTGTTGAGGGGGATGGCCACAGGGGTACTGGCTGCCTATCCCCTTTGCCCCTCCTGATGGTCACCCAGTTATCTGTGTCCGGCACCTTCAGTGTGACTATCTCCCTGTACGTCCTATTGATCAAACTTTCAACTTCCTGAATGATCCGCAGTTCATCCAGTTCCAGCTCCAGCTCCTTAACACAGTCAGAAAGAAGCTGCAGCTCGATGCACTTCTTGCAGTTGTATTTGTCAGGGACACTGGAGGGCTCCCTGCCTTCCCACATCCTACAAGTGGAGCATTCCACTATCCTGCCTGCCATCCCCACTGCTCCAACTGTGCAATGAGAAAGAAGGAAAAAAATCTACCAACTACCTCAGCCTCTCATCACTGAAACCTCTATGAACCAAAGCCTGAACTCACCATTCTAATACCGGCCCACTCACACAATAGCCACTCTGCTTAAACCTAACTTCCTTTTATTGGTCCTTGCCAAGTGCCTAATTATGCATAATCCAACATCTCCAAGGGAACTGCGGCACACAAAATGTCCCTACTGCCCCCACTCACTTCTTTTGAATTCTCTCTCCCGATCCACAATCCAACATCTCTTTGGGAACTGTGTTGTGCAAAATTCCATCGAGCAAACATTGCAGAGTGCCTACAGCCATTTTGAGTGACCACAGTGATGAGGAAACTACATCTGGAGACGACTGGAAGAAAAGCCCTCAACCCATGTATTATATTTAACACTAGTCTAATCACAGGACGATTCACAATGACTAATTATCCTACTAACCAGTACATCTTTGGACTGTGGGAGGAAACTGGAGCACCCAGAGGAAACCCATGCGGTCACGTAGAGAACTTACAAATTCTTTATGGAGGATACCGGAAGTGAACTCCGAATTCCAGAATGTCCTAAGCTTTAATTTTGTCGTGCTAACCCGTACACTACTGTAGCATTCTCATGGGCTATGATATAATGAGACTATTTCGGTGCTGCACAATGTGCAGGTATATCAGGTAGGAGCAGAAGCCTGCAGTTGTGTGTATGTCTGCATGCCTGTGTCTGTATGTTTCTATGTGTACGTGTTTGTGTTTGTGTCTGTATGCCTGTATGTGTGTATGAATCAGAAATGGGTTTACTATCACTGACTTATATGACATGAACATTGTTATTTTGAGGCAGCAGTACGATACAAGGACATAAAAATTATTGTAAATTACAAAAATGAATAAATAATGCAAAACAAAAGGAATAACAAGGTAGTGTTCATGGTCTTATGGGTACTCTGTGTGTGTGTAAATCAGTGTCTATGTGCATACATGTGTATTTGTGTGTGTCTGTATATGTGTGTTTATATATCTGTATACAAGCACAAGACCATAAAATTCAAGAATTTTCCTGATCTACTTGATCTGACCTCATGTCTAAATGAATTCTGATTCTTCACCTATTTAGATCCTTCAAGGAATCTCTTTTCTTTTTCTCACATTGTTCTCTCTGTCTGTCTGTCTGTCTCTCTCTCAAACACAAAATACCCTGCAGATGCTGGGATCAAAGCAACACTCACAACACGCTGGAGGAACTCAGCAGGTCGGGCAGCATCCGTGGAAACGATCAGTCAACGTTTCGGGCCGGAACGCTTCGTCAGGACTCTGATGAAGGGTTCCGGCCCGAAATGTTGACTCATCGTTTCCATGGATGCTGCCTGACCTGCTGAGTTCCTCCAGCATGTTGTGATTGTTGCTCTGTCTCTCTCTCTTTCTATCTATCTCTGTCTCTCCCCCCCTCTCTCTCTCTCTCTCTATGTCTCTCTCTCTCTCTCTCTCTCTCTCTCTCTCTCTCTTGCTCGCAGTGGTTGTAAACCCAGCCGGCTCCATCATGGACACTAGCCTCACCACAATCGAAGGATCTTCAAAAGGTGCTGCTCTTCATTAGGGATCCCCACGACCCAGGACGTACTCTCTTCTCATTATTGCCATCAGAGAGGAGGTAAGGGAACTCGAAGACACACATTTAGTGTTTTAGAGACAACTTCTTCCACTCTGCCATGAGATTTATGAATAGACAATGAACCGGTAAACAGTCCATCACTATTTATGCTCTCTTTTTGCCCTACTTACTTTTTTTAAAGCAACACACACAAAATGCTGGAAGAACTCAGCAGGTCAGGCAGCATCTATGGAGGAGAATAAACAGCTGATGTTTTGGGCCGAGACCCTTTATCAGGACTGGCGTGTTGCTATTTTTTAATATATTTCTTATTGTAACTTAGAGTATTCTTAATGCGTTGCACTGTACATCTGCTGCAAAACAATAAATTTCATGACATACAGTATGTCAGCAATCACAAACTTGATTCTGATTTTCTGTCTCTCTATCTTGTTGCCAAAATTTCCCTCACTCAATAGTTAGTTTTGGTCTGTTACTATCTATTTGCTGGTCCTGGTGAGTGAGCTCCTAGTCAGACGCATTTAAAAAGCATTATGACCCTGTCTGTGTATGTCCCTTCAGTGTCGTCGAATTCTTCAGTATTATATTTGATACGGCTGACCTTTGATGCGGCAAATCTTTGAGATGTTAACTAACGATTTCCAAACAGCTAAATCTGTGCCACAACTTAATCTGTACCTTCAGGCTGACTTGAACCCATTGCAGGTTGCTTAAGAAGGCGGGTATACCCTGGGACTTTTTTCTTAGAGATACAGTGCAGAACACGGCCTTTGACCCCAACAAGCCACACCACTCAGCATCCCACCAATTAACGCCAGCCTTTATACTTTATACTTTATAGTCGCCAGACAATTGATGCTGGAGCGTACAATCATCACAGCGATATTTGATTCTGCTCTTCGTGCTCCCTGGAGTACATATCGATAGTAAATATTAAAAATTTTAATTATAAATCATAAATAGAAAATAGAAAAGGGAAAGTAAGGTAGTGCAAAAAAAACTGAGAGGCAGGTCTGGATATTTGGAGGGTATAGCCCAGATCCGGGTCAGGATCTGTTCAGCAGTCTTATCACATTTGGAAAGAAGCTGTTCCCAAATCCAGCCATACGAGTCTTTAAGCTCCTGAGCCTTCTCCTGGAGGGAAGAGGGATGAAAAGTGTGTTAGCTGGGTGGGTCGTGTCCTTGATTATCCTGGCAGCGCTGCTCCAACAGCGTGTGGTGTAAAGTGAGTCCAAGGATGATAGATTGGTCACTGGACAATTTACAACTAACCTGTTGTAACCTGTATGTCTTTGGACTGTGGGAAGAAACCTACACGGTCACGGGGAGAGCGTGCAGTCTCCGTTCAGCCGGCACCAGAATTGAACTCGGAACTGCAGAACATGCCGAGCTACGTACGTTAGCATCACACTAACTGCTGCACTACCTTGGCTCTCATGGTATCCCTTGGATGAGTTAGGAAGGAGGACTTTGAGAGGCAAGGAGATGATTCTGGCTACTACCCTTGTTTCACTAGGACAAGCAAGCAATGTTTGCTTATAATACTTTTGATTGCACCCTCAACTAGGGGACATAGCCTCAAGATTCGGGGGAGTAGACTTAGGATGGTGATGAAGAGGAACTGCTTTTCCCAAAGAGTGGAGAATCTGTGTAATTCTCTGCCAAATGAAGCAATGGAGGCTACCTCAGTAAATATATTTAAGACAAGGTTGGACAGATTTTTGCATAATAGGGGAATTAACATAGAAACATAGAAAACATACAGCGCAATACATGCCCTTTGGCCCACAAAGCTGTGCAGAACATGTCCCTACCTTAGAACTACCTAGGCTTTATCCATAGTCCTCTATTTTCCTAAGCTCCATGTAGCCATCTAGGAGTCTCTTAAAAGACCCCATTGTTTCTGCCACCACCACCACCACCGGCAGCCCATTCCATGTACTTACCACTCTCTGCATAAAAAACTTATCCCTGACATCTCCTCTGTACCTACATCCATGCACCTTAAAACTATGCCCTCTCATGCTAGCCATTTCAGCCCTGGGGAAAAGCCTCTGACTATCCACACGATCAATGCCTCTCGTTATCTTGTTATGGATTACGGGGATAAGACAAGTAGGTTTTGACAGCTTTGAGGTGAGTACATGGCCAGATCAGCGATGAACTTATTGAGCGGCGGAGCAGGCTCAATGGGCCAGATGGCCGACTCCTGCTTCTATGTCTTATGTTGTTATGTTCTTACATTCACCTGCAAACCCTCAACAGCCTGAATCACCTGTAGCTCATTTGATAGTGGGCTTGATGTTGAGTTAAGTGGTCAAAATCAAAGTCAAAGTAAAATTTATCAAAGTACATATATGTTACCATATACTACCTTGAGATTTATTTCCTTGCAGGAATTTAAGGGAAAATAAAGAAATACAAGAGAATTTATGAAAAACTAAACATATAAAACGATTGACTAACAACCAATCTGCAAAAGGAGGCAAATTGTGCAAACAAAAAAAGAATACTGAGAACATGAATTGTTAGAAGACATTGAACGTGAGACTGTAGGTTAGGTTGTTTTGAGCTGGGGTATGTGAAGTTCTGCAGCCTGATGGTTGTAGGGTAATAATTGTTCCTGAACCTGGTGGTGTGGGGCCCAAGGCTACTGTACCTCCAGCCCGATGGCAGCAGTGAGAAGAGAGCCTGGGTGATGGGGATTGTTGATAAGGCCTGCTGCTTTCTTGTGACAGTGGACCTTGTAAATGTGCTCAGTGGTGGTGAGGACTTTGCCTGTGATGGACTGGGCTGCAACCATCAATTGCTATAGCCTTTTCCATTTCTGGGTATTGGCGCTTCCATACCAGACCATGATGCAACCAGTCAGGGTACTCTCCACTGTGCATCTATAGAAGCTACTCAAAGTTTTTGGTGACATGGCAAATCTATGCAAACTTCTAAGAAAGTAAAGGTGCATTCTTTGTGATGACACTTAAGTTCTTCATGCAAAACCTTTCCAAAGACTAGGACCCAAAATTAAGATGACTGCCCATTAATAAGGGAGCAGCTCACTCATGAAGACTCTGCCTTCTCAGAAGTCAAACCAGGCTCTCTTGGGTGTCTATAAAATACTCAGGGAAAAAAGACACTACAAGCTGTTTCTAACACCTTGCCCAATATTTATTTTAGAAGAGTGAAAACTGCTTCTCATTTTCTCATTGCTGCTTGTGGGACTTTGCTGAATGTTTTGAGTATTATTTATCTATCTGTCTACCTATCTTATTATTATTACTATTAACAAAATCTCAGCTCAAGCTGGTAAAACCTGAGGTACGGGCATAGCCAAGCACACTCATGTCTCAATTACTAGCAACTTTCAGACTATTCTAGGGGCGTTTAGTATTGTGGCTTTCTGAAGATTTACATAGAAATTACTGTGTATCCCTAATTGTTTAATGCTATTGTGTAGTGTCTTTAGGATGACACCAGTTTAGATATAACTATTGGGACAATGTATACCCTGTTCATGTTCCAAAGTCTTTCAATTTCCTCTTTTAATTTAGCATATTTCTGGTGCTTTTCACTTATTGATTTCTGTAAGTTATGTGTGTTTGGAATGGCTATATCTATTAAGTAAGTTGTTCATGCTTGTTTATCCTGTATTATTATATCCAGGCAGTTATTATGGATTGTCCTATCTGTAATAATGGATCAGTCGTAATATAATTTGCAGTATTCTGACTCTAAAACTGAATCAGGTTGTACTCATAGTAAGGTATGGTTTCTTTTTATAAATTTGTATTTTAAAGCAAGCTTTTGGCGAATGCTGTTTACCTCTTGATTGTGCCTGTGTGAGTAAGCAGATTGAGTTAAACTGCTACAGGATTCTGTAATGTTTTGGATTGTTTCTAGTTTTCCTTGACATTTTCTGCATTTATCATCTTGAATTTGTTGGTCCTTTATTAAGTTTTTTTTTGATAATTTTTTTTTTCTGTTAACCACTTGGACCTGTATTGCCACAAGAAACCCTTCTGTTTCTGGGAAGATGTCTCCAACTCTGAGTCAAGTGTTTGCTGCTTCCTTGTCGACATCTAGTCTGTTCTGATCACAGTGATGTCTTCTATATAATAATAATGTTACTATAAATCATTTTTACTCAGCTCAAGCTGGTGAAACCTGAGGTACAATCATAACACCATTAGTTTCAATTTGATCATGGACAAGGATAGATCTGGTCCTAGGGTTGAGGTTCTGAACTGGAAGAAGGCCAAATTTGAAGAAATGAGAAAGGATCTAAAAAGCGTGGATTGGGACAGGTTGTTCTCTGGCAAAGATGTGATTGGTAGGTGGGAAGCCTTCAAAGGGGAAATTTTGAGAGTGCAGAGTTTGTATGTTCCTGTCAGGATTAAAGGCAAATTGAATAGGAATAAGGAACCTTGGTTCTCAAGGGATATTGCAACTCTGATAAAGAAGAAGAGGGAGTTGTATGAAATGTATAGGAGACAGGGGGTAAATCAGGTGCTTGAGGAGTATAAGAAGTGCAAGAAAATACCCAAGAAAGAAATCAGGAGGGCTAAAAGAAGACATGAGGTTGCCTTGGCAGTCAAAGTGAAGGATAACCCAAAGAACTTTTACAAGTATATTAAGAGCAGAAGGATTGTAAGGGATAAAATTGGTCCTCTTGAAGATCAGAGTGGTCGGCTTTGTGCGGAACCAAAGGAAATGGGGGAGATGTTAAATAGGTTTTTTGCATCTGTATTTACTAAGGAAGCTGGCATGAAATCTATGGAATTGAGGGAATCAAGTAATGAGACCATGGAAACTGTACAGATTGAAAAGGAAGAGTTGCTTGCTGTCTTGAGGAAAATTAAAGTGGATAAACCCCGGGACCTGACAGGGTGTTCCCTCGGACCTTGAAGGAGACTAGTGTTGAAATTGCCGGGGCCCTGGCAGAAATATTTAAAATGTCGCTGTCTACGGGTGAAGTGCCGGAGGATTGGAGAGTGGCTCATGTTGTTCCGTTGTTTAAAAAAGGATCGAAAAGTAATCCGGGAAATTATAGGCCGGTGAGTTTAACGTCAGTAGTAGGTAAGTTATTGGAGGGAGTACTAAGAGACAGAATCTACAAGCATTTGGATAGACAGGGGCTTATTAGGGAGAGTCAACATGGCTTTGTGCGTGGTAGGTCATGTTTGACCAATCTGTTGGAGTTTTTTGAGGAGGTTACCAGGAAAGTGGATGAAGGGAAGGCAGTGGATATTGTCTACATGGACTTCAGTAAGGCCTTTGACAAGGTCCTGCATGGGAGGTTAGTTAGGAAAATTCAGTCACTAGGTATACATGGAGAGGTGGTGAATTGGATTAGACATTGGCTCGATGGAAGAAGCCAGAGAGTGGTGGTAGAGAATTGCTTCTCTGAATGGAGGCCTGTGACTAGTGATGTGCCACAGGGATCAGTGCTGGGTCCATTGTTATTTGTCATCTATATCAATGATCTGGATGATAATGTGGTAAATTGGATCAGCAAGTTTGCTGATGATACAAAGATTGGAGGTGTAGTAGACAGTGAGGAAGGTTTTCAGAGCCTGCAGAGGGACTTGGACCATCTGGAAAAATGGGCTGAAAAATGGCAGATGGAGTTTAATACTGACAAGTGTGAGGTATTGCACGTTGGAAGGACAAACCAAGGTAGAACATACAGGGTTAATGGTAAGGCACTGAGGAGTGCAGTGGAACAGAGGGATCTGGGAATACAGATACAAAATTCCCTAAAAGTGTTGTCACAGGTAGATAGGGTCGTAAAGAGAGCTTTTGGTACATTGGCCTTTATTAATCGAAGTATTGAGTATAAGAGCTGGAATGTTATGATGAGGTTGTATAAGGCATTGATGAGGCTGAATCTGGAGTATTGTGTTCAGTTTTGGTCACCAAATTACAGGAAGGATATAAATAAGGTTGAAAGAGTGCAGAGAAGGTTTACAAGGATGTTGCTGGGACTTGAGAAACTCAGTTACAGAGAAAGGTTGAATAGGTTAGGACTTTATTCCCTGGAGCGTAGAAGAATGAGGGGAGATTTGATAGAGGTATATAAAATGATGATGGGTCTAGATAGAGTGAATGCAAGCAGGCTTTTTCCACTGAGGCAAGGGGAGAAAAAAACCAGAGGACATGGGTTAAGGGTGAGGGGGGAAAAGTTTAAAGGGAACATTAGGGGGGGCTTCTTCACACAGAGAGTGGTGGGAGTATGGAATGAGCTGCCAGACGAGGTGGTAAATGCAGGTTCTTTTTTAACATTTAAGAATAAATTAGACAGATACATGGATGGGAGGTGTATGGAGGGATATGGTCCGTGTGCAGGTCAGTGGGACTAGGCAGAAAATGGTTCGGCACAGCCAAGAAGGGCCAAAGGGCCTGTTTCTGTGCTGTAGTTTCTATGGTTCTATGGTTCTATGGTACAGGCATAGCCAAGCTCACTCATTTCTCAATTGCTAGGAACTTTCGGACTATTCTAATGGTGTTTAGTATTGTGGCTTTTTGGAGATTTACATAAATATTGCTGTGTAGGCCTAATTGTTTATTTGCACAGTTTATCTTGTTTTGTACATTGGTTGTTCATCAGTCTTTGCTTGTTTTTCATTAATTCTGTTGTATTTCTTTATTCTACTGTGAATGCGTACAAGAAAATGAATCCCAAGGTAGCATACGGTGACATATACATATTTTGATAATAAATTTACTTTGAATTTTACCAGCCTCTCACACCCTCCTCTACATTATGATAGACACTTCATTTCAAAGCAACACACACAAAATGCAGGAGGAAATCAGCAGGCCAGGCAGCATCGATGGAAAAGACTAAACAGTCGAGGTTTCAGGCCGGGACCCTCTCTCACTACACTTCAAAAGCATCTTAGGTCATCTTGAAAATTGTTATAAAGGTGCAAGTTTGATTTTTGCTTTCTTTTCTAAAATTGGTGCTGTTTGTGCCAATTTCCTTACTGTAGATCGTCAAATGTTGATCTGTAAATGTTAGTAAGGCAGGATAAAGAAATTGGATATATAATATGAAGACTTGTTCATACGATACAGAGATCCCCAGATGATGGTTTCAGTAGAGGTCCATCTTCCTCACATACGTAGATTGTCTGGCCAAATGGCACACAGGTTATCAGAAAACAATCTGAGACTACTGGAGGCCAATGAAGGAAAATGGCAGTCAACAAATTTTGACTCAAAGATGCTAAATCAAACTATTTTCTGAATCATTAAGGAAAATGTGCGATTTAGTGGTCATGTCCTCTAATCTCTAGAAGTTATGGGTTAGGACAGCTGTAAAAATAATTAAAAAGACTAACAAGTTGGTGGTCGTCATCTGAAGCAGGCTTTAGTATAAGGAATTAAGAGGTGTGTCACTGCCAGCTTAGAATAGCTGTGTTCATTTCTAGGAATTGCTAACAGCAGGGGTAAATTGTTCAATGAAGGGGCACCGCGCAGCATTATACCAGGACTGACAGGGTTAAAGATATCTTAGCTGGAAATGAAAGAATATCAAACTGCTTGAAGATCCCGTATTTGTGTAGCCAATGCAAACAGAATTGCCAGGGAAAGTGAAGTCACATCTGCTCTGCTTTAGATAGTCCTTTATTAAGTGATACAATTTAATTGTTGCTAATGTGAGACAGAAAATTAACCATCGTAACTGTGGAGGCTTGTTGACAATTTCAAACTATATTCTTTTCAGTATGTCCTTTCCTCCTCTTAATAGATCCCTTTTGTCTCTGACCTGACAATGGATTCTCGTTCTCTAATTGATGATTAGACCATAAGATCATCAAGTACAGAAGGACCAGGCAATTCGGCTCATCGACTCTACTCTGCCATTCAATCATGGCTGATTTTTTCATCCCCATTCTGCTGTCTTCTCCCTGGAACCCTTAACCCCATTACCAAACAGGAATCTCTGCTTTAAATGCATCCATTGCCCTTCGTGGCAATGAATTCCAAAGATTCACCACCCTTCAGGAGTCTGAGGATCCAGACTCAATGTTTTAGGAACAGCACCTTCCCCTCTGCCATCGAATTTCTGAACGGTCCATGAACCCGTGAACACTACCTCACTATTCTACTCTCTTTTTGCACTGTTTATTTATTTTATATACTTCTAATTGTAACTTACTGTATTTTTTATGCATGGCACTGCACTGCTGCTACAAAACAACAAATCTCACTCTCACGACCTATGTCAGCGATGATAAACCCCATTTTGATTCTGCTTCTGATCCTCTGGTTGAGGAGAATTCCTCCTCCTCTCAGTTTTAAAAGGACATCCCTTTATTCTGAAGCTGTGCCCTCTGGTCCTAGAATCTTAGCAATGGCAATATCATGATCATGTCGACTCTGTACAGGTCATTCGGATCCTCCTCAGTCCTCTTTCTTTTATTTCCCTGTGTTTGAATGGTTAAGGAGACACTGTGGTGCTTCCTGCTCCTTTGCTCCTGAGGTACCCGATTCCCTCTCACTGCACCCCGACCAACTTCAGCCTCCAGCACCCTGCAAACAGTTTACTCCCAGGATGTGAACATTGCCGGTAATGCCATTTCTGTTGACCCAGGAATTGACTTTAGGGAGCTCAGGCCACAGGTCAACCAGACTGAGTAAGAATAACCAATGCACCTTGAACCCTGACGAAGGGTTTCGGCCCGAAACGTCGACTGTATCTATTCTTATAGAAGCTACCTGGCCTGCTGCACTCACCAGCAACCTTGATGTGTGTTGCTTGAATTTCCAGCATCTGCAGAATTCCTCATGTTTGCGTTTTTAAATGCACCTTCCTAGTTGTGGGCACGTGGCCAAGTGGTTAAGGCATTGGACTAGCGACCTGAAGGTCATGAGTTTGAGCCCCAGCCGAGGGAACGTGTTGTGTCCTTGAGCAAGGCACTTAATCACACATTGCTCTGCGATGACACCGGTGCCAAGCTGTATGGGTCCTAATGCCCTTCCCTTGGACAACATCGGTGTCGTGGAGAGGGGAGACTTGCAGCACGGGCAACTGCTGGTCTTCCATACAACCTTGCGCAGGCCTGTGCCCTGGAGAGTGAAGGCTTTCCAGGCGCAGATCCATGGTCTCGCAAGAGTAACGGATGCACCTTCCTAAAGGATATGAGTGAACTGGGCACATTTTTATACCTAACTAGTAGTTTAGTTTAATCCAACAAATTTTTAGATTAACTTTTCTCAACTTTCAAATTTTTTTGTTATTATGTACTTTTTTGGCAATGTGTGTGTTAACGCCCAGCACCTCTGAGGATGTGTTGGGGGCAGTCAGCAAGCAAAGCCGAATATTCTGATGCCATCACAGCATGGCGACATATTTTTTAAAACTATATTTCCTTTTCAAGTTTCCTGGCCACCATGGTTGGGACTTGAACTCATGTTTCCAGATTGAAGTCCAAGCTGTTGGCTCGCAGGACAGGAGCTTAACTGGCATGCTACCATAACTAGTAAATCTAGTTCATGACAGATCCCATTGGATGTTACATCATTTTAGCCAATGTTGTCTTTAAGGAAGTCATCAACAATCATAGTTCTTTCATTTCGGAACCCTGAAAGAACTTCAAGTTAGGAACCTCTTTATCTTGAATCTTAAAATGCCTACAGCTGGAATTTGTGGTGATCATATGGTTCCTTTGCATAACAGGATAGCTGACTAAAGAAGCTAATCTATATACATATGAAATAGCAGGCATAATAATCCTTGTTTCACTCTTTCAAGTATTAGATAATTTTAAATTTTGGAACAATACAAAATGGTCTCACCTATCACTTGCCAGCTTCTTCTCCTTCCTCACCCACCACCTTATTATTTTGGCTTCTTCCCTCTTGCCTTCCAGAACGGTCTTGGCTCAAAATATTGACTGTTTACCCCCGCCCATAGATGCTGCCTGACCTGCTGAGCTCCACCAGAATTTTGTGTGTGTGTGTTGCTCTGGATTTCCAGCATTGTATTTGTGGAAGTCGATGCTTAATTCCAATGTTAAAGTTCCCCGATGGGTTTTTAACTCCTCATAAGACAAGAAGACAAAAGAACAGAATTAGGCTATTTGGCCCATTGAGTCTGCTCTGCCATTTCATCATGGCTGATTTATTATTCCTCTCAACCCCATTCATCATCCTTCCCCTTTCTAACCAAGAACCTATCAACCTCTGATTTAAATATAGCCATTAACTTGGCCTCCACAGCTATCTGTGGCAATGAATTTCATAGATTCCTGGCCCCTGGCTAAAGAAATAACTCTTCCTCTCAGTTCTAAAGGATGACCTTGTATTCTGAGGCTGTGCCCTCTGGTCCTAGACTCCCCTACTATAGGAAACATCCTCTCCATGTCCACTCTATCTAGGGGTTTCAATATTCGACAGGTTTCAATGAGATCAACCTGCACGTGGTCTATATGACGTTACCTGTCATTGTTGTGCTCGCTGCAATAAGTTCGCTCCCAGCCTACAGGCATTTTAATTGCAGATCTTTTAATCAGGTTTTAAATACTCACCCCACCATACTCCACATGGTCTGGACCTTTATATATGGCCTGGTCACCACGGTAGCAGAGCAATGCTATTACAGTTCAGAGTTGAGAGTTCAATCCCGGCATCGTCTGTAAGGCACTTATACATCTTCCCTGTGGAATCTATGGGTTTTCTCCAGATGCCCTGGTTTCGTCCTACAGTCCAAAGATGTACCAGTTAGCAGGTTAGTTGGTCACTGTAAGTTGTCCTGAGATTAAGTTAGGCTGTCGGGGGTTGCTGGGCAGCACAGCTCAAAGAATTTGAAGAACCTATTCCACGTTGTACCTCTAAGCAAATAAATATGTAGAGATTATGTAGCCTTGAAACATATCTCTGCCCATATCCAATTCTTCATTTGCCACTGTATCGCCAACTGTTTAGGCCTCAACTTCAAGAATTTTGATCAATCTTTATACTCACCTTATAATCTTGCTTGGTAATGCTCCATGGAGTATCTTTAGGATGTCTTATGATGCTTAGGGTAATCTATTAGTTAAGTTGTTGTTATGTTATGTTTTGCAGACCTCTACATGTTTTCTGTTTAGCTTCTGTCTTTGCTGTATCAGTAAAACATCTTTATACACTCAGTGGCTACTTTATTAGATACATCCGATGCTCACAAACTCTTCTCGGGCTTCCAGCCGAGTCCGGGTGTCGATTTTACCCGAGGTTTTGCTGACAAACTCCGTCATCTTCGTCAGGGATGATGCCTAGGCATGTCTAGTCCAGTGGTATACATACTGAATTCCCATCATCTGTCCCTCCTGATCGGTTAGTCCTGACCACAGGATTGACTTCGATGGCACAAAACTGATGTGCCACACCAATGGCTTTTCGGACCGCCTGGTGAAGGAACCGATTGGTATAAGACTAGCAAATAGGAATTTCAACAATGACAAAAGTTTCACTCTGAGTAAGAGCTGGAATATGATTTCAAACAAGATGGGGCAGTGGAAACCTGATTGGTTGAGGATGAGCCAATCAGGAGGGCCAGACGACAGGAGTTGAGTATATATATCACCAGGCTAGACATGCTTAGGCATTGTCCCTGATGAAGATGGTGGAGATTGTCACTGAAGCCTCAGGTAAAATCGACACCTGGATCCGACTAGAAGCCCGGGAAGAGTTTATGCGTAACATGTGCCCAGAAAGTACTAGATCCTTTTTCTCAAATGATGGCTATTGCAAATATCTAATCGGCCACTAATGGCAGCAACTCAATGCATAAAAGCATGCAGATATAGTCAAGGGGTTCAGTTGTTGTTCAGACCAAACATTTGAATGGGGAAAAAATGTGATCTAAGTGACTAACCATGAAATGATTGTTGGTGCCAGATGGGGTGGGCTGAGTATCTCAGAAACTGCTGACCTCCTGAGTTTTTCACACACAACAGTCTCTAGAGCTTACAGAGAAGGATGCAAGAAACAGAAAAAAAAATCAAGTAAGCGACCAAAAATACCTTGTTAATGAGAGAAGTCAGAGGAGAATGGTTAGTCTGGTTCAAGCTAACTCAAATAACTGTGCATTACAACAGTGGGGTACAGAAGAGCATCTCTGAATGCACAACACATTGAACTTTGAAGTGGATGGGCTACAGCAGCAGAAGACCATGAACATACAGAAATATACTGAGTGGCCACTTTACTACATATCTCCTGTCCCGGATAAAATGTCTACTGAGTGTATACTCTTGTTTTATGGGCGAGAGAAGAATGACGGTGTATCTGGTTGAAACCTATTGAATATTGAAAGGCCCAGAAAGTGTGGACATGGAGAGGATGTTTCCTATAGTGGGGGAATCTAGGACAAGAGAGCACAGTCTCAGAATACAAGGACGCCCCTTTAGATAGATAGATGGATAGATATGTTATTGATCCCAAAGGAAATTGCAGTCTCACAGTAGTATTACAAGTGCCCAGATATACACATATACAAATACTAGAAGAGAAGTAAGTAAGAAGGCAGTTGTGGAGGCCAAGTCATTGGGTATGTGTAAAGAGGTTGATAGCTTCCTGATTAGTAAGGACATCAAAGGTTGCGGGGAGAAGGCAGGAGAATGGGATTGAGAGGCATAATAAATGCTGGAATGGTGGAGCAGACACGATGGGCCAAAAGCCTAATTCTGCTCCTATCCTTATGGTCTTTATAGGTAGCTTATCTACATATCATTGTTGGCTAATGTGGCTTCAATACCCTATGTTTCAAAGCCCTCTGTATTTGTCCAATGCTTCTCTCCACCTTGTGTCTGTATTTTCCTATTCTCCTATGTTCTTTCGCTCTAATTACTAACATATATTATTATATCCCTCTGTTGCCCATTGGATTGTCTGGCTATCTCTTGCTGTCCTCATCTTTTCATCTTGTTGCTCTTACACCTACAGGCTTACTTCAAAGACTCATGTTCTCAATATTATCATTTATTGCACAGTTTGTCTTCTTTGTACGTTGGTTGGTAGTCAATCTTTGTTTATGTATGGATTTACATAAATTCTATTGTATTGCTGTAATTTCCTGCAGGAAAATGAATCTCAAGGTAGTCTATGGAAACATATATGCATTTTGATGATAACTTTGACTTTGACTTTGAGTGTGACCACATGACCCAACATCAAGTCCTCTGTCAGTGGAGCTACATGTGATTTAGGTTGTTGAGGGTGAATGGGTGAGGGTGCTGTCAACAATGTTAAGAGCATTCATTACTTTGCTGTCCCAGTTAAACAACTCTTCTCCAAGGCTGCTAGCCAGAATCACCTCCTTGTCTGCCAAAGTTCTCCTTCCTAACTCATCCTAGAGATATCCCAGGGCTATTCCAGTCTTCCAGGGCTGCCTGAAACTGATCCAATATGTAGAATGGATCTCTTTGGGGTGATGAGCATACCTTTGACATTGAAGCCTTTTTTTAAGTCTCTGCAACTCACTGACTCATCTTTTCTAATATTCTCCTGGACATTTGTCGTGCATTTTGAACATCTTCCACTGTCATTTCTCTTTATCATGTCTCTATCCCCATAATGTGCTTTCCCCAGACCTTACACACACCCCAGAACTCATCTTCTAGATCTTTACTTTGGCTTTGTCTTTACTTTTTTCCAAAAGGGTGGTCGCAGTCTGAGCTAACACACACACACACACACACAAAGAGCTGAACTCAGCTGGTCTGGCAACATCCGTTGAGAAGAATAGAGAGCTAATGTTTCATGTCGAGACCCTTCTTCAGGACTGGAAAGGAAGGGGAAGAAGCCAGAATAAGAAGCTGAGGGAGGGAGGAGTACGAGGTAGGTATTTAGTGAGCCCACCCCTCACCGCTCTCCCTCTGTGATCTCTACTGCTTTCAGATTCTTCAACCATGTGAATCACCCATCATCTTCTAGCCCAAACACTGACTCCTTATTCCTTTCCATAGATGCTGCTTGACCTGTGGAATTCCTTCAGCATTTTGTGTGTATTACTCTGGATTTCCAGAACCTTTTGTGCTTTTGGTCCTCTGGAATATCTGAGGATTCTGGAAAAGGTTATGCAAAACATATTTGGATATGTTGGGTGGAGGGGTGGAGGTATGTCTCTACCAAAGGAGGTGTAAGCTCTCCTTCCCTCCGCTAGCCTGCGGGTCACCTTTGGGCAAGGTGTAGCACCTGTTTAGCCCCTCTTATCAAGGTCACGTGAAGCCATTGGAGGTGGATGGCATATGAGCAGCTAGTGCATCTCACAAGTCCTGGTTATGCGACCACTGACAGCAGGCAGACGATTCTCTGAAGAGTATCGATAATGGCTGGGGTCACCTGTTTTGTAAGGACACTGCCCAGAAGAAGGCAATGGCAAACCACTTCAGTAGAAACATCTGTCAAGAACAATCATGGACATGGAAAGCCCACGATCGCCCATGTCATAAGACGTGGCACATAATAAAGATGATAAAAATTGGTTATGTATCTGATGTACCATAATCTTAATCAAGAATGTTTACGATTCCATATGAATACTGTACTTAGAACTTAAAATTGTGATCACTTACTCTCATGTTAATTTTGTAATAACCCTTTAACCCACTGTTTATCTCACCTCATTGGGATGCCCACGTAACCCTGCCGGTTCATACAATTAACCATTCTTTATGGGACAACAGGATAATCAAACCAAGGAAGACATCACAGACAAACCTGATCCAATTTTTCCCAGAAAGGCAATTTCTTGATGATAAGTTCAAGTCTATTATCTCAAAATATGCGGGGCTCTGTTTTGTCTTTATATCGACTCAAAATCTATCTTACATCTGACATTAATTGTGATACTGTAGCTGCACCCACAGAGTAAGAATAGGAAAGTGTGCCCCAAGCAGGTAATTAAAGTTGGTCATACTGGACATTGGAATCCAAATATCTTTATCCAAGAACTGCTTAATCTGAGGATTTGGCTATGCATCTAGGACATGGATTCATGTCAACACTGAACTTCCAAAGTTCAAAATTTCAAAGTCAATTTATTATCAAAGTACATTTATGTCACCATATACTATCTTACTACATTTTCCTACAGGCTCATTTGCAGCAAAATAAAGAAATGCAAAAGAATTTATGAAAAATTATACATAAAGAAATGTGCAAAGGAAGAGAAATTGTGCACGTAATATATTTGTAAATAATGATATGAATAATATTAAATAAAATAATTGTAATATATATAATGGTTGATTTATATTTGTATATACAGTGTGTATATATGTATATACATGTGTGTGTGTGTGTGTGTGTGTGTGTGTGTGTGTGTGTGTGTGTGTGTGTAAATAATACTAGAATATGGGTTGTAGAGTCCTTGAAAATGAGTTCATAGGCTATGGAATCAGTTCAGAGTTGAGGTGAGTGAAGTTATCCACGTTAGCTCAGATGGTTTTCCTTAACACTCCACGAATGTGTCTACCAATTACGTCAAAAAATACTCTATGCTTATTAACCCTTCTGCTCAAAGGAAGTTTCTCTAGGCACAGAATAATTTTATATGCAGCAATTAAATCTCAAGGCCTTCACTATTTCAGATCCATATTTATTCTTTATTCAGAATGAAATCCTCCAAAGGCTGAAAATAAAGCTGCATTAATGGGTGCCCATTGCAAATACAGTATTTAATGGTTAAATATTGCTGAAAATTAAAGGATTTCACCATATATATTTGATTTGTTTTGATAAAGAAATAAGCATGTTAAAAATTTGCTGGCATTTTCTATTTTGTGCTGTATTTTCTGGTCATCACATTTCAACGAGTTAAGGCAATTAGACTCTATGTAGAATAATACCTTAAGTCTCATCTTGTGGTCAATATGGCATCATTTGAGTAGAACAAGGGTACTTGGATCTCACAATACTGTGGAAGTTCAGCACGTCCCCAATGTATTCGCTGGAGTTCAGGGGTTGGTGTCTCATTGAAACCTATCGAATATTGAAAGACCTACAAAGAATGGATGTGGAGAGGATGTTTTTTATAGTTGGAAAGTCCAGAACAGAAGACGCAGCCTCAGAATCAAAACACATGCCTTTAGAACAGAGATGAGGAGGAATTTCTTTAGACAGAGGGTAGTGAATCAGGCGACTGCGGAGGCCGAATTATTGTGCATATTTAAAGCGGAGGTTGACAGGTTCTTGATTAATAAGGACGTCAAAGGAGTCAGGGAGAAGGCAGGAGAATGGGGTTGAGAGCAAAAATAAATCAGCCACAATGGAATGGCAAAGCAGACTTGATGGGACAAATAACCTAATTCTGCTCCTATGTCTTATGGAATACGGACCCTCATCAGCATTTACCAGTCCACCATAGAAAGCATCTTGTCCTGATGTATCCCAGCTTGGTAAGGCAACTGCTCTGCCAAGCATTTTATTAGCATCACCCAAGTGCAATAATATAAAAAGGCATGTAATTTCAACAATTTGTTATTGACCCAGGAAATGCACGTTTATTTGTGTGGATAGGGAAGAGTGGAGATTGTCTTGAAGTTGTCATTTTGTTGCTTATTGTGTTGTGTGTTCTGTTGAGCAATGTCAGCATGTTATGTTGGTGGCAGGATGTGTGGTGACACTTGCCGGCTGCCCCCAGCACGTCCTCGGGTGTGCTGGTTGTCAACACAAGCGGCCGCATTTCACCGCACGTTTCGGTGTGCGTGTGATACAATAAGTAAGCAGGTCTGAATCTGAAAATGGTAAGAATTTGCGGAGAACAACAGGAATTCTGCAGATGCTGGAAATTCATGCAACACACATCAAAGTTGCTGGTGAATGCAGCAGTATCAGAATTTATTATCATATTATCAGAATTTATTCTGATAATCTATTATCACAATTTGTGGAGAGTTGTGAGCACAGCCCAGTCCGTCACACAGAGTGGCCTCCCCTCCATTCACTCCCCCTCTAGACTTCCTGCTGCTTGGAGAGAGCAGCTATCATAATCAAAGACCCGCCCCCACCCTAGCCTTTCTCTCTTCTCCCTCCCTCCCATTGGTTAGAAGATACAAAATCCTGAGAGCACGCACCTCCAGGCTCGAGGACAGCTTCTGTTGTCAAACTCCGCACCTCCTCTACGCTAAGTAGATCTCTTGATAGAAGAGGTGCAAGAGTTGTATCCTCTTGCGCTCCATTCATCAACCTGTTCTGTAGCATTATATTCTGCATTCTTGTTTCCTTCCTCAATGTTTCTATGAGTGGCATGATTTGTCTGGATGGCACACAAACAAAAGATTTACACTGATTATCTGCGTACTCTCAGTGGCCACTTTATTAGAAATGTCCTGCACCAAATAAAGTGTTCCCTGAGTGTATGCTTGTGCTCTCCTGCTTCTCTGGCCCATCCACTTCAAGGTTTAACGAGTTCTGTTATTCAGAGGTGCTCTACTGCACATCACTGTTTCTAACATGTGGTTACTTGAGACACTGTGACCTTGCTCTCAGCCTGAAGCAGTCTGGCTATTCTCCTCTGACCTCCCTCATTAACAAGGTGTTATCACCCCGAGAATTCCTGTTCACCGGATGTTGTTTTTCTTTTTGCACCATTCTCTGTAAACATGAGATGGTTGTGCATGAAAACCCCAGGAGATCAGCAGTTTTCTGAGGTACTCAAACCACCCCATCTGGCACCATGAATCATTCCATAGTCAAAGTCACTTGATCGCATTCATTCTGATGTTTGGTCTGAACAACAACTGAACCTCTTGACCATGCCTGCATGCTTTTATGCATTGTTGCTGCCACATGATTGGTCGATTAGATGTTTGCGTTAATGAGCAGGTATACTAGTGCAGCTAATGAAGTGGCCACTGAGTGTATGTGAGAATAACCATCCATCTCCGACTTCGCACGTAGTGGGGTTTCTCTCCTCCCTCTTGGGTCTGCGACTGATTCTATGCCGCTGATTGACATGGTCATGCAGGGCCGAACAGCCAGTTTCCATACTGGCTTAACACCATCCTTGCCATTGCACCATACCTATCCTAGGATACTAAATATTTCTTCTGCGACCACCGATTTCTTTTGCAGAGTAATGCACACAGTATGTTGGAGAGGAATAAACGGCTTACGTTCCATGCAGAGACCCAATTGAACTCACTGGTTCACCTGGGGGTCTTCAGACTGCAATTAGATTGGAGACCATTCTCCAATGATGAATCTTGTTATCCAGAAAAAAACACAAATTTAAGAAAGCTTTGATTCCCTTTTTTTTTTGTGGTTAGCCAACCTCAGAATTAGCTTGAAGAAATTCAACATTTCATCTAAAAGCTGGGAAGACGTTGCAGTCAATACATGCACCTGGAGGAAATCCCTTCAAGGAGCAGTGCTACATGAGAGCGACCTCCACCGCGTCGCGAAGAACAGCCGGCAGCCGTGAGAGGGGAGACGGAACGACCAAAACACTCAGCCGCTAACCACACCCACCACTTACTCGTATCCACATTGTACTAGAAGATGTGGATCCCAGATTGGCCTCTACAGCTATCTGGGGGCCCACCAATAGACGACCCCCTTTTGGAGACCATTGTACTCGACTTCAGTGATTGCACTGGCACTATACGTCGCAAGTTGTCAGGAGTGCAACTGTTGTGCTGTGCCACCATGCTGCAGAGGGGTGAGGAGGAGAGAGTGATCAGAAAGACGTTCTGCTCCCGATGGCTTCACGGTGACTGTAGCAAGGATGCGCACTTCTGACAAGACGACTTTGGGAAGTCTAACCCGCTCCAATAATTTTATTGAACTCATGATCAAGTTCTATTTTATTGAACTCGTGATCAAGGCTTGAGAAATTGCATTGAAGGTCACTAACACCTGATCCCAACCTTTAGAGAATGGGTGAGGCCACCTACCAACAGTAATAACTAAAATATATATAATCCTCGAGATTGATATGCTTAGCCACACAATATAAGGTTTAAACAGTGATTGTCACCATATCGTTTTTGAAAGGGAGCTAGAAGTAGATCCGCTTAGAACTTCCAACGGAACTTGAATAAATATTTGAAATGGGGACGTGCAGGGATAGGATAAGGGGCCGGGATTAATTGGACAGTTCCTTGACGAAAAGTTGAATAGCCTCCTTCCGTATCTGATTCCATACACTGCAGGGCGGAACGGTGCAATGCCGCGCAACTGTCCAAATTTCGGAATCAAACTGCCAGTCCAAGTGGTGCATGCGAGCTCCATTTCAACGTTTGTGAGAAGTTTGGATAGGTACATGGATGGGAGGGAGCATGGAGGACTATGGCCCGGGTGCAGGTCGATGGGACTAGGCCGTTTAAATTGTTCGGTACCGACTAGATGGGCCGAAGTGCACGTTTCGGTGCTGTAGTTTCCTATGACGCTATGACTCTTAAAACAATCCGGAAAGTGACGGCTTTATCTCTCAGGATGTAGAATTCGTTACGGCTCTGTAATTAATATGCGGAGAAAGTGGGGTAGGGTGGAAAAGTTCAAGGGAAGCGCATGGGGAGATGCTGGAAATGACATACTGGCACTGCTTGTGCGGTTAGTTGCCCCCATTCTGCACACAGTAGCCACTTTATGAGGGTCCCTCCTTTGCCTAATAAACTGATAACTGAGTTCTGCTGCTGCAGCCCATCCGCTACCAGCCTCCCGAAGTATTATGCATTCAGAGACGCTCTTCTCCACACCATTGTGGTAACGCGTGGTTACTTGAGTTAATGCCGCCTTCCTGTTAGCTTGAACCAGTCTGGCCATTCTCATCTGACCTCGCTCATTAACAAGGCGGTTTCGCCCACAGAACTGCCGCACTCTAGATGGTTTTTTTATTTGTTTGTTTGATTGATTTTCTCAGCACCCTGTAAACTCCAGAGTCCGAAGCGCATGAAAATCCCACGAGATCAGGAGTTTCTAAGATACTCAAACCAGCCCGTCTGGCACCCACAACCATTCCACTGTCAAAGTCACTTAGACCATATTTCTTCCCCATTCTGATGTTTGGTCTGAACCTCTTGACCATGTCAACATGCTTTTATGCATTGAGTTGCTGCCACATGATTGGCTAATTAGATATCTGTATTAACGAGCAGGTGTACTGGTGTACCTAACCAAGTGGTCACTGAGTGTATGTGTTAAAGAAGCAGAAATATTCGTACAAAGACGATCCCTCCCTGAAACACTCCTCCATGTGTCAGACAGTAAAATTCGAGTTTAGTGACGGCTGGATACCAGCTCGTATGCTTAGCACTCGGGCTTCCCTGAAAAGTAAGGTTTCAGTGAAAATGTATTTCCGAGGATCGGTGGTTAAGGGAATGCCGATAGATGGCTAGGTACGGCTTAAATGCAGAAAAACACACAGTTTTGTGAGGCCATTTTAGGTTGTGAACGGGTTACGGTGGCTCGTCCCATTGCGAGACTGAAATGTGTGCTAAAATATGGTGATATAATCTGGCAAGTTATTGCGCTTGGCGCCGTGCGTATTTACGACCCTGGACACAATCTCCACTTGACACGATAGCCGGGAACTTGTTTTCCATTCCTAAGATTCTCACTAAGTTGCGGGATTTTTGCTAAAATATTTTCCACCATGTCTCCATTTCTTCACCTTTTGTGTTCGCAGCGAGGAGAGTGGGGAGGGGGCTCGTAGAGCCCGCTGCGTACTCTCCCTCCGGGGGTAAACCCACCGTCATCCAATACTAACTCTGGAGTCGCGCCGCTGAACGAAATTCGTTGCTCTCCGCCAAGGCAAGCAAGGCTAAAACCCAGACCACTCCACGCGGCAAAACGTTACGCAAATACCAGACACACAACCGCTATCCTGTCCGTGCACTCACGGTGATTCTTGCGTCCAACCCTGTCGCGCTCTACAACCATCCGAGTTACCCCTCGATCACTAACCCCTAACTATTCTTCCAGATCTTCCCTTCTTCTGCTCCTCCTTCTCTGTTTAGCTCTTTTCCATCGCAAACGGAAAGTTTCGATCCTAACCCATTTGATTTTCATCTCAACTTCAATAAACTCACTGACCTGGTCCCAAAAGTTCCGTGAGAATAAGTCCTTTAAGCACCATTTTGCGTCAAAGCTAAAATTGTATGTTTTAAGTCAACCTGACAACCCTCTACAAATATAATCATTCTGGGTGGTTTTAAATATTATGTAAATGTTAGATCTATCGAATGATTTTTTAATTTAATGAGGGAGGGACGGAATCTCATTGAAACCTATCGAATGTTGAAAGGTCTAGATGGAGTGGCCGTGGAGAGAGAGGATGTCCCCTAGAGTGGGGGGGGGGGGTCTAGGATCAGAGTGCACGTCCCTCAGAATAGAGAGGCGCCCCTTTAGGATAAAGAGAGGGAGGAACTTTTTTTTTAGCCTGAAGGTGGTGAATCTGTGGAATTCATTGCCACAGACGGCCGTGAAGGCCAAGTCATTGGGTATATTTAAGACGGAGGTTGATAGTTCTTGATTAGTAAAGGCGTCAAAGGTTACGGGGAGAAGGCAGGAGAATGGGATTGAGAGGGATAATAAATCAGCCATGATGGAATGGTGGAGCAGACTCGATTAGCCGAATGGCCTAATTCTGTTTCTACGTACTCTGGTCTTAATTGTTCTTTATATTTCTAATTGTTATTTTTGGGTTGCCGAGGCAGAGGCAAAAATTGTGTTTTAGATTTCAACAGTTTGCATTAGTCCGTTCGGTGGTTAAATGCTGGTGTAACAAAAATGCAATGTGAGTGGCGGCAGAAATAGGTTTCAGACCCCTTTTATCTGCTCCATCCGAGCCAGTCACAGTACGCGGACCCCAAACACAGCTTTTTAACAGGGGGTTGGGAGTGGGGTGTGTGAACAACTTTCTTCAGTCTGGTGGCTGAGGGTGTTTCCCCCGTAGTTTAGGATCTGAGATTGTGGCGCAGAGCGGCGCAGCCTCTGAAATATTCCTAAAACTTTCTGACTTTCTGAAACTCGATGTTTCCCAAAAAATTAAAAGGATGCAGATAAATAGCTTTTTTTTTGTTGTTATTTGACCCTGCGTGCACTATGAGAAATACAAGTTAACACAGTTTCTGACACAACTAGCACAGTGACACACCCATAAATGCTCACAACTGGAGACATGTGTCATTAATGCATCAAACCATCCACCCAAGGATATTTTACACAGCCACGTACCAGTACGAGCATCATGTCACATCAACACACTGATTCACAGTAGCTCACATGCGTAAAGACATGATCCCACACAAGGTGGCAAATATGAACAACTACTAAAAGAGTGACAAACACTCAAACATAAACACGCTAGGACAGTGATTCACAAATGTCAATTCACTAACATGCGCTCGTGCGCGCACGCACACTTAAACTTTGTTCATGTCACACATATACACGCGCGCGCGCGTTGCTGTGCACAACTCAACTAAGTTTAACTCATTAAGCAGTGCGACAAACGCGGAAAAACACAACTAATATTAGTGCAAACGTATGATTTGTTCAGAAGCACACACAACTGTGCAAAGTTCCAGGCATACAAACACACGAGTAGACAGTGCAAGACACAGACGCCAGTTGGAAACGCGAGATCGACCAAGTACACAAACCCTCTGACGTTCACAACCTGTGCACTGTTGTGCACACAAACACACACACACACACACACACACTCGTGCACACGAATGCACATGCTGAGTGGCGCGCACAATGACACGCGTGAATACAGAAGGACTGACACGCGCGTTTGTATACACGGAGGAAAGAAGCGTCCAGACTGACATCTCAGAAATGTACATCCAGTAGTGAGTACTACAAAGGGTTAAATTCACACTTGCAACGCACAAACATACCAATGCAAAGAAGAAACCACTAACGCACTAATACCGCGCACAGTATCTCTCCTACACTTGCCTGGTGTAGAGGTAACTCGTTATCTGTCGAAAACAAGTTGCCTCATATGATCTCGCTCCTGCACACCGTTCCCTAGATGGTGAGTGGGGAAACTAACCCCGCCATTTTATAGTCTTCCCAAAAAACATCAATCTTCCTCTGTAATCTGAAAGCAGTAAGTAAAAACAAGGGGGTGAGAGAGAAGAGTGAACTGGACGGGGGAGAGATAGAAGGCGTGAGTCTTAACACAGACATTAGGATAAATTGAAGTCAGGTTACAGAGTGATGTGTAAGGGAGAAAGAAAGACAACGACTGCCAGGCATAGATATGGGGGGGGGGGGGGGAGAGAGAGAGAGAGAGAGAGAGAGAGAGAGAGAGAGAGAGAGAGAGAGAGAGAGAGAGAGAGAGAGTAGAGAAAATTAGCAGAGGGAGAGAGGTAGAGCGCAAAACATATAGAGATAGTAAGAGCCGAGTGAGATGAACATAGACCTTTCTCTGTTATATTAAATCAATGTAAATATAGCCTCAAAGTTGGAGAACTAAAAAGTATGTCTATGTTTGCACCTGACCCAGAAATAAATAACACTGTTATTAATTTCTGAGGAATCTATTGCAAATTTGATTTTAAGTTAACAGAGATGTTGGCGCGGCCTGTACTATTGGAGACATATTTTGTACATTCTGCATAAAGTCCTCTATATTATAAGGGGTACTGCAACTAACCTGGAACCCACAGGATAGGGGGTAAATGGTTGTGCATTGCGCTTACTGTACTAGTCAACGCTGCGCAGATATGATCTTAAAAAGCTCGAAGAAACTATTTGTACTTTCAAGATAAAACATTCCAAACATAGGCTGATTTAGGAAAATATGTTGAAGATTCGTGCAGTTTCACCTCGCTTTTTCATTGTATAATCAATGCAATTTACTAAAAAATAAAACAACCATGAGCATGTGAAGAAAATGTGCTGGGGTATCTTTAGGGTTGGTTCTGCGTCCTGGCGCGGACGGAGACTGTCTGGTTATTTTCACGCACTGTTGCTGAATTAAAATGCAACAAGCTCCAGTCTGTCGGAGAATGCACAGGTCTTTGAAACAAAATGTATAATGGTTTAAATATCAGGATGTTTAATTAGTTCCTTGAATTAATGAAAAAAAAAACTGCAATAAAATTAGTCAAAGATCCAGCTTGCTATGCCGTGTTCAGACAGTAAACATAAAGGTGTTTCCCTCTTGGCCCCAGCAGTTTATACCTGCCAGTGAAAGTACACACTGCATATGTATCATTGTGTGCGCGATATTATGCATCAGAGTAAGTTATATAAAGAAAATGAATACATGTTAGAATATATGTGAGAACGGACGTATTAAGTCGTGCGTTAGAATGTGTGCGTGTTAAATAACTTGTGCGCGCCAGTGTGTTATATCTGTTGACTTTGTGTATATATGTTTTGAGTGACTATGTGTGTGTGTGTTTGTTAAATTGTGTTGAACTTTGTAAATTTAACAGTGTACATGTTTGTGAGACTGTGTGTAATGTGGTGTATATGTGTGTGTGTATGTGTGCGCGCGCGCTTGAAAGCTAAGATTCAAGTTTTGCTCTGTCAAGTCACCATACAGTTTATTTTTTTTGGGGGGGGGGTCCTCTTTGTACAGTCAATTAACTTGGAGTGAATTACTTTCCTAATGATTATTACGCTATAAGTCTTTTCGCCCTGTTGACTATTCAGTGAGTTATTTTGCAGGCTTGGCTGCTGTTTGTTGTTGTTGTTTGGTGGCCCGCCGTTGAATGAAGGCGAGCAGAAGCCAACACACCGACGGGCACCTGCAATCCAGAAGCTTGGCCGGTATGGGCTGCAGCTCGGGTGTGCACTGATGGGACGCTGAAGGGCTGAATTAAAAAGGAAGGGGTTTAATGACGAAGAGCGCGGGTTGATGGTATCACTGACTGATAAATGATTTTTGTTTAACGAGGCGAGTTTCTTCTTCTGTGGGGTTTACTGGTGAGGTGCCGTGTCTTTCCAGCTGTTCAACACCTTTCGCCATCACCAACCTATTCCCACAGTTTAATCTCTGCCAGTATAAAGTTGGCCTTAACTAAAATGCGTCGTCTTCTTTGGGGGGCGGGGGGGGGGGTGATTTACAAAGGGATGCATAAAGGCCAGGGACTAACGCGCGCCCAGTTTCTCTCTGACCTCATCTCCAACCCTCGCCCCTCAAATCTACACCCAAAATCTAACGAACAGATCAATTGAAGGACCGGGGTTGGCTTCTCGGGAAGTTCAGTGATAGGCAAATGGAGGCTCATTTGGTTTCTCCAACGATGTCAGTGTCCTCCCTCAAACGCTTTTTGTGGTAAGGGCTTTCCGACCAGATATAGGAAGCAACAGAAAGCCCAGACCGCAAAAAGATCCGAGGGGGACTTGGATCTCCTTTCATGGCCTTGCAGGATAGCAGCGATTCCTGGATCCATCCACAGCCTTCTCCGGTCTTGCCTTCAAGGGACCTTTCTCCCATCACCGAGCACTTCCCTCGTTTTTTTTTGCTCAGATATTCATTTTTGGAAGAGGGGTCCCTACATCCCTCTAATCACAACCCCTCCCGCTGCTCGTTTTTGTTTTAAAGCGAGTGAGGCTATTTAACCAGCTCTCCCTTGCAAGGCGCAACGTTCGTGTTCGCCTTCATTCCCTTTTCTCGTCGGCTCCCTCCCTCTCGCTGCTCCTCTCACTCTCGCAGTCTGGTGAATCTGCGTAAAAAAAGAATCTAACCTCCAACCTGAGTCAGTTATTAAATAGCAATGCGTGCGCATGTGCAAACCCGGCCCGGCGTCAAAGCACGTCCCTCTCAGCCTATCGCGTTCGCGCTTTGCACGGCTCTGCCTCTCGAAACCACCCTTTGCAGACCAGTCTCCTGAAACTCTCGCCAGCCTCTCTACTTCACCGTTGGCAAGCAGTCTATTGGCTCCGTTGCCCGCCATTCGCAAAACTTTAACCCTCCAGTTCAACACTTTCCAGACAAGCATTCCAGGCTCCGAAGCCCCACGCCTTTCTCCCAATTTTTTTCTCTACCATCCCTTTACCACAGCCGCGTTCCAAAGCCTCAATCATTGTCATCTGTCACCGCGGTCACCCCTGCAGCCCATTTCTTCCCCCCGACCCTTCCCACCGCAGCATTGAGTACGTTTATCTTCCCAAAGACCTTCCTAAATCGCCCAAGCCCACGCAATCTAAATCTGAGGCGATCTCGTCTTCCACCACTCCGCCGAGAACATTTTGCTAGCCTTTTTTTCTCACTCACCCCACAATCATTTCTTTCAAGACTTAATCTTGCTATACTCTTCATAGGCTTACACCTCCCCGCTCCGCACCCCAAGCCCCATGTATTCAATTCTGAGCATCACATTCTATGGGAATAATGCTCGTGGCTCCGGGAAAATGCCGAAGAGATTTTCTAAACTGGTTTCAGGGACGGAAGGGTTCTGTTATATGGAGAGGCTAAATAAAATAAAATATTCTTTCTTGTTAACACACACACACACACACACGCACAGTGCTGGAGGAACTCAGCACGTCACACGGCATCTATAGAAAAGAATAAACAGTCGAAGTTTCGGGCCTAGACACCATCAGAACTGCAATCTTTCTTAGGGCAGGTTAAGGGGAGATTTAATGGAGGGGTTCAGCATTGTGAACGTGGGAGTATTGTCAGACTGTTTCCGCTGGTAGATATTGGAAACTCATTCAATATAATTGACAAGACAGCCAAATGGGCGTCGACAATTCTTTTGTCGCCGCCAATTGTGCTCTGGAATATTCATCCTGGAATGGCGGTGGAAACAGATATAACGGGAACATTCAAAATAGAATTGGGAAATTGTTTAATCCAAAAAAGAAAATATTTTCAGAACTGCGGGAAAGTGAGCAGAGCTTTTGGACTAATTGTATAGACCAGTGACAGCAAGTTTGAGGGCAAGTGGTCTCTTTGTAGATGTGCTACCATGGCTCACCTTCTCTGTGATGGTCTTTTTCTCTTCACTGAACCAATCTCATTCAAAGCAAGCTTCAGTCAGGCTACCTTCTTTAAATGTTTCCCCGTGTCTTTAACTTGTTGACACCCTACTGTACACAGAGCACACACACACACACACACACACACACACACACACAAAACACACACAACTGTACACAAATACTTTCTCACACACACACCTATAGGCTGTAGGTGCTTCGCAGAATAAATTATTACAAATTGCACCGTGTTATACTGCATGTTATATTGCATGTGTTTGTTTTAAACAGGCGTTGGACTTGATTGTACGTCTTTTTTTTAAAACAGAGTCGTGGGTGCTTGGAGAGTGCTGCCAGGGGTGGTGGTAGAGGCAGATACACTAAGGGCATTTAAAAGGCTCTTAGGCGTATGGATGGAAGAATAATAGAGTGCTATGTGGGAGAGAAGGGTTAGATTGATCTTAGAGTGGCCCAAAAGATTGGCATAACTTTGTGGGCCGAAGGGCATGCACTGTTCAATGTCCTATGTTCTAATCATGGCAGATAAATCTCTTCCCAACGTCCATTTGCTGTAAAAATCTATATCTTAATCTTTATATACATATATATAGCCTCTAAGTTAAATATAAGAAGATGGTGGCTGATATACGTGTAAAGGAGACACAAGAGGCTATAAATGCTGAAAACTGTAGCAATGTTCTGAGGGAGGAACTCAGTCGTTCAGAGAGAATCTATCTGTGTACTTAGCCTATCATTCACTCTATCTTTCAAATGAAGGGTCTTGACCAGAAAGGCCAACTGTCCAATTCTATCCACAGATGCTGCCTGACCTTCTAGATAATATTTAATTTACCTCTATCGACAGGAACCGGGACAAACAGATTTGTGCCTGCACTCTATGTGTATTTCTGCAGGAAACAGTTTTACAATTGGGATGAAGACTCCTTCAAAGAGAGACTACCGTCCCCAAATAGAGATGGGATCTTGGGAGTCAGACTCTGGGCATGCACAGTATGAGAGCCTGGCATATCTCCAAACACGGGGTGGGAAGGGAGGTATCCACTGACCAGCAAATCCAAATTCACTGAAGCTGCTGTCCCGAGAAACCTACTATTGTGCTCATTTAAATACCCATATTTAAGAATGTGTGCACTGAAGAACTTACCAGTTGTTGGTACCTTGATGCTTCGACTAGTGGATACGTCAAAGGGTAAAGATTAGCTCCTAAGGCATTGCTATTGCTTCTGACGTAGAGTATTTTATTACACTTTGTATTTACCACTCACAATATTTTACAATGTTTTCTCTGGTCCGCCGGCTCGCGCCAGAGAATTCTGTTACCTCTTCATTATCTCGCCAGAAAGTACTTTCAGACGTGAAGCGGCCCACAGTGAAGGTCCGAGTACAGAGCGCTTTGTTTCTTAGCTGAGTTCTCTGCGGACGGACTAGAGATAGTCCCAACAAAAGTTTTACCTCGCCAACTCTTCTCAGTCCCCCCTCCTCAGTCCACAGGCACTGAGGTGAATTGCACTGTTTTCTATTAGATCTCAGCACAAGACAATTCAACACTTTCCTATCGCTTCACCGGGAAAGTGTACACAGGGGAATCATTTCTGAGTTAGTGTCTAAACATAGATTGGACATTACAGTGCGTGAAGAGAGAATAGTGGCAAACAACTGTGACAAGCCTTCGCACCACCCCCCCCCCCGCCCCAACACACACACACACACACACACACACACATCAAGAATGTCTAGCTTATTTACTGCTGTCCATTGGTTGGAAAACCAACACGCCTCGTCCCCAACCTCGTAACCATGGGTTAGATTAGTAGGAAAGAGGACCCATAAAGTGAAAGGCATATCCCGCCCACACTCTGCTACCCAGACTCTGCTGTGTTATTTATGAGCCCCCCACATTATTTGCTTGCCAGATAGGGGCGGTGGTAGGTTCACGATAGCCGACGTAAAAGTTGGCTAACGAGGCGGGGTTGGGTCTTATTCTGGTCCACTGCCCCGCCCCCTCTAAAATAAGGAAGTAAACAATAAGTTATTGCGTTATTGGAGACTGCGTTTGACTGCGCCGAGGTACTCAAATAAATCATTGCGGTACCCTGAAGAATCAGCCATACAACCCTCAGTTCCTCCCTCCAAAGTCCACACTAGTTTCTTGTAGGCAAAATGTATATTTCAATACGATCAATATAAACACTTCCCGTCCGCTCTCTCTCTCTCTGTCTCTCTTTGCCTCTCTTTCTTTCTGTTTCTCTCTTTCTGTTCGTCTCTTTCTCAGTTCTCTGTCTCTGCCTCTCTCTCTTACACAAACTCTTTCTCTGTCTTACACAAACACACACACACACACACACACAACCGTCCCTTATTAAACGTGCAGGAAGAATCCCCAAATTAACCTAAACCCGATTCCAGGATCTCTCCTGTCAGACTGGGTGCAGCCGGCACAGAGCAGCGCGTAGCAAGTAAAGCTTAGAATAACTGACCTCTACATCCCGCTCTGGCCGCCCGCTCTCTTTCAACTGCACATTTCCTCTGCTGCTCAAGCTGAACAAGCAAACATCTGTACCTGAGATTTAGAGAGAGGCAGGAGTCATGCCGACATATCGCGCTGTTCTAATTGACGCGGCATCCTCGCTGTTTTCGCGGGGAAGTATTGGCTTCAGAAGCCACGTCTTCACACACTGCGGAGCCGAACTGCCTCGTTATTTATACCACAAACCATCGCCTGTATCTCTCCGTTGAACTCACAGCTTTATCCCGGCTTTTAACTTTCGCAGTGCCTGTTGCCTCATGGTCTCGCGCAACTCGCTCTCACAAGCATCCCGGATTTGGAGAAATATATAAATAAACAGTATTGCTAAAAATAACGCGCGTACCTGCTTGTTGCCATCCCTCCGCGCTGGATTCCCTCTCGGATAGAAGTGATATTTCAATGTTAGACGGCACACTGTCAAGATGTACACAGAACAGAATAGCCCTGTGTCTGAGAGACTGATTGAAAACATCTCTCTCGCTCTCTTTCTCCTTTTCTCTCTCTCTCTCTCTCTCTCTCTCATACACACACATACACAGCATAACAACCTCCTCGCTATACCATTTCACAGTCACGATTTCTGGGAACCTCCATCTCTCTGTACATGACGCATCCCTGGGGCAGTCACGACTAGGACTCGCTGCTTTACACCAATCACATTTTTTTTATTATACCTTAAAAAAACAAGTACTGGCACATAAAGTACTTGAAGTTACCCCGTCTGCAGAGCTGCAGATTTCAGCACCACGGACAGCCTCCTGGTTAGGCGATGTGCTCGCTGCACCCCCCCCCCCACTCTTCTCTCATTTTCTTTCCTCTCTCTTTATCTCTTTTCTGTCTTTCTCTTTCTTTTTCTCTTCTCTCTCTCCCCCTCTCTCTCTTTCTCTCTCACGCACACACACACACACACACACACACACACACACACACAGCAACACACACACACACACACACACACACACACACACACACACAATTTCCATTAAGGGCTTGTAGGGGAATCCCACTTTCAACTCTGCTGTTTGTTATTTATGGTTCTTCATCGATTAGAAAGGTCGGCATTATTCCTGGCCATTCCATGAATTGGTGAAATTAGAATTCTTATATAGCCCTGGCTCAGGAGTCCCTTCAACATCCACTTCTAAACCCTGGACTTTGAGCAGTTGACTCTCAGCACCCCGACATCGTCCCTCAATTGGTGCAACTTGTTAAATTAACAATTTTTGTTATATACTGCATACTGTATACCTAAAGCTATCTGAAGCACTGAATGGGAAGAGGGCCCTACTCCAGAAATGTTCCTTTGGCGAACTAATCACCCCAAGGTTACATTCAATGGAAAGATGAAGTTATCAAGGCATATTATTGATGCAAACCCATCATCTATCACCCCATTCTCAGTGAAGTACCTTTGGACGCTATACTGATGAACTGGTCACTGCACCTGTAGTTATTTTATGATAAGATAATGGATTGATTAGAGCTAACAAAGGAATGTGCACCATTTTAGACTGTAGTTTTATGGAGTTTGCCAATCTGAATCGTTAATTAATCAGATTATAAGGATACAGGTGAATTAAACTTTTTCTTCTTCCTGTCTACTCTGAACATCCATGCTTATATATCATCCATGAATGAGTACAATCATTTACCCCTGGACGACCCATCCAGAACTATTACTAAGTGCAACAGATCGGAATGGGTTACTTATTGTTCATAGAGTTCATTGGAGACATATAGCATGGAAAATAACCCTTTGGCCCCTGAGTTTGTGCCAACCATCAAGCACCCATTTACACTTTATACTTTAATCCCACTATATTCCCATCTTCCCTTGAACCTCCTCCACAATCCTCGCCCCCAAGTTTCTAACACTTACTGACACAGTAGGGTTGGTTTACAGTGGCCAAATTGACCTACCAACTAGCACATCTCTGGGATATGAAAGGGAAAGTGGATCATCATTTCGAAACCTACATGGTCGCAGAGAGAAGATGCAAACCCCAGGATGAAACCCAGGGCACTGGTGCTGCGAGGCAGTGGCTCTACTGACTATATTTGCTGTACTACTGCAATGTTATCTCTTCAGTAGTGGCTATTCCACAGGAAAACAGCTGGTGAAGTAGATGGACATTTACTAGGGAGAGCTAATAAATGAGCAGACCCCATAGTAATGGGATTACTTCAATGAAGTCTGATGTTCTCCTAAGGGGTTGCCTATTGGTGGATCTTCAGGTGGCTGTAGAGGCTGATCCAGGACCCACATATTCTGAGGAACTTGCAGACCGCGAAATCTTGCCATTTTCACCACTTGCTGATCACTATGAGACTTAATATGGGATGTTAGAGTGGATTCTCTTAATGGAGAATCCCTGTGCATGACTTTATTTAACGCGAGGAGGCTGATGTATGGGCACCCACCACATGTTCCTTGACTGATCAGAGCCAGGGTCCAGTGGCATGGATTTCAAGATGACTGGGGACTCCTCACTGTTGCAGCCTTTCTCTGCCTTCACTGCCACTGTGACATATTATTATCTTCTGCCAGCTCCACCATCGAGGTTTTAGTTGGACCATTCTTTGTCAGGAACATTCCCGAAGATCTTACTGCCATGGTTGACCATGGGTGTCATGGCTAAGCACCAGGTGACTAAACTTCTGGCAGCATCACTCCCAGGATCTCAGGAACTCTCAAGCCTCTCCATCATCACAAAGTGACAATCAAGTTCGGAGAAGACAGGCTGTCATATCTCTCAGTGACCAGCAATCACCAGTAAGTGGAGTGAATCGGAAGCTATGGATATTGTACTTGTCCGATGGGGAAGGCTGAGCAGGATTCCTGGAAGTACTTTAAGATGTTGAAAATTATTGCAGATTCCTATTCAACTGATTTATTGTATTCACTAAAGGGTGCAAGGACTGAAGGTCAAGCAATATATTAGAGAGAAAAGACATTCAAATAAAACTCAAAAGGTAAATAACACAGAATCATTTAGAATAGAATTTTTCAGTGGTTGATATGGACTGGGTTGGGATGAGAGGGTTGACTGCAGAGAAAAGAGTTCGAAGAATTGGATGACAAGATGATCATATTGGATGAATTTTATGCAAAATCATCACTTCCTTTATTTCAAGAACCATTCATATATTAGACCTGTACATATACCTGCTGATGTAAATTAATTAAAGTTAAATGACAAGAAAAACATTGATAAATTCCATTGAGATTATATCCGATTCAGGAAAACAAAAATGCAGCAAATCATGGCAAATAAATTAAACTGCAATTGTTGATATATGTTTTCTTTTATTTCACTATTTTCAGGATCAAGGTAATGATGTAAAATGCCATGTTCCTGAAAGAGTTAGCAGTTTTTATTCACTCCACTGCAGAGATTAAATGAGTTGACATATCACAAAATGCAAAGTGTACTTTGTTTTTTTTTTGGGAGAAGCAGGTTAATTGGGCCAAGAAATAGTTTTGTGTTTCATACTTACTTTCACTTCTGATGGATATGTACAGAATGAGTGCCAGAGCCTACAGGTTCACTTACCTGTTCACTGTATTGGAGAGAGAGAGAGACAGACAGACAGACAGACAGACAGACAGAGACAGAGAGAGAGTGAGAAAGACAGAGAGAGAGAGAGAGAGAGACAGACAGACAGACAGACAGAGACAGAGACAGAGTGAGAAAGACAGAGAGAGAGAGAGAGAGACAGACAGACAGACAGACAGACAGACAGATGGAGACAGACAGAGACAGAGTGAGAAAGACAGAGAGAGAGAGAGAGAGAGACAGACAGACAGACAGACAGACAGATGGAGACAGACAGAGACAGAGACAGAGACAGAGAGAGATGAACAAACTAACTGATCTTTTCTCCTGTGGAATCTTGTCACTCCTGAATTTGGAAGGTATAGCATTCATCATAGTTCTTTGACATTATCCAGTGCCTCTGTTGGAAAAGCACAATTGGAAAGATTGGGTGACAGTAATTCAATCTCAGTATAATGTCTTTGCTGCTTGAACTGCAGGCCAACACTCCAATATTAACTTCACACTAATATCCAAACTGATATTGGGAACAACCATTGCTATTGTACTCAGGATGATCATGAAGAAGTAAACAATGGTCAATCATACTACAATTCTAATACTTCACGTCAGTCAGACCTGTTCTTGCTGATATTTATTTTCCAAGCTCTTTGTTCAAGCAGAATTTATCCAAATCTCTGGCTTGGTTAAACCTAATTGGTACTGGCCATCACACGCGGCTGAGTGTTTATTCTCTCAATTTCCAAGTGTGGATGTACTCTAATGGATTGGAATGTACAACAAGATGATCACCTGATAAAAATCCTGATGGGATTTTGCAGTCTTGGTTGGGAATATTTCTTGCTCCTTCAATTAAAGCATAAAAATTAGCATTATTCTTAGAAGAAATTAAATGCTGGCAGGTTGACCTCCCGTCGAAGACATCAATGCAGAGGTTATTCCCATTCACTGAACCTCCACGTATACACATTTTTTGTTGAGTCACAGGACATCAGGTGTTCTGAATGTCAACATATGGTGTAGTATCAATCTCTAATTGTCTCATAACATTAGTGACTTCCTAGAACCAGTTATTTTTTTCCTTTAAGGACATTAGCAAGCCATTGCAACACACAAAATGCAGAAGGAACTCAGCAGGTCGGGCAGCATTTATGAAGAGGAATAAAGAGTCGATATTTTTAACTGAAAGATCTCAGCCCAAAATGTCATTTCCTTATTCCTCTCCATAGCTACTGGCTCACTTGCTGAGTTCCTCCAGCATTTTGTGTATGTTAAACCATGCAATTGTTGGACAAGAATGCTGGTTATTGCCATGACATAATAAATGCCACAGTCTCATTGTACACAGCAAGGTATCACAAACAGCAGTTGTGCCAGAGAACTTGCGTTAGTGGAGATACCGGAAACTGCAGGTGCTGGAATCCGAAGTGACACACAAGATGCTGGAGGAACTCTGCAGGTCGGGCAGCAGCTATGGAGGGGAATAAACAGTTGACGTTTCAGGCTGAGACCCTTCATCAGGACCGGAAAGGAAGGGGGAAGAAGCCGGAATAGTGAATCATTGAGATCTTTACCACAATCTAGTATCTTCATTGTTAATATATATAATTGTCATTATCCTTATATTGCCCAGAGCCAACAAATGCTGCTCATACATTAACCCCTTCATTACTGGAATCATTCTTCTGAACATCCTTTGGACCCTCTCCAATGTTAGCACATCCTTTCTCAGATAAGGGGCCCAGAACTGCTCACAATACTCCAAGTGCTTACTGATTCATTGGCAATATCATGCTTTCTTCTAACAATGTGGAAACTTTTGTGCAGGGAAAAGAGACAGCCAGTTTGCACATATCAAGGTACCAAAAATGCTGGAAAGAAATAAAGAAGTTGCATTTGCATTGAGCCATACACATTCTTTACATACTGCAATCAATTTTACGGACAATAATGCACTTAAGGGGACCTAGCTTCTTGCTTTATGGGAAGAAACATGTAAACCAGTTTGAACACTGCAGGACAGAGCATCTTCAAGACAGGGTTGAATCACAGTCTGGTATGGAAACACCAATGCACAAGAATGGAAACATCTACAGACAGTGGTGGACACAGCCCAGCCCGTCACAAGCAAAGCCTTCCCAACCACTGAGCACATTAACAAGGAGCACCTGCCACGTAAAAGCAACATCCAATATCAAGGGCCCCCAGAATTCAGGTCATTCTCTCTTCTCACTACTACCATCAAGCAGGAGGTACAGGAGACTTGGGCCCCACACCAGCAAATTCAGGAACAGTTATTATCCTACAAACATCAGGCCATAAGTTCAGTCCCCTCAATGTTGAACTGACGCCACAACTTATAAACTTATTTTCAAGGACTCTACAACTCATATTCCCATCATTATTTAAGTTTTTATTGTTTGCATGATTTGTCTTCTTTTGCATATTGGTTCTTCGTCAGTCTTTATTTAAAGTTCGTTTGTTCGTTATGTATCATGTCATATGACATGGGCAATCATTGTCTTTCCACGACCGTGATTATTTCTGGCAAATTTTTCTGCAGAAGTGGTCTGCTATTGCCTTCTTCTAGGCAGTGCAAGATGGTTGACACCAGCCATTATCAATACCCTTCAGAGATTGTCTGCCTGCGATCAGTGATCACATATTCGTGATGTGTGCCAGCTGCTCATATGGCCATCCACCACCTGCGCCCCGTGGCTTCATGTGACTCCGATCGGTGGTGGGGGGGGGGTGGTGGCCCTAAGCAGGTGCTACACCTTGCCCGAAGGTGACCTGCAGACTAGTAGAGAGGAGGAGCACCTTACATCTCCTTTGGTAGAGATATATCTCCACGCCACCACCCCTTGTTTATAGTAATGTACCACATGCTGGAGGAACTCAACAGGTCAGGCCGTACCTATGGAAAGGAATAAAGAGCCAATGTTTCTGGCCGACATTCTTCAAGTGAGCTGGAAGTGAAGGGGGACAGGCCTAGTCCTGATGAAGTTCCTCAGATTGAAAAAATCGACTCTTTATTCCTCCCTATAAATTCTGGCCTGACCTGCTGTGATTCCTCCAGCATTTTCTGTGTACTCTGGATTTCCAGCATCTGCAGAATCTCTTGAGTTTTATCTTTGTTTATATATATTTATGTTTCATAAATTCTATTACATTACTTTATTTTCCTGTAAATGCCTGCAAGACTATGAATCTCAAGGTAGTATATGATGACATATACGTACTCTGATAGTACACTGACTTTGAGAAATTAGTGCTGGTCAAGGTCCTTTTACTTGTTCTTTGAATAGGGCCATGGAATCTCTTATTCTCAACAAAAGCAATGATGAGAGAAGCATGCTCATATTACAATTGACGGAGTCTCGTTGCTATTTAATAAGGGACCACCATTTTTGGAGGAGTTTATTCCTTCCTGCACCCACTGCACATCCTTTGCAGAGGGTGAGGAGCCTCAAAGTAAGATCTTTAACTGGCAGGTACCTTGTTGCCTCCTTCTTTCCCTCAGGTCGCAGGAGGGGCAATAGGATTCTGATTCACCTTCGGCACAGAGCTCCAATACCATCCCATTTTTCATCAGCTACCCCTGGGTTGGGTTCAGGTCTGGAAGTGGCCTGTCCTGGGATTAGAGGAGTGTCTGTCTGCCTGCGAGGGTGGGTGGGAGCGAGGCAAAGAAAAGGCTTTTTTGCTGTTGTTCTGTTCTTATTGGTGCTTGTGTTGTCCTGCTGAACATGGTAGCCATGTTATATTGGCAGCCGAATTTGTGATGACACTTATGGTCTGCCCCCAGTGCAAGCTGGTATGTTGGTTGAGACACATGAATGTTTCGATGTATGTGTGATAAATAAATGGATCTGAATCTGGATTGTATTCTGAAACTGAATCTGGATCAGGATCTGAATCAACACCTAAATCTGGATTGAATCTAAAGCTGAAAATGAATCTGGATCTGAATCTGAATCTGGATCTGAATATGGATCTGGATTTGAATCTGGATCTGGATCTGAATCTGAATCTGGATTGAATCTGAATCTGAATCTGGATCTGGGTCTGAATCTGAAAATGAATCTGAATCTGGACCTGGATCTGAAACTTATACATAAATATAAAAAAGGACCTTTGGAACACGATGTACATGTCAACCATCCAGGATTTAATGAGGGGGCTCAGACCAAAACATCGACTGTTTGTTCCTCTCCTGAAATGCTGAGTTTCTCCAACGTTTTGTGTGTGTTGCTCTGAAACTATTTTGATCCTAATCTACAGGTGCTGATACAAAATACCTGCCAATACCCCCTCTGTAAGAATCATTCCCAAATTGTCACTTTTTCCTGTGATTTTTATGTAGGTGCTGAACTCCCATGGACTTGAACAGGTACGGAGATCACACCATGGAACAATAGCATCATATTATCAAATTGGCATACTCCTAGATGCACAAAAACACCCAAGGGGTAAGTTGATATAGGTTTCTGCATAGAATAAAATGATCTAGAAATGACAAAAATGCTAGAATCTAATCAGGAAGCTTACTGATGCTGCATTGAGCATAGTTCTGGTCTCATTTGGAGTACAGTGTACATTGTATACTCCAGTTACACATTGCAAGAAGGATGTGGTAGCCACAGTGAGAGGGCAGGAGAGGTTCACCAGGATGCTGCCTGGGGTGAACAGCTGAAGTTAGAAGGAGAAATTCCATGAGTTGGGTTTATACTCACCAGAATGTAGGAGGTGGAGAGGGGCATAGGGGTAGCCTAGTGATTAGTGCAATGATATTGCAGTGCTAACAATTTGTGTTTAATGCCACCACTGTCTGTAAGGAGTTTGTATGTTCTCTCTGTGACCATGTGGATTTCCTCCAAGTGCTCCGGTTTCCTCCCACATTCCACAGTAAGTTATGGGCATGTTATGTTGGTGCCAGAAGCATGGTGACACTTGCTGACTGCCCCCAGCACATCCTCCGGCTGTTTTGGTCACTGATGCAAACAACTGTATGTTTTGATAGTCACTGTACGTTTTGGTGTTTCGACATATATGTGAAAAATACAGCTAATATTTAAGATGGTCAGGGTCTTGTTCCAGAGTAGCGAGTCCATAACTAGAGGGCACAAGGAGGAGAAACTTAAAGATCTGCGGGGTATACTTTTCACAGGGAGGACGGTGGTAATCTGGAGCAAGCTGCTAGAGGGAAAAGAAAGTCAAATTAAAGTCAATGTCGAGTTCATTGTCATACGTACAAGAACATGTAAAAACCTCCTTGCCATAGTGTCACAGGCATAGAACAATCAAAACATAAATTAAACAAATCACTCACAATTTTTTACAAGAAAGGACACAATTAGAGCAAATCTATTATAGTGCTAACTGGTCATAGTGTTGCTATACTGAGGTATTAGGGTTGCACTGAAGCTGGACAGCAGGTACAATTGCAAAGTTTAAAAGGCACTTGGACAGGTACATGAATGAGTACGTCTCAAAGGCATACAGATTCAGATTCACATTTAGGTTTAGATCTATTTATCACATCAACATCAAAACTTGCAGTGAAATGCACCGTTTGCACTCACAACCTACACGACCTAAGTATGTACTGAGGGGGTGGAGGGTGGTGTGGAAACACACTGCTAGTGTCATCGCACACTTTGACACCAACATAGCATGGCCACGGTGCTCTGCATAGCAACGCAAGCAGCAAGAAAACTAAAAAACAACAATGACAGCAAAACAAGCCCCTCTCCCATTCCCAGTCCCCCCCCCCACACACACACGGGACAGATGGACTCCCAATTCCTACCTTCATGATTTGGAGTCAGATTCTGATTAATTTATTTATTTCATGTACAGTACTGTGCAAAAGTCTGAGGCATGCTAGATTTGTTTTGTTTCGGTGAACACCTACACTCTGTCCGCCAGAGAAAGCAGGATCTCCCAGTGGCCACACATTTTAATTCCACGTCCCATTCCCATTCTGATATGTCGCAGACTGGGAGACCGTTTTGCTGAACACCTACGCTCTGTCTGCCAGAGAAAGCAGGATCTCCCAGTGGCCACACATTTTAATTCCACGTCCCATTCCCATTCTGATATGTCCCACCACTCTACTGGATTTTTTTTGTATGTTGGCCTCCAGAGAGCCCTGATCTCAACATCATGGAGGCAGTCTGGGATTACCTGGAGCCAAAGTCTGCAGAGGAATTGTGGACAGTTCTCCAAGATGCTTGGAACCACAGTTGTAAAACTGTACAACTGTGTACCTGAGAGGATTGACGCAGTTTTAAAGGCAAAAAGTGGTTGCATAAAATATTAATTTGATTTAGCTTTTTTTGACTGTATACTGCCCTTTTATAGTTTTTTTTTAATACTTAGAAACTTTTCATTTCATTACCTTGAAAGCATCTTCATTTTACAGAATATTTTTACACTTGTCTTGGACATTTGCACAGTACTCTACACCAAAAACATACAGTGACACGTGTCATCTGTGTTAACAACCAAAATCACCAAGGAGGTGCTGGGGGCAGCCTTTAAGTGTCACCACACATTCCAACACCAACATAGAATGCCCACATTGTTCAGCAGAACACCATAAGACATAGGGGTAGAATTAGGCCATTTGGCCCATCGAATCTGCTCCACCATTTAATCATGATTGGTCCTTTTCCTTCCTCCGCAGCCACACTGCTCAGCCTTCTCCCCGTAACTTTTGTTGCCGTGTCCAATCAAGAACATATCAAGCTCTGCCTTAAATACACCCAACGACCTGGCCTCCACAAGTTCACCAAAGAAATTTCTCCACATCTCAGTTTTAAATGGATGCCCCTCTATCCTGAGGCTGTGCCCTCTTGTCCTGCACAGAACAACAAGTGACAAAACAATAACAGCTAAAGAAACCCCATTGAGCCAGATACATGAGCGACATTTAAGCAGTTCTCAGATAGGCACATGGATGATAGAAAAATGGAGGGCTATTTAGAGGGCAGGATTAGATTGACCTTAGAGTTGTTTAAAAGGTTAGCCCAACATCATGGGCTGAAGGGCCTGTACTGTTCTGTTTTTTGTTTGGTCATCTAATTAGCAATGTAAAAATTCACCATGATATCCAAACCCCATTCATTCGTGGCTCAGAATGCTCCTGTCTTTTTACATCTTTTTACCTTGCCAGTTGCTTTAGAACATAGCACAGCACGGCACAGTACAAGCCTTTCAGCCCACAATGTTGTGCCATCCCATATACACATAGTCCACGAACGATTCATCACTTCCCATAAAACTCCATTTTTCTTACATCTATGTGCCTATCTGTGAGTCTTTTAAATGTTTCGATTATATTAGTCCCTGTGCTGTGTGGTAATGTAGTTGTTAACACAACGTTTTACAGTACTAGCAACCTGGGTTTAACTCCCGCTGCTGTCAGTAAGCAGTTTGTTTGTTCTCCCTGTGACTGCGTGGGTTTCCTCTGGGTGATGCGGTTTCCTCCCACTCATCATGGAGAAGTGGTTAGGGGAGGTATCACAGTACCATTTAAAAAACTTTTGGATAGGTACATGGAGGGGCAGGACTCAGAGGGACATAAAATAAGGTTAGCTTTATTTGTCACATGTACATTGAAAAATACAGTGAAATTCAACATTTTTATCCAATCAAATTAAAGGGGTGAGGATTGTGCTGGGCAACCCGCAAGATTCGCCATGGCAACATAGTATACCTGCAACTCACGAACCCTACCCCTTACGTCTCTGGAATGTGAGAATAAACTAGATCACACACAGGAAACCCATGCAGTCACGGGGAGAACGTACAAACTCCTTACAGACAGAGGAGGGAATTGAGTCCCAGTCTTACAACAGTCACCATAAAACATTGCACTAACCGCCATGCTATCGTGCCACGTGGGATGCAGGAGATTGGTTCCAGATGGGCGGGTAACATGGTGACCACAGACTGGTTGGGCCAGAGGGCCTAGATTTGTGCTATTTGCTCCCTGACTTGATAGGAGATGAGAACTACTTGCCTTTGTAACTGATGAAGGCTCTCAGCCAAAACACCAGCTGTTTATTCCCTCCATTATTGCTGACTGACCTGCTGAGTTCGGTTAGCATTTTGTGTGTCTGCTTGTGTAACTACATACACCTAACATTGTTTAGATCCTCAACGCACTAGTCAATAGTCGGATATCTGAACAAATATTTATTTTTGAGTTAAGGTCAGTGAAGCACTAAAACAAAGATCACTCAATGATTTGCAATTACTAATTTGGTTTTAAAAAAAACTGAAAGGTTATTTCATCTTTCTTTCCCTATTTTGCATAACAATATATCATTACCATTTGCGTAAGCGTGGGGCAGCTTTATCAATCGCTTTGTAATCTGAAAGTCTCTGTGGAGACACCTTTCTCCTCCTGAGTTTGAGATTTAACATAAATTGGGTTCCTAATACCTAGAACATAGAGGAAGTTTACTAGGTATCCCTCTTGTGATAAGGTGACACAGCAATCTATCCTACCCTGTTCCTGATATTGTGTGTGTACTTAAGTCAAGTTACATCTGTCCTCTCAGGTGGATGGTTTGTCCAGGTTCTCTGAATGAATGGTTTAAGAACTGCTACCCAGCTGTCTAGCCAATATTTATCTTCCAACCAACAGTTAAAACGTCATTAATGCAGATGGTGGGAGCTAGCCTGAGCATGAACACTATTGCATTATAGGTTATGTTACAGCTATATGACCCAGCTGGTGGCGTAGTGGCATCAGCATCGGACTTCGGGATGAAAGGTCCAGGGTTCGAATCCAGCCAGCTGGCTCCCCTGCACGCTTTCCACCCGTGCTGGGTTACGAGCTGGTGATCTCTTTGGAAACTCCCCCGGCAGAAGGCAATGGCAAACCACTGCCGTAACTTGCCTCGTACGCGGTTCCCCACTACGTCAAAGAGGCGTGGAGGGAAATTGTCCACTAACCGGAGAAACCCTGGATGCGATGTACTTTTCCTTTTTCCTACTGCTATGTAAGACCTTAGTCAGACCCCACTCGGAGTACTGGTCACCTCATTACAGGAAAGATGTGGATGTTCAGAGAAGATTTACAAGGATGTTGCCTGGATTGGAGAGCATACCTTATGAGAACAGGTTGAGTGAACTTGGCCTTTTTTCCTTGGAGCTACGGAGGATGAAAGGTGACTTGATAGAGGTGTATAAGATGATGAGAGGGTTTGATTGTGTGGATAGTCAGAGGCTTTTTCCCAGGGCTGAAATAGGAGGCATAGTTTTAAGGTGCTTGGAAGTAGGTACAAGGGGGACATCAGAAGTAAGTTTTTCACACAGAGGGTAGGGGTGCATGGAATGCACCGCAAACGAAGGTGGTAGATGTGGATTCAGTAGGGTCTTTTAAGAGACTCTTAGATAGGTACATGGAGCTTAGGAAAATAGTGGGCTATGTGGTAGAGAAATTCTAGGTAGCATTTAGATTAGGTTACATGGTCAGCACAACACTATGGGCCGAAGGTTCTGTAATGCACTGTAGATTTTCTATGTTTCTATGTATTTACCCCACTGCAACAACTGCCCATACAAAAAGCCATGCAGGTTGGAAACAGGCCCTTTGGCAAATGCTGTAAAAAGAACAAAATTGGCTGTGAAGTGTCTAGGTGACAAATCTTGAGACCTTCCCTTGGCTGGGGTTGACCATGGGCGTAGTGTCCCAGCTGTCTATGTGATACCCAAGCCAGCACGCAAACCAAGACAGTCTGATATGGAGAGCAAGCTGGTATCCATGGAGCAGGCTCCCCCTCTCCACGCTGCTGATAAATGAAAAGAAACAGCACAGACTGATACAGTTTGGCACCAGAAATGTCACCGGAGTTGTCAATCCATATTGAACTCAAACTATGACCACCTTAGGGACACCAGCCCTGGTTTTGTCCTCAGAGTTTATTCCTAAATCCTTCCCCATGAGTGGGTACAGCCGCAAGGCAGTCAAGGTTTGAGATCAGAGTTTTCCTCCTCCTAGCTGAGCTGCCAGCCATGGCTGATGAACTCCATCTGCCCAAAACAATTGGTTCTAAGGTGCTTTTGTCCCTTCTTTTGGTTCTGTCAGGTTTAGTAGCCACACCTGCAGGCCAGGAGCTGGACTGGGTTGTCAGAGGTTAGTTGAGACTCACGCCATTGGGAGCATATAATAGGTATCTTATCCCCACTACCACCCCCAGCACTAACAACCCTAAGGAACGAGGTGACAAATAGTGCCATATAAATGCAAGCCCTTGGTGGGGCAAACAGCAGAGGAGATGGAATTGCAGGGGATGAGGGACAGGGGCAGAGAGAGTGAAATTAGCAATGCGACTAAAGGGAGAAATAAGAAAGAAAAGAGAAAAAAAATCACAGAGAGATAGAAAAGAGATGCAGAGGGAAGAGAGTGAGAGAGACAGAGAGGCTGATAAATAGAGGGACAGATAGAATGAAAAAAGAGAGAGAAGGATAGAGACAAAGAGGGATAGTGAAAGATAGAGAGGGAGAGAGAGTGGGATGTTTTGAGGAAGAGCAAATTGAGAGGTTATGTGACAGGTCTTTTGACCCGCAGTGACAGTGCCAAGCATCAAGTTCCTCTTCACACTAAAATTTTGAATTATTTTCCCATTTTTTCATCCTCATCCGGATTCTTCCATTCACCTGCACATTGGGGGCAGTTTACAGTCGCCAGTGAACCTACCGACCATCTCATCTCTGGAGCTCCCAGTGGCAACTCAAACTCTCCTAGGGAGAATGTGCAACTTCTGTGATTGGCAACACCGGAGGTCAAAAGATCAAAAGTAAATTTATTATCAAAAAACATATATGCCACCATTCACTATCCTGAAATTCATTCTGCAGACCTTTACAGAAAAATAAAGAAATACAACATAACTTATGAAAAATTATACAGAACAAAGACTGTCAAATATCCAACATGCAAAAGAGGACAATCATGCAAATAAAAAAAGAGAAGAAAATAAATAATACTGTGAACATGAATTGTAGAGTCTTTGAACGTGAGTCTGTAGGATATGGAATCAGATCAGAGTAGTGGTGAGTGAAGTTATTCGCACTGTTCCTGAACCTGGTAGTGTGGGATCTAAGCGAGAAGAGAGCATGGCCTGGATGGAGGGGGTCAGGTTACCAGAGATGTAAGGTGTCAACTTGACTAACAGCACCAACAGAAGAAGTCAAAGTGGGGAAAAAAGAAAGAGAGCCAAGAAAAGGAAATGGGAAATAAAGAGAGGGATGAGAGACACTGAGGAGAGAAAGGGGTGATTAATGTAAAGATGAAAGAGACTAAGTGAGAAGGGAGCGAGCGTAGTGAGGAGAGGACAGAGAACTTAATATCATAAGTATTTAGATCCTGGTGGTCAGACCACCCTTGACAAAGCAAAAAGAAGGATTTATTACAGGTAAATAATTTAATGGGGTATATTTCATTGACTATAGTCTACCATCACTGCAGGACTTGTATGTGTCCATGCAAAGAAGCAGGCAGGGAAAAAAGTCGTTGCAGATTCTACCCATCCTGCAAACTGCCTTTTCCAGAAGCTCTATAGGACCTACTAAAACAAAACCTTCACACCGTTTTAAAAGTTTCTTCCCCCAGGCAGCTGAATTGATTAACCATTCTAGTTAACCCCGACACCCCTCTGCCTATTATCCCCATCACTGCCCTGCATTGTAAACACTTTAATCTATTTTTATAAAGCCTTTGCAAATACATGCTGGTATTTTGCTTTACTTTATTGTGTCACCAAACAATTGGTACTAGAGCGTACAATCATCATAGCGATATTTGATTTTGTGCTTCATGCTCCCATAAATATTTAGGTATTTATACATATTTAATTCCATACCTGTACTTTAATCTCTAACTTTATTTTTATATAATTATAATCGTTAAATGTGGTTGTTGTTGCATGTCCCGCCTTCACCAACACACCAGAGCAAATTCCTAATACATATAAATGTATAGGGGGAATAAAGTTGATCTTTGATCCTTGATCCTGAATCATCTTTACAAATCACAGTGTGGGGGAGGTTAGGGATGAAAATATCTTCTCTGCCAGGTTAAGTCTAAATAGCTTCATCGATTGGGTGACACCTCTAATCACCCAAGGTATGACACATTCGTGAGCCCCAATCTCTCATCAGAGATCTGAGTTAGAACACGTCCTTACATAGAACAGGCTCTTTGAGCCATTTTGTCTGTATCAACCACTGGTACAAGCTTAAACTAAGTCTCATTTGCCTGTACATTATCCACGTCCCTCTAGTTCCTGCATGCTTACGTGTTTTTCTAACTGCCTCTTAAATAACCTCTTATTGTCTCTGTTTCCACGACCAATCCTGGTGGCTTGTTCCAGGAATCTACCATTCTTTATGTAAAAAAAAACTTGCCCTGGTCATCTCCCTTAAACTTCAAAGTTCTGACTCCAGTGTTGCTTGTTTTTAAACCCCACCCTCCCTCCAAAATATCAGCTGTGTGGTAATGATCAACAGTAAGCCTCTGATAATCAGCATCAGATTCAGATTTATTTATCACATGTACGTTGAAACGTACAGTGAAATGCAGCATTTGCATTAACAACCAGCATAAGCAAAGGATGTGCTGCGGGCAGCCCATAAGTTCTGCCATGCTTCTGTAACAACGTTGCATGCCCACAACTCACTAACCCTCACGTCCATCTCTAACATGGGAGGAAACCAGAGTACCCAGAGGAAACCTGCGTTGTCACAGGGAGAATGCACATGTTACTCACAGATAGTTGCAGGAATTGAACTCTGATCACTAGCTCTGTAAAGTGTTATGCTAAATGCTAACTGCTACTATATAGTGTGCTCAAGTGTGTGTGTGTGTGTGTGTGTGTGTTCACGTGTGTATATGTATGTTTGTGTGTATGTATATGTGGGTTGCATGTACATGGAAATATTGAAAGGGAAGATATTATTGAGAGGAGTTAAGGTTGAATCAAGCTGCAGAGATGGAACAAACAATGCAGAACATCACAGGCAGTGCACTATCAAGACAGAAAGCCTAAGAGTCCAATGCAGAAACCTCCGATCATGTTAAGAGTAGCAGACACTTGTAAGGAGCTGAAAAGAGAAAAAAAAAACAGGTGTATCCCTGATGATGATGATGGGATTGAATGCCAGGGGGATGCCTGGCATTGTCAGGAAGGTCCACTTGCAATGTGGAGCAGGGCCCATGGGGAGATGTGCGAGAAAGACGAAATGGGGCAACCTATAGTGAAACCTTACCTTCTGTTTGACTGGCAAACATTGAATACGTGAAACTACAAAATGGATCATTCTGCACAACGTTAACAGAGTCCATGTGGAAGGAGAATGCTGACATACACACAAGTGCATGTACACACCCCTGCACACACATGCACGAGTGTGTGCACACACACACACACACATATACATCATACATAAACACACACACAAATGCACGTGTACACAGCTATGTGCATTGATGCACACATACATTAACGCAAATAGACATGGGATACATAACACCCACACAAACATGCACACAACTCGCATCGCACAGGCTCATGTAAACGCATACTCAGTCAAAGACACATAGAAGTCATTTTTCAGTCCACTCACAATCTCAAAAAAATATTGAGCAGTCAGTCATTTATCATCCAGGTTTGAAGAAAGTACATCAAATAACAAAATTCACTATCCAATTGAGTGTTTATTCATTAGCTTTTACTTAAAGCCACAATAGTGAGAAGATGCGACATCAGTCGAGGAGCAGCAAGGATGATGAAAGAATGAATGCATTACGAAAATAAATTCATACAATGGCCTTAATGCATTGTGTGAAATGATAACGCAAATATTTATCATGTGCATTTTGGAAAAAGGGATGTAAAGAATTTATATAGCATCTTTCACAATCACAAGGGCATTCCAATGTGTTTTGCTGTTTGTGAGACTTTATCCTGAAATATCGTCGCTGTTGTAATGAGGAAATGGTGGTGCTGATTTATACACAGCTAGCTTCCACAGAGAGGACACCACAAGAGTACAATAAAATAGAACCAGGCTCCTCAAGCCTATCCAAACATTTAGTATGATTATGGGTGATCTGTGCTGGATTCTATTCCTCTTCTCTGCCAGCTTCCCATCGCTCTTGATTCTTCGATCTTTCAAATATTTATCCAACTCCATCTTAAATATACCTAATGACCTGGCCTCTACCATCTTTCTTGTCTGGGTCCTAATAAGTTGTAGGGAGCTAACAGAACTTGTTTATGGAATTTGCTCCGTCGTTGCAGTGGGATATTACCTCCCTGAGTTTATTTCTAAATCACCTGTTTATTTCACCACAGATTATCCTCAGTCGGATCAAAACTCAGCTACTTTACCAATAGCTCCAAATTGACATGACCCAGTTTTATTGGGTTAATCACTTGAGTTAATCTTGATAAACTAGTAAATTAAAAGCTAAGATATCTGTTGAAAAAGCTGATTGTTTGCAGCGAATTTAATTAGTTTATTCCTCTATCTTTAATCTTCATTTTCGTGGTGACTCTTTATGCACTTTACCACTGTATCTACCGTGGGTACAATTTGTGTCTGACCATCTTCACTATTCTATACTGCTCTCCAGAAATAACTGACTTACAAGGAGCTGTCTGGAGCAATATCTTCCCTAGTTAAGTGACTTTGCATGTGAACTATTCCGAATTTGCTGAAAGGACACTACACCAGGAGGGATACTGCCAATGTGGTCACACTTAAATGATTTGCAAAAGTGGTTCTGAACTGCAAACAGAGATGATAACTATGGCAAATGTTCTTCTCAAATGGCCAGTGTTGACTAAGCTGATTGCACTCTCTGTCCACCATTTGATAAATATCAACTAACTGATATCAATAAAAGTACCACCCAGGAGCTCCCTTCTCAGGATTAACCCTTTAATATAGGAGTGAGGAGGTGTCAGTATTGTAAAGCTACCATCCTTCCTGAGAGAGGAACATGTAAATATTGTTAACAGCAATGTAGAAGCATCCATCTTTCAATAACGGAGATAGATTCCCTCTATCTATCAATGAATCTATCTATCTGAATATATAGTATACATTATATGTTCTCTATATGTGTATGTATATGTGTGTGTACGTGTGTATATATGTGTATGTGAGTGTGTGTGTGTACCTGTGCTGCATGAGTGCAAATATGTGTGTGTGCCTTATGTTAGTTAAATTAAAAGTTTCATCTTATTTAAATTAAATTACATTATTTAAATTAACTCCCTCCATCACAGAGTTGTTTCACCTTCTAAACACATTTACAGCCGCTTTCAAATCCTGAAAAATCACTGCACATACAAACAAACTGTAGATAAGTTTGGCCATTCTTCTAACGTAAAATTTGAGTCCATTTGTTCTAGCAAGTCTCAGAAATCCCCCTTCACCGAATACTGCTTTTTGATGATAACCTGTTAGCCAGTCTACGGTGGATTTCCAATATGTTCAGATACAAAGGGAGCATGGTAATGGTTTACCACCAAACAGGAGTTTATCTTTTTCCCCTCTGATTTAATTGTGAACATTGCTTATATTATTTTAAAGGATGAGTTAATGGGTTAATTATGAGGTTATAAATGTAAGCAATACAATGACCTTAAAACTGACTTCCAGGATGCAAATCTGAAAATTACTGGATAGAAGTGTGTTGCATATTTAATAGTAAAATGCTAATAATTAAAGAGGAGGTGAGACTGCTGGAGGGTCTATTATTCAAGACGGAAAGTCACTCTGTGTGTAAGAAGAATAGGAGGAGGTGGACATCGTGGTGAAAATATTCCATTAACTATCTCAGGCCCTTTAGCATTCACATATTACTATAGTGTATGTGAGAGAAAATGAAGGAGGAAAGAAGGAATAAAAGGGTGAGAGAGGACAAAGAAAGAAGGCTGGAAAAGAGGGTAAGAGAAACAGGAAGAGAGTTAGAGAGACAGCACTGGACTGAGAGGGAGGGGTGGGATTGGAGAAGAAATGAATTGAATAGATGAACAGGGACTGAGTTTGGAAAGATGGGAGGAAAAAGAAAAGGAAAAAAGAAGTAAAGAATGGGAAATTCACTCAACTTCACTGGTCCCATTATAGAAATGTCCCCACAACCTATACACTCACCTTCAAGGACTCTTCATCTCATGTTCTTGATATTTATTGTTTACGTATATATTTATCTGCACAGTTGGTTGTCTTTTGCACACTGGTTGATTGGGTTTATTGAGCATGCCCGCAAGAAAATGATTCCCAGGGTCGTATGTGCTGACCTTTATGTACTTTGACAATAAATTTACTTTGGACTTTGAAATAAAAGGAAGAGAATAGAGTAAAGAACAGGAGAGATTCAAGAGTGCAGAAAGATAGAGTAAGTAGAGGGAGAAAGAATGAGAAATGAAAAAATAGATTAGAAGCGAGAGGAAAGAGAGTCTGCTCGAAATTGCAGAAAATGAAAGTTATATATAGAGAGGGGGAAAACAGGGCGTGGGCAGTTATAATAATTAAAGCAGGAACATTAGTGACTTACATAGAAGGAGGATAGAAGGGGTAAACATAACTGCTTCAAATGGAAAAGCAACGAAACTGTGTCCGGCCAGGCAGAGGAAGCTGGCAAGCCAGTCACACACAGAAATGCAGCGATTAGACAAGAAGCAAGAGCGGATCTCTTAAGTCGAGGCAGAAAGGAGCAGCGATCCGGAAAGAATTGGACTAAAGAATACCTACATCACAAAAGAGAAATAATCTGCAGAGAGGGAGGGGCCGATCAAGCAGAGTCTACGTTGGCTGAAGATGTAGACTGCCTGCATCACAATTTCAACAGGTTTACTCTCTGCTCGGTGAAGCAACAGTAAGTGCCCACACCGTCAGTGAACTGCTTACTGAGGCTAAACCTCCGAATTATGTTGCTCATAACACGTCTGAGCTTCATTTTTCAAATAAATGCTTTAGAAAATCAGCTCTATTTTTACGCAAAACTGCTTGTTCAGAGTTGCCTGATCATTTTAAGTTTTAAGATTGCAACGGGAAATGTTCATGAAATATTGGACACAGAAAAAGACATTGCCTTACCTGTGCATCTTTATCCTCCGATGCAACTCTTTTTGTTTGTCCTTGCTTGACACTCTTAACTTGACACAAACACTAGCTTGCAAAGCAAAAATGTTTAATTCATCGATCGCAGCGATTTTTCTAACGCCCCCACCCCACCAACCCACCAACCTTTCAAACCGTATCCAACTCACACTCCCCCGCACTATGGCACGAGCATTTAGAAGTCAATCTTGAAGCTGTTATACCAACTGGTTTTCCTGGAGTTTTTAAGGGATATTCTCCTTTTTTTTATAGGCGGGTAAAACCCGGTTATTTTTGACTGCTGTTTCCATTTTTGGACATGCTAAAAATTGCACAATCGAAAGACGCTCACTTGACTGATACGTAAGGTTGGAATCATTAAATATGCATTAACTTTTTTTTTATTCTTGCGTAGTCCCTGCAGGATTCTGGCGAAATCCGTGTCAGAATTGTAAGAATGTAGTAGCTCCATTGAGAAAACGAGATCGCTATATCTCTACCTGAATATCGCTCTCTCTCATTCTACTTGCTAATCTCATTTTCCTGATTTACTGAGAAATATATTGGATATAGTTTTATTTCGCTTTTCAATTTAGTTTATCCTAATAGTACACGCACCAAAAGCTAAAAAAAAAATTGCTGAGAGGCATTTTCATAAATGCAAAGGGCACTTCAGGACCACGGATAGCTCGTAGCTCAGTGTTTACTTTCAGGGCGATTTAACAAGTTAGAATTCAGCATACCAATTTTTGTGTAGATTGGGATTATAAAATTTACAGTACTGGATTAATGACCCAATAGAAACACCGAAGCTTGTAGAAAAGTATGTTGCAAATCTTTATTCGGAAACTGGGTTCGCTGATTTATTCTACTTACATTTTCTGAACTGGGGTGGCGATTTATATATATGTATAAAGGGCTGCGGATTAATGTTAGAAACAGGCACGAGATGGGATGAAAAATCTACCTCCCACTGACCATAAAAAAGACATTGGAATGTGTGGCTCCAATCCACAAAGATAGAAAGAGAGAGGGAGAGAGGTGTGGGAGGAGGGAAAGGGGATCGCAACAACATCTGGATTTTGAGAGCGACGTTTCGATCCCAATCTACCCAAAATTTGCATTGAACTTGATCCATTTCACACATCCAAGAAGCTCCCAGATCGCCAGGCGCTTTTATGATTAGCTGGGAATTGATTCCTCGAAGCCTGACGCATGTCTTATGCCAATGACGTAATTCCCATTCTGTGGGGATCTTAGTGCACATCTCCCGCTCCCCAAACCAGTAGACCCCCGACAGGACCATGCACAACCACTTGCATGGAAAGTCCCACACTTCCCTGAAGGGCCTCCCCTGCCCTTTCCACAACCACTCATATTCACTCCCAGTGTTATTTTAAAAAGGTTGACCGAGGAAGGTTTAATAAGCGGGAGGGATGGACGAAAAAAAAACACCGAGAGGCAAAAGAGAAAAGCCGAGGAAGCGGGGGATATGATGGAAAAGACAAGGATAGAGAGTAAAAAAAAAGTGAGGAATATATTGTGACAAAAATGGTAGCTTTCATAAGGCATCGATTGCTAAAATGAGGATTAATTCACTTAATTTCTCAGTGAAGCCGGCTGTCTCTGGTAGTGACGTAAATCGCAGAAACCCTGACTACAGTTTCCTATTCCAACGCCCACACATGCAGCCTAGCCGCCCACGGACTGACCGAGAGAGAGAGAGAGAACGAGTGGGAGGGAATAAAAGCAAAGGCACAGTAAAGAGGAAGATATACGAAGGGGGTGGGGGGGGGAGGAGGAAGGAATAGAAAGAACAAAAAGAGAGTAAAGAGAAAGAAAGAAGATTGATTAAAAAAGTGATGTTAAAGCCCTGCAAAATGTTTTATTAACGCAGCGGGAGCGAGAGTATGAAAGGGAATATTAGATTAACAAGAACCGAGTCGCTCGGAGGAAGGTGGGAACAAGGGGGGAACCACCCACGTCAATACAGCATAATGTCAGTCAAAAACAGGAGATCGAGTTACATTAGAATATTGGTCAGGGTTTTTGAAAAAATTCTAAAGAAAAACAGAAAATACAGATCGGTTTCTTTTGTGTAACACTGCCCTTACCGAGTTATTGTCAGCAATAGTTTTCCGTGGCATAAGGAGAAATGGCAGGTTGGGCCATTGATGTCATTGGTAATTATCAGCAGATCGCAGACGAACGTTACAGAGATTAATTTCTAAGTTATTTTGCTGTTTTGCAGAATAAAAGTTGGGCGTGTCCCCCGATCACTTTTTGACACATGCCTGCCCTTATTGATAAATCAGAATTGTTGGTACCTTTTGTAAAGATCTCGATTAATTTGCAAACAATAAATGTAATTATCTGTAGGTGGACACACTTGGCATTCTGAAGTTTGTGTCTTCATGGCGAAGATGGTCTTCATTGAGAAAATGGGATTCCCGACGGACCTGCTCCCTAGGCTCTCAGTTCTGTGTGTACTAGGGCACCAGGTGATGATGAGTGACAAAGTTACCAGAAGAGAGGATACGTGGGTGTGGAGATGCAGTCCAGCTCTACCACATCCCTGGCTTAAAAACGTGGCAAGAAACTAATTCGTTGGACTGTAATGTACTGGGAGAATTGTGAACTCTTTCGCCTCCACATCTTATCAGTAACCATTTCAGAAGTATGGCACTTTGAAATAACAAAAGTTTCATTAGTAAGGAATATTTCCTCCTGTGCTTGCAACTCCCCAAAAGAATGGGAACTAGAGGGAATGTTGTCAGGGAGTGGTGTCTTAGGGTTGGATAGAAACAGGTGTAACTCTGTTGTTCAGAGGGGATAAGCCCAGCAAATAAGGAATGGTCAGTGTAAGAATATAAGACCATAAGATATAGGAGCAAAGTTGGGCCATTCATCCCATCATGTCTGCTCCACTATTATATCACTGAGATTTAACCTTAGTGGAAGAAGAGCTTTCGGAAACATTGATGCAGAACAGGACTGACGGGGTGGGAGGGTGGGTGGAACAATTAAAGACAGCCAGCTCTGATGTGACCTTGTTGTGGTTTGGAGGCTTGTGTGCTTCAGTGACCTGGAGAACTATGTTGGCTGGAGTCGGGGCTTTATTATGCTTTAGCTCTTGGTAGTGTCACCCATGCCAAACAGATCAAATATTAGAAGCCAGGCTAAATGTGATCTATCGGACCTCCAGGTCTGGGGGGGGGGGGGGGATGGTTCAGCTCAGGGTAATGGCACTGACTGATAAAACAAAATTGCTACGGAAACAGCAATGAAGAATCCTTCTACATCTGAGTGTGACGGTATTCCTGAGTCTTCACCTGGGACTTGCATGACTGACAGTAGCGAAAACCAAGAGGAAGCTACTGACATGATGAAGGACACCTTAAACACCATGAGAGTTGGAAGACTTTCATTGCTGCCCTAAAAGCCAGTGGCATAATGGGCAGTAACACAGATCTGATGTGAAGGACAAACCAATCTGACAGTCTTGGTAACAGACAAAGTTGATGAGGGTAAAGTCATCAATATGGTGCGCAAGAACTTCCATGGGTCTTCCAGTTATATAGTCAAACAACATGGAAACAAGCCATCCAACCCACTATGTCCATACCTACCAGTGGGCACCCAACCATATTGATCCTCTTTTCCAGCACATTGCATGGACTCAATGTAAATACAGTGTTCCCTACAGATCAGTGTTGTCACCTCAGTTTTTACTGGTCTATCAAAACAAAGCAGATTTTGTGGTGCAGACCACAATTTGATCCAATGCGGATAACAGGGATGAGCTTAAATGGGCACCTTGATCAGATTGAGCCATTGGGCCAAAGGGTATTTTGTGTGTTTCCAGTTGCTAAATTCTTAGAAAAATGTAAAAATATCAGAGAGGGTCCAGAAATGATTCAGGAGAATACTTGCCTGAAGTGAAGGACTACAGTTTCAAGAATATATTACAGAGACCGGGACTGCGTTACTTTGAGAAAAGGGAAGAACTATAGGAAGGATGAGGGTTTGGACAAGGTGGATATATGGATGTTATTGAAATTGAAAGGCCAAGGGAGAGTATACTTGGAGAGGATGTTTTCAGTAGTGTGAGATTCTAGGAGCAGAAGGCACAATCTCAGAATAGAAGGACATCCCTTTAAAACAGGCATGAGGAGGTATTTCTTTAGCCAGAGGGGCATGAATCTGTGGAATTCATTTCCATAGAGGGCCGTAGAAGGTATATATAAAGCAGAGTTCATGAGTTCATTAGTACGGTTGTTAGCTATGGAGAGAAGGCACGAGAATAGGATTGAGAGGGAAAATACATCAACCATGATGGAATGACAGAGCAGACTTGATGGGCTGAGTGGCCTAATTCTGCCCCTATGTTTTATGGTTTACAGGCAGTTCCCTTTGGTGGGGGTGGAAGATGACAGGCATAAAGAAAAGAGAAGGGTTGCGACTGGCATGAGTTAAACTACTAACGACGCGTGTGTTTAGAATTGGGAATGCATCGCAGGTGTGACGGAGAGAGGTTCCTTCAGGAGGGAAATGGATAAACATAGAGTGAAGAAATAATTGCATGGCTGTGGAGGAAGTGCTGAGAGCCAGCACAGATATGATAGGCCAAAGTCCCTCTTTCAGTGCTGTAATCATTCTATGATTCTACAAACATATTAAAAGGAAGGACGATGAGTTCAGACTTTAAGACACCTTGTAAGTTGTTAATCCATTTGTCGCACTGCACTGAATTTATTGAAGATTAGCATTATTTGTCACATGTGCATTGTAACATCAAAACATGCAGTGAAATGCATCATTTGTGTCAACGACAAACACAGTCCAAGGACGTGCTGGGGGCAGCCTGCAAGCGTCACCATGTTTCTGGCACCAGCATAGCATACCCACGACTTACCAACTCTCATCGGTACGTCCTTGGAATGTGGGAGCACCCAGGGAAGACCCACTGAGTCACGGGAAGAAAATGCAACCTCCTTACAGACAGTGGCGGAAACTGAACGCTGAACGCTAATGCTGTAAGGTGTCATGCTTACTGCTGCCCTACCATGATTACCCATCTCACTTCAGAACTGCAGCAAACCTTGAGTACAAGAGTTCATCTGATACCCCTTCCCATTCCTACTTCCTCAATAATAAAACTTGCTATAAATGTCTAATCCCTCACCTTACTCATATTCCTTATGCACAGCTCATATTCTCTGGATGTCGGAGGTTGAGGGAAGATCTGACAGCAGTTCATAACATTATGAGAGCTATAGTTAGGGTGGACGGTATCTTTTTGTTCTCACGTGGAAGTGTGAAATAGAACTATTCAGCACAAGATCAAGCCTTTCAGCTCACAATATCTGAATGGTGTCAAGTTAGGAAAAGGGGAAGTACAAGGAGATCTAGGTGTCCTTGTTCATCAGTCACTGAAAGTAAGCATGCAGGTACAGCAGGCAGTGAAGAAAGCTAATGGCATGTTGGCCTTCATAACAAGGGGAGTTAAGTATAGGAGCAAAGAGGTCCTTCTGCAGTTGTACAGGGTCCTGGTGTGACCACACCTGGAGTATTGTGTGCAGTTTTGGTCTCCAAATTTGAGGAAGGACATTCTAGTTATTGAGGGAGTGCAGCGTAGGTTCACGAGGTTAATTCCCGGGATGGCGGGACTGTCATATGTTGAAAGCTTGGAGCGACTGGGCTTGTACACTCTGGAATTTAGAAGGATGAGAGGGTATCTGATTGAAACATATAAGATTATTAAGGGATTGGACATGCTAGAGGCAGGAAACATGTTCCCGATGTTGGGGGAGTCCAGAACCAGAGGCCACAGTTTAAGAATAAGGGGTAGACAATTTAGAACGGAGTTGAGGAAAAACTTTTTCACCCAGAAAGTTGTGGTTCTGTGGAATGCTCTGCCTCAGAAGACAGTGGAGGCCAATTCTCTGGATTCTTTCAAGAAAGAGTTAGATAGCTCTCTTAAAGATAGCGGAGTGAAGGGATATGGGGAGAAGGCGGGAAAAGTGTACTGATTGTGGATGATCAGCCATGATCACAGTGAATGGTGGTGCTAGCTCGCAGGGCTGAATGGCCTACTCCTGCACCTATCGTCTATTGTCTAGTATTGCGCTGAAATAATTAAGTTATTGACACTTAATCCCTTCCACTTGCACATGGGTCCAGTCTCTGCACATTTGTGCGCCTAACTAAGAGCCTCTTAAATACCTCTATCATATCTGCCTCCACCAGCACCTCAGCACCATGTTCTAAGCATTCACTGCTCTCCGGTAAAAAACATCTGCCCAAAACGTTTCCTTTGAACTTTCCCCCTCTCACCTTAAATGCATGTCCTCTGGTATTTGGCATTTCTAACCTGGGAAAGGATTCTGAATGTGTCTATGCCTCTCGTAATTTCTATCAGGTCTCCCCTCAGCCACCACTGTTCCAGAGAGAACAACCCTTATTTATCCAACTTAGATAGAAAGATAGTTCTGGTCCATGGGTTGAGGTTCTAAATTGGAGAAAGGCCAATTCTGGTGGTATCAGAAATGATCTGACAAGTGTGGCTTGGGACAGGTTGTTTCCTAGCAAAGGTGTATTTGGTAAGTGGGAGGCCTTCAAAAGCGAAATGTTGTATGTGCTTGTTAGAATAACAGGTGAAGATAGCAAGTGTAGGGAACCTTGGTTTTCAAGAGATATTGAGGCCCTGGTTAAGAGAAAAAAGGAGATGCATAGCAGGAATAGGCAGGTAGGAACAAATGCGAGAGAACAAATGTAAGAAACCAGGAGGGCTAAAAGAAGGCATGAAGTTGCTCTAGCAGACAAGGTGAAGGAGAATCCTAAGAGATTCTACAGATATCTTAAGAGCAAGGGGATTCCAGGGGACAAATTTGGTCCTCTGGAAGATCAGTATAGTAATCCATTTGTGGCGCCAAAATAAGTGGGGAGATCTTAAATAATTTTTTTGCATCTGTACTTACTCAGGAGATGGGCACATCTATAGAGTCTGTAGAAGTGAGGCAAGCAGTATCAACTTCATGAACACTGTATAAATTGCCAGGTCTGGACGAGGTACTTGCTATCCTGAAGCAAATAAGGGTGGATAAATCACTGGGGCCTGACAAGGTATTCTCTCGGATCCTATGGGAAGCAAGTGCAGAAATTGCCAGGGTTCTAGCAGAGATATTTATATCATCCTTAGCAACATGAGAGGTACCAGAGGATTAGAGGATAGCCAGAGTTTAAGAAGGGCTCTAAATATAATCCGGGAAATTGTAGGCCAGTGAGTCTGAAATCAATTGTGAGAAAGTTATTGGAAGGTATTCTAAGTGACCGGATATATACGATATCATAAGTATTTGGCTAAACATGGACTGATTAAGGATAGTCTGCATGGCTTTGTGAGTGGTAGGTCATATCTAACCAATCTTACAGAGTTTTTTGAGGAAGTTAACAGGAAAGTGAATGAAGGCAACGCAATGAATGTTGTCTACATGGACTTTAGCAATGCATTTGACATAGTCCTGCATGGGAGGTGGGACAAGAAGGTTCAGTTGCTCAGCATTCAAGATGAGGTAGTAAATTGGATTAGACAATGACTTTGTGGGAGAAGCTAGAGAGTGGTAGGAGAGAGTTGCCTCTTTGACTGGAGGCTCGTGACAAGTGGTGTGCTGCAGAGATTGGTGATTGTTGATTGTTGTTTGTCATCTGTATCAGTGATCCGGATGATAATGTGGTTAACTGGATCAGCAAGTTTGCATATGACACCAAGGTTGGGGGTGTAGTGGACAGTGAGGAAAGCAATCATGGCTTGCATTGGGACCTGCATCAGCTGGAAATATAAACTGAAAGACGGCAGGTGGAATTTAATGCAGACAAGTGTGAGGTGTTGCACTTCTGTGGGACCAACCAGGGTAGGTCCTACACAGTGAACGGTCAGGCACTGAGGAAAGTGGTAGAACAAAGGGATCTGGGAATACCGGTCCATAATTTGTTGAAAGTGGTGTCACAGGCAGATAGGGTCATAAAGAAAGCTTTTGGCAATTGGCTTTAATAAATTAATGCGTTGAGTACAGGAAATTGAATGTTATGTTGAAGTTATGTAAGACATTGGTGAGGTCTTATTTGCCGTATTGTGTGCAATTTTGGCCACCTACAGGAAAGATGTAAATGAGGGAAATTACAAGGATGTTGCTGGATCTGGAGGACCTGAGTTATAAGGAAAGATTGAATAGGTTAGGACTGTTTGCTTTAAATGTAGAAGATTGAAAGGAGATTTAATAGAAGTATACAAAATTATAGGAGTATAGATAGAATGTAAATGTAAGCAGGCTTTTCCCGCTGAGGTAGGGTGGGACTACAAACAGAAGTCATGGGTTGAGGTCAAAAGGTGAAAAGTTTAAGGGGATTATAAGGGGAAACTTCTTCACTCAGAGGGTGGTGAGACTGTAGACTGAGCTGCCAGCACAAGTGGTGCATGCGAGCTTGACTTCAATATTTGAGAGAAATGTGGACGGGTGCATGGATGATAGGGTAGAAGGCTATGGTTTCAGTGCATATCGATGGGACTAGGCAGCTTAAACATTTTTGGCATGGACTAGATGGGCCAAAGGACCTATTTCTGTGCTGTACTTCTCTGTGACTCTCCTTATAGCACATGCTCACTAAACTGAACAGTGTCCTGGTGAAACATTTCTGCAGGCAATGTAAAGATATGGATCATGTGCAGGCAGAAGAGATTTAATTTAATTCAGCAGCATATTTGGCACAGACATCATGGCTGAAGGGCCTGTTCCTGTGTTATGTTGTTCTATGTTGTAATTTAAATCATCACACATGATACAAGGATGTCGCCAGGACCTGAGGACCTGAGTTATGGGGAGAGGTTGAATAGGTGAGAACTTTATTCCCTGGAGCATAGGAGAATGAGTGGAGATTTAATAGAGATATACAAAATCACAAGGGGTATAGATAGGGTAAATACAAGCAGGCTTTTTCCACTGAGGTTGGGTGAGACTAGAACTAGAGGTCCCAGGTTAAGGATGAAAGACGAATCATTTAAGTGGAGCCTGAGGGGGGAGCTTCTTCACTCAGAGGGTGGTGAGAGTGTGGAACGAGCTGCCAGTGGAAGTGGTGGAGGAGGCTTTGATTGCAACATTTAAGAGAAGTTTGGATAAGTACATGGATGGGAGAGGAATGGAGAGCTATCGTCTAATTGGGAGTCGATGGACGAGGCAGAATGGGCTGACAAGCCTGTTTCTGTACTGTAGTGCTCTATGGCTCTGTGTAATGGTGATCTGTTCTAGGTGGGCTAATTTTAAGCAGTCTGATGACAAATTGAACTTCATGCTAACAAATACAGCAGGCCAGCTGAGCAATGCTCTCTTTGCTTTTAGGCTTGTATCATGTCCAGAAATGTTTTCTGTTCCATTCAGTCCAAACACCCAACATTTTGTTGGTTTGGTTCCATTAAGTAAAACAAATATGAAGATTAATTAATCCACCTCTAAAAGTTGACTGATCTAATCCAACATTTCAATCTAAATTTATTATCTAAGTTCATATATGTCACCACATACAACCCTAAGATTAATTTTCTTGCTCAGTAAATCTATAGAATAATAACTTTAATAGAATCGATGAAAGACCACACCAATCTGGGCATTCCACCAGTGTGCAAAAGACGCAAACTGTGCAGATACAAAAAGAAAGAAAGAATAATAATATATAAGTAAGCAATAAATACTGAGAACATGAGATGAAGAGTCCTTGAAAGTGAGTCCATTGTTGGGGGAACAGTTCAGTGATGGGGGGAGTGAAGTTAAGTGAAGTTATTCCCTCTGGTTCAGGAGCCGATGGGTGAGGGATAATAATTGCTCCTGAAGCTGGTGGTGTGAGTCCTGGGTCTCCTGTACCTTCTTCCCGATTGTAGCAGTGAGAAGGGGGCATGTCCTGGGTGGTAGAGGTTCCTGATGATTGATGCATCTCATGTAGGTGTGCTCAATGGTGGAGGGGGTCTTTACCCAGAGTAGACTGGGCTGTATTCACTACGTTTCACAAGAGCTTCCATTGAAGGTTTTTAATTCAATGCGTTTCCTCACATTTAGCCAGGTATCATAAATGTTTATTAAATTTATTGGAGGCCAATACTCAAGTAGGGTTTAAACAAGCCTTGCAGGAGGCTGGGAATCAGATCACCAAGTTAGTAAGAGAAGGATTGTACAGGAAGGCAGATGTCAGGGAAAGTATTGATAGGCAAAATTAAAATAACAGGTATGATGGGGCGAATAGTTTGAAGTGTGTGTATTCTAATGCTAGGAGTGTTATGGGTCAGGGTGATGAACATAGAACATGGATCAGTACATGGAACTATGATGTTGTGGCTTGGCTGAGAGAGGAGCAGGAATGGGTGATTAATGTACCAGGTTTTCAAAGTTTCAGAAAAGATACCGAAGGAGGTAAAAAAAAGTGTTTTTGGGGGGTGGAGGAGGAGAGTTGCACTACTAATCAGGGACAATATCACATCTGCATTCCAGAGAGACATAACGGAGGGTAGAACTCAACAGTAGGATGTGTGCAATCTCTCTGATTGGATTGTACTACTGACCTCCAATAGCCATTGGGACATTGAGGAACAGATATGTAATCAGATTAAGGAAATGTGTTAAAATAATAGGGTTGTTGTCATGGGTGATTTCAACTTCCCTAATATAAACTGGGATCTTCTTAGTGCAAGGGGTTTAGATGGGGCAGGATTTGTCAAGTATATCCTTGAGAGTTTGTTAAATCAAAATATACATAGTCTGACGAGAGGACCAGAGCAAGAAAATTAACCTTAGGGTTGTATGTGGTGACATATATATGAACTTTGATAATAAACTTACATTGAAATGTTGGATTAGATCAGTCAACTTTTAGAGGTGGATTAATTAATCAATATATACATTGTCTGGACCTGGTGTTGGGTTATGAGCCTGGCCAGGTGATTGACCTTGCAGTGGGTCAACATTTAGGGAACAATAATCACAACTTCTTAACTTTCAGGACAGGGGAGAGTCTTAAATTGAAGTAGAGCAAATTACAAGGGCATTAGGCAGGAACTAGGAAGAGTTAATTAGGAACACCTTTCTTTCCGGCAAGTCCACATTAGACATGTAGAGGGTGCTTAAAGATCAATTGCAAAGGGTACAGGAAAGGTATGTTCCTGTTAGAAGTAAGGATGGGGGTGAAAAGATAAGGGAACCTTGGATGTTCAGAAAGGTGATGAATTAAGTCAAAAATAAGAAGGTAAAGTATGCAAATCTTCAGCAGTTAGGATCAAATGGAGCAAATGAGTTTATAAGGAAGCCAGAAAAGAACTCAAGAAGGGTATTAGGAAAGCCAGGAGGGGCAGTGAAAAGTCCTTGGCAAGTCGGATTAAGGTGAATCCCAAGACATTCTACATATAACCAAAAGCAAGAGAATAACGAGGGAGAGGGTGGGACCACTCAAGGATAAAGGGGGTAACATTTGCTTGGATGCAGAGAATGTGAATGAGGTACTTAATGAGTACTTTGCTTCAGTATTTACCAAGGAAAGGGATATGAAGGACCAGGAGATCAGTACTGCGTGTACAAATACATTAGGGTATTTAGATGTCGAAAAGGAGGAAGTGCTGGGCCCCCTTGGAACTATTAAGGTGGATAAGTCCCCAGGGCCTGATGGGATTTGCCCCAGGTTATTGAAGGAGGCAAGGGATAAGATTGCTCGGCCCTTGACCAGATCTTCCTGTCCTCTCTATCCACAGGCGAGGTTTGGAGGACTGACGAATAGCTAATGTTGTACCTCTATTTAAGAAGGGAACAAGGGAAATCCTGCGAACTATAGACTAGTGAGTCTCACATCAGTTGTAGGAAAATTGCTGGAGAAAATTCTTAGGGACAGGATGTATGAGCATTTAGGAGAACCAGCATGGTTTTGTGCGAAGCAACTTGCCACATACCAACTTGACTGAGTTTTTTGACAAAGTAAAGAGACAGATTGATGAAGTGGATGTTGGATTTTAGTAAAATGTTTGATGAAGTCCCTCATGGGAGTCTAATCCAGAAGATTAAGATGCATGAGGTCTGTGGCAAATTGTCTGTTCGGATTCAGAACTACCATATGCATAGAAGACAAGAGGTAGTGGTTGAAGGGACTTATTCGAGATGGAGGTTTGTACTTAGTGGTGTTCTGCAGGAAACTGAGTTGAGATCTCTGTTTGATGGATATAAATGACCTAGATGAAAATCTGGGTGGGTGGGTGGATGATACCAAGATTGGTGGAGTTGTGGATAGTGTAGAAGACTGGCAAAGAATACCACATGATATAGATCAGTTGCAGATATGGGCAGAGAAATGGCAGATGGAGTTTAACCCAGATGAATGTGAGGTGTTGCACCTTGGTAGGGAAAATGCAAGGAGGCAGTACATTGTTAAGGGCAAGATCCTTAACAGTGTTGCTGAGCAGAGAAATCTTGGGGTCCAGGTTCATAGCTCCTTGAAAGTGGCTGCACAGGTCAATAGCGTGATTAAGAAAGCTTATGGAATGCTTGTTAGTTGATTTTGTTAGTTGAGGCATTGAGTTCAAAAGTCAAGAGATTATGTTGCAACTTTATAGAACTTTGGTTCGGCCACATTGTAGTATTGCTTACGTTTCTGGTTGCCCCACTATAATAAGGATGTTGAGGCTTTGGAGAGGGTGCAGAAGAGGTTTACCAGGATGCTGCCTGATTTACAGGGCACGTGCTATCAGGAGAGGCTGGAAAAACTTGGGTTGTTTTCTTTGGAGTACCAGAAGCTGAAGGGAGATCTGAAAGAAGTTTATAAGATTATGAGAGGAATAGATGGAGCAGACAGGGAGTATCTTTTCCCCAGGGTAGAAATGTCTAATACCAGAGGGCATGCGTTGAAGGTGAGACGGGGTCAGATCAATGTGAGGGGCACGTTTTTGACTCAGAGAGTGGTGGATGCCTGGAATGTGCTGCCTGGTATGGTGGTAGAGGCAAATACATTAGAGGCTTTTAAGAGACATTGAGATAGGCACACAAATATGAGGAAGATGGAGGGATAGGGACATTGTGTAGGGAGGAGGGATTAGTTTTTTTTAATTTAAGTTTTTAGCTGGTTTGGCACAACATTATGGGTTGAGGGGCCTGTTCCCGTGCTGTAATGTTCTATGAGTTCACAGGTCAGAATGTTATCCCCAGTGAACTCAGCTTCTTCGTAGACAACCATCCAGCCCCCACTGCAGGGTGAGAAGATCTCTGGTGGTGTAAGCTGTTATGTTCCAATCACATCTGATCAGGTAATGGAATAGACCATTTCTGTATGCAATGTTTTTGTTAACAAATAAATAATATTTACACCACACTAATGTCAAGCAAACTTATTGATGGTGCCCCGTGGAAGATGAATAAAGCAGAGACAGTGTGACGGCATCGTATGGTCACCCAGGCTGAACACGGCCCCTGTACAGCTTTTCTGTTCAAACTCGATGGAAGGTTACCAAGCAGACCAAGGCAAGATAAGGATGCAAACAAAAGTTTGTGGCATTCTTCAACTGCTGGGCGATTATTTTATTAATTCTAGAATATTACTGCTATTTAATGCATAAACTTCATTTGTTATTAACAGTTGAAATATAGATTATGATTGTTATTTCACTTACCACAACACTGAACACAACCTCTGGACTCACTTTCAAAGACTCTACAACTCATGTTCTCAGAGTGATTTACTTATTACTTTTTTATTAATATTACTAATTTTTTGCACAGTTTGCCTTCTTTTGCACAACATTTTTTGTCAATCTTTGTGTGTAGTTTTTCAATGATTCCATTGTATTTTTTTGTTCTACTGTGAATGACTGTGTTGGACTATTGCGTTTGGGGACTGTGGACTATTTCTGAATTACGGTTTTTATATTCTGTGTTTGTTTATTGCCCATTCCTTTTGTGTTTTGTTGTGTGAGCGGGAGGTGTTTGGGGGATTGACGTTCTGTTGTGTTCTGTAAGATTTTTGTGTGGGTGAGGGGTTGATTTTTTTGGAGGTTGATGTTCCTGTTCTGGTGCAGGTGGAGAGGGGTTTTGGGGGTTGATGATCGGGATGCCATTCCTTTTTGTACGGTGGGGGGGGGGGTTGGTTTGATATTTCTCTCAAATGATTTTCATGTCCTTTCTTTGTTTTGTGGCTATCTGGAGAAGACAAATTTCAGAGTTGTATATGATACAAGTTTTTATAATAAATTACCCTTTGAACCTTTGAATGATTGCAAGAAAATGAATCTTAGGGTTGAATTTGGTGACATACACATAGCTGGAAAATAATGAGGAATTAATATTGAACTTAAATATGAAAATAATGCAACTTAAAAGTGCACAAACTTTCTGTTGAAACGACTTTGAGCTGTAACTTCAGTGAGAAGGGCTGAACTGTTCTTGTGCACAGGTAAGTAGAGTGTGATGGACAAATGAGTGTTGTCAGAGTCAAGTTGATTGAAGATGACAGTGTAACTATCATCCTTTTACATTACTAAGGCCATTTCACCTAAAATACAGTGTGAATGAGAGTGGGACTAATATTTATTTATCCAAATACAGTGCAAAATAGGCCCTTCCACCCTTTTGAGTCACGTCGCCCAGCAATCCCCCAATTTAATGTAGCCTAATTACAAGACACCTTTGGACTGTGGGAGGAAACCAGAACATCTGGAGGAAACCCACGCAGTCATGGGGAGAACATACAAACTCCTTACAAGCAGTGGTGGGAATTGAACTCCAGTCACCTATACTATAAAGCGATGTGCTAACCACAAGGCTACCATGCCCAATGTAGAATTAGTGTAAATGCATAGACGGTCAGCACAGACCTGGTGGGTCTGTACTTGCTGGAGAGGGGATCTCACGGAAACCTATCAAATATTGAAAGGCTTAGGTAGAGTGGCCAAGTGGTTAAAGCATTCGACTAGCGATCTGAAGGTCATGAGTTTGAGCCCCAGCCGAGGCAACGTGTTGTGTCCTTGAGCAAGACACATAATCACACAGTGCTCTGCGACAACACTGGTGCCAAGCTGTAGGGGTCCTAATGCCCTTCCCTTGGACAACATCAATGTCATGGAGAGGAGAGACTTGCAGCATGGGTAACTGCTGGTCTTCCATACAACCTTGCCCAGGCCTGCGCCCTGGAGAGTGCAGACTTTCCAGGTGCAGATCCATGGTCTCGCAAGACTAACAGATGCCTTTTTAAAGTGGACATGGAAGGGGTGTTTCCTATAGCGGGGGAGTCTAGGACCAGTAGGTACAGCCTCAGAACAGAAGGACGTCTCCTTAGAACAGACATGAGGAGGAATTGCCACAGATGGTTGTGGAGGCTGAGACATTGGGTACATTTAGAGTGGAGGTTAATAGGTTCTTAATTTAGGAACAGTGTCAAATGTTACGGGGAGAAGGCAGGAGAGTGGGGTTGAAAGGGTGGCATGGCAGCGTAGTGGTTAGCACAACGCTTTACAGGAGCAGCAACCCACTTTCAAATCCCACCACTGCCTGGAAAGAGTTTGTACATTCTCCCTGTGACTGCATGGGTTTCCTCCAGGTGCTCCAGTTTTCTCCCACAGTCCAAAGACGTACTGGTTGGTAGGTTAATTGGTCATTTTAAATTGTCCAGTGACTAGGCTAGGATTAAATCCAGGGATCGCTTGGAAGCATGGTTTGAAGAGCCAGAAGGGCCTATTCTGCACTGTATCTCGATAACTAAATATATAAATCAGCCACAATGGAGTGGCAGAGCAGACTTGATGGGCTGAATGCCCTAATTCTGCTCCTCTGCCTAATGGTCTTATGTGTTACGTTATTCCCTAGAACTTTATGGTTGAAGACCTGAGTGATTGTGGTTTCCTTTCCATTTGAAGCACTGGTGTCCAAAGTTTTAGGAGCAATCGGATCATGCAGTTCATCAGGAATGGGGGAACCAAGTCCAATATCTACAGCATTGTAGGTGCACCTTATACATACATCACCAGGTCTGGACAGGAAGACAGTATATGATCTAGAACCCGAATAGCAGAACTAATGCTAATTCTCTCTTTATCTGCAAGACATTGACTTGAATCTTATCTTCACTGATGAGATGATTTTCCCTGCTGTAACACCAGACTACTTAACCTTTGGTCACATTTAGTATATGGGGATTTTAAAAGCCATTCATAAGGGCACTTCTCTTCTGCAAATAGAATCAGAATGTGAATCAGAATCAGGTTTATTATCACTAACATATGTTGTGAAATTTGTTGTTTTGTGGCAGCAGGACAGAGCAATACCCAAATATTAACTCTAACCCTAACCTTAACCCTAACACAATACATTAAAAAACTGTAAGCTGCAGTAAGGAACACTGTATAAAATATTTCGCAAAAAGAGAACATAATCATGAAGAAATGTTCATGGGTTCATGGGCTATTCAGAAATCTGATGGTGGAGAGGATGAAGCTGTTTCTAAATGTTGAATATGTGCTTTCAGGTTCCTGAACCTTCTCTCTGATGGTCATAATACTCCTCCAGCTGGAATAATGCTTGGGTTATTTAATGGTCATGAAAGGCATTAGATTAAGTTTCTTGCTTCCAAAATGAATAACATGTTTATCATTATTTTCTCTCTTTCTGAAAGTGTTAAATTTTCATGGGAGTGTTTTGATGAAGTTGAACTTCAAAGTAAATTTATTAACAAATTACGTATATGTCACCATATACAACCCTGAGACTGAACCAACAGGGCAGATGACCTGTGTGCAAAAGGCAACAAACTTTGTAAATACAAAAATAAATCAAAAAAATATATAAGAAATAAATATTGAGAACATGAGATGAAGAGTCTTTGAAAGTGAGTTCATAAGTTGTGGGAACAATTCAGTGATGGGGCAAGTGAAGCTGAACAAAGTTATCCCCTCACTTTCAGAAGCCTGATGGTTGAGGGTAATATCTGCTCCTGAACCTGTTGGTATGAGTCCTGACTCTCCTGTACCTTCTTCCGGATAGCAGCAGTGAGAAGAAAGTATTAACTGGGTGGTGGGAATCCTGTTGATGGATGCTGCTTTCCTGCATCAACACTCCGTGTGGGTTGCTCAATGGTGGGAAGGGCTTTACCCATGATGAACTGGGCCATATCGATCACTTTTTTCGTTCAAGGGCATTGGTGCTTCCATATTGGCTGTGATGCAGCCAGTCAATATACTGTACTCTCCACCACACATATACAGTATGGAGGATAATTAAAGTTATAGATGTCATGCCAAATCTTTGCACTGCAGTACTTTCTTTATAATTGCACTTACGTGCTGGGCCCATGACAGGTCCTCTGAAATGATAACAGAGGAATTTAAAGATGCTGACCCTCTCCACCTCTGATGCCCCGATAAGAATTGGCTCACGGACCTCTGGTTTCTTCTTCCCAAGGTCAATAATCAGCTCCTTGGTCTTGCTGACTTTGAGTAAAAGGCAGACATACTTTCAGACTCCCTCCTATATGCTGATTTGTAACCACCTTTGATTCATCGTATGTCAGTGGCATTTGTCAGCAAACGTAAATATGGCATTGGAGCCGTGCTTAGCAGTACGGTCATAAGTGTAAAGTGAGCAGAGCAGGGTCTAACCACACAGTGTTGTGATGCACCTATACAGATGGAGATTGTCGAGGAGATGTCGTTGGAAATCTAAACCAGTTAGGGTCTTCAAGTGAGGAAATGGAAAATCCAATAGAACGAGGAGGTATTGAGGCCAAGGTCTTGAAGGTTATTGATTAGTTTTGAGGGGATGATGGTACTGAATGCCGAGCTGCCATTGATAAAGATAATTCTGATGTGTGCATCTTTGCTGTCTAGATGTTCTTGGATTGAGTGAAGAGCTAGTGAGTTGGCATCTGCTGTGGACCTGTTGCTCCAGTAGGCAAATTGGAGCAGATCCAAGTTACTTCTCAGGCAGGAGTTGATATGTTTCATCACCGACCTCTCAAAACACTTCATCACAGTGGATGTAACTGCTACTGGATGATAGTCATTAAGGCAGGTTATCATGTTCTTCTTAGGCACTGGTATAATTGAGGCTTGCTTAGAATAAATCAGTACCTCAGTTTGTCGCAGTGTAAGATTAAAGATCTCAGTGAACACTCTTCACCAATTGATGAACATAGATCTTTAGTACTCTGCCTGGTACCCTTTCTGGGCTGGATCCTTTCCACAGGTTCACCCTCCTGAAGGATGCTGCTATGTCGGCCTCAGAGACTGAAATCACAGAATCATCGGGGGCTATGGGGGTTCGTAATGGTTCTTCCATGTTTTGATGGTCAAAGCAAGCATAGAAGGCAATGAGCTCATCTGGAAGCAAAGCCCTGTTGTCACCTATGTCACTTGATTTCACTTCATGAGAAGTCTTCACATTCAAGCCTTGCTGTCAAGTATCCTTTATTGATTCAAGTTTAGTCCAGAATGGCCACTTGTAAGATTGCTTGTTGGAAATCATACCTGGACCTCCTGTAACCTTCTTGGTTGCCAGACTAGAAAGCCTCTGATGTGGTTCATCAGCTAATGTCGGTGGATTTGTGGATAGTGAAGTTTTTCATAGATTACAGTGGAATATTGACAGGATGCAGAGCTCAGCTGAGAAGTGGCAGATGGAGTTCGAACCAGAAAAATGTGAAGTGATTCCCTTTGGAGGGTCAAAATTTGAAGGTAGACTATAGTGTTAATAGCAGGATTCTTAACAGTGTGGAGGGATTTTGGGATCCATGTCCATAAATCCCTCAAAGTTGCTTTGCAAATTGATGGGGTGATTAAGAAGATTTATGGTTTATTGGCCTTCATTAGTCTGGAGATTGAATTCAAGAGCTGCAACTCCATAAAACCCTGGTTAGATCATACGTGGAATATTATGGTCACCACATTATAGAAAGGATGTGTCATCTTTAGAGAGGATGCAGAGGAGATTTACCAGGACGCTGCATGGATTAGACAGCGTGTCTTACGAGGATAGGCTGAGCGAGTTAGGACGTTTCTCTCTAGAGCGAAGGAGGATGAGCAGTGACTTGATAGAGGTGAACAAGAAGATGAGGGCATAGATTAAATGAATAGTCATAGACTTTCTCCCAGGGTGGAAATGGCTAATATGAGGGGGAACAATTTTAAAGCGATCTTAGAAAGTATAGAGGAGATTTCAGAGGCAAGCTTTTAGTCAGACTGGGGAGTGTGTGGAATACACTGTCAGGGCGACGGTAGAGTCAGATGCATTAGGGGCATTTAAGAAACTCTTAGATAGGCAGATGGATGCTTAAAAAATGCAGGGCTATGTAGGAGGGAAGAATTAGATTAATCTTAGAGTAGGTTAACAGGTCAACACAAGGGTCTGTGCTGTGTTGTAATGATTTATGCTCTAAAGGTATATCCCATACAAAATCCAAGGTAGTGAAAGGAGTTAATGTCTGACATCACAGCTAAACAGTTTCCTCTTTGACCTGCTTTCACTGCACATGCACTTCCAGCATGAACAGTGGCTGGGGTTGAATGGAGGACAGCGATCCAGTTCATCAGCATCAGCACTGAAATGGCCCACCGAGCCCTTTAAGGGAACCCTGTGGACAGGGAATATCTCTGCTATCATTCCCACCCGGCCAGGATGCGGCTTGCATTGCAGAGGGCTTCCATGCTAGTATTCCTCGGCTTCAGACTGCCTTTCCCTTGCAACCTGGAGATGAACAAGCAACAATATAAGGAGAAGCAAATCCCAATTGGGATGGGGGCATTCTTGATAAAGGAATACCTGTGACATCCAATACTTCATATCAGCATCCTTCCAGATGAGCCAGTGCTTCAGGACATCTACAAACACAAGAGATTCTGCAGATGCTGGAAGGCCGGAGTAACACATGCATGTGCACACACACACACACACACACACACACACACACACACACACACACACGCACACACACACACACACACACACACACATACACACACACACACACACACACAATGCTGGAGGAACTTGGCAGGTCAACTGAAATGTTGATTGTTTACTTCCCTCCATGGATACTTCCAGACTTGCTGAGCTCCTAGAGCATTTGATGTGTTCATCAGGACATCTAAAAAGCTTTGCCCAAGGATCTGGTTGATAGGATCAACCCTATTAACTCCTTACTGCTGTAACCTTTACCACCCATTCCAAATGACTGTCTCCTCCTTCTGGAGAAGATCTGTAAGGAAAGAGTTAAACGTGATTCTTCCTTGGTATATGCTAACTTCAAATGGATGTTTATAATACAAAATGGTGTTAGCCTGGAGGGGTATTGATTTGAGAAGGTAGAAGGAGTACTAGTGTACAGGCTTGAGAGTAGATACTGAAGAATACATAAAGCAAGAGAATATCTGCAGATGCTGGAAATCTAAGCATTACACACAAAATGCTGGAGGAACTCAGCAAGCCAGGTAGCATTATTGAAAAGGGTAAACAGCTGACGTTTTGGGCTGAGGCCCTTCATCAGGGCTGATGAATACTTCTTTGTCTGGGGAAGGTGAGATCATTGGGCTGGTACAGATACCAAATGGTACCTTGCTATGGGAAAGTGCTAGTGCAAGGGGTTTTGAAATGTATAAAAAGAGACAATTTCTTTTTGCGAGTAGGGATCTTGTTTTAGGCCATGTCATGACTAGTGCCAGGTCTAAAATTTGAAGAAGGCAGGGACTGGGACATCGAGAGGGCGAGAGAAAGAGAGAGAGGATAGCATGAAGGATCAGCAAATTTGCTGATGGTACAAAGATTGGAGGTGTAGTAGACAGTGAGGAAGGTTTTCAGAGCCTGCAGAGGGACTTGGACCATCTGGAAAAATGGGCTGAAAAATGGCAGATGGAGTTTAATACAGACAAGTGTGAGGTATTGCACGTTGGAAGGACAAACCAACGTAGAACATACAGGGTTAATGCTAAGGCACTGAGGAGTGCAGTAGAACAGAGGGATCTGGGAATACAGATACAAAATTCCCTAAAAGTGGCGTCACGGGTAGATAGGGTCGTAAAGAGAGCTTTTGGTACATTGGCCTTTATTAATCAAAGTATTGAGTATAAGAGCTGGAATGTTATGATGAGGTTGTATAAGGCATTGATGAGACTGAGTCTGGAGGATTGTGTTCAGTTTTGGTCACCAAATTACAGGAAGGATATAAATAAGGTTGAAAGAGTGCAGAGAAGGTTTACAAGGATGTTGCTGGGACTTGAGAAACTCAGTTACAGAGAAAGGTTGAATAGGTTAGGACTTTATTCCCTGGAGCGTAGAAGAATGAGGGGAGATTTGATAGAGGTATATAAAATTATGATGGGTATAGATAGACTGAATGCAAACAGGCTTTTTCCACTGAGGCAATGGGAGAAAAAACCAGAGGACATGGGTTAAGGGTGAGGGGGGAAAAGTTTAAAGAGAACATTAGGGGGGGCTTCATCACACAGAGAGTGGTGGGAGTATGGAATGAGCTGCCAGACGAGGTGGTAAATGCGTGTTCTTTTTTAACATTTAAGAATAAATTGGACAGATACATGGATGGGAGGTGTATGGAGGGATATAGTCCGTGTGCAGGTCAGTGGGACTAGGCAGAAAATGGTTCGGTACAGCCAAGAAGGGCCAAAAGGCCTGTTTCTGTGCTGTAGTTTTTCTATGGTTTCTATCAGGAACAGTTGTTACCCTTCAACCATCATGCTCCTGAACCAATGCGGATAACTTCACTCACCTCAACTCTGAACTGATTGCACAACCTATGGACTCATTTTCAAAGACTCTACAACTCATGTTCTCAGTATTTACTTTTTTACAAACATTAGTATTATCATTATTTGTGCTTGCTAGTATTCTTTTACTTCTTTTACACATTGGCTGTCATAGAAACATCAATGCCCTTTAATGAAAAATCCTCCAAAAAATAGTGGATACGGCCCAGTCCATCCCAGGTAAAGCCCACCCAACCATTGAGCACATTTACATGAAACGGTGTTGCAGGAAAGCAGCATCCATCATCAGGGACCCCTACCACCCAGGTCATGCTCTCTTTTCACTAGGTGCCATCAGAAAGAAGGTACAGGAGCCCCAGGACTCACTCCACCAGGTTCAGGAACAGTTATTACCCCTCAACCATCAGGCTCTTGAACCAGAGGGATAGCTTCACTCATCTTTACTTGCCTCATCATTGAAATGTTCCAAAAACCAATGAACCCTCTTTCAGGGACTCATATTATCAATATTTATTGCTGATTTATTTAATATTATTGTTGTTTCTTCTTTTTGTATTTGCACAGTTTGTTGTCTTCTGCACTCTGGTTGAATGCCCTAGTTGGGCAGTCTTTCATTGATTCTGTTACAGTTATTATTCTATAGATTTGTTGAGTATGCCCACAAGAAAATGAATCTCAGGGTTGTATATGGTGACATAGGCATACGTGCTTTGATAATAAATTTACTTTGAACTTTGTTGGTCTTTGTTTCCACATAGTTTGTCATGGGTTGGATGGTATTTCTTTGTTCTACTGTGAACACCTGCATGAGAGTGAATCTCAGGGTACTATATGATGACATATACATACTTTGATTATAAATTTACTTTGAACTTTGAACGGTTTTAGATCTGCGGTTCTCTCTGACATTCTGCGGACCTCTCATTAAGTGGATGATAAGCATTAGTTTGTTTTTGTACTGCTGTCTCATTAACCATTTGTATTTCTTCCTGTATTGCACACCTTACATAACTCTATTAAAGTGAATGATTTCTTGTGCCTTAACATGTGTACAGTGACTCCTTTGCTCGCAAATACATATGCGAATGCCCCTGGCTGAATCAGAAAAGAACACAATACCTTTCGTTACATGATCCATTAAGAAAAAGAAAGACAAAGAGAAAACAATCAAACTAATTTCTGTCATCACCACACTTCCCTAAATTTATTCACCATATTTGGTTGTTACTTCACTGGCAAATGAACATCTGGAAACAGCACTGATGTGCACCAAGTTCACACTGTGGTGGTTAGTCAGAGTATCCCCTACATTCTGAAAGTAGCTAATTTCTCTGCTCTACCCCATCCCTTATGAGTTTAACTCCAAGTATACACTCAGTGGCCACTTTTGTTAGTTGTAGCTAATAAAGTGGACACTGAGTTTATGCTCATGGTTTTCTGCTGCTGTAACCCATCCACTTGAAGGTTCAACATGTTGTCCATTCAGAGAAGCTCTTCTGCACACTGCCATTGTAATGCATGATTATTTGAGTACTGTCCTGGCAGCTTGAACCAGTCTGGCCATTCTCCTCTGACCTCTAATTAACAAGGCATTTTTGCCCACAGAACTGCTGCTCACTGGATGTTTTTTATTTGCTTTTCACACCATTCTCTGTACACCCTAGAAACTGTTGTGCGCAAAAATCCCAGGAGATCAGCACTTTCTGAAATAGTCAAACCACCCCATTTCCAGGAATCCAACAACAACCATTCCATGGTCAAAGTCACTTAGATCACACCTCTTCCTCATTCTGATGTTTTGTCTGAACAACAGCTGAGCCTCTTGACTATGTCTGCATGCTTTTATGCATTGACTTGCTGCCTCATGATTGGCTGATTAAATATTTGCCTAAATGAGCAGGTGTACAGGTGGCCACTAAGTGTAGATCAAAAACTTTTAATCTTTCAACGCATAGAAGAGTGGCTCCTTAGCTCAAAAGCTGTGCGCACAAAAATGAAAAATGTTCAATGTTTTTTTTACAATTTTACTCTCTCTTGGTAGCAGTTCTTTAAATTGACTGAAGAGGTTTGGAAGCAATATAGAAAATTATTGAACCATAAAATTTTAAAACCTTGCTTTGTTGTATAAGGAGACAATTCCCTGTCAACAGCTTTTGAACTGGGTTGCAAATAGACTTTGCCAGTCCAAAGAGCTAATGGCCATAAATTATTACTGAAACCATACTCATCAGGTGAATAACATAGGTACAAAAGGAAGATTCCAATGTGCCTTTATATATTTATGACATCAGGCTATCCCAAAGCACTTCACGGCCAATGATGCATTCTCTGATTGGAGTCATTGTTGTGTTGTATGGAATGTGAGAGCAAGGCTGTGCTCAACAATGTCCTACCCACAGTAATGGTAAGTGACCAGATAACACCTCTTTGAGATGTCAACTGATGACAAAGTAACCTATGTTGATTGGGACAGACTTCCTCGTAATAGTTACCACAGATTCATAGAGTGTAGAGTACAATGGCACAGAAAGGTATCCTGGGCTTACCTAGTCTGTGCCAAACTGTTATTCTGCTTAGTCCCATTGACATGCTCTTAGACCACAGCCCTCTATACCTCTCCCATCCATGTACTTATTCAAATTTCTCTTATATGTTGCAACTGAACCTGCATTCAGCTCATTCTGCACTCTCACCACCCTCTGCATGACTCAGTTCCTTCTCCGGTTCCTCTAAAATATTTCACCTTTCACCCCTAACCCATAACCTCTAGTTCTAGTCTCATCAAACCTCAGTGGAAAAAGCCTGCTTGAATTTACCCCGTCTATACCCTTCACAATTCTGTATACCTCTATCAAAACTCACCTCATTCTCCAATGCTCCAGGGAAAAGAAGCCCTAACCTAGTCAACCTTTCCCTAGAACTCAGATCCTCAAGTCCTGGCAATATCCTTCTCAAGTTTCTGTGTACGCTTTCAATCTTATTGATTTCTTTCCTGTAGGGAGGTGACCAGAACTCCACACAATTTGGTGTCTGATTGATGAAGGCCAATGTCCCAAAAGTTCTCTTTACAATCCTGTCTTCCTGTGATGCCAATTCCAAGGAATTATGGATCAGTATTCCCAGATTTCTCTGTCTACGACACTCCTCAATATCCTACCATTCACTCCCAAAGTGCAACACCACACACTTGTCTGCATTAAATTCCATCTATTTTTCCAGAAATCAGAAGACAATTTCTCCTGCCCGTACACCCGCAACCTCTCTCCAAATAATCTTTGTGATGCTCCCTGCATATGACAATGTTTTCTTTCACTCAATTTCCTTTCCTTTCCTCAGTTACAGTATTTGAGTCACAGACACATACAATACAGATATATGCCCTTTGGCCCATCCAGCCGATGCTGACTACAGTGCCCACCCAGCTAGTCTCAATTTCCTGCGTTCAGCCAATATCCCTCGAAGCCTTATCCCTCCATGTTCCTATCCAAGTGCTTCGCAAATGATACATTTCGACCTGCCTCAACCACTCCCTCTGGTAGCTTATTCAATATACTCACCATCCTCTGTGTGATAAAAATCCCTTCCAAGTCTTCCCCTCTCACCCTAAACTTATGCCCCTAGTTTTGGATTCCCCCACCTCAGGCAAAAGGCTGTTTCCGTATACCTAATCTATATCTCCCATAATTTCAAACAATTCTCTCTGGTTGCCACTCATTCTCCTAAGATCTAATGAATAAAGTCTTAACTTGGCCAGCCTCTCCCTATAATTCAGGCTCTCTAATCCTGGCAACATCCCCATAAATTCTTACTGCGCTCTTTCCAGTTAGTCACATCTTTTTTATAACAGGTTGATCAAAATTATACGCAGTACTCCAAGTCCAGCCTCTCCAGAGTCATAGAGGACTACAGCCCAGAAACAGGCATTTCAGCCCATCCAGACCATACTGGCCAAGTTTTCTGCCCAATCCCATCAAGCTGCACCGTGCCGACACCCCTCTCTTCCATGCACCTATCCAAACATCTCCTAAGTGTTACAAGTGAACCCACATCTACCACTTCCACTGGTAGCTTACTCCAAATTCACACCATCCTCTGAGAGAAGAAGATCCCCTTCAATATTTCACCTTTCACCCTAAACCTATGACCTCTTGTTTTAGTCTCACCCAACCTGAGGGTAAACATCCTGCATATATTTACCCTATCTATACTCCTCATAATTTTGCGTACCTCCATCAAATTTCCCCTTGTTGTTCTACCCTCCAGAGAATAAAGTCCTGACCTGTTCAAGCTTTCCCTGTAACTCAGGTTCTCAAGCCCCCGGCAACTTCCTTGTAGATTTTCTCTGCACTCATTCAATCTTATTGATATCTTTCTTCTAGGTAGGTGACCAAAACTGCACACAATACTCCAAATTAGGCCTCACCAGTGTCTTCTACAACTTCAACGTAACGTCCCAACTCCTGTACTCAATACTCTGAAATATGAAGGTGAACATGCCAAAATCTCTCTCTGCAACCCTATCGACCCATACTGCCACTTTGAAGGAGTTATGGAGTTGCATTCACAGATCAGTTTGTCCTATGCTATACCCCAAAGCCCTACCATTCACAGCGTATGCCCTCCCAAAGTACAGAACTCACAGCTCTCTGTATTAAATTCCAGCTGCCATTTTTTCTGCACATTTTTCCCGCTGGTCGAGGTCACCTTGCAGGCAGAAAGTTATACTTTAGGACGCCATGGTAGTGTAGCAGTTCGTGTAAACATTTACAGCGCTAGTTGTAAGATCTGATTTCAACTGTTGTCGCAGCCTGTAAGGAAATTGTATGTTCTCCCTGGGTGCTCCGGTTTGCTCCCACGTTGCAAAGACATACGGTACCGGTCAGGGTTAGTGACTTGTGGGCATGCTACGTTGGCACCGGAAGCGGGGTGGCGCTTGTTCTCAGCGCATTCCTCGCTGATTTGATTTGATGCAGTGGACGCATTTCACACTACGTTTTGATGTTCCCATGAACGTCTGACAAGTAAAGCTAGTCTCTTTGCTGCAGTTTCAGTGAATACAGTGCTCAAGCCACATTCTCTACTTGAGTCTGATCATTTAATAATGGATCCCAACCACTCAAACTTATGTCAAGTTATGGCTCAGAGTGACTGACCCTTCTTAACTTTCAGCAGTCAAGACTTGTTCATGCCCCTTATTTCAATCTTTGTGCTGATTACTTACAACACAGACCACAGAAGACCTTAAGACATAGGAGCAGAATTAGGCCATTCAGCCCATCGAGTCTGCTCCACCATTCCATCATGGCTGATTTATTATCCCTCTCCTGCCTCCTCCCCATAAACTTTAATATCCTTACAAAATCATCAACCTATCAACCTCCGCTTTAAATATATCTAATGATTTGGCCTACTCAGCCATCTGTGGCAATAAATTCCATAGATTCACCATGCTCTGGCTAAAGAAATTCCTTTTTATCTCCTTTATAAAGAGATATCTCTGTATTCTGAAGCTGTGCCCTCTGGTCTTAGGCCCTCCCAATATAGGAAAATCCTCTCCACGTCTTTCAATATTTGACAGGTTTCAATAAGATCTTCCCCTCATTCTTTTAAAGTCCAATGAGTACAAGTCCAGATACATCAACTACTCCTCATACACTAATCCTTTTATTCCCAGAAACATTCTTGTGAACCTCCTCTGGACCCTCTCCAATGCCAGCACATTCTCTCTTGGATAAGAGGCCCAAAACTGTTCATAATGCTCCAAGGTAACACACATAAAATGCGGGAGGAGCTCGGCAGGTCAGTCAGCACTTATGGAAATTAATAAACAGTTGATGTTTCAGGCCAAGACTCTTCTTCAGGACTGAGAAGGAAGGAAGAAGATGTCAGAATAAAAAGGTGGGGGAAAGGGAAGGCTAGCTGTAAGGTGATAGCTGAAACCAGGTGTGTGAGGAAGATCAAGAGCTGGAGGAAAAGGAATCTGAAAAGAAAACAGAGTGGACCACAGGAGAAGGGGAAGGAGGAAGGGACCCGGGGGAAGGGATAGGTAGGTGAGAGGAGGTGAAAGGTCAGAGTGGGGATTAGAGGAAGTGGGGGGGGGGGTTACCGGAAGAAATCATTATTCATCCCATCAGGTTAGAATATAAGGTGTTACTCCTCTACCTTGAGGGTAGTCTCATCTTGGCACAAGAGGAGGTCATGGATGGACATGTCAGAACAAGAATGGGAATCGGAATTAAAATGTTTGGCCACCAGCAAACTCCACTTGTGGCGGATGCAGCGAGGTAGTCAATAAAACAGTTCCCCAATTTAAGACAGGTCTCACCACTGTAGAGGAGGCTGCACTGGGACCACCGAACATGATAGACGGCCCCAGTAGTTTCGCAGGTGAAGTGCTGCCTCACCTGGAAGGACTGTTTGGGAATCTGAATTGATGTGGGAGAGGAGGTGTATGGGTAGGTGTAGCACTTGGCCCCTTGCAGGGGTAAGTGCCAGGAGGGAGATTAATGGGGATGAGTGGATAAGGGAATTGCGAAGGGAGCAAACCTGAGGAAAGTTGAGGGGGGGGAGGTAAAGATTCATTTAGTGGTAGGATCCCTTTGGAGATGGTGGAAGTTGTGGAGGATAATGTGTTGGATGCGGAGGCCAACAGGGTGGTAGGTAAGGAACTCTACCACTGTTATATATGTGGTGAGCACGGTTGCCTGGGAAATGGAGGAAGTGCAGGTGAGAGCAGCTTCAATAGTGGAGGGAGGGAAACCCCGTTCTTCGAAGAAGGAGGACACCTCTGATATCCTAGAGTGGAAAGCTGCAAACGGGGAACAGGTGCAGCCGAGGTGAAGGCACTGAAAAAAAAAGAAAAGAATGTTTTTACTGGAGACAGGGTGGGAAGAGGTATAGTCAAGACAACTATGGGAATCAGTAGGTTTATAAAAGATGCCATTTGACAGTTTGTCTCCAGAGATGGAGACAGAGAGATCGAGAAAGGGGAAGGAGGTGTCAGAGATGGACCAAGGCACAGGGTAGAAGTTAGAGGTAAAGTCAATAAATTTGACGAGCTTTGCATGGGTGCATGAAGCAGTACCAATACAGTCATCACTGTAGGAAGAGTTGGGGAAGGCTTCGAATATGGACTGTTCTACGTAGCCAGTGAAGAGGCGGGCATAACTGGGGCCCAGGTGAGTACACAGGGCTAACCCTTGAGCTTGGAGAAAGTGGTAAATGCTGAAAGACAAGTTGTGGAGGATTAGGACCAGTTCTTCAAAATAGAGCAGGATGGTGGTGGAGGGGAATTGGTTGTTTCTTTTGTTTGGAAAGAAGTGGAGAGTTTTGACTGCTTCTTGTTGGAGGGTAGAAGTGTACAGGGACTGATCATCCATGGTGAAGATGGGGCAGTCAGGGCCAGGGAATTGAAAGTTACTGAGGGGATTAAGGCCATGAGAAGTGTTGCAAATGTAGACGGGAAGGGACTAAACCAAGGGGCATGAAATGGAATCAACATATGAAGACACAAGTTCAATGGGGCAGGAGCAGGCAGAGACAATAGGCCTACCCAGACAGTCCATTTTGTGGACCTTGGGTAGGAGGTAGAAGTGTACAGGGTAAGTGAACTACGAGGTTGGTGGCAGTGGATGGGAGTTCACCAGAGTTGTTGAGGTCAATGATGGTGAGGGAAAGAGTTTTCTGAGAGTCTCTTAAATGTTCCTATTATATCTGCCTCTACCACCACCCTTGACATCGTGGTCCACACACCCACTACAAAAATCTTACCCCTTATACCCCACCCCATAGAACATAGAACCAAGTGCAAAACAGCACATTACAGGACCTTCAGCCCACAATGTTATGCCAACCTTTAAACCTACTCCAAGTTCAATCTAACCTTTCTCTCCCATGTAACACTCCACTTCTCATTCCTCCATGTGCCTATCTAACTGTCCCTAACATATCTGCATCTACTATCACCCACTGGCAATGCTGCACTGACCACAACAAAATCCACCTCTGACATCTCCCCTGTACTTTCCTCCAATCACTTTAAAATTATGGCCTCTTGTATTAGCCATTGCTGCCCTGTCTGCACTCTCTGTGCCTCTTTCAATCTTGTACACCTCTCCTCTGCTCCAACTGGGAAAATAAACACATTTCTTCAGCACTTTCTGCGGTATCTGAGTCCTCCCTAATTTGGCAATCAATATCCCAGTGCCCTCAATGTCTGAACTTATATAGGTTATGTAAATTGAAAATATCAGCCCTCCTTGACTCTGAAGTTACTCCTTTAATGTCACTGTTGCTTTCTGCATTGTAGTTAGTCTCTTATCCTTTCCCAGGTTTTCCCTGAGTCCCCGATAGCTCTGTCGTTAATTAATAGCTTTTCATATGAAACTTTAGCGAAGTATCAGAGATGAGAGACTTTAATTGCCCAGAGGAATTGGAAAGCATTTAACACGTTTTCAGATCATGAGAATCTAAGAAAGGACATCAACGGCTTCTCTAAAAACCAGAAGTTTCCAAACCTGAGAAGTAGAGAGAGGAGAAGGTTATCAGAGAAGAGAAGAGCATAAAGAACATACTTGACCATGATACGTAATATTCATTGCAAGGTACCTGACCTCAAGATGCAATAAATGTTTGCAAGGACTAATGAAAGGATCATCAGTGTCTCTCTTTCACAGATCCAATGCACAGGCCCAATGATCCCTCCCATCCATTCCACCATCTCCTTGACCCCACCTCCCCTACCCTAGCATCGGGCCGGTGGTACTGAAGCATTGGAACAAGGACTGTTAGGATAGGAAACAACTACTTCCCCAGGCCATGACACTGCTGAACTCTCTGCCACCACCCAGGTCTCATCACCTATGAAGGACCAGTTGCATTATACTGTTCACTTTATAACTTGTACCTTACATGTACTTCTTAAATGCACCTTATGCTAAATATCAATCTTCTGGAATATATTTTATTATTCGCTAATCTATTTGTGGTAATATTACTTTATGTGTTGTATTGGAGTTACATATATTGTTGAGCACCTTGTCCCAGAGGAACATTGCTTCATTTGTACATGTGTACAGTTGACAGTAAACTTGAACTTGAATTTGAAGTTAAAGATTTGACTATAGGGGTTGACAAAGTGACAAAGAGCCTCAGGATTCAACCTAATGCATCATACAACCATTGATGGAAAAAAAAACTTTGAAAAACAAACATCAAAAACTGTGAAAGGAACAGACTACTAATACTTCTGAACCTGCTCTACTGTTCAGAACGACTCGATGGGCCAAATGGCTTAATTCTGGTCAGAGAGCTACAGACAAATATAGCACAGGAACAAGCCCTTTGGTGAAACCACGCTAAAACCATTTAGACTGCCTACCCCCTTCGACTTGAACAGAGGCCACAACCGTCCATACCCCTACTATCCATGTACCTACCCAAGCTTCTCTTAAATGTTGAAATCAAGTTTGCATGCACCACTTGGCTGGCAGCTCTTTCCACGCCCTCATGACCTTCTGAATGAGAAAGTTCCCACTCATGTTCCCCTTAAACTTCTCACCTTTCACCCTTAACCCATGACCTCTGATTGTAGTCCCACCCGACCTCAGTGGGAAAAGCCTGTTTGCATTTACCCTATCTATACTCCTCTGCACACAATACTCCAGATTAGGCCTCACCAATATCTTATACAACCTCAACATAACATCCCATCTCCCGTATTCGACACATTAGTTTATGAAGGCCAATGTGCCAAAAGCTTTCTTTACGACTCTATCTACCTGTGAAGTCACTTTCAATGAATCATGGACCTGTATTGCCAGATCCGTTTGTTCTACCACACTCCTCAGTGACCTAATATTCCCTAATCCTAACCCTACCCTGGTTGGTTCTACCAAAGTGCAAAATCTCTCACACGTCTGCACTAAATTCCATGTAGCATTTTTCTAGCTGATGCAGATCTCTTTGCAAGCCATGATAGCCTTCCTCACTGTCTACTACACCTCCAGTCTTGGTGTCATCCATAAATTTGTAGATCAAGTTCATCACATTATTATCCTGATCATTGACATAGATGACAAACAGCAATGGACCCAGAACCGATCCCTGCGGCACACCACTAGTCACAGACCTCCAATCAGAGAGGCAGCCATCTACTACCACTCACTGGCTTCTCCCACAAAGCCAGCACCTAATCCCATTTACTACCTCAACTTGAATGCCAAGCAACTGAACCATCTTGACCGACCTCCCATGTGGGACTTTGTCAAATGCCTTACAAAAATACATCCAGACAACGTCCACTACCCCGCCTTCATCCACTTTCCTGGTAACTTCCTGAAAAAACTTCATAAAATTGGTTAGACATGTCCTACCACACACGAAGCTATGCTGACTATCCTTAATCAGTCCATGTCTATCCAAATGCATATATATTTGCTCCCTCAGAATGCCCTCTAATAATGTTCCCACAGCCAATGTCAGACTCACTGGCCTATAATTTCGTGATTTATGTATAGGGCCTTTTTGAAACAGCAGAACCACTTTGGCTCTGCTCCAGTCCTTCGGTACCTCTCCTATCGCTAAGGATGATATAAATATCTCTGCTAGGGCTCTGGCAATTTCTGCCCCTGCCTCTCATAGGGTCCGAAGGAGCACCCTGTAGCTTTACCTACTCTGATTTGCCTCAGGGTAGCAATTACCTCCTCCTCTGTAATCTGTACAGGGTCCATGAAGTTGATGCCACTTTGCCTCAGTCCTATAGACAGTATCCATCTCCTGAATAAATACAGATGCAAAGAATGCATTTAAGATCTCTCACATCTGTTTTAGCTCCATACATGGATTACCATTCTGGTCTTCCTGAGGACAAATGTTGTCCCCTGCAATTCTTTTTCTCTTAACATATCGATAGAATCTCTTTGGATTCTCCTTCACCTTGTCTGTTAGAGCAACTTCATGCCTTCTTTTAGCTTTCCTCATTTCTTTCTTAAATATTCTCTTGCATTTCTCATACACCATAAGCACCTCATTTGTTCCTGCTTGCCTATACCTGCTATGCAGCTCCTTTTACTCCTAACCAGTGCCTCAAAATCTCTTGAAAACCAAGGCTTCCTGCACTTGTTATCTTTACCTTTTGTTCTTTCAGGCACATGAAAGCTTTGTACTCTCAAAATTTCACGTTTCAAGACCTCCCACTTACCAAGTACACCTTTGCCAGGAAACAGCCTGACCCAATCCACATTTGCCAGATCATTTCTGATATCATCAAAACTGGCCTTTCTCCAATTTAGAATCTCAACCCACAGACCAGACCTACCTTCTTGTATATTTTGAAAGTAGTGGCATTGTGGTCACTGGATGCAAGGCATTCTCCTACACAAACTTCTGTCACCTGCCCTGTCTCATTCCCTAACAGCAGATCCAGAATCACACATTCTCTGGTTGGGGCTTCGACATATTGATGAAGGAAGCTTTTCTGAAGAGATTTGACATTCTCTATCCCGTCTAGTCCTTTTACAGTGTGGAAGTCCCAGTCAATATGTGGAAAGTTAAGATCACCTACTATAACAACCTTATGTTTCTTGCAACAGTCTTTGATTCCTTTACAGGTTTGTTCCTCTAACTCCCTGGACTGTTGGGTGGTCTGTAATATAGTCCCACTAACATTGTCATATCTTTCTTATTTCTCAGTCCCACCTATAATGCCTCACTAGTTGAGTTCTCTGGTCTGTCATCTGACCTGACGGAGCACTGCTGTGACATTTTCCCTGACTAGTAACTGGTTCTATGTTTTATGCTCTTAAGATTATGGCTGATCCTCCAAGCACATTTCTTGTACAATCACCATATCTGACAAAGCTCCTAGTATCCAATAATCTACGAAACCTAATTGTGAGAATACTCAGTGACTGGGAATCCCCAGCCCTTAGGGACTGAGGATGCTCATGTTTCACTGGCCTTCAAGTGTATTATAAAATAAATACCTGTCCTTTAATCCTGACATAATGACCTACAGTTCTCAAATCTCCAGCTTGACAAAACAGTCTCTCTTTCCTTGTCGTATGAATCCTTTTCAGAATTGTGCATGCTTCAGTATAATCACACCTTTATAGTGGATATTGGGCTATCCTAATCAATTACCGGAAAGGAAATGCCCCTCATCACCTGAATCAGTCTGGAGAATGGGTGCGATATGTGAGAGTCCTAAGGGCAGAAGAGGTCTCCATCACCTCTGAGAACATCAACAGAAGATGGTGCCTCAAACTTGCATCATTAAAGACCCTCACCATTCGACACATAACCTTTTCTCATTAGTATCTTCAGCTTGGAGGTACAGTAGCCTGAAGACCCATATCCAACATCTTAAGAACAGTTTCTTCCTCTCCACCATCAGATTTCTGAACACTCAATGAACCCATGAGCACTATCTCACATTTCCTCTTTTGCACTATTTCGCATTGTAATTCATAGTAAATTTTATGTATTTTACTGTACTTCTGTCACACACAACAAACTTGATGACATATGCAGTGACGACAAACCTGATTCTGATTCTGAACTGTATAATGTCAACACAAGAGATTCTGCTGATGCTGGAAATGCAGACCCACACACACAAAATGCTGGAGGAACTCAGCAGGTCGGGCAGCTTTTATGGAAACGGATAAATTTTCGACGTTTTGGGCCAAAACATTTCTTCAAGAATGTAAAGGAAGTGGGAAGATGATGGAATAAAATGTTTGGGGAGGGGAAGGAGGACTAGCTAGAAGATGATAGGTGAAGCCAGGTGGGTGAGGAAGGTAAAGGGATGGAGAAGAAGGAATCTGATAGGAGAGGAGTGTGGACCATGGAAGAAAGGAAAGGAGGAGAGGTACCAGGGGGGAGGTGATAGGCAGGTGAGGAGAAGAGGTTAGGTGCCAGAGTGGGGAATAAAAGAAGAGCGAAGGGGGAGGGAAAACAAAGAAAAAAAACAGAAAAGAGAAACCGATGCTCATGCCATCAGGTTGAAGGCTACCTAGACGGAATATGAGTTGTCGATCCTCCACCCTCAGTGTGGCCTCATCGTGGCAAAAGAGGAGGCCATGGACAGACATGTTGGAACGGGAATGGGGATAGGATTAAAATGGTTGGCCACCAGGAAGTTCTACTTTTGGCGGATGGAGCAGAGGTGCTCGACAAAGAGGTCCCCACCCCCATTTATACACATGAGAAATTTATGTTGGGTCTCACCAATGTAGAGGAGGCCACATCGGGAGCACTAGATACAGTAGATGACACCAACAGATTCGCAGGTGAAGTGTGGCCTCAAAAGGAAGGAGGGAGGAGGTGAATGGGCAGGTGGAGCTTTTCGGTCGCTTGCAGAGATGTGTGCCAGGAGGAAGATTAGTGGGGAGGGACAACTGGAGAAGGGAATCACAGAGGGAGTGATCCCTACAGAAAGCAGAGAGTGGGGGATGGCGGAGGTAGAGATGTGCTTGCTGGAAGGAACCTGTTGAAGGTGGCAGATTTTGCAGAGAATGATGTGTTGGATACAGAGGCTCATAGGGTGGTAGGTGAGGACAACAGGAACTCCATCCCTGTTAAGGTGGTTGGAAAATGAAGTGAGTACAAATGTCTGGGAAGTGGAGGAGATGCAGGTGAGGGCATCGTCAACAGAAACCTCGTTATTTGAAGAAGGAGGGCATTTCCAATGTCCTGCAAAGGAAAACCTCATCTTGGGAACAGATACTGGCAGAGACAAAGGAACTGAGAAAAGGGAAAAGTATTTTTGCAGAGACAGGGTGGGAAGATGTATAGTCAAGATGGTCATAGGAATTGCTCACCAATGTAGAGGAGGTCGCATTGAGCTCACATGTATAAGTGTGAAGATTGCTTAATTTCATTTCCAACACCCAAGTAAGTGTAAAGGAGAAAGATATAATTGTTCTTCCTGATCTAATGTAGTGCTCAAAAAGACCCACAAAAGATAAAGATCCTCAGAGACAATGGTGAGGAACTAAAGCTGCAGTGCGATAGCCTTCAGTTCATACTGGAGAATGAGGAGGTGATAGATAGGAAGTACAGGGACGTAGTCACTCCTATGTTGAAGGCGGCAGGTACCAAGGTGACTGTCAGGAGAGGGAAAGAGAATAGGCAGCCAGTGTAGAGTACCCCTGTGGCCATTCCCCTCAATAATAAGAATGCTGCTTTGGATACTGTTGGGAGTACGAGCTACTGGGGAAGCTGTTCTGACTGGGTCTCTGTGGCTCAGAAAGGAAGGGGAAGAAGAAGAGTGCAGTCGTGATAGGGGATTCCACAGTTAGAGGAGCAGACAGAAGATTCCGTAGTTGTGAAAAAGACACCCGGCTGGTGTATTGCCTCTCAGGTGCCAGAGTCAGGGATGTCTCAGACTGAATCCAAAGAATATGAAAGGGTGAAGGTGAGCAGCCTGAAGTCATGGTACATATTGGTACCAGTGACATAGGTAGGAAATGGGTAGAGGTCCTGAACTCAGAATATAGGGAGTTATATAGAAAGCTGAAAAGCAGGACCTCCAGGGAGGTACTCTCTGGATCACTGCCTGTGCCAAGGGCCAGTGAAGATATGCATAGGATGATTTGGCAAATGAATGAGTAGCTGAGGAATTGGTGCAAGGGGCAGGGGTTCAGATTCCTGGATCATTGGGATCTCTTTTGGGGAAGGTACAACCCGTACAAAAAGGAGAGATTAGTTGAAGTTCCAGGTGTCAGGGGTCATGAAGTGTGTGAAGTTGCCATTACTAAACAGAAGGTTCTTGGGAAACTGTAAGGTCTGAAGGTAGATAAGTCACCTGGACCAGATGGTGTATGCCCCAGCGTTCTGAAAGAAGTGGCTGAAGAGATTGTGCAGGCTTTAGTAATGATCTTTCAAGAATCACTAGATTCTGGAATGGTTCCTGAAGACTGGAAAATTGCAAATGTCACTCTCCTCTTCAAGAAGGGAGAGAGGCAGAAGAAAAGAAATTATAGGCTAGTTAGTTTGACCCCTGTGGTTAGGAAGATGTTGGAGTTGATTGTTAAGGATGTGATTTCGGGGGAATTGGAGGCAAATGATAAAATGGGCCGTAGTCAGCATGGGAAAATCCTCAAGGGAAAATCTTTCCTGACAAATCTGTTGGAATTCTTTGAAGAAATAATAAGCAGGATAGACAAAGAGAATCAGTTGATGATGTGTATTTGGATTTTCAGAAGGGTTATAGAGTACTTTGATTTTCAGAAGTCTTTGACAAGGTGCCACACATGAGGCTACTTAACAAGCTATGAGCCCATGGTATTACAGGAAAGATTCTAGCAAGAATAAATCTGAGACTGACTGGCAGGAGACAAAGAGTGGGAATAAAGGAAGCCTTTTTTTGACTGGTTGCCAGTCACTAGTCTGTGTTGGGACTGATTTTTGTTTTTACGTTCTATGTGAATGATTTGGATGACAGAATTAATGGCTTTGTGGCCAGGTTTGTGGATGATATGAAGATAGGTGGATGGGCAGGTAGTTTTGAGGAAATAGAGAGGCCACAGAAAGGCTTGGACAGATTAGGAGAGTGGGCAAAGTGGCAGATGAAAGCCTGTGTCAGGAAGTGTATGGTCATGCACTTTCGTAGAAGAAATGAGAAGAAATGAAAGGGTTGACTGTTTACTAAATGGAGAGAAAATATAAAAACCGAGGTGCAAAACAGAGTGCTTATGTAGAATTCCCTAAAGGTTAATTTGCAGGCTGAGTCTGTGGTGAGGAAGGCAAATGCGATATTCACATTCATTTTAAGAGGACTAGAATATAAAAGCAAGGATGTAAAGTTGAGACTTTATGAAGCACTGGTAAGGCCTCACTTGGAGTATTGTGAGCAATTTTGGGCCCTTATCTTTGAAAGGATGTGCTGAAACTGGAGAGGATTCAAAGGATGTTTACGAAAATGATTCCAGGCATGAACAGCTCGTCATATGGAAAGTGCTTGATGACCTGGGCCTGTATTCATGAAAATGCAGAGTAATGGGGTATAACCTAACAGAAACCTGTCGAATGATGAAAGGCTTTGACATCGTGGATGTGGAGAGGATGTTTCCTATGGTGGGAGAGTCTAAGACCAGAGGACACAGCTTCAGAATAGAGGAGCGTCTGTCTATAATGGAAATGAGGGGGATTTTTTTTTTTGCCAGATGGTAGTATATCTGTGGAATTCTTTGCCACAAGCAGCTGTGGGGGTCAAGCCTGTAATAAAAGCAGAGGTTTATATGTTCTTGTTTGGTCAGGGCACGAAGGGATAATGGGAGAAGGTAGGAGATTGGAACTGAGAAGAAAATTGGATCCACCATGATGAAATGGCAGAGCAGACCCAATGAGCCAAAAGGCCAAGTTCTGCTCCTTTCTTCTAATGGTTTTATGGATTACACCTGAACCCAAGGGACTAATATCCTTGCAGATGGGTTTGCTAGAGCTGTTGGGGAGAGTATAAACTAATTGGCCAGGGGAATGGAACTGGAGTGGTAGGGCTGAGGACAAGGCAGTTGGTATAGAGGTAGATGCAGTGTGTAATGAGACTGTGAGGAAGGACGGGCTGATGATAGGACAAAATGAGAGCCAGTTGGATGAGTTGAAGTGTAATGGCAGAGCAAAATCGAAAACAGTGATGAATACATGACTGTAAGTTCTATATCTAAATACATGCAGTATACAGATTGTTAGATGATATTGTAGTGTAGTTAGAGAATGGTAGCATGATGTTGTGGGCACCCTTGACTTGTGACTGAAACAAGATCATAGTTTGGAGCTTAACATTCAAAGATACACATTGTATCAAAAGGACAGGCAGGTAGGCAGAGGGGTGGGATGGATCTGTTGGTAAAAATAAAATCAAATACTTAGAAAGAGGTAACATAGAATACTTGTAGGTAGAAACTGCAAGTGTAAAAAGACTCTGATGGGAGTTATTTACAGGTGTCTGGACAGTAGCCAGTATATAGGATACAGATTACAATGGGAGAAAGAAAAGACATGTCAAAAGGGCATTGTTAAATAGACATGGAGTTTTCAAAATGCAGGTAGATTGGGAAAATCGGGTTGGTGCTGGATGCCAAGAGAATGGCTCGTCAGAGCAGCTTGCAGTTAAGCCCGATAGGGGAATGGCAATTCGGGATTGGGTCTTGTGTATTAAACCTGATTTGATTGGGGAGCTTAAGGTGAAGGAACCCTTAGGAGATAGTGATCACAATATGATGGAATTCAGCCTGTAGCTTGAGAGGGAGAAGATAAAGACAAATATATCAGTATTATAGTGAAGTAAAGAGGTATGAATGATGAACTGGCCAAAGTTGATTTGGAAGGGGACACTAGCAGGGATAACATCAGAATAGTAATGGCTGTAGTTTCGGGGGACAATTCAGAAGGTGCCGTATAGATACATCCCAAAGAAGAAGAAGTATTCTAGAAGCAGGATGAGGCAGTCAAGGCTAACAAGGGAAGCCAAAGACAGTACAAAATGAAAAGAGAGAGCATGTAATAGAGCAAAATTTGGTGGGAAATTAGGATTGAGAATCTTTTAAAAACCAACAGAAGGCAATGAAGAAGGTCAAAAGGAGAGAAAAGATGAAACATGAAGGAAAGCCAACCAATAAAATAAAAAATTTTCTGGATATATATAGAGTAAAAGAGAGGTAAGAGTGGATGTTGGAAAATGACACTGGAGAGATACATAGATTGATTGTATGTCTATAAAGCACTGCTAGACACAGGAGTGCCTATGCGTAAGGTGACTGACAGGAGATTATAAAATCTCGGTTGCTGACAGTTAGCAGGGATGGGTGGAGGTGTTAACCAGCCCTAATCCTTGGAGAAATAGACTCCTTTTGGGTCTGGTGGTCCTGGCGTGGATCTACGTAGCCTCCTCCCAGATGGGAGTGGGACCAACAGTCCGTGAACAAAGTGGGTGGGATTCTTCATGATGTTACTGACACTTTTCTAGTACCTTTCTGTTTATATGCCCTTGATGGTGGGTAGGCTGGTGCCAGTGATGTATTGGGCAGTTTTGGCTACACGTTGCAAAGCCTTCCTGTCCACCACAGAGCAGCTTCTGTGCCAAGCAGCTTGTTAGGGTGCTGTCTACACTGCGTCTGTAGAATGATGTGAGTTATGGGTGTGCATAATCCAGTTCTCTTCAGCCTGCTCAGAAAGAAGAGATGTTGGCGAGCTGTAGACTGTGTGCTGGAATAATGAGAGGTTGAGTGAGATGTGCACTCCCAGGTGTTTGAAACTGTTTGCTGTGCCACTGATGTTAAAGTGCAAGTTTTCCTGAAGTCAATAATCATCTCCTTTGTCTTGTGTCACAGGTGAGACTACGTGTGGAGTATTGTGTGCAATTCTGTTTACCCATCTATAGGAGAAAATGTGATGAAGTTGGAAAGGATGTCATTGGGATTGATGGGTTTGAAGAGGCAGGCTAGGCTGGAACATTTTTCTCAGATTATAGGTGATTGATTATAAAATTATGAGGGGTGTTGATAACGTGGATGGTAAACGTCCTTTTCTCAGTGGAGCAAGTATAAAACTAGAGGGCAAATAATTATGGTGAAAGATTTAAAAGGAATCTGAGGGGTAGCTTTACACACAGAGAGTAATGGATATATCAAACAAACTGCCCGAGGAAGTTGTAAAGGTGGGTAGAATTACAATATTTTAAAGGCATTTAGACAGACACATGGATAGAAAAGTTTCAGAAGGATCTGTGCCCAAAACAGGCAAATGGGAGAAGCTTGGATGGCATTTTGTTGGCATGGTTGAGGTGGGCTGAAGGCCAATTCCCCTGGTGTATAACTCTTTGATTCTAAGTTTATCCTAACGTAGGATTGGAGGCCAAAACTACATACCATACTCCAGGTGTAATCTTACCAAATCCCTTTACACCTACGAGAGCATGTACTTAATCTTGGTCTCCAAAATTATTCCAATGCAAGCAACCTAACTTTTGATGAATAACTAGATAAATTATGTATCTAACTGACTCTTACTTATAGAGCAGAATTTTGGCCAGGACACTGCCAGTAGTTACCTTCCTCAAACATTGCTGTATCCTTTATTGTTTAATCAAGCATGTAGATGCAGCCTTCATACCTGATCTAAAGAGGTGCCCACGTCAAAATCCTCAATGCCACTGTTGCAAAGTAATGCCTTCTTGTCCAGATTGATTCTTGAAATGAATCTCTTGACTCGGGGGTAAGAGAACTAAAACGCTGATTCCCATATGAAGGTTTAAATATGTCAAAAATGACAAATAAGGAAGAGAGAAAATGAGAAACAAAGAAAAAAAAATCAAAAAATCAGCGCACAGAATGCCTTGAGACTTTTATATTAGACTGTTGTAATGCGTGGTTATTTGAGGTCCAATCACCTTCCTGTCAGCTTGAACCTGTGTGGCTATCGTCCTCTGACCTCTTTCATTAATGAGACATTGTTTTCCCACAGAACTCCCCCTCACTGTATGTTTTTTTTTGGATTTGCTATGAACTCTGGAGACTGTTGTGTGTGAAAATCCCGAGATCAGCAGTTTCTGAGATACTCAAACCACCCCGTCTGGCACCAACAATCATTCCACAGTCAAAATCACCTAGATCACATTTCTTCCCCATTCTGATGTTTGGCATTGAGTTACTGCTATATAATTAGTAGATTAGATATTTGTATTAACGCGCAGCTGCACTGGTGTACCGAATAAAGCAGCTACTGAGTGTGCATTTTGGTTTGAAGACTATCTTAGGAGACCTGTCTCAATGTTGCCTTGTATCAGACATCATACAGCAATTTTACTTTCACATCTAAATGAGAAAGACTTTAGGGATGGGAACACAAACATCTCATCGACTATATGGTTCAGTGAGGGTAGTGCCAATGAAATGCTTTAATGTTGGATGACTTCACTCACCTCAACACTGAACTGATTCCACAGCCTATGGACTCACTTTCAAGGACGCTACAACTCAAGTTCCCAAGGTAATTTATCTACTTAATATTATTAGTTTTATTTTTATTTTTCCTCAGCTCAAGCTGGTACGGGCAGAGCCAAGCACACTCATTTCTCACAAACAAGAGAAAATTTACAGATGCTGGAAATCTACAGCAACACGACAGGGTCTTTTAAGAGACTCCTGGAGCTTAGAAAAATAGAGGGCTATGGGTAACCCTAAGGTAAGGACATGTTCGGCACAGCTTTTTGGGCCGAAGGGCCGATATTGTGCTGTAGGTTTTCTACATTTCTGTGTTTCTCTAACACACACACCAAAATGCTGCAGGAACTCAGCAGGTCAGGCAGCTTCTATGGAGAGATTAAACAGCCCACTGTTTACTCTTTTCCAGAGATGGTGCCTGGCTTGCTGAGTTCCACCAGCATTTTGTGTGTGTTACACTCATTTCTCAATTGTTAGAAACTTTCAGACTATTCTGGTGATGTTTACTTTTGAGGCTTTCTGGAGATTTACATAAATATTGTTGTGCAGGCCTAATTGTTTATTGCCATTGTGTAGTGACTTTGGGATGATACCAGTTGTAGATATTACTACTGTATTGGGACAATGTATACCCTGTTCATGTTCCATGTTCTTTCAGTTTCCTCTTTTAATTCAGCATATTTCTGGTGTTTTTCACATTGATTTCTGCAAGCTATGTGTGTTTGGAATGGCTATATCTATTAACTGGTGTGGCACGTGGCCAAGTGGTTAGGGCTTTGGACTAGCGATCTGAAGGCCGTGAGTTCAAGTCTCGGCCAAGACAGCGTGTTGTGTCCTTCAGCAAGGTACTTAACCACACAATGCTCCAGTCCACCCAGCTGAGAATGGGTACCGGCAAAAATGCTGGGGGTTAACTTCATGATAGACTGGCGTCCTATCCGGGGGGCGGGGGGGAATCTCATACTCTCAGTCGCTGCAAACCACGGAAACTAGCATAAGCACCGGCCTGATGGGTCACAAGGCTCGTGACAGACATTAATCTTTAATCTAATTCTTACTTTTTTATTATTATATCCAGACAGTTACTATGGATTGTCCGGGGGGCGGGGGGGAATCTCATACTCTCAGTCGCTGCAAACCACGGAAACTAGCATAAGCACCGGCCTGATGGGTCACAAGGCTCGTGACAGACATTAATCTTTAATCTAATTCTTACTTTTTTATTATTATATCCAGACAGTTACTATGGATTGTCCTATCTGTAATAATGGATCGGTCATGATATAATTTGTAGAACTTTGACTCTAAAACTGGATCAGGCTTGTACTAAAAGTAAGGTATGGTGTCTTTTATGAGTTTGTATTATTATTTTCATCATTATTAGTATATGTTTTATTGCATTTGCACGGATTGTCTTCTTTTACACATTGTTGTTTGTGTCCACACACTTTCTAGGACTCATGTTCTCAATATTATTTATTTACTTATTTACTTATTTATTATTATTCGGTTTTTGTATTTGCACAGTTTCTCTTCTTTTGCATATTTGTTCTTTGTTAATCTTGCTTGTGTCTAGTTTATCATTGATCCTATTGTATTTCCTTGTTCTACTGTGAAAGCCTGCAAGGAAACAAATCTCAGGGTAGTATAAGACTACTATACAGGTATAGAAGAAAAATTAGGCCATTTGGCCCATCGGGTCTGCTCCACCGTTTGATCATGGCAGATCCAGGTCCCACTCAGCTCCACTCTCCTGCCTTCTTCCCGTAACTCTTCATACCCTGACTAATCAAGAATCTATCAACCTCAGTCTTAAATATACCCAATGATTTGGCTTCCACAGCTACTTGTGGCAACAAATTCCACAGGCTCACCACTCTCTAGCTAAAGAAATTCCTCTTCATCTCTATTCTAAATGAACGTTCCTCTTTCCTAAGGCTGTGTCCTCTGGTCCTAGACCCGCCACCACAGCAAACATCCTCCCTACGTCCACTCTACCGACTCCTTTCAACAATGTTCTCGATCTCCTCAGTAACTTTGACTTCCCTGGCTCTGACCACCTCATTTTCACCACGGATATTCAGTTTCTATACACTTCTATCCCCCATCAGGGAGGCCTTAAAGCTCTCTGCTTATTTCTCAATAACAGAACCAACCAATTGCCCTTCTCCACCATTCTCCTCCATCCTGCAGAACTGGTCCTCACTCTCAAAAATCTTTCCTTCAACTCCACTTTTTCCAGGCTCAAAGGGTAGCCATGCAAACCCACATGGGCCCCAGCTACTCCAGGTTCTTCATTGGCTATGTAGAACAGTCCATATTCCAAGCCTTCCCCAGTAATGTTCCCCAAATCTTCCTGCATTACATTGATGACTGCATGGTGCTGCTTTATTTAGCCATGTAGAGCTCGTCAATTTTAGAGTCCTTTGCCTCTAACTTCCATCCTGCCCTTGGTCCATTTCTGATCCTTCCCTCCACTTTCTTGATCACCACGTCTCCATCTTTGAAGACAAACTGTCAACCGACATCTGATATAAGCCTACCGATTCCCATAGTTATCTTAACTATACGTCTTCCCACACTATCCCCTATAAAATTGCCAATCCCTTTTCTCATTTCCTTCACCTCTGCCACATCCACTGCCATGATGTGGCTTTCCTTTCAAGGACATTGTAGGTATCCTCTGTCTTCAAAGTATGGGGTTTCCCTTCCTCCTTCATTGATGCTGCCCTCACCCGCATCTTCTCCATTTCCCAAACATCCATGCTCACTCTGTCTTCCTGTCACCCTACCAGTGATTGCGTTTCTCTTGTCCTTCCTACCACCAAGAGCCTTCACATCTAACATATCATCCTGTGCAACCTCCGCCATCTCCAAATGGATCCTACCACTAGACATATCTTTACCTCCCTGCACCCCCCCCCACTTTCCACAGGAATTGCTCCCTCCTTGATTCCCTTTTCCAATCATCCCTCCTCATGAATCTGCCCCTGGCACTTATCCCTGCAAGCAGCCTAACTGCTGCACCTGCCTACTCACCTCCTCCCTAACCTCCACTCAGTCCTTCTGGGAGAGACATTTCACCTGAAAATCTGCTGGGGTCATCTATTGTGTCTGGTGCTCTTGATGCAGCCTCCTCTACAGTGGTGAGACCCATAGTAAACTGGGGGACCACTTTATCGAGCACTTCTGCTCCATTCGCCAAAAGCAGAACTCCTGGCGCCCAAACGCAGAACTCCTGGCGCCCAAACATTTTAATTCCGATTCCCATTCCCATTCTGACGTGTTGGTCCATGGCCTCCTCCTGTGCCAAGATGAGATATCTACCTCATTCTCCTGAAAACCAGTGAGTTCAGGCCCAGAGCCATCAAATGCTCCTCATATGATAAAGCCTTCCAATTCTGGAATCATTTTTGTGAACCCTCTTTGAAACCTCTTCAATGCCAGCATATCTTTTCTGAGATAAGAGGCCCAAAACAGGTACTCCAAGTGAGACCACGTCAGTGCCTTATAAAGCCTCAACATGACATTGTTGCTTTTGTATTCTAATCCTCTCAAAATGAATGCGGCCATTGTGTTTGCATTCCTCACCACCAACTCAATCTGCAAGTTAATCTTCAATCCTGCACGAATGCCTTTGAACCTCAGATTTCTGAATTTTCTCGCTATTCGGAAAACAGTCTACACCTTTATTCCTTCTGCCAAAGTGCATGTGCATAGACTTCTCTACATAATATTCCAGCTGCCACCTCTTTGCCCATTATTCTAATCTGTCTAAGTCCTTTTGCAACCGCTCTGCTTCCTCCACACTTCCTGCCTCTCTACCTGTATTTGTATTGTCTGCAGACTTGGCCACTAAGCCATCAATTCCGTCATCCAAATCATCACCATTAACATAAAAAGAAGCAGTGCAAACACAGACTCCTGTGAAACTCCACTCATCACCAGCAGGCAGCCAGAAAGGCTCCCTTTATTCCCACTCTTTGCCTCCTGCCAATCAGCCAATGCCCTATCCATGCTAGTATCTTTCCTGTAATACCATGGGGTCTTAACTTTTTAAGCAGTCTTATGCGTGGCACCTTGTCAAAGACTTCTGAGAATCGAAGCACTCTATATCTACTGATTCTCCTTTGTCTATCCTACTTGTTATTACTTCAGAAAATTCCTATAGATTTATCAGGCAAGATTTTCCCTTAAGGAAACTATGCTAACTTTATAGAACATAGAACATAGAATAGTACAGCACATTACAGGCCCTTTGGCCCACAATGTTGTGCCAACCCTCAAACCCTGCCTCCCGTATAACCCCCCCACCTTAAATTCCTCCATGTACTTGTCTAGTAGTCTCTTAAATTTCACTAGTGTATCTGCCTCCACCACTGACTCAGGCAGTGCATTCCACGCACCAACCACTCTCTGAGTAAAAAACCTTCCTCTGATATCCCCCTTGAACTTCCCACCCCTTACCTTAAAGCCATGTCCTCTTGTATTGAGCAGTGGTGCCCTGGGGAAGAGGCACTGGCTATCCACTCTATCTATTCCTCTTAATATCTTGTATACCTCTATCATGTCTCCATGGACTATTTTTTCATGTGGCTCCAAGTACTCTGAAAATACATCCTTAACAATTGACTCCAACATCTTCCCAAATATTGAGGTCAGACTAACTGGCCAATAACTTCCTTCCTTCTGCATTTCTCCCTTTTTGAAGAATAGAGTGAAAGAATAGAATAGAATATAGAATACTAATACCTCCACAAACACTTCAGCCACCTTTGTCAGAACCCTGGGGTTTAGACCTTCTGGTCCAGTGATTTAGCTACCTTTAGACCTTTCAGTTTCCCAAGCACCTTCTCCCTTGTAATGGCAATTTCACTCACTTCTGTCCCCTGACACTCTTGAACTTCCAGCACACTGCTTGTGTCTTCCAGTGAAGACATTTGCAAAATACTTATTCAGATCATCTATCATTTCCCATTACTACCTTTCCAGCATCATTTTCCATTGGTTAGATATCTACTCTTGCCTCTCTTTTACACATTATATATCTGAAAAAAACTTTAGGTATCCTCTTTAATATTACTGGCTAGCTTACCATCATATTCCATCTTTTCCCTCTTTATGGCTTTTTAAAAACTTGCCTTCTGTTGGTTTTTAAAACTTCCCAATCCTCTAACTTACTACTAATTTTAGCTTTATTAAATGCCCTCTCTTTTGCTTTTCTGTTGTTTTTGACTTCTCTTGTCAGCTACAGTTATGTCATCCTGCCTTTAGAATACTTTCTCTTCTTTGGGATGTATCTATCCTGTGCCTTCCAAATTCCTTCAAGAAACTCCAGCCATTGCAGTTTTTCTGTCATCGCCGCTAGTGTCCCCTTCAAATTAACATTGGCCAGCCCCTCTGTCATGCCTCTGTAATTCCCTTTACTCCACTATAATATTAACTTTAGCTTCTCCCTCTCAAATTGCAGGGTGAATTCTATCATATTATGATCACTGCCTCCTCGGGGTTCCTTTACCTTAAGGTCTCTCGTCAATTCTGGTTCATCACACAACACCCAATCCAGAATAGCTGATCCCCTAGTGGGCTCAACCGTGAGCTGCTGTAAAAAGCCAGCTTGTAGGAATTCTACAAGTTTCCCCTCTTGGAATCTAGCACCAATCCAATTTTCCCAACCTACCTGTATATTGAACTCTCCATGCCTATCATAAAATTGCCCTTTTGACATGCATTTTCTATCTTCCCTTGTAATTTGTAGCCCACATCTTTGCTGCTGTTCAGAGGTCTGTATATAACTCCCATCAGGGTCATTTTACCCTTGCAGTTTCTTAGCTCTAGCTACAATGATTCTATGTCACTTCTTGCTAATGAATTGATTTCATTTTTTTTTACCAACAGAGGCATCCCACCCCTTCTGGCTACCTGCCTGGCCCTTTAATACAATGCTTATCCTCAAAAGTTAAGCTCAAAACTGTAGTCACTTTCAGCCATGATTTAGTGATACCCACAACATCATATATGCCAATCTGTAACTGTGCTACAAGTTCATCTACCTTATTCCATACACTGCATGCATTCAAATATAGCACCTTCAGTCTTGTATTCCCCTTTTTCAAATTTGTCTGCCTTTTACATTGCAACTCATCCTCTTGACTGCAATTTTGACATATCATCTGCACTCTTTGCTAGCAGTCTCACTCCACACTACATCTGTTTGTAAATCAACTTGCCCCATCCTCAGCCCTACCACTCTGGTTTCCATCCATTCCAGTTTAAACCCTTCCGAACAACTCTATCAAACTTGCCCATGAGGATAGTTGTCCCTCCAGGGGTCAGGTGTAACTCATCCGTTTTGTACAGATGGTACCTTCTCCAGAAGAAATCCAAAAGATCCTGAAATCTGAACCCCTCCCCCGGCACCATTTCCTCAGCCACACACTTATCTGCCAAATGCTCCTATTCTTATCTTCACTGGCACATGAGGCAGGCAGCAATCCATAGATTACTACCCTGAAGGTCTAGCTTTTCAGTTTTCTACCTAGCTCCCTAAAATTTCTCTTCAGGACCTCCTTGGCTTTCCAATCTCTGTTATTGATACCAATATATACAAAGACTTTTGACTGCTCACCCTCCCTCTTTAGAATGCGCATGGACTTGTTCCAAGACATCCCTGACTCTGGCATCTGGGAGGCAACATACCATTCAGGTGTCTCTATCCCCTCCATAGAATCTCTGCTCTGTTCCTCTAACTATGGAATCTCCTGTCACCATTACAGTCCCCTTCACTTCCCTTCTCTTCTGAGCCACAACCACAAAATCAGTGCCAGGGACCCAGTCACTATGGCTCCCCCTAGTAGGACATACCCCACAACAATATCCAAAGTGGCATACTTATTATTAAAGGGAAAGGCCACAGGTGTACTCTGCACTGGCTGTGCATTTCCTTCCTTCTCCTGACATTCACGCAGTTACCTGGCTCCTGCAGCCTAGAGGTGACTACCACCCAGTGTGTGGTTGTGGATGTGTTCACAGGCCACAGAACATGCTCAAAGTCATATGGGCAGTGCCAAAGCTTTGAGGGCCTTGAGACTGCCCCTCTTGTGAAAATTGAAGATTGTGGAGGGATTGAAAGGGAAGGCCAGTCACTTGCTGCGACGGTCTACATTCCATGTCTGGTGCACAATGGTGCATTTCTCCTCAGAGTTGGCTTTCCTTTTAAGCTAATAGTTATTGGAGTGAGCGAGAGATTATCAGCTTCAAACAATAAAATATTTAAGGAAAAAAATCGACTAGTGTGCTCATTGATTAAATGTGGGCCCCTGAGCCCTACAATTAGTTACCATGAACAAGGCTGGAAATAAATAACATTAACAAATTAATGACAACATGGAACCAATGGAAATATTAATGTTACTGATATTGAGCATACGAGTGGTCATAGTATTTACTTGCAACATTCATTGTTCTAGCAATGTTAACAGTAATGCTAGTTGTCATTATTGGTAATAACAATTGAAGTTGCTTCTCCAACAATGGTAATCACCAGCGGAGTGCAGGAATGGTTATACATAGAGTCATAGAGAAGTACAGCACAGAAAAAGGCTCTTTGGCCCATCTAGTCCATGCTGAACACCATTTAAACTGACTACTCCAACGACGTACACTGGGACCACCACTTTCCATATCCCAGCCATCCATATACCTATCCAAACTTCTTTTAAGTATTGAAATCGAACTCACATGGATCCCTTGTGCTGGTAACTCACTCCACACTCTCACAACCCTCTGAGTGAAGAAGTTTTCCCTCGTGTTCCCCTTAAACTTCTCAGCTTTCACCCTTAAGCCATGACCTCTGGTTCTCGTCCCACTCAACCTCAGGGGAAATAGCCTGTCTGTATTTGCTCTATCTATACACCTCATAATTTTGTATACCTCTGTCAAATCTCTTCTCAATGTTCTACGTTGTAAAGTATACAGTGCTAATCTATTCAATCGTTCCTTATAACTCAGGTCCTCCAGAAATGCGACATCCTTGTAAATTTTCGCTGCACTCTTTCAACCTTGTTTACATCTTCTCTGTAGGTAGGTGACCAAAACTGCACACAGTACCCAAACTAGGCCTCACCAATTTCTTATACAACTTCAGCATAACATCCAATCTTCTATACTCAATACATTAATTAATGAAGGCCAATGTGCCAAAAGCTTGCTTTATGACCCTATCCACTTTCAATGAAATATGCACCTGTATTCCCAGTTCCCTTTGTTCTACCACACTCATCAGTGCCCTACCTTTCACTGTGTAGAACCTACCCTAGCA